>NW_026542595.1:107779046-108478804 GCF_028750875.1 Macrosteles quadrilineatus
GTATAGTGTGGTATTTAAATTGTGGGTAGGAGAGGGGAAGCCACAATATATTGTTGAGGTTGTTTTTTGTATTTAATTCTTTTTCGGTCCTTCGAGTTTTTATTGTATTAATTAATTAATAATTAATTTTTCAATTCACAAATTCTGAACTGAACACCTGCATTTTGTTTTAATAAAATTGCTGACCCACCTTTTGAACCATTTTCCCTAGAGGCGTTTTTCTATAAAAAAAAAATCCTCTATTTTGAAATAAAAAACCACCAATAATAACATTTGAGTACTAATTTCAAATTTCTCAAAATATTTTTGGTTTCACGAGTACCAATACACATCAAAAGTATTTAAGTAAGTTTCCAAAATTACATTTTTCACGATAATTAATTTAGTTAAAAAGTTCCTTACTCTTACCAAGTTTTAGTTTTCAGTAGTTTTTCCAAATTGGTTCAAGTATTATAATTTTAGCTGTAGGCCTTAAACAAAATAATTTAAGTTCACAGTCGGTCACTATAACAGAAAAAACAATTCCTTGACTCCGGATTAATGCCTCAGCTTCTCTGAACACTTAATTGAAATATAGCCTAATAGTCTATAAGTAAGTGGTATAATTGTGGGCAACAAAATTTCTAAATGATACATTACTTTTCTTTTTCAAACTCATTTATTTTTAAAACAAATTTCACGTGTTCTATGTTTTGTGTGATTATTTTATCTACAACTATATTATGTTTCACTCCACTTCCCAAACTAAATTTAGCTTCTATTTCACAGGAAACATGCAGTAATTGCCAGACAGACATTGCACACTGCAACCGATATTTATACAAAAATTCAAATGGCCAGTTATGTAATGAAGATAATGGAGGGTCACGATTTCCAGTTTGCAGCAGATGCAACCTCAATATCCGAAGAAGAGTAAGTAACCTAGAAACATATAGTGTAAACTGCTCTTCCATGCATGATGGAAGAGCAGTTTAATCATCACCATGGAACCTATCACCAACCTATCACCATCATCATTGAACAAAATCATTCCATCATCACTGTCATCGCTTTGCATGCCTTAGGAAGAAACCATGCACCACAACATCAAAGGGCGCTTACATCTGAAATGTCACCATAGTCAGGATCTGATATCCGATGAAAGGATATAGTTGAAGCTCTGCACCAAGGAGTTGGTCCCCGTCCCATGATCGTAAAGGACTTGGAAGGACACTTTGAAGAACAAACCCTCCAGAGTGAAACGTCACCAGCCCCTTCTCAAGAGTCCGACGATTGGCTTATGGTTAAGGTGGACGAGGCCACCAAAGATTGATCTCGCCGTGAGAACAACGTTGTAAGCAGATACCTGTTCCCCGATGAACTTGCCAGGAGCTTCGATGTTGGTGACCATCACATTTCCGTCCAAGAAATTTCGTACGTGTACAACGGGTTGTACCCGACTAGCGTAGACGGTTTTAGTGAGGCCGTTGGTTCCTTGTCGTCTGTCTTAGAGAATATATTGTCCGTCGATTCTCTCGATGGTGGGTTTCTGTTCACTGGCCAATTGGTGACTGTAACATATTGGCGTCACACAAAAAACACCTTTTTGACCTTTTTGATTCTCATGCCGTGAACGAGGCCCGCTTTAGAGACATTGATAGCTGGACAAGCCATCGGGGGTGCAAATGCATGTTCCTCAACCACCCCAGCATGGACGACCGAGCACCAGAGGACATCAGCCTGGGGGGAACATCATTTGCCATCAACATCAGTATCATCAACAGTGGAAGAAGAGACGTCATTATAGTTGTATGCATTATTTAGGTATTTGTAAATATGTATTAGGTACGTATAGGGTATGGAATAAATCAATATTGTATTTTTAGTAATATGGTATTTTTTAAATTGTGTTATTGAACGTTTGAATTGTGTTAACACTCGTGTGCCAAGTATAGTGTGGTATTTAAATTGTGGGTAGGAGAGGGGAAGCCACAATATATTGTTGAGGTTGTTTTTTGTATTTAATTCTTTTTCGGTCCTTCGAGTTTTTATTGTATTAATTAATTAATAATTAATTTTTCAATTCACAAATTCTGAACTGAACACCTGCATTTTGTTTTAATAAAATTGCTGACCCACCTTTTGAACCATTTTCCCTAGAGGCGTTTTTCTATAAAAAAAAAATCCTCTATTTTGAAATAAAAAACCACCAATAATAACATTTGAGTACTAATTTCAAATTCTCAAAATATTTTTGGTTTCACGAGTACCAATACACATCAAAAGTATTTAAGTAAGTTTCCAAAATTACATTTTTCACGATAATTAATTTAGTTAAAAAGTTCCTTACTCTTACCAAGTTTTAGTTTTCAGTAGTTTTTCCAAATTGGTTCAAGTATTATAATTTTAGCTGTAGGCCTTAAACAAAATAATTTAAGTTCACAGTCGGTCACTATAACAGAAAAAACAATTCCTTGACTCCGGATTAATGCCTCAGCTTCTCTGAACACTTAATTGAAATATAGCCTAATAGTCTATAAGTAAGTGGTATAATTGTGGGCAACAAAATTTCTAAATGATACATTACTTTTCTTTTTTCAAACTCATTTATTTTTAAAACAAATTTCACGTGTTCTATGTTTTGTGTGATTATTTTATCTACAACTATATTATGTTTCACTCCACTTCCAAACTAAATTTAGCTTCTATTTCACAGGAAACATGCAGTAATTGCCAGACAGACATTGCACACTGCAACCGATATTTATACAAAAATTCAAATGGCCAGTTATGTAATGAAGATAATGGAGGGTCACGATTTCCAGTTTGCAGCAGATGCAACCTCAATATCCGAAGAAGAGTAAGTAACCTAGAAACATATAGTGTAAACTGCTCTTCCATGCATGATGGAAGAGCAGTTTAATCATCACCATGGAACCTATCACCAACCTATCACCATCATCATTGAACAAAATCATTCCATCATCACTGTCATCGCTTTGCATGCCTTAGGAAGAAACCATGCACCACAACATCAAAGGGCGCTTACATCTGAAATGTCACCATAGTCAGGATCTGATATCCGATGAAAGGATATAGTTGAAGCTCTGCACCAAGGAGTTGGTCCCCGTCCCATGATCGTAAAGGACTTGGAAGGACACTTTGAAGAACAAACCCTCCAGAGTGAAACGTCACCAGCCCCTTCTCAAGAGTCCGACGATTGGCTTATGGTTAAGGTGGACGAGGCCACCAAAGATTGATTTTGCCGTGAGAACAACGTTGTAAGCAGATACCTGTTCCCCGATGAACTTGCCAGGAGCTTCGATGTTGGTGACCATCACATTTCCGTCGAAGAAATTTCGTACGTGTACAACGGGTTGTACCCGACTAGCGTAGACGGTTTTAGTGAGGCCGTTGGTTCCTTGTCGTCTGTCTTAGAGAATATATTGTCCGTCGATTCTCTCGATGGTGGGTTTCTGTTCACTGGCCAATTGGTGACTGTAACATATTGGCGTCACACAAAAAACACCTTTTTGACCTTTTTGATTCTCATGCCGTGAACGAGGCCCGCTTTAGAGACATTGATAGCTGGACAAGCCATCGGGGGTGCAAATGCATGTTCCTCAACCACCCCAGCATGGACGACCGAGCACCAGAGGACATCAGCCTGGGGGGAACACCATTTGCCATCAACATCAGTATCATCAACAGTGGAAGAAGAGACGTCATTATAGTTGTATGCATTATTTAGGTATTTGTAAATATGTATTAGGTACGTATAGGGTATGGAATAAATCAATATTGTATTTTTAGTAATATGGTATTTTTTAAATTGTGTTATTGAACGTTTGAATTGTGTTAACACTCGTGTGCCAAGTATAGTGTGGTATTTAAATTGTGGGTAGGAGAGGGGAAGCCACAATATATTGTTGAGGTTGTTTTTTGTATTTAATTCTTTTTCGGTCCTTCGAGTTTTTATTGTATTAATTAATTAATAATTAATTTTTCAATTCACAAATTCTGAACTGAACACCTGCATTTTGTTTTAATAAAATTGCTGACCCACCTTTTGAACCATTTTCCCTAGAGGCGTTTTTCTATAAAAAAAAATCCTCTATTTTGAAATAAAAAACCACCAATAATAACATTTGAGTACTAATTTCAAATTTCTCAAAATATTTTTGGTTTCACGAGTACCAATACACATCAAAAGTATTTAAGTAAGTTTCCAAAATTACATTTTTCACGATAATTAATTTAGTTAAAAAGTTCCTTACTCTTACCAAGTTTTAGTTTTCAGTAGTTTTTCCAAATTGGTTCAAGTATTATAATTTTAGCTGTAGGCCTTAAACAAAATAATTTAAGTTCACAGTCGGTCACTATAACAGAAAAAACAATTCCTTGACTCCGGATTAATGCCTCAGCTTCTCTGAACACTTAATTGAAATATAGCCTAATAGTCTATAAGTAAGTGGTATAATTGTGGGCAACAAAATTTCTAAATGATACATTACTTTTCTTTTTTCAAACTCATTTATTTTTAAAACAAATTTCACGTGTTCTATGTTTTGTGTGATTATTTTATCTACAACTATATTATGTTTCACTCCACTTCCAAACTAAATTTAGCTTCTATTTCACAGGAAACATGCAGTAATTGCCAGACAGACATTGCACACTGCAACCGATATTTATACAAAAATTCAAATGGCCAGTTATGTAATGAAGATAATGGAGGGTCACGATTTCCAGTTTGCAGCAGATGCAACCTCAATATCCGAAGAAGAGTAAGTAACCTAGAAACATATAGTGTAAACTGCTCTTCCATGCATGATGGAAGAGCAGTTTAATCATCACCATGGAACCTATCACCAACCTATCACCATCATCATTGAACAAAATCATTCCATCATCACTGTCATCGCTTTGCATGCCTTAGGAAGAAACCATGCACCACAACATCAAAGGGCGCTTACATCTGAAATGTCACCATAGTCAGGATCTGATATCCGATGAAAGGATATAGTTGAAGCTCTGCACCAAGGAGTTGGTCCCCGTCCCATGATCGTAAAGGACTTGGAAGGACACTTTGAAGAACAAACCCTCCAGAGTGAAACGTCACCAGCCCCTTCTCAAGAGTCGGACGATTGGCTTATGGTTAAGGTATACGAGGCCACCAAAGATTGATCTCGCCGTGAGAACAACGTTGTAAGCAGATACCTGTTCCCCGATGAACTTGCCAGGAGCTTCGATGTTGGTGACCATCACATTTCCGTCGAAGAAATTTCGTACGTGTACAACGGGTTGTACCCGACTAGCGTAGACGGTTTTAGTGAGGCCGTTGGTTCCTTGTCGTCTGTCTTAGAGAATATATTGTCCGTCGATTCTCTCGATGGTGGGTTTCTGTTCACTGGCCAATTGGTGACTGTAACATATTGGCGTCACACAAAAATCACCTTTTTGACCTTTTTGATTCTCATGCCGTGAACGAGGCCCGCTTTAGAGACATTGATAGCTGGACAAGCCATCGGGGGTGCAAATGCATGTTCCTCAACCACCCCAGCATGGACGACCGAGCACCAGAGGACATCAGCCTGGGGGGAACACCATTTGCCATCAACATCAGTATCATCAACAGTGGAAGAAGAGACGTCATTATAGTTGTATGCATTATTTAGGTATTTGTAAATATGTATTAGGTACGTATAGGGTATGGAATAAATCAATATTGTATTTTTAGTAATATGGTATTTTTTAAATTGTGTTATTGAACGTTTGAATTGTGTTAACACTCGTGTGCCAAGTATAGTGTGGTATTTAAATTGTGGGTAGGAGAGGGGAAGCCACAATATATTGTTGAGGTTGTTTTTTGTATTTAATTCTTTTTCGGTCCTTCGAGTTTTTATTGTATTAATTAATTAATAATTAATTTTTCAATTCACAAATTCTGAACTGAACACCTGCATTTTGTTTTAATAAAATTGCTGACCCACCTTTTGAACCATTTTCCCTAGAGGCGTTTTTCTATAAAAAAAAAATCCTCTATTTTGAAATAGAAAACCACCAATAATAACATTTGAGTACTAATTTCAAATTTATCAAAATACTTTTGGTTTCACGAGTACCAATACACATCAAAAGTATTTAAGTAAGTTTCCAAAATTACATTTTTCACGATAATTAATTTAGTTAAAAAGTTCCTTACTCTTACCAAGTTTTAGTTTTCAGTAGTTTTTCCAAATTGGTTCAAGTATTATAATTTTAGCTGTAGGCCTTAAACAAAATAATTTAAGTTCACAGTCGGTCACTATAACAGAAAAAACAATTCCTTGACTCCGGATTAATGCCTCAGCTTCTCTGAACACTTAATTGAAATATAGCCTAATAGTCTATAAGTAAGTGGTATAATTGTGGGCAACAAAATTTCTAAATGATACATTACTTTTCTTTTTTCAAACTCATTTATTTTTAAAACAAATTTCACGTGTTCTATGTTTTGTGTGATTATTTTATCTACAACTATATTATGTTTCACTCCACTTCCAAACTAAATTTAGCTTCTATTTCACAGGAAACATGCAGTAATTGCCAGACAGACATTGCACACTGCAACCGATATTTATACAAAAATTCAAATGGCCAGTTATGTAATGAAGATAATGGAGGGTCACGATTTCCAGTTTGCAGCAGATGCAACCTCAATATCCGAAGAAGAGTAAGTAACCTAGAAACATATAGTGTAAACTGCTCTTCCATGCATGATGGAAGAGCAGTTTAATCATCACCATGGAACCTATCACCAACCTATCACCATCATCATTGAACAAAATCATTCCATCATCACTGTCATCGCTTTGCATGCCTTAGGAAGAAACCATGCACCACAACATCAAAGGGCGCTTACATCTGAAATGTCACCATAGTCAGGATCTGATATCCGATGAAAGGATATAGTTGAAGCTCTGCACCAAGGAGTTGGTCCCCGTCCCATGATCGTAAAGGACTTGGAAGGACACTTTGAAGAACAAACCCTCCAGAGTGAAACGTCACCAGCCCCTTCTCAAGAGTCCGACGATTGGCTTATGGTTAAGGTGGACGAGGCCACCAAAGATTGATCTCGCCGTGAGAACAACGTTGTAAGCAGATACCTGTTCCCCGATGAACTTGCCAGGAGCTTCGATGTTGGTGACCATCACATTTCCGTCCAAGAAATTTCGTACGTGTACAACGGGTTGTACCCGACTAGCGTAGACGGTTTTAGTGAGGCCGTTGGTTCCTTGTCGTCTGTCTTAGAGAATATATTGTCCGTCGATTCTCTCGATGGTGGGTTTCTGTTCACTGGCCAATTGGTGACTGTAACATATTGGCGTCACACAAAAAACACCTTTTTGACCTTTTTGATTCTCATGCCGTGAACGAGGCCCGCTTTAGAGACATTGATAGCTGGACAAGCCATCGGGGGTGCAAATGCATGTTCCTCAACCACCCCAGCATGGACGACCGAGCACCAGAGGACATCAGCCTGGGGGGAACATCATTTGCCATCAACATCAGTATCATCAACAGTGGAAGAAGAGACGTCATTATAGTTGTATGCATTATTTAGGTATTTGTAAATATGTATTAGGTACGTATAGGGTATGGAATAAATCAATATTGTATTTTTAGTAATATGGTATTTTTTAAATTGTGTTATTGAACGTTTGAATTGTGTTAACACTCGTGTGCCAAGTATAGTGTGGTATTTAAATTGTGGGTAGGAGAGGGGAAGCCACAATATATTGTTGAGGTTGTTTTTTGTATTTAATTCTTTTTCGGTCCTTCGAGTTTTTATTGTATTAATTAATTAATAATTAATTTTTCAATTCACAAATTCTGAACTGAACACCTGCATTTTGTTTTAATAAAATTGCTGACCCACCTTTTGAACCATTTTCCCTAGAGGCGTTTTTCTATAAAAAAAAAATCCTCTATTTTGAAATAAAAAACCACCAATAATAACATTTGAGTACTAATTTCAAATTTCTCAAAATATTTTTGGTTTCACGAGTACCAATACACATCAAAAGTATTTAAGTAAGTTTCCAAAATTACATTTTTCACGATAATTAATTTAGTTAAAAAGTTCCTTACTCTTACCAAGTTTTAGTTTTCAGTAGTTTTTCCAAATTGGTTCAAGTATTATAATTTTAGCTGTAGGCCTTAAACAAAATAATTTAAGTTCACAGTCGGTCACTATAACAGAAAAAACAATTCCTTGACTCCGGATTAATGCCTCAGCTTCTCTGAACACTTAATTGAAATATAGCCTAATAGTCTATAAGTAAGTGGTATAATTGTGGGCAACAAAATTTCTAAATGATACATTACTTTTCTTTTTTCAAACTCATTTATTTTTAAAACAAATTTCACGTGTTCTATGTTTTGTGTGATTATTTTATCTACAACTATATTATGTTTCACTCCACTTCCAAACTAAATTTAGCTTCTATTTCACAGGAAACATGCAGTAATTGCCAGACAGACATTGCACACTGCAACCGATATTTATACAAAAATTCAAATGGCCAGTTATGTAATGAAGATAATGGAGGGTCACGATTTCCAGTTTGCAGCAGATGCAACCTCAATATCCGAAGAAGAGTAAGTAACCTAGAAACATATAGTGTAAACTGCTCTTCCATGCATGATGGAAGAGCAGTTTAATCATCACCATGGAACCTATCACCAACCTATCACCATCATCATTGAACAAAATCATTCCATCATCACTGTCATCGCTTTGCATGCCTTAGGAAGAAACCATGCACCACAACATCAAAGGGCGCTTACATCTGAAATGTCACCATAGTCAGGATCTGATATCCGATGAAAGGATATAGTTGAAGCTCTGCACCAAGGAGTTGGTCCCCGTCCCATGATCGTAAAGGACTTGGAAGGACACTTTGAAGAACAAACCCTCCAGAGTGAAACGTCACCAGCCCCTTCTCAAGAGTCCGACGATTGGCTTATGGTTAAGGTGGACGAGGCCACCAAAGATTGATTTTGCCGTGAGAACAACGTTGTAAGCAGATACCTGTTCCCCGATGAACTTGCCAGGAGCTTCGATGTTGGTGACCATCACATTTCCGTCGAAGAAATTTCGTACGTGTACAACGGGTTGTACCCGACTAGCGTAGACGGTTTTAGTGAGGCCGTTGGTTCCTTGTCGTCTGTCTTAGAGAATATATTGTCCGTCGATTCTCTCGATGGTGGGTTTCTGTTCACTGGCCAATTGGTGACTGTAACATATTGGCGTCACACAAAAAACACCTTTTTGACCTTTTTGATTCTCATGCCGTGAACGAGGCCCGCTTTAGAGACATTGATAGCTGGACAAGCCATCGGGGGTGCAAATGCATGTTCCTCAACCACCCCAGCATGGACGACCGAGCACCAGAGGACATCAGCCTGGGGGGAACACCATTTGCCATCAACATCAGTATCATCAACAGTGGAAGAAGAGACGTCATTATAGTTGTATGCATTATTTAGGTATTTGTAAATATGTATTAGGTACGTATAGGGTATGGAATAAATCAATATTGTATTTTTAGTAATATGGTATTTTTTAAATTGTGTTATTGAACGTTTGAATTGTGTTAACACTCGTGTGCCAAGTATAGTGTGGTATTTAAATTGTGGGTAGGAGAGGGGAAGCCACAATATATTGTTGAGGTTGTTTTTTGTATTTAATTCTTTTTCGGTCCTTCGAGTTTTTATTGTATTAATTAATTAATAATTAATTTTTCAATTCACAAATTCTGAACTGAACACCTGCATTTTGTTTTAATAAAATTGCTGACCCACCTTTTGAACCATTTTCCCTAGAGGCGTTTTTCTATAAAAAAAAATCCTCTATTTTGAAATAAAAAACCACCAATAATAACATTTGAGTACTAATTTCAAATTTCTCAAAATATTTTTGGTTTCACGAGTACCAATACACATCAAAAGTATTTAAGTAAGTTTCCAAAATTACATTTTTCACGATAATTAATTTAGTTAAAAAGTTCCTTACTCTTACCAAGTTTTAGTTTTCAGTAGTTTTTCCAAATTGGTTCAAGTATTATAATTTTAGCTGTAGGCCTTAAACAAAATAATTTAAGTTCACAGTCGGTCACTATAACAGAAAAAACAATTCCTTGACTCCGGATTAATGCCTCAGCTTCTCTGAACACTTAATTGAAATATAGCCTAATAGTCTATAAGTAAGTGGTATAATTGTGGGCAACAAAATTTCTAAATGATACATTACTTTTCTTTTTTCAAACTCATTTATTTTTAAAACAAATTTCACGTGTTCTATGTTTTGTGTGATTATTTTATCTACAACTATATTATGTTTCACTCCACTTCCAAACTAAATTTAGCTTCTATTTCACAGGAAACATGCAGTAATTGCCAGACAGACATTGCACACTGCAACCGATATTTATACAAAAATTCAAATGGCCAGTTATGTAATGAAGATAATGGAGGGTCACGATTTCCAGTTTGCAGCAGATGCAACCTCAATATCCGAAGAAGAGTAAGTAACCTAGAAACATATAGTGTAAACTGCTCTTCCATGCATGATGGAAGAGCAGTTTAATCATCACCATGGAACCTATCACCAACCTATCACCATCATCATTGAACAAAATCATTCCATCATCACTGTCATCGCTTTGCATGCCTTAGGAAGAAACCATGCACCACAACATCAAAGGGCGCTTACATCTGAAATGTCACCATAGTCAGGATCTGATATCCGATGAAAGGATATAGTTGAAGCTCTGCACCAAGGAGTTGGTCCCCGTCCCATGATCGTAAAGGACTTGGAAGGACACTTTGAAGAACAAACCCTCCAGAGTGAAACGTCACCAGCCCCTTCTCAAGAGTCGGACGATTGGCTTATGGTTAAGGTATACGAGGCCACCAAAGATTGATCTCGCCGTGAGAACAACGTTGTAAGCAGATACCTGTTCCCCGATGAACTTGCCAGGAGCTTCGATGTTGGTGACCATCACATTTCCGTCGAAGAAATTTCGTACGTGTACAACGGGTTGTACCCGACTAGCGTAGACGGTTTTAGTGAGGCCGTTGGTTCCTTGTCGTCTGTCTTAGAGAATATATTGTCCGTCGATTCTCTCGATGGTGGGTTTCTGTTCACTGGCCAATTGGTGACTGTAACATATTGGCGTCACACAAAAATCACCTTTTTGACCTTTTTGATTCTCATGCCGTGAACGAGGCCCGCTTTAGAGACATTGATAGCTGGACAAGCCATCGGGGGTGCAAATGCATGTTCCTCAACCACCCCAGCATGGACGACCGAGCACCAGAGGACATCAGCCTGGGGGGAACACCATTTGCCATCAACATCAGTATCATCAACAGTGGAAGAAGAGACGTCATTATAGTTGTATGCATTATTTAGGTATTTGTAAATATGTATTAGGTACGTATAGGGTATGGAATAAATCAATATTGTATTTTTAGTAATATGGTATTTTTTAAATTGTGTTATTGAACGTTTGAATTGTGTTAACACTCGTGTGCCAAGTATAGTGTGGTATTTAAATTGTGGGTAGGAGAGGGGAAGCCACAATATATTGTTGAGGTTGTTTTTTGTATTTAATTCTTTTTCGGTCCTTCGAGTTTTTATTGTATTAATTAATTAATAATTAATTTTTCAATTCACAAATTCTGAACTGAACACCTGCATTTTGTTTTAATAAAATTGCTGACCCACCTTTTGAACCATTTTCCCTAGAGGCGTTTTTCTATAAAAAAAAAATCCTCTATTTTGAAATAGAAAACCACCAATAATAACATTTGAGTACTAATTTCAAATTTATCAAAATACTTTTGGTTTCACGAGTACCAATACACATCAAAAGTATTTAAGTAAGTTTCCAAAATTACATTTTTCACGATAATTAATTTAGTTAAAAAGTTCCTTACTCTTACCAAGTTTTAGTTTTCAGTAGTTTTTCCAAATTGGTTCAAGTATTATAATTTTAGCTGTAGGCCTTAAACAAAATAATTTAAGTTCACAGTCGGTCACTATAACAGAAAAAACAATTCCTTGACTCCGGATTAATGCCTCAGCTTCTCTGAACACTTAATTGAAATATAGCCTAATAGTCTATAAGTAAGTGGTATAATTGTGGGCAACAAAATTTCTAAATGATACATTACTTTTCTTTTTTCAAACTCATTTATTTTTAAAACAAATTTCACGTGTTCTATGTTTTGTGTGATTATTTTATCTACAACTATATTATGTTTCACTCCACTTCCAAACTAAATTTAGCTTCTATTTCACAGGAAACATGCAGTAATTGCCAGACAGACATTGCACACTGCAACCGATATTTATACAAAAATTCAAATGGCCAGTTATGTAATGAAGATAATGGAGGGTCACGATTTCCAGTTTGCAGCAGATGCAACCTCAATATCCGAAGAAGAGTAAGTAACCTAGAAACATATAGTGTAAACTGCTCTTCCATGCATGATGGAAGAGCAGTTTAATCATCACCATGGAACCTATCACCAACCTATCACCATCATCATTGAACAAAATCATTCCATCATCACTGTCATCGCTTTGCATGCCTTAGGAAGAAACCATGCACCACAACATCAAAGGGCGCTTACATCTGAAATGTCACCATAGTCAGGATCTGATATCCGATGAAAGGATATAGTTGAAGCTCTGCACCAAGGAGTTGGTCCCCGTCCCATGATCGTAAAGGACTTGGAAGGACACTTTGAAGAACAAACCCTCCAGAGTGAAACGTCACCAGCCCCTTCTCAAGAGTCGGACGATTGGCTTATGGTTAAGGTATACGAGGCCACCAAAGATTGATCTCGCCGTGAGAACAACGTTGTAAGCAGATACCTGTTCCCCGATGAACTTGCCAGGAGCTTCGATGTTGGTGACCATCACATTTCCGTCGAAGAAATTTCGTACGTGTACAACGGGTTGTACCCGACTAGCGTAGACGGTTTTAGTGAGGCCGTTGGTTCCTTGTCGTCTGTCTTAGAGAATATATTGTCCGTCGATTCTCTCGATAGTGGGTTTCTGTTCACTGGCCAATTGGTGACTGTAACATATTGGCGTCACACAAAAAACACCTTTTTGACCTTTTTGATTCTCATGCCGTGAACGAGGCCCGCTTTAGAGACATTGATAGCTGGACAAGCCATCGGGGGTGCAAATGCATGTTCCTCAACCACCCCAGCATGGACGACCGAGCACCAGAGGACATCAGCCTGGGGGGAACACCATTTTCCATCAACATCAGTATCATCAACAGTGGAAGAAGAGACGTCATTATAGTTGTATGCATTATTTAGGTATTTGTAAATATGTATTAGGTACGTATAGGGTATGGAATAAATCAATATTGTATTTTTAGTAATATGGTATTTTTTAAATTGTGTTATTGAACGTTTGAATTGTGTTAACACTCGTGTGCCAAGTATAGTGTGGTATTTAAATTGTGGGTAGGAGAGGGGAAGCCACAATATATTGTTGAGGTTGTTTTTTGTATTTAATTCTTTTTCGGTCCTTCGAGTTTTTATTGTATTAATTAATTAATAATTAATTTTTCAATTCACAAATTCTGAACTGAACACCTGCATTTTGTTTTAATAAAATTGCTGACCCACCTTTTGAACCATTTTCCCTAGAGGCGTTTTTCTATAAAAAAAAAATCCTCTATTTTGAAATAGAAAACCACCAATAATAACATTTGAGTACTAATTTCAAATTTCTCAAAATACTTTTGGTTTCACGAGTACCAATACACATCAAAAGTATTTAAGTAAGTTTCCAAAATTACATTTTTCACGATAATTAATTTAGTTAAAAAGTTCCTTACTCTTACCAAGTTTTAGTTTTCAGTAGTTTTTCCAAATTGGTTCAAGTATTATAATTTTAGCTGTAGGCCTTAAACAAAATAATTTAAGTTCACAGTCGGTCACTATAACAGAAAAAACAATTCCTTGACTCCGGATTAATGCCTCAGCTTCTCTGAACACTTAATTGAAATATAGCCTAATAGTCTATAAGTAAGTGGTATAATTGTGGGCAACAAAATTTCTAAATGATACATTACTTTTCTTTTTTCAAACTCATTTATTTTTAAAACAAATTTCACGTGTTCTATGTTTTGTGTGATTATTTTATCTACAACTATATTATGTTTCACTCCACTTCCAAACTAAATTTAGCTTCTATTTCACAGGAAACATGCAGTAATTGCCAGACAGACATTGCACACTGCAACCGATATTTATACAAAAATTCAAATGGCCAGTTATGTAATGAAGATAATGGAGGGTCACGATTTCCAGTTTGCAGCAGATGCAACCTCAATATCCGAAGAAGAGTAAGTAACCTAGAAACATATAGTGTAAACTGCTCTTCCATGCATGATGGAAGAGCAGTTTAATCATCACCATGGAACCTATCACCAACCTATCACCATCATCATTGAACAAAATCATTCCATCATCACTGTCATCGCTTTGCATGCCTTAGGAAGAAACCATGCACCACAACATCAAAGGGCGCTTACATCTGAAATGTCACCATAGTCAGGATCTGATATCCGATGAAAGGATATAGTTGAAGCTCTGCACCAAGGAGTTGGTCCCCGTCCCATGATCGTAAAGGACTTGGAAGGACACTTTGAAGAACAAACCCTCCAGAGTGAAACGTCACCAGCCCCTTCTCAAGAGTCCGACGATTGGCTTATGGTTAAGGTGGACGAGGCCACCAAAGATTGATTTTGCCGTGAGAACAACGTTGTAAGCAGATACCTGTTCCCCGATGAACTTGCCAGGAGCTTCGATGTTGGTGACCATCACATTTCCGTCGAAGAAATTTCGTACGTGTACAACGGGTTGTACCCGACTAGCGTAGACGGTTTTAGTGAGGCCGTTGGTTCCTTGTCGTCTGTCTTAGAGAATATATTGTCCGTCGATTCTCTCGATGGTGGGTTTCTGTTCACTGGCCAATTGGTGACTGTAACATATTGGCGTCACACAAAAAACACCTTTTTGACCTTTTTGATTCTCATGCCGTGAACGAGGCCCGCTTTAGAGACATTGATAGCTGGACAAGCCATCGGGGGTGCAAATGCATGTTCCTCAACCACCCCAGCATGGACGACCGAGCACCAGAGGACATCAGCCTGGGGGGAACACCATTTGCCATCAACATCAGTATCATCAACAGTGGAAGAAGAAACGTCATTATAGTTGTATGCATTATTTAGGTATTTGTAAATATGTATTAGGTACGTATAGGGTATGGAATAAATCAATATTGTATTTTTAGTAATATGGTATTTTTTAAATTGTGTTATTGAACGTTTGAATTGTGTTAACACTCGTGTGCCAAGTATAGTGTGGTATTTAAATTGTGGGTAGGAGAGGGGAAGCCACAATATATTGTTGAGGTTGTTTTTTGTATTTAATTCTTTTTCGGTCCTTCGAGTTTTTATTGTATTAATTAATTAATAATTAATTTTTCAATTCACAAATTCTGAACTGAACACCTGCATTTTGTTTTAATAAAATTGCTGACCCACCTTTTGAACCATTTTCCCTAGAGGCGTTTTTCTATAAAAAAAAAATCCTCTATTTTGAAATAAAAAACCACCAATAATAACATTTGAGTACTAATTTCAAATTTCTCAAAATATTTTTGGTTTCACGAGTACCAATACACATCAAAAGTATTTAAGTAAGTTTCCAAAATTACATTTTTCACGATAATTAATTTAGTTAAAAAGTTCCTTACTCTTACCAAGTTTTAGTTTTCAGTAGTTTTTCCAAATTGGTTCAAGTATTATAATTTTAGCTGTAGGCCTTAAACAAAATAATTTAAGTTCACAGTCGGTCACTATAAAAGAAAAAACAATTCCTTGACTCCGGATTAATGCCTCAGCTTCTCTGAACACTTAATTGAAATATAGCCTAATAGTCTATAAGTAAGTGGTATAATTGTGGGCAACAAAATTTCTAAATGATACATTACTTTTCTTTTTTCAAACTCATTTATTTTTAAAACAAATTTCACGTGTTCTATGTTTTGTGTGATTATTTTATCTACAACTATATTATGTTTCACTCCACTTCCAAACTAAATTTAGCTTCTATTTCACAGGAAACATGCAGTAATTGCCAGACAGACATTGCACACTGCAACCGATATTTATACAAAAATTCAAATGGCCAGTTATGTAATGAAGATAATGGAGGGTCACGATTTCCAGTTTGCAGCAGATGCAACCTCAATATCCGAAGAAGAGTAAGTAACCTAGAAACATATAGTGTAAACTGCTCTTCCATGCATGATGGAAGAGCAGTTTAATCATCACCATGGAACCTATCACCAACCTATCACCATCATCATTGAACAAAATCATTCCATCATCACTGTCATCGCTTTGCATGCCTTAGGAAGAAACCATGCACCACAACATCAAAGGGCGCTTACATCTGAAATGTCACCATAGTCAGGATCTGATATCCGATGAAAGGATATAGTTGAAGCTCTGCACCAAGGAGTTGGTCCCCGTCCCATGATCGTAAAGGACTTGGAAGGACACTTTGAAGAACAAACCCTCCAGAGTGAAACGTCACCAGCCCCTTCTCAAGAGTCCGACGATTGGCTTATGGTTAAGGTGGACGAGGCCACCAAAGATTGATCTCGCCGTGAGAACAACGTTGTAAGCAGATACCTGTTCCCCGATGAACTTGCCAGGAGCTTCGATGTTGGTGACCATCACATTTCCGTCGAAGAAATTTCGTACGTGTACAACGGGTTGTACCCGACTAGCGTAGACGGTTTTAGTGAGGCCGTTGGTTCCTTGTCGTCTGTCTTAGAGAATATATTGTCCGTCGATTCTCTCGATGGTGGGTTTCTGTTCACTGGCCAATTGGTGACTGTAACATATTGGCGTCACACAAAAAACACCTTTTTGACCTTTTTGATTCTCATGCCGTGAACGAGGCCCGCTTTAGAGACATTGATAGCTGGACAAGCCATCGGGGGTGCAAATGCATGTTCCTCAACCACCCCAGCATGGACGACCGAGCACCAGAGGACATCAGCCTGGGGGGAACACCATTTGCCATCAACATCAGTATCATCAACAGTGGAAGAAGAGACGTCATTATAGTTGTATGCATTATTTAGGTATTTGTAAATATGTATTAGGTACGTATAGGGTATGGAATAAATCAATATTGTATTTTTAGTAATATGGTATTTTTTAAATTGTGTTATTGAACGTTTGAATTGTGTTAACACTCGTGTGCCAAGTATAGTGTGGTATTTAAATTGTGGGTAGGAGAGGGGAAGCCACAATATATTGTTGAGGTTGTTTTTTGTATTTAATTCTTTTTCGGTCCTTCAAGTTTTTATTGTATTAATTAATTAATAATTAATTTTTCAATTCACAAATTCTGAACTGAACACCTGCATTTTGTTTTAATAAAATTGCTGACCCACCTTTTGAACCATTTTCCCTAGAGGCGTTTTTCTATAAAAAAAAAATCCTCTATTTTGAAATAAAAAACCACCAATAATAACATTTGAGTACTAATTTCAAATTTCTCAAAATATTTTTGGTTTCACGAGTACCAATACACATCAAAAGTATTTAAGTAAGTTTCCAAAATTACATTTTTCACGATAATTAATTTAGTTAAAAAGTTCCTTACTCTTACCAAGTTTTAGTTTTCAGTAGTTTTTCCAAATTGGTTCAAGTATTATAATTTTAGCTGTAGGCCTTAAACAAAATAATTTAAGTTCACAGTCGGTCACTATAACAGAAAAAACAATTCCTTGACTCCGGATTAATGCCTCAGCTTCTCTGAACACTTAATTGAAATATAGCCTAATAGTCTATAAGTAAGTGGTATAATTGTGGGCAACAAAATTTCTAAATGATACATTACTTTTCTTTTTTCAAACTCATTTATTTTTAAAACAAATTTCACGTGTTCTATGTTTTGTGTGATTATTTTATCTACAACTATATTATGTTTCACTCCACTTCCAAACTAAATTTAGCTTCTATTTCACAGGAAACATGCAGTAATTGCCAGACAGACATTGCACACTGCAACCGATATTTATACAAAAATTCAAATGGCCAGTTATGTAATGAAGATAATGGAGGGTCACGATTTCCAGTTTGCAGCAGATGCAACCTCAATATCCGAAGAAGAGTAAGTAACCTAGAAACATATAGTGTAAACTGCTCTTCCATGCATGATGGAAGAGCAGTTTAATCATCACCATGGAACCTATCACCAACCTATCACCATCATCATTGAACAAAATCATTCCATCATCACTGTCATCGCTTTGCATGCCTTAGGAAGAAACCATGCACCACAACATCAAAGGGCGCTTACATCTGAAATGTCACCATAGTCAGGATCTGATATCCGATGAAAGGATATAGTTGAAGCTCTGCACCAAGGAGTTGGTCCCCGTCCCATGATCGTAAAGGACTTGGAAGGACACTTTGAAGAACAAACCCTCCAGAGTGAAACGTCACCAGCCCCTTCTCAAGAGTCCGACGATTGGCTTATGGTTAAGGTGGACGAGGCCACCAAAGATTGATCTCGCCGTGAGAACAACGTTGTAAGCAGATACCTGTTCCCCGATGAACTTGCCAGGAGCTTCGATGTTGGTGACCATCACATTTCCGTCCAAGAAATTTCGTACGTGTACAACGGGTTGTACCCGACTAGCGTAGACGGTTTTAGTGAGGCCGTTGGTTCCTTGTCGTCTGTCTTAGAGAATATATTGTCCGTCGATTCTCTCGATGGTGGGTTTCTGTTCACTGGCCAATTGGTGACTGTAACATATTGGCGTCACACAAAAAACACCTTTTTGACCTTTTTGATTCTCATGCCGTGAACGAGGCCCGCTTTAGAGACATTGATAGCTGGACAAGCCATCGGGGGTGCAAATGCATGTTCCTCAACCACCCCAGCATGGACGACCGAGCACCAGAGGACATCAGCCTGGGGGGAACATCATTTGCCATCAACATCAGTATCATCAACAGTGGAAGAAGAGACGTCATTATAGTTGTATGCATTATTTAGGTATTTGTAAATATGTATTAGGTACGTATAGGGTATGGAATAAATCAATATTGTATTTTTAGTAATATGGTATTTTTTAAATTGTGTTATTGAACGTTTGAATTGTGTTAACACTCGTGTGCCAAGTATAGTGTGGTATTTAAATTGTGGGTAGGAGAGGGGAAGCCACAATATATTGTTGAGGTTGTTTTTTGTATTTAATTCTTTTTCGGTCCTTCGAGTTTTTATTGTATTAATTAATTAATAATTAATTTTTCAATTCACAAATTCTGAACTGAACACCTGCATTTTGTTTTAATAAAATTGCTGACCCACCTTTTGAACCATTTTCCCTAGAGGCGTTTTTCTATAAAAAAAAAATCCTCTATTTTGAAATAAAAAACCACCAATAATAACATTTGAGTACTAATTTCAAATTTCTCAAAATATTTTTGGTTTCACGAGTACCAATACACATCAAAAGTATTTAAGTAAGTTTCCAAAATTACATTTTTCACGATAATTAATTTAGTTAAAAAGTTCCTTACTCTTACCAAGTTTTAGTTTTCAGTAGTTTTTCCAAATTGGTTCAAGTATTATAATTTTAGCTGTAGGCCTTAAACAAAATAATTTAAGTTCACAGTCGGTCACTATAACAGAAAAAACAATTCCTTGACTCCGGATTAATGCCTCAGCTTCTCTGAACACTTAATTGAAATATAGCCTAATAGTCTATAAGTAAGTGGTATAATTGTGGGCAACAAAATTTCTAAATGATACATTACTTTTCTTTTTTCAAACTCATTTATTTTTAAAACAAATTTCACGTGTTCTATGTTTTGTGTGATTATTTTATCTACAACTATATTATGTTTCACTCCACTTCCAAACTAAATTTAGCTTCTATTTCACAGGAAACATGCAGTAATTGCCAGACAGACATTGCACACTGCAACCGATATTTATACAAAAATTCAAATGGCCAGTTATGTAATGAAGATAATGGAGGGTCACGATTTCCAGTTTGCAGCAGATGCAACCTCAATATCCGAAGAAGAGTAAGTAACCTAGAAACATATAGTGTAAACTGCTCTTCCATGCATGATGGAAGAGCAGTTTAATCATCACCATGGAACCTATCACCAACCTATCACCATCATCATTGAACAAAATCATTCCATCATCACTGTCATCGCTTTGCATGCCTTAGGAAGAAACCATGCACCACAACATCAAAGGGCGCTTACATCTGAAATGTCACCATAGTCAGGATCTGATATCCGATGAAAGGATATAGTTGAAGCTCTGCACCAAGGAGTTGGTCCCCGTCCCATGATCGTAAAGGACTTGGAAGGACACTTTGAAGAACAAACCCTCCAGAGTGAAACGTCACCAGCCCCTTCTCAAGAGTCCGACGATTGGCTTATGGTTAAGGTGGACGAGGCCACCAAAGATTGATTTTGCCGTGAGAACAACGTTGTAAGCAGATACCTGTTCCCCGATGAACTTGCCAGGAGCTTCGATGTTGGTGACCATCACATTTCCGTCGAAGAAATTTCGTACGTGTACAACGGGTTGTACCCGACTAGCGTAGACGGTTTTAGTGAGGCCGTTGGTTCCTTGTCGTCTGTCTTAGAGAATATATTGTCCGTCGATTCTCTCGATGGTGGGTTTCTGTTCACTGGCCAATTGGTGACTGTAACATATTGGCGTCACACAAAAAACACCTTTTTGACCTTTTTGATTCTCATGCCGTGAACGAGGCCCGCTTTAGAGACATTGATAGCTGGACAAGCCATCGGGGGTGCAAATGCATGTTCCTCAACCACCCCAGCATGGACGACCGAGCACCAGAGGACATCAGCCTGGGGGGAACACCATTTGCCATCAACATCAGTATCATCAACAGTGGAAGAAGAGACGTCATTATAGTTGTATGCATTATTTAGGTATTTGTAAATATGTATTAGGTACGTATAGGGTATGGAATAAATCAATATTGTATTTTTAGTAATATGGTATTTTTTAAATTGTGTTATTGAACGTTTGAATTGTGTTAACACTCGTGTGCCAAGTATAGTGTGGTATTTAAATTGTGGGTAGGAGAGGGGAAGCCACAATATATTGTTGAGGTTGTTTTTTGTATTTAATTCTTTTTCGGTCCTTCGAGTTTTTATTGTATTAATTAATTAATAATTAATTTTTCAATTCACAAATTCTGAACTGAACACCTGCATTTTGTTTTAATAAAATTGCTGACCCACCTTTTGAACCATTTTCCCTAGAGGCGTTTTTCTATAAAAAAAAATCCTCTATTTTGAAATAAAAAACCACCAATAATAACATTTGAGTACTAATTTCAAATTTCTCAAAATATTTTTGGTTTCACGAGTACCAATACACATCAAAAGTATTTAAGTAAGTTTCCAAAATTACATTTTTCACGATAATTAATTTAGTTAAAAAGTTCCTTACTCTTACCAAGTTTTAGTTTTCAGTAGTTTTTCCAAATTGGTTCAAGTATTATAATTTTAGCTGTAGGCCTTAAACAAAATAATTTAAGTTCACAGTCGGTCACTATAACAGAAAAAACAATTCCTTGACTCCGGATTAATGCCTCAGCTTCTCTGAACACTTAATTGAAATATAGCCTAATAGTCTATAAGTAAGTGGTATAATTGTGGGCAACAAAATTTCTAAATGATACATTACTTTTCTTTTTTCAAACTCATTTATTTTTAAAACAAATTTCACGTGTTCTATGTTTTGTGTGATTATTTTATCTACAACTATATTATGTTTCACTCCACTTCCAAACTAAATTTAGCTTCTATTTCACAGGAAACATGCAGTAATTGCCAGACAGACATTGCACACTGCAACCGATATTTATACAAAAATTCAAATGGCCAGTTATGTAATGAAGATAATGGAGGGTCACGATTTCCAGTTTGCAGCAGATGCAACCTCAATATCCGAAGAAGAGTAAGTAACCTAGAAACATATAGTGTAAACTGCTCTTCCATGCATGATGGAAGAGCAGTTTAATCATCACCATGGAACCTATCACCAACCTATCACCATCATCATTGAACAAAATCATTCCATCATCACTGTCATCGCTTTGCATGCCTTAGGAAGAAACCATGCACCACAACATCAAAGGGCGCTTACATCTGAAATGTCACCATAGTCAGGATCTGATATCCGATGAAAGGATATAGTTGAAGCTCTGCACCAAGGAGTTGGTCCCCGTCCCATGATCGTAAAGGACTTGGAAGGACACTTTGAAGAACAAACCCTCCAGAGTGAAACGTCACCAGCCCCTTCTCAAGAGTCGGACGATTGGCTTATGGTTAAGGTATACGAGGCCACCAAAGATTGATCTCGCCGTGAGAACAACGTTGTAAGCAGATACCTGTTCCCCGATGAACTTGCCAGGAGCTTCGATGTTGGTGACCATCACATTTCCGTCGAAGAAATTTCGTACGTGTACAACGGGTTGTACCCGACTAGCGTAGACGGTTTTAGTGAGGCCGTTGGTTCCTTGTCGTCTGTCTTAGAGAATATATTGTCCGTCGATTCTCTCGATGGTGGGTTTCTGTTCACTGGCCAATTGGTGACTGTAACATATTGGCGTCACACAAAAATCACCTTTTTGACCTTTTTGATTCTCATGCCGTGAACGAGGCCCGCTTTAGAGACATTGATAGCTGGACAAGCCATCGGGGGTGCAAATGCATGTTCCTCAACCACCCCAGCATGGACGACCGAGCACCAGAGGACATCAGCCTGGGGGGAACACCATTTGCCATCAACATCAGTATCATCAACAGTGGAAGAAGAGACGTCATTATAGTTGTATGCATTATTTAGGTATTTGTAAATATGTATTAGGTACGTATAGGGTATGGAATAAATCAATATTGTATTTTTAGTAATATGGTATTTTTTAAATTGTGTTATTGAACGTTTGAATTGTGTTAACACTCGTGTGCCAAGTATAGTGTGGTATTTAAATTGTGGGTAGGAGAGGGGAAGCCACAATATATTGTTGAGGTTGTTTTTTGTATTTAATTCTTTTTCGGTCCTTCGAGTTTTTATTGTATTAATTAATTAATAATTAATTTTTCAATTCACAAATTCTGAACTGAACACCTGCATTTTGTTTTATAAAATTGCTGACCCACCTTTTGAACCATTTTCCCTAGAGGCGTTTTTCTATAAAAAAAAAATCCTCTATTTTGAAATAGAAAACCACCAATAATAACATTTGAGTACTAATTTCAAATTTATCAAAATACTTTTGGTTTCACGAGTACCAATACACATCAAAAGTATTTAAGTAAGTTTCCAAAATTACATTTTTCACGATAATTAATTTAGTTAAAAAGTTCCTTACTCTTACCAAGTTTTAGTTTTCAGTAGTTTTTCCAAATTGGTTCAAGTATTATAATTTTAGCTGTAGGCCTTAAACAAAATAATTTAAGTTCACAGTCGGTCACTATAACAGAAAAAACAATTCCTTGACTCCGGATTAATGCCTCAGCTTCTCTGAACACTTAATTGAAATATAGCCTAATAGTCTATAAGTAAGTGGTATAATTGTGGGCAACAAAATTTCTAAATGATACATTACTTTTCTTTTTTCAAACTCATTTATTTTTAAAACAAATTTCACGTGTTCTATGTTTTGTGTGATTATTTTATCTACAACTATATTATGTTTCACTCCACTTCCAAACTAAATTTAGCTTCTATTTCACAGGAAACATGCAGTAATTGCCAGACAGACATTGCACACTGCAACCGATATTTATACAAAAATTCAAATGGCCAGTTATGTAATGAAGATAATGGAGGGTCACGATTTCCAGTTTGCAGCAGATGCAACCTCAATATCCGAAGAAGAGTAAGTAACCTAGAAACATATAGTGTAAACTGCTCTTCCATGCATGATGGAAGAGCAGTTTAATCATCACCATGGAACCTATCACCAACCTATCACCATCATCATTGAACAAAATCATTCCATCATCACTGTCATCGCTTTGCATGCCTTAGGAAGAAACCATGCACCACAACATCAAAGGGCGCTTACATCTGAAATGTCACCATAGTCAGGATCTGATATCCGATGAAAGGATATAGTTGAAGCTCTGCACCAAGGAGTTGGTCCCCGTCCCATGATCGTAAAGGACTTGGAAGGACACTTTGAAGAACAAACCCTCCAGAGTGAAACGTCACCAGCCCCTTCTCAAGAGTCGGACGATTGGCTTATGGTTAAGGTATACGAGGCCACCAAAGATTGATCTCGCCGTGAGAACAACGTTGTAAGCAGATACCTGTTCCCCGATGAACTTGCCAGGAGCTTCGATGTTGGTGACCATCACATTTCCGTCGAAGAAATTTCGTACGTGTACAACGGGTTGTACCCGACTAGCGTAGACGGTTTTAGTGAGGCCGTTGGTTCCTTGTCGTCTGTCTTAGAGAATATATTGTCCGTCGATTCTCTCGATAGTGGGTTTCTGTTCACTGGCCAATTGGTGACTGTAACATATTGGCGTCACACAAAAAACACCTTTTTGACCTTTTTGATTCTCATGCCGTGAACGAGGCCCGCTTTAGAGACATTGATAGCTGGACAAGCCATCGGGGGTGCAAATGCATGTTCCTCAACCACCCCAGCATGGACGACCGAGCACCAGAGGACATCAGCCTGGGGGGAACACCATTTGCCATCAACATCAGTATCATCAACAGTGGAAGAAGAGACGTCATTATAGTTGTATGCATTATTTAGGTATTTGTAAATATGTATTAGGTACGTATAGGGTATGGAATAAATCAATATTGTATTTTTAGTAATATGGTATTTTTTAAATTGTGTTATTGAACGTTTGAATTGTGTTAACACTCGTGTGCCAAGTATAGTGTGGTATTTAAATTGTGGGTAGGAGAGGGGAAGCCACAATATATTGTTGAGGTTGTTTTTTGTATTTAATTCTTTTTCGGTCCTTCGAGTTTTTATTGTATTAATTAATTAATAATTAATTTTTCAATTCACAAATTCTGAACTGAACACCTGCATTTTGTTTTATAAAATTGCTGACCCACCTTTTGAACCATTTTCCCTAGAGGCGTTTTTCTATAAAAAAAAAATCCTCTATTTTGAAATAGAAAACCACCAATAATAACATTTGAGTACTAATTTCAAATTTATCAAAATACTTTTGGTTTCACGAGTACCAATACACATCAAAAGTATTTAAGTAAGTTTCCAAAATTACATTTTTCACGATAATTAATTTAGTTAAAAAGTTCCTTACTCTTACCAAGTTTTAGTTTTCAGTAGTTTTTCCAAATTGGTTCAAGTATTATAATTTTAGCTGTAGGCCTTAAACAAAATAATTTAAGTTCACAGTCGGTCACTATAACAGAAAAAACAATTCCTTGACTCCGGATTAATGCCTCAGCTTCTCTGAACACTTAATTGAAATATAGCCTAATAGTCTATAAGTAAGTGGTATAATTGTGGGCAACAAAATTTCTAAATGATACATTACTTTTCTTTTTTCAAACTCATTTATTTTTAAAACAAATTTCACGTGTTCTATGTTTTGTGTGATTATTTTATCTACAACTATATTATGTTTCACTCCACTTCCAAACTAAATTTAGCTTCTATTTCACAGGAAACATGCAGTAATTGCCAGACAGACATTGCACACTGCAACCGATATTTATACAAAAATTCAAATGGCCAGTTATGTAATGAAGATAATGGAGGGTCACGATTTCCAGTTTGCAGCAGATGCAACCTCAATATCCGAAGAAGAGTAAGTAACCTAGAAACATATAGTGTAAACTGCTCTTCCATGCATGATGGAAGAGCAGTTTAATCATCACCATGGAACCTATCACCAACCTATCACCATCATCATTGAACAAAATCATTCCATCATCACTGTCATCGCTTTGCATGCCTTAGGAAGAAACCATGCACCACAACATCAAAGGGCGCTTACATCTGAAATGTCACCATAGTCAGGATCTGATATCCGATGAAAGGATATAGTTGAAGCTCTGCACCAAGGAGTTGGTCCCCGTCCCATGATCGTAAAGGACTTGGAAGGACACTTTGAAGAACAAACCCTCCAGAGTGAAACGTCACCAGCCCCTTCTCAAGAGTCGGACGATTGGCTTATGGTTAAGGTATACGAGGCCACCAAAGATTGATCTCGCCGTGAGAACAACGTTGTAAGCAGATACCTGTTCCCCGATGAACTTGCCAGGAGCTTCGATGTTGGTGACCATCACATTTCCGTCGAAGAAATTTCGTACGTGTACAACGGGTTGTACCCGACTAGCGTAGACGGTTTTAGTGAGGCCGTTGGTTCCTTGTCGTCTGTCTTAGAGAATATATTGTCCGTCGATTCTCTCGATAGTGGGTTTCTGTTCACTGGCCAATTGGTGACTGTAACATATTGGCGTCACACAAAAAACACCTTTTTGACCTTTTTGATTCTCATGCCGTGAACGAGGCCCGCTTTAGAGACATTGATAGCTGGACAAGCCATCGGGGGTGCAAATGCATGTTCCTCAACCACCCCAGCATGGACGACCGAGCACCAGAGGACATCAGCCTGGGGGGAACACCATTTTCCATCAACATCAGTATCATCAACAGTGGAAGAAGAGACGTCATTATAGTTGTATGCATTATTTAGGTATTTGTAAATATGTATTAGGTACGTATAGGGTATGGAATAAATCAATATTGTATTTTTAGTAATATGGTATTTTTTAAATTGTGTTATTGAACGTTTGAATTGTGTTAACACTCGTGTGCCAAGTATAGTGTGGTATTTAAATTGTGGGTAGGAGAGGGGAAGCCACAATATATTGTTGAGGTTGTTTTTTGTATTTAATTCTTTTTCGGTCCTTCGAGTTTTTATTGTATTAATTAATTAATAATTAATTTTTCAATTCACAAATTCTGAACTGAACACCTGCATTTTGTTTTAATAAAATTGCTGACCCACCTTTTGAACCATTTTCCCTAGAGGCGTTTTTCTATAAAAAAAAAATCCTCTATTTTGAAATAGAAAACCACCAATAATAACATTTGAGTACTAATTTCAAATTTCTCAAAATACTTTTGGTTTCACGAGTACCAATACACATCAAAAGTATTTAAGTAAGTTTCCAAAATTACATTTTTCACGATAATTAATTTAGTTAAAAAGTTCCTTACTCTTACCAAGTTTTAGTTTTCAGTAGTTTTTCCAAATTGGTTCAAGTATTATAATTTTAGCTGTAGGCCTTAAACAAAATAATTTAAGTTCACAGTCGGTCACTATAACAGAAAAAACAATTCCTTGACTCCGGATTAATGCCTCAGCTTCTCTGAACACTTAATTGAAATATAGCCTAATAGTCTATAAGTAAGTGGTATAATTGTGGGCAACAAAATTTCTAAATGATACATTACTTTTCTTTTTTCAAACTCATTTATTTTTAAAACAAATTTCACGTGTTCTATGTTTTGTGTGATTATTTTATCTACAACTATATTATGTTTCACTCCACTTCCAAACTAAATTTAGCTTCTATTTCACAGGAAACATGCAGTAATTGCCAGACAGACATTGCACACTGCAACCGATATTTATACAAAAATTCAAATGGCCAGTTATGTAATGAAGATAATGGAGGGTCACGATTTCCAGTTTGCAGCAGATGCAACCTCAATATCCGAAGAAGAGTAAGTAACCTAGAAACATATAGTGTAAACTGCTCTTCCATGCATGATGGAAGAGCAGTTTAATCATCACCATGGAACCTATCACCAACCTATCACCATCATCATTGAACAAAATCATTCCATCATCACTGTCATCGCTTTGCATGCCTTAGGAAGAAACCATGCACCACAACATCAAAGGGCGCTTACATCTGAAATGTCACCATAGTCAGGATCTGATATCCGATGAAAGGATATAGTTGAAGCTCTGCACCAAGGAGTTGGTCCCCGTCCCATGATCGTAAAGGACTTGGAAGGACACTTTGAAGAACAAACCCTCCAGAGTGAAACGTCACCAGCCCCTTCTCAAGAGTCCGACGATTGGCTTATGGTTAAGGTGGACGAGGCCACCAAAGATTGATTTTGCCGTGAGAACAACGTTGTAAGCAGATACCTGTTCCCCGATGAACTTGCCAGGAGCTTCGATGTTGGTGACCATCACATTTCCGTCGAAGAAATTTCGTACGTGTACAACGGGTTGTACCCGACTAGCGTAGACGGTTTTAGTGAGGCCGTTGGTTCCTTGTCGTCTGTCTTAGAGAATATATTGTCCGTCGATTCTCTCGATGGTGGGTTTCTGTTCACTGGCCAATTGGTGACTGTAACATATTGGCGTCACACAAAAAACACCTTTTTGACCTTTTTGATTCTCATGCCGTGAACGAGGCCCGCTTTAGAGACATTGATAGCTGGACAAGCCATCGGGGGTGCAAATGCATGTTCCTCAACCACCCCAGCATGGACGACCGAGCACCAGAGGACATCAGCCTGGGGGGAACACCATTTGCCATCAACATCAGTATCATCAACAGTGGAAGAAGAGACGTCATTATAGTTGTATGCATTATTTAGGTATTTGTAAATATGTATTAGGTACATATAGGGTATGGAATAAATCAATATTGTATTTTTAGTAATATGGTATTTTTTAAATTGTGTTATTGAACGTTTGAATTGTGTTAACACTCGTGTGCCAAGTATAGTGTGGTATTTAAATTGTGGGTAGGAGAGGGGAAGCCACAATATATTGTTGAGGTTGTTTTTTGTATTTAATTCTTTTTCGGTCCTTCGAGTTTTTATTGTATTAATTAATTAATAATTAATTTTTCAATTCACAAATTCTGAACTGAACACCTGCATTTTGTTTTAATAAAATTGCTGACCCACCTTTTGAACCATTTTCCCTAGAGGCGTTTTTCTATAAAAAAAAAATCCTCTATTTTGAAATAAAAAACCACCAATAATAACATTTGAGTACTAATTTCAAATTTCTCAAAATATTTTTGGTTTCACGAGTACCAATACACATCAAAAGTATTTAAGTAAGTTTCCAAAATTACATTTTTCACGATAATTAATTTAGTTAAAAAGTTCCTTACTCTTACCAAGTTTTAGTTTTCAGTAGTTTTTCCAAATTGGTTCAAGTATTATAATTTTAGCTGTAGGCCTTAAACAAAATAATTTAAGTTCACAGTCGGTCACTATAACAGAAAAAACAATTCCTTGACTCCGGATTAATGCCTCAGCTTCTCTGAACACTTAATTGAAATATAGCCTAATAGTCTATAAGTAAGTGGTATAATTGTGGGCAACAAAATTTCTAAATGATACATTACTTTTCTTTTTTCAAACTCATTTATTTTTAAAACAAATTTCACGTGTTCTATGTTTTGTGTGATTATTTTATCTACAACTATATTATGTTTCACTCCACTTCCAAACTAAATTTAGCTTCTATTTCACAGGAAACATGCAGTAATTGCCAGACAGACATTGCACACTGCAACCGATATTTATACAAAAATTCAAATGGCCAGTTATGTAATGAAGATAATGGAGGGTCACGATTTCCAGTTTGCAGCAGATGCAACCTCAATATCCGAAGAAGAGTAAGTAACCTAGAAACATATAGTGTAAACTGCTCTTCCATGCATGATGGAAGAGCAGTTTAATCATCACCATGGAACCTATCACCAACCTATCACCATCATCATTGAACAAAATCATTCCATCATCACTGTCATCGCTTTGCATGCCTTAGGAAGAAACCATGCACCACAACATCAAAGGGCGCTTACATCTGAAATGTCACCATAGTCAGGATCTGATATCCGATGAAAGGATATAGTTGAAGCTCTGCACCAAGGAGTTGGTCCCCGTCCCATGATCGTAAAGGACTTGGAAGGACACTTTGAAGAACAAACCCTCCAGAGTGAAACGTCACCAGCCCCTTCTCAAGAGTCCGACGATTGGCTTATGGTTAAGGTGGACGAGGCCACCAAAGATTGATCTCGCCGTGAGAACAACGTTGTAAGCAGATACCTGTTCCCCGATGAACTTGCCAGGAGCTTCGATGTTGGTGACCATCACATTTCCGTCGAAGAAATTTCGTACGTGTACAACGGGTTGTACCCGACTAGCGTAGACGGTTTTAGTGAGGCCGTTGGTTCCTTGTCGTCTGTCTTAGAGAATATATTGTCCGTCGATTCTCTCGATGGTGGGTTTCTGTTCACTGGCCAATTGGTGACTGTAACATATTGGCGTCACACAAAAAACACCTTTTTGACCTTTTTGATTCTCATGCCGTGAACGAGGCCCGCTTTAGAGACATTGATAGCTGGACAAGCCATCGGGGGTGCAAATGCATGTTCCTCAACCACCCCAGCATGGACGACCGAGCACCAGAGGACATCAGCCTGGGGGGAACACCATTTGCCATCAACATCAGTATCATCAACAGTGGAAGAAGAGACGTCATTATAGTTGTATGCATTATTTAGGTATTTGTAAATATGTATTAGGTACGTATAGGGTATGGAATAAATCAATATTGTATTTTTAGTAATATGGTATTTTTTAAATTGTGTTATTGAACGTTTGAATTGTGTTAACACTCGTGTGCCAAGTATAGTGTGGTATTTAAATTGTGGGTAGGAGAGGGGAAGCCACAATGTATTGTTAAGGTCGACACACGAGACTATTTAAATCCCCACTGTATATCTGATAAGGTGCGTGCCAAAGAATGTAGACTAGTAAAGGGGGAACAGTACTTTTGTGCTTGAGAGAGATGAGATGATTAGTATCGTATAAGTATATAATTATAAATATACTTACGAATATATTTGTTTCAAATATAAATTCCTTGTATTTATTTCTTTCATTGTAAAAAAAGTATAAAGGTATCTGTATTAAGCATATTATTTAACATAAAATATAGGGATAGCGACACCGTAGCTGATGTTAGACCTATAATTGCCAAAATAAAATCTATAAAGTTTTGTGTTTATGTTCTGTTTTAATTTTATTATGAGTTTTCATTTTTATTATGCCACACATATGTGATTTAACGATTAAAATTATTGTTGTACCTCTCAAATTTCATTGTTATAGCTTTACTTGTTAAGTTTTCTTGTTAAAAATTAATTTTGATCAGATTATTACACCTGTGATTTAACCATGTCCCTCTCTCATTTTGTTTGTTAAGCTTGCCTATAGATTATTCTCAGCCCTTATTATTACTAGCAAAACTAATTCTTCTGTTGCTTTCAACAGTGTTTCAACCACATTGGAGATGATGGTGCAGGTAGAGATGGCAGCAGAACTGGCAAGGACGCCAGTTGTGCTAGCATTGTGTAGGACGCACAACCCTCAAGACAACCCTCTTAGTGTAGCCTTCTATACCATAGAGAGGCTAACAGAATCTCAGAGGTTGAACAGAAGAAGCACAAAGTACTAGGTGCCTCTTCTGTTTTTAGACTGTCCGGGTTTGGATAAAACGGCGTTGAAACAAGTACTTTACACTAATCTTGGTTCCCACTTCCAAACCATCGAGTGGTTTGTCCAGGTAAGTTATTTATTTGATACTAACCAAGGGTGTTCTGGCTTGGCTTAATCCAAAATCTCCTTTGGGAGCATGGACCATCCAAAAGAGCCCTCCGTCTGTTCTATCTCCTGTTAACACCATCAAGTATCCCATTTTCTTGCCTTTTCTTTACTTCCTCCTGCGTGTCTCCATTTTTGTCTGTTACCTTATGACATTTAAAGGTAACTCACGTCCCTGCTCATGTGAAACTGATAATGTTATGGCAGTTAGTGTAGTATGCAAGACCCAGCTAAACTCAACATTTCACCATATTTCTTACTGTGATTCTGATAGTGTATACCTTTATCGAGCCCATCCCATTGCTGTCGTGTCTGAACCAATGGCCAAAAATACAAACAATCTCCCACCCAAGTTCCTAACCCAACCATAACTGAAGAGCAGTCGCAGTCAAGTGTTTGGGGAGAACTTTCATTTGATGAGTAAGTAACATTAAACTTTAAAATAAAAATTAAATTTTCCATTAATTACAGATTAAAAGAAATATAATGTAAATTAACAATAATTATTTAATTCAATCGTAATCTTTTCTTATTTTTATCAATTTTTTATAATATTGTAGGAAAAAATTATAGCTTTATATTAATTAAAATCAAATTATATATTTTTTTTTAATTTTTTGTGTCTTTTAAATAAAATATTTTATTTAATAAAAACAAGCGTATTAATAATACAATTTTTAAATATCTTATCAACAATTCCTTACAATAATAATTTGTATTTAGTATTTTGCTTATGTTGTATAAGAACTATAAGGAAGAAGATTAAATAAAAAACAATTAAAATTATTATATATATTCCTAATATAAATATATATATTTTTAGGGACACCATAAAACAACTTGATGATGCTTCCAATACTACTTTTTAATCGTCAACTGGCATACATAACAGTCACATGTGAGTAGAATTGTATATTACATATAAGAAGCGTTTTAGATTAAAGCCTTATTTTGTACAGTGGACCCTATCTTAACTGACCTCGTATTAATCTATAACTTTGGATTATCCTCAATTTTTTATAATATTTTAGGAAAAAATTATAGCTTTATATTAATTAAAATCAAATTATATATTTTTTTTTTATTTTTTGTGTCTTTTAAATAAAATATTTTATTTAATAAAAACAAGCGTATTAATAATACAATTTTTAAATATCTTATCAACAATTCCTTACAATAATAATTTGTATTTAGTATTTTGCTTATGTTGTATAAGAACTATAAGGAAGAAGATTAAATAAAAAACAATTAAAATTATTATATATATTCCTAATATAAATATATATATTTTTAGGGACACCATAAAACAACTTGATGATGCTTCCAATACTACTTTTTAATCGTCAACTGGCATACATAACAGTCACATGTGAGTAGAATTGTATATTACATATAAGAAGCGTTTTAGATTTAAGCCTTATTTTGTACAGTGGACCCTATCTTAACTGACCTCGTATTAATCTATAACTTTGGATTATCCGCTTTAAATTTTATAATATATCAACTTGACTTAACCGACTTTATTTTTAGTCTGTTATGGCTTAAATGACCTCCCCCCCTCTCTTGCAATGTTGTTGTTTTCGCTCCCATTATAGTCTGTTTTAAGGTCCATTTCCTATCCTGCGACTGTTACGACTCTAGCCGCGCGGCCTCAGCCGCGCGTCTAGAGCCGTACTGCTGGAGACGCTTGTCTTATTTCCTATGCCGCGACTCCTGCGACTCCCACGTCTAGTGTGACTAGTGCAGTTGCACTTTGACCGTCATGGAAGAAGCTTTGGCAGCGTACATTTTAATGGAAGAAGAGGAAGAAGAAGAAGAACTATTAACGTGCCTTGTTAAAAACAGTGAGCAACAGCAAACTAACCCATTGTTCGTTGCACGACAAAATGAGGGATTCCAAAGAATTCTTATTCAGAGACATCTTCTTCAAGATGAAAGTATGTTTAGGAAGTTTTTTCGTGTCAATATATGTCAGTTTAATTACATTTTATCGTTAATCGGAAGTAATTTAGAAGGTACATATACTTAATAAACTTACTTGGTACATCAGTTTCTTTAGAAATCTGTCTCCAGACGTTTTCTCGCACATATGCATCCTTGTATTGGGGGTGTTTGGGGTTAAAAACAGATGGGTGTTGAAGAACAAGTTCAATTAACCTTGAATCATCCATGATTTTGAAGGCACACACTTGAAACTCGGTATTTAACTATCAAAAACCACACAATCAAACAACTCAGTATACTATCAATTCGCACCTCAACTCCGTATGTATGAACTATTTCGTTACAGCCGCGCGACTGAGCGACTGAACTGCTCACGGAGCAGTCCAGTCGCGACGGCTCTAGCCGCGCGGCTCGAGTCGCTTCAGTCGCGCGGCTGTAGACGCTCGATAGGAAACGGTTGCATTTACTTTGCATTAAAGCAGTCAATTTTTTCAGCCGCGCGGCTCGAGCCGCGCGACTAGAGTCGTAACAGTCGCAGGATAGGAAATGGACCTTTAAAGAGCTATACATAACAGTCGCCTCCATTTAAATAAGCAAAACCGATTCAATTCATATAATTCAAACCATAATACACATTATTCCATTGACATCCATTTGGCGGAGCTTACATAGACGTCATGATGAATGCTAATTTAGCGATTTATATGAAACAGGGAGCTATTTAATTTGAACTAAACTGTTGAATTTAGTTATACATAAAGATCGCTACAACATTTTATAAGCGCACACGTCAAACAAATATTCTGTAATTAACCTAATTTTAATTCATTTTCTCTCTGGTATTAACAATCATAAATATTTATCCTTCCTCTGATATTATTTGGTCTCCCAAAATTTAATTATAAATTAATTAACATAAGGCCAATTTTTATTAATCTGACTTTATACACTAATGTCTTAAGGCCATATTTTAATATTTTGGCCTTAAATTTAAATTGTTTAAATTTATTTTATATTGTCCATAGGGTCAAATATATCTACACAAAGCATTTACATCCAGATAAATATTACATCTCCTTATCATCAAATTATTTAATTTTTGCCTTATCAAAACCAAATTCCTTATAGTTTATTTTATATACAGGTGAGCTAAACAATCCTAACAACATAATTAATGCCATATCTTCATTTTTGGAACATTCCTCTTTCGTTAATACTAGTGACACACCGATGAATTCACACCCGAGTTTCATAAAAAAAACTTTATGTTACTTAATCCTCCGCGCAAGATGTCTGACGCTAGAGACTGTTTTGTTTGCCGGCGCATTGTATATTGTTGCACGTTAATGCAGTTTTGGGATGATGGAATTTATATTTGTTGCAGGTATGTATCTTTAAACTTAGTTTTGTCTTATGTAGGGTTTAATTATAATTATGTACTGTTTTTTAATACTCTGCTTATGTGATTGATAGATGTGAGATGCTTGGCCCAGCAGAATTTGTGGCAGCTCATTTTGGCCCATATCAGGAGTTTGACATCAGATGTGAGCATGAGGCGGTGGATGGTGGATGCTGTGGAAGAATGGTAAGTTGCTCCTTTTTTAAAATCAAATTTTACCTAGGTGACCCAAGTTTCCACACCACAGTAGACCAATAAGGTCGGGCTGTATGGGTCTCGTTGATGTATATCTTATGTGGGCATCATCCTCTGTAGGCCTACCCCGCGGTTTAAATTTATCCTTTTTATACTTCTTTCTTTTTATGATTTTTTTGTTGGCTCTTGGTTCTGCTATTCCTACAGGCTTGTTGTGCACCAAACCGTTCCAAGAGTTCAACAATATGGAACTCTAGCACTGGCAAATTATCTGATGTGCCTAATCACCTTAGGCTTTAAGCCTTATCTCCTCTCACTGTGTGAGCGAAATAGCATAATCAAAGAAGACATATCTTTGACAGTCTTCATAGCTTCTCATAGTGAGTATGCTGCTGTCAATGGTATTGACATCAAGAACTACCAGAAGATGAGCCCATCCCATTATATCTTCGGATCGGGGCTTTTCTTTACTCTCATTTGTAAGTCTCTCAATTCTAATAACTACCAGGGATGGATGAATCAAAGACTTAAGTCTTTCTCCAAACCATTGGGATTGGCAGTAACCAACAGTAAGTTAGTTCATCTTCGACCTACCCTCCAAATAGCTTCGCAAAGGATTAATTAGTTTATAAATATAATCTTGAAAGCAGCCTTTAAACTTCACAGTGAGACAGGAGGACAAACAGGCCAACTCCTGGTTATAGCCATCAGGTCTCAGGATCAAAAGATGGAGGAGGGACAGAATGTGGTGCAACCTGACAGGCTGGAGCAGATAACAACACTATTGCAGTGCTGTTACTTGGTTCAAAACTCACAGGAAGCTAGACTCAAAGCTGAGCTGGACAACCTCAAAGATGAGCTGGAGGCCACATCTCAGGAAGTGAACCAGGGTTTTTCCACCCCGATGTACGCTGATCTGTTGATGGTACTGTCTACTCCTACCTTGTTTCGTCGCTGCGCCAATGTTCCATGGGGCCCCGATAACGACATCTTGCATGGGTGCTCAGCTACGAAGCCCATGACACCTTCGTTCTTCGCCTCGACTACTAAAAGGGAAGTGATCTATTTAACTTATCGTCTGTCCAAGTTTCTGATTCGTCTTTGATAACTTATTTAGTCTAGGCCTAGTGAAGAAATTAAAGTTCAGAAAAATCAACTTAAAAGAGAGCTCTCAATCCCAAATTCATGAAAAATTTAATCAATGAACATTTTGATATTTTCGTAAAACAGTCGACCGACGTTGTGTGAACCCCGGAAGGACTACAAAGTGCCATCGGACTACCCACCTGCAGTGGAAATCTTTTTATTTCTTTGGATTCAAGAATTCTAGTAATAGGCCATTGTTTATAGCTTAAGTAAGTTAGTGTATATTATTTCATTTTAATTCTTTTGATTGTCTATGCCATTTGGCCAACCAAATTTGAAACTATTTTTGATCTTATGAAAACAGGTAGGCATAGACTAACCTGAATTTAAGTTAAGTCTGTTTTGAGAAATAACTCAAGAAAAGTAAAGAAACCTATTTTAATTTGTGCCTTAAATAATTGAATCAGTGCCTATTATTAATTTTAGAACTTGTCGATTTAACTGAAAACCTGCTGATATTTAGACTTATTGATTTTAGTACTTGAAATACCGTTTAAGACTGCTTTTGGAAGTCTGATTTTGAATATTGTGTATAAATAATTATGTTTGTCTAAGTTGTTAGATTCTAAGTATTGTCTGCATTTATATTTGAAAACTTGTTGATCATCTGATAGGTAATTCGCGAATTTCTATAGGCTATAACTTGTCATTTTAATACTTGCTTTTATTAATTGTTAATGATTTATTTAATTTGATTTCAGTCAAATATCAATATTTGATATTTCTTTGATCTTTCTTCGTCCCTCGAGTGGGGGAAGACCCCTGAGTGATTGAACAGGTGCAAGTGTGCTCTTCAATTTTTTCCATAAAAAAGTGGTTTTTTATAGTTGGTTTGAGATAAGTTTTATACCAAAGTGTTAAGTTTATTTCTGGGTATAAAAGTATGTGAGTAGAAGTTACTATTTTAAAATATTTAAAGAGTAAATTGAAGATTTAACAAAACTTTTTCCTGGAATTGCAAGATTATTTCTCAGAACACAGACAGCCGGTCCAGCGATAAGGAGTCCTGACCCTTGCACCCAAGATAACCAGGCTCACTTGAGTCATAGTAGCTATCCATGTAATCTGTCAACTACTGTTATCAGCTTGTTTACAACCTTTGTTTTGACCAGGTGTCACTTATTTTATTTTGTTTTTCTTAGTATTTCATATTAGTATTTTATTTTTTCTTCTAATAGAAGACTCACTAGCCAGTTCATTTGTTTCTTAAAGCACTAATGGATTTTCAAATAATGGATTTTCAAATAGAACAAACAAAGAGTGGTAAACCCAATATTATTCACAATAATCACAAATTTAGACAAAATTATGTGGCTAAGAGTGGCGAAATCACATGGAGATGTCTGGGAAGAAATTGTAATGCTACGATAAAGACTGACGCAAATAAATCCTTTATTACTGTCACCAATAACAAGCATTCTGGCCCCCACCCGGTCACTATGAGGTCATTATTATCTCCTAAAGCCTCAATTCAGGAGTCACCTGTCCAAATACTAAGTGAAAATTGTTCCTTACAGTCATCTACACCTCAGTTAGGTAATCTGTCTCCTCTGAACACACCTATTCCACCAGACTATTCTTCCACTTCATCCATTGATTCGCAAGAATTAACACCATCATTATTATCAGAGCTGGAAGAAATAAATAGAAAGCTAAAGGAGCATAATGTAACTCTTGGAAAACAGCTCCAGTGTGTGCTTGACCACTCAATTGAATCCGACACAAGACTAATGGAATTTACAAAGGAGATCTTCCCTATTCCTGATTTACATGAAACTGTTAAGCCTCAAATGAGAGATTCTTCTGTACAATGTGAACCTGTGACACCCTCACCAATAGTCTCAACTGCTTACTGTACGAAAGATTATGTCCATGCTGAGACTCAATGCACTATACCCCAATTAACGTTGAGTAATAAAACCACCTCAACCACGCAAACTGATTTTAGTATAATTCATTCAACCCTAAGCCATGGCTGGTTAGGAGATGAAGCCATAGAAATGTATTTTAGTACTCTAACGGATAAAAAAATTGCTAGCTCTAATACCTGTTTAATTAGCCCCTCCATTTGTCAAGCGATTAAGTGCCTTGAAAACTATGACTCCTATACAAACCCGCTATTGTTACAGGAAAAATCTTATATATTTGCACCAGTGAACAATGCAGACCCAGTGTTAAGTGTTGCTGGGTCACACTGGAGTCTTCTGTTCTATACAAAGAAAAACAACATATTTTATTATTTTGACTCATTGGGAGAAACAAGTTTACAGCATGCTAAGGAATTGTATCAAAGACTCGCTAAGTGCACTGGTTCTCAGAAAACTCCAGATTTTAAAGTTGTCAAGAGCCCTCAGCAACCAAATGGTGATGATTGTGGGGTGTATGTATTATTAATGGTGGATTGCCTCATTACTGCTATTGAACAGGGTGAATTGGATCCACTCATTGAGAAGAGCATAGTAAACCTAGAGTTCAACGAAATGGACAGCATAGTCAAACGCTCACTGTTGGCATATCTCTGCTACAACCAACAGCATACAAAAATCAAACGTGATGTTTTGAGGTCAATGCTTAAACGGTTTCCTGGGATTGACACAGAATCTCAGCATGGGAAGAATAATTATAGAGCATTAACTAAAAATGTAGGTGATAATCACAAATCATCAGCACAGATGAGCAATGGAACATCCACAGTTGGAAATTTGTCAAAAACTTCACCTAGCTTGACTTGTGATGAATGGTCATCGGTTCGGCGAAGGAAAAACAATAAACCAAACAGTGGCCAAAAAAGTGAAAAAAGAACTCACACATTACCAAACATCAACGTTACTCATGTTAACAAATATTCAGTTTTGGACAACTTGCCAGGAAGCAAAGATACATTTTCGCCACCTGGCTGTATAAATGAGAATAAATTAAATAATGCCCCTAAAAATGTTCACAAAAAAGAAAAAACCGCTGGTTTGAGATTCAACTCTAATAGACCAAACAAGAATGTTCTTTCAGACTTAAAGGTTACATTCTGCTCAGACAGTCAAGGAGCAAACTTACCAATCAAGCTAGAAACTTTAAGTGATCAGAAAGTTCAGGTTTTTGGATATATCAGAGCGAACACCACTCTGACTCAGGTTGTTGATTCAGCATCAATAACACATGATTCTAGTCCCGTTATAATCCTCGGAGGCAGCAACGATAGTCTAAATCGTAACTTCAAGGACATCTATCAGAACTTAGAAAAGAAACTTACCATTTTAAGTGCTACAAGACCCACATTTATGACCACTATACCTATCAGATATGACATAGCACTAAAAGATACAGTTAATCAAGAATTAAAACTTGCAAACAGTTATATAATCGAAACCGTACAAAGAATGAGTAATGTCTATTTGATTGAGTTAAACACATTGAGGAGAAAGCATTTTACATCACATGGCCTGCACTTAAATAACGAGGGAAAAAATGTTGTGGCTCATAAAATTTTAAATGCTTTATCTCGGTGGTTGATTACTAACAGAAAGGCTAATATTCTCTTAAAAAATCAAGACAGAATAGAAGTAATGGAATCCAATATGAGTGACATTGTGGATGGTCTTAGGAGCAACGGTGATGTAGCGTTCTCTCATTGTATTTCTGGTGATCTAAGCAGTCCTAGAAATATGACAGCTGGTGTTGCTGTTTCTTTCCGAAAAGCGTTTGGTAGACCAAGGACCGCCAATCTACTTAATAAGTACTTAACACTACAAGAACATGAAAACGGAGCAGCAGTGTATGGTGTTGTAACCAAGGCAACATACAATGGTAAACCAAAGACAACTGATTACAACACAGCCTTCAGTAAATTAATAGATGATTTCAAGCTAAGGAAATACAAGAGACTTGTGTGTTCACCCATGGGGTGTGTCAGGGATAATATTAGTGTTCAAAATTTTGTGAAAAACTTAGTAAAATTGCATCGTATCACTGGGAAGCCAGTTACAGTAATAATACAGGATGAAGAATCAAGTAGAACTTTGCAAAATGGATTGAGCTACCAGGAATTTAAAAATAGTATACGAGAAGAGCTTTATAAATGGATAAATATAAACACTCAATCTGTTTCTTTCCCTGGTCCTTGTATAATGGCAACAACCTCTACTCTATCACATTCCCTGAACACTATTCACACCCATCATACAACTTCAACCAGCAATCTGGGCTCAATAGAGCCAACTCCAGTGGATGATAGGATGAAGCAGCCAGCGACAATGTCCAAGAATCCTACAACTCTGCAATCTCAAGAGACTGCTAATTGCCAATCACCCCTTGCTGCTGTTGGTTCTGGTCATGATGTCACAATTGGCTCAATGGTGGACTTCCCCCCTCTACAAGCACCCCCTGTTACACCAGATCCAGATCAGCTGCAGCGGCCTGCGCCTGTGTCAAGTGATGGGGGGCAGATTCTCTCTGGGGTTGTGAGTGATAGTGGCTCTGGTTTTTTATTGGAAACTCCAATACAAGTGATAGCAACATGATTTGTAATGGCGACTCCCGCTCCCACTTTAAACCCATCAGTAATAATAATCTCAACAAAAACGTACAAACAGAAAAAAATGTAATAAAAATATTCCATCAAAATATTCAGCACTTACCATCAAGGATCGAACCTTTATTAGTGACTATAAATGAATTAACTCCTCATATTGTAATCTTAACAGAACACGATATGAAGGAAAATGAAATTAACAGACTCAATATACAAGATTATGATGTAAACAATTTTTATTGTAGAAAAACATGTTTCAAGGGTGGCGTCGTTATGCTTTCCCTGAAGGGTTTAAAGTGGAAGCGGGTGGATGTTCCAAATTGGTTGTCTGGTAGTTTACTTCAAGATAAGCAATTCGAATTTTGTGCCTGTAGCTATATAATTGACGGATTTAAAATTTTGGCAATTGGAGTGTATAGGTCACCTAGCTCGGATTGTGAAATATTTTTAGATAGATTGAGCATGTTAATTTCCCTCTTTTCCAAAAAGTTTGTTAATATAATTTTGGGAGGGGATATAAACATTGATGTTTTAAAAAATAACCCTAATCATAAATTACTAAAAAGAACACTAAAAGTTCATAAAATGAGGTATCTGGTCAATTTCCCAACCAGAGTTACTGAGGAATCTGAATCAGCAATTGATAACTTTATAATTAAAAATTGTCATGATTGCAAGGTGACTGTTGAGGGAATTGTAACTTGTCTATCAGATCATGATGGGCAATTGCTCCTTATAAAAAATAAAAACCTAAGTAATACAAAAGAGGTTCAATCAACTATAAAACGTACAACTCGTAACTTCAATATTCAAAATTTGAATTTATTTAAAAACCTCTTGGAAACTGAGATTTGGGAGAGTGTTTACATGGCTCCTGTTGAAAGAAAATATGATGAATTTTATAGTACATTTAAGCACTTTTTTGACATTTCGTTTCCCAAAATTACTGTAACTGAAAAGAAACGCAAAAAAAATTGGATCTCAGAAGACCTGAAAAATGAAAAAAAAGAACTACTACAATTGGCCTTAAAACTTCGTAGGAACAAAAATCCTGCCTTGAAATACGAGTTAAAACAAAACAAACTGAAATATAGGGCAAAATTAGTCAGAGCTAAAACAAACTATTTTGAAAATAAAATAAAAAAATCAGCCAATATACAAAAAACAGTATGGCAGATTATAAATTCTGAAGTTGGGAAAGGAAATGGAACAAAAAATAAAAATATTACTTTGAAAGAGGGAAATTGTAGCTTAAGTGATCCTAGAACTATTGCCAATATGTTCAACAATTATTTTACTAATGTTGATCAGGATGTCAGTGGCAACCAATGTGAGAGCAAGATTGAAAATCAAAGTCTTATTGAAAATGAGCAATGTATTAAAAGAGGTTTTGATTTTAAATTTATTGATGCGGGGGAGGTGGAAAAAGTAATTAACTCTTTAAAAAACAAACATTCTGTTGGACACGATGATGTCCCTATTAAAGTTATAAAGCATGCCAAAAAATGCCTGAGCCATATTTTAAGTCATTTAATAAATTCATCTTTTGTATCAGGAATTTTTCCAAATCAATTAAAAAAATCTAAAATAATACCAATTTATAAGAAAGACGACCTAGAAACTGTGTCAAATTACCGTCCTATTTCTCTCCTACCAGTAATATCAAAAATTTATGAAAAAATTGTTAACTGTCAGTTATTAAATTATTTAGAAGAATTTAAACTATTAAACAATACTCAGCATGGATTTAGGCCTGGAAAATCTGTAATTACAGCAGCAGTGTCATTCATAGAATCTATAATTGAATCGGTTGATAAAGGGGAGTTCACAATTGGAATTTTCATGGACCTAACTAAGGCATTTGATAGTGTCAACCACACCCAACTGATAGATAAATTACTCATTTTAGGGGTTACAAAAAAATCAATAAAATGGTTTCAGTCATACCTAAATAATCGTTGTCAGTTTGTAGAAATCACACATAATCATGATAACAGAATTACAGCATTTTCTTCTGAAACTGAAAGGGTTAAATGTGGTGTACCCCAGGGGTCAATCCTTGGCCCCCTGTTGTTTTTATGTTATATAAATGATGCTGGTGGTGCACTCTCATGTTTACCTCAGAACAATCTTTGTTTTTATGCAGACGATACAAATCTCAAAGTATCGGCTGAGTCAGTGCAACAAGTTGAAATTTTAAGTTTTGTTGAATTGGCAAACATTGGAAACTTTCTAGAGCAAAATAAATTGAAGCTTAATCCTAAAAAAACTAATTTTTTAACTTTTAAAACAAATCAAAATAAAAAGTACTGTGGACCAAAATTTAAACTGGGATGAACATGTTGATAAACTCCTTTCAAAATTATGTTCAGGACTATATTCACTCTCTAGAATGTCTTATTTTTGTAACCATAAAACATTAAAAAACATATATTATGCTAATGTCCATTCGCATTTATCCTATGGTTTGTGCCTTTATGGTTCAACTACAATAGCAAATTTGGATAGGATACTTAAACTTCAAAAAATAGCAATAAGAATAATTTTGAAATTAGAACACAATGAAACAACCAAAAACAAATTCAAAGAACTGAAAATTTTAACGGTATATGGCCAATATATTTACGACACAATTATTCTAGTAAAAAACTGCTTGAGCACCTCTGAGACAAATTATCACCCATACAACACTCGGCATAAAAAATTCCTTATTTCAAGTAAACATAAATTAAAATTCTATGAAAAAAAACCATCCTATATAGGATTAAAATTTTTTAAGCATCTTCCTAATGAAATCAGAAATGAACAAAGCAGGAAGAATTTCATGAGAAAGCTAAAACTATATTTAGTAGAGAAAGCATTCTATTCCCTGGAAGAGTATTTTTCCACCTCCCCTCTTAGCGTTAGTACATAATTGATTCAGTTTTGATTATTTCCATTTCCTGATTCTTGGTTTTTTATTTAGATAATGATCCAAGATATGCAAATCTGTAAATTATTAATTTAAGATAGATTTAGTTGACACCATTCAATGTACAACACTGTACTTTATGAATAAAGCATATTTGATTTGATTTGATTTGATTTGATTTGAATAACCTTGTGCTGATTTATTTTAACTTAGAATTTGAACTTAACTTAGAAAATCATGTAACATTGTTAATTATTCTTCCTATTTGATTTTTGGGATTTATTTTTAAATTCATAGGCCTAAAGGATTGTTTTATTTATCCAAAGGTTTCATTAGGCCTAACATTTTGTTTGATAAAGGGTAACTTGATTTCATTTTAAATAAATTGTTCTTTCTCTCACTTTTTCTATTTCATTTGATCTTGTCTCTAGGCCTAAGTTCCATTAAAGGTAAATTTTGACTTGTAACTTTTCTGAGAAATCACAAGGTGTCGATCCCTTTTGATCGACTGGCACCCATAAGTATATATTTTAATTTTGTGAGACAATTTGAGACCAGTAAGTTAGGCTATTGGATCATAAATCTCACCCCATTAACTGACTTTGTTTAGCCGAATCCAAAATCTATATATATAATACGCTAAGCCGATTTTTGTAAACAGAACTCCTCCCTCATTTTTGGACCGATTTTGATGATTAAAGTGTCAAAAAAATTGCCCTGATCTGTAGTTTTGCAAAGTGTTTTTCGTTTTTTGATATCTTTATTAGTTTGGGCAGGATCTTCCATCAAAGTTGGTTTTTCTCCCATAAGATTAACATGGGGGAATGTAAATATTTAATTGGAAACTTTGTCTCCACTAATTTGAGGCAACGGCTGGGCGTAGAAACTTGGCAGAGGTGTCCAAAGAAAGGTCTTGGTCTGTAGATGAGTTATCGAAAGAAAAACGAAGTAAATTAGCTTAGGGCTCTGCCCTAGAAGCCTTTAAAGATCCTTTCACAGATTTGTTTACATTTTGGCTATGTGGACAATATTTTTAATGAAACAGCTGTTAATTAAAAATTGTTGAGCGGAGCGAGCGAAGCTCTTTGAGATCGGACCTTATGCAAACTATGTAATCAATTAACTCAATAACGGCTAAACATATTGAATCCAAACTTACCAAGGGTATTTCGACAAATATTGTTGATGTTTCGAAACAAACAAATTTCAATTTGATGATACCTGTACAATTTAAGACTGGCATAAAATTTGCAATGTTTAACATGAGTCTTATGAGTTGCCATGATGGTTACGAGATAACAACGTAGATGTAAACAAAGAACCGTAGCGTATGCGACTCGACATTCTGTACCCACGGACACCTCAGCTTGCACATGCACATATGGCCTATTTACAAAAGACAGTACAAAAGAAAAGGAGTCCGATGAATACCATTAAGCGTCGATTAACAATATACCGATTCGAATAATTTCTGGCGGACTTACTGAATTATTCCAAGCAGATAATTTCTTTTAAGGGTGTTTGGTCGCAAATTTTCATGTCTGATTTTTTGTTATTGTTTAATTGTACTAAAAATTAGAGATACAAATATATAAGAAAAAATTTTTTATTTTGAATATTAAGCGAGATATGGAGCTTGAAAGTAGTAAATTTTTAATCTTTGGTACCAGTTCACAGGGAGAATGGGTAATGCGATTCTCACCAAAATTTGCATTCAGGTGTGGAAAAATAAGATAATAATCACTAGCTATTTAAAATTTTATTTTTTATTTTTTATAAATTTTTTAAAAAATTAAAAAAATTATTAAAAAATTTAAAAATAGCTGTTTGTTTTTGGGAAAAATGTATCTGTATGTTGGAATAAAAAAAATGTGATATGTTAACTCGTTTGGGCTGTGAATTCGTACCTTTGATGCCTTGCGCTGTCGGAGCACTACTCGTTGAGAGTTTGTACACTAACACCGGGGCTTTAGAATACTTTAACATCACGTAATTATTAACATCCTTTAACATTGAAAGAATACGTTTATCATTGTATTCTAGAGCCCCGGTGTTAGTGTACCCACTCTCAACGAGTAGTGCTCCGACAGCGCAAGGCATCAAAGGTACGAATTCACAGCCCAAACGAGTTAACATATCACTTTTTTTTTATTCCAACATACAGATACATTTTTCCCAAAAACAAACAGCAATTTTTAAATTAAAAAAAAATTTTTAATTTTTTAAAAAATTTATAAAAAATAAAATTTTTTTAAAATTTTTAATTTTAAATAGCAAGTGATTATTATCTTATTTTTCCACACCTGAATGCAAATTTTGGTGAGAATCGTATTACCCATTCTCCCTGTGAACTGGTACCAAAGATTAAAAATTTACTATTTTCAAGCTCCATATCTCGCTTAATATTCAAAATAAATAATTTTTTCTTATATATTTGTATCTCTAATTTTTAGTACAATTGAACAATAACAAAAAATAAGACATCAAATTTTTGACCAAACACCCTTAATTGTTGTTATTGCTATTAGTTTTGTGGTAAATATTAGTCCCGAGTGTGGTAACTGTTAATGACGATTAGATAAAGGTATCTGTTATCCTAAAATGCTATGGGAAGGGAGGGAAACAGGTCCGCGACGTAGGAAGTCGTGAAGGAAGCAGTAAAGGTGAGCGGTCCGGAGTGTGGGAACTGTTAATGACAATTAGATTAAGGTATCTACAATCTTAAAATGCTATGGGAAGGGAGGAAAACAGGTCTGGGATGTAGGAAGTGGTGAAGGAAGTAGTCAAGGCGAGCAGTCCGGAGTGTGGGAACTGTTTATGACGATTAGATTAGGGTATCTACAATCCTAAAATGCTACGGGAAGGGAGGGAAACAGGTCCGCGACGTAGGAAATGGTGAAGGAAGTAGTAAAGGGGAGTATTCCGGAGTGTGGTAAATGTTTATGACGATTAGATTAAGGTATCTACAATCCTAAAATGCTATGGGAAGGGAGGAAAACAGGTCCGCGGCGTAGGAAGTGGTGAAGGAAGTAGTAAAGGCGAGTAGTCCGGAGTGTGGGAACTATTAATGACGAGTTATCCTAAAATGCTATGGGAAGGGAGGAAAACAGGTCCGCTGCGTAGGAAGTGGTGAAGGAAGTAGTAAAGGCGAGTAGTCCGTAGTGTGGGAACTATTAATGACGATTAGATTAAGGTATCTGTTATCCTAAAATGCTATGGGAAGGGAGGGAAACAGGTCCGCGACGTAGGAAGTCGTGAAGGAAGCAGTAAAGGTGAGCGGTCCGGAGTGTGGGAACTGTTTATGACGATTAGACTAAGATATCTACAATTCTAAAATGCTATGGGGAGGGAGGGAAACAGGTCCACGGCTTAGGAAGTGGTGAAGGAAGTAGTAAAGGCGAGTAGTCCGGAGTGTGGGAACTGTTAATGACGATTAGGTTAAGGTATCTGTTATCCTAAAATGCTATGGGAAGGGAGGGAAACAGGTCCGTGACGTAGGAACTCGTGATGGAAGCAGTAAAGGTGAGCGGTCCGGAGTGTGGGAACTGTTTATGACGATTAGATTAAGGTATCCACAATCTTAAAATGCTATGGGAAAGGAGGGAAATAGGTCCGCGGCGTAGGAAGTGGCGAAGGAAGTAGTAAAGGCGAGTAGTCCGGAGTGTGGGAACTGTTAACGACGATTAGATTAAGGTATCTACAATCTTAAAATGCTATGGGAAGGGAGGAAAACAGGTCCGAAACGTAGGAAGTGGTAAAGGAAGTAGTCAAGACGAGCAGTCCGGAGTGTGGGAACTGTTTATAAGGATTAGATTAAGGTATCTGCAATCTTTAAATGCAATGGGAAGGGAGGGAAACAGGTCCGCGACGTCGGAAGAGGGGAAGGAAGTAGTAAAGACGAGCACTGTGGAGTCTGGGAACTGGAAACCAATTGTAACAGTTCGATTTCTGTATCTGAAATTGAAATACTGAAATGTTATGAGATGGGATGGAAAGATGTCCAAGACATAGGAAATGGTTAAAGAATTAGTAAATGCTAGCAGTGCGGAGTGTGGGAAATGTTGTTGGCAATTAGATTAATGTATTTAAAATATTAAAATGCAATGGAAAGAGATGACAACATGTCCACGACGTAGGAAGTAGTAAAGTTTAGCATCGCAGAGTGTGGGAACCGTTTGTGGCAGTTAAATTAATGTATCTGTAATACTGTACTTAAATGCTATGAGAAGGGAAGGAAACAATGACGTAGGAAATGGTGAAGGAAGTAGTAAAGGCTGGCATCGCAGAGTGGGAGAATGATTTTCCCCGAGCAAAGCTCGGTCTCCAGGTACTTAGTTTATAAACAGTAAAAGAGAGTATTCAAATTGAAACCTATAAAAACTTTATTTCCGAAGAAGGAATTCAGTATTTTCAAAAATTATTAACGGTAGCCTATCCTAAATAAATACGGTGATTTGCTGGGCTTGCACACTAAAGTCCAGTTGCGACTACAATAAATAAATAATTACCTAGGATTTTTTAGAAGTCTACTTTAACTAAGGCGTGTAAATAATTGGTTTTAATAATAATAATACTTATCTTTATTCTATTACAAACTCAAAGTTTTACTATTGCTATTACTCATATATACAAGTAAAAATCAATGACCTAATAGAAACAGCTGACTGGATTCTTATTTCCTTCAACTCTTCCTACCAACCACGAGAATTCAATTGGATTGTTGCTATGGTGACGTCATCATGTATTCAATTTGAATCATGAAAACAAATTAAAGTTATTTGTTTATATCAAAGCTTGCTTACTCCGCTCAATTGGCGGACCTGAGGCCGCATGCCTAGTATTTTAAACAACACACATTTATTGGGAGTTACTGAATTGTCCAAAAGAGGTATTTGCAATGTTATTTTCTGATTTTAAAATTAATTTTCTTCTGTATCATGTCATGTTTTGCAATATAACGTTCCATTACGAAATCAGTGGGAACTCTTACAATTATTTTTTATTGAACTATCTTATATCTATTTTACGGGTTGGTGTCTGCCTTTTTCACTCCTTTTCCATATATTTAATCATATTATTCTAGACAGATCATCATAGGTTCATGAGATTATTGTGATACATGTTTTCAATCATTGGAAAAATCTTTGATTGTGTAATACAATACAAAATAATACAAGTGCGGAAGGGCACGGTGCCCATTTAAGCCGTGTCCATATTTTGTTAAATTAATAGTAGTTTACAGCAACTGGATAAAACATTTAACAATATTTATGTAGAAATATGTGCATGATTTTGAAAGTCATTAAGCTGAAAAACTGCAGTATACTGCTGACTTTTCAGAGAGGTTACTTCGATGTATTCATTCAGCTTAGTGAAGACATAATATAGATATGTATACCTAAAGAACTTTAACTCTTAGAGAGCCTTTGGTGTTATTAGACTAACGAAAAGGGTTATGCATGTATACTAGCGCTACTCAGCAACAAAACCATTTAATTTATCTCTAAAATATATATTCTTAAAGTGCACTAAGCAGCAGCCTAAAAAATCGATGTAACTTATCTAAATGTAGTTACAAAATGCTCAAACTCGCATTGTGACATTTATAATTCGGCTTAAATTTCTCCAACAGAAAATTCATCTGCAGAATAATTGTATTGTACTCTTACCGTTTCTAATAACATCCAAACACAGAAACCTTGCCTAAAATGGTACCTATCTTGACAAATTATTTGCAGTGGCCTATATTATGGACCGTGGCCCACTGGGTTGGTAATATTATTCAAAATAACACAACATTTTGGCTGTAAATATGGCCCAATGAATAACGACAGAAAGGTCATATTCCTTTTAAACTAGATCACATCATCCCTTATAAGATACGTTGATTAACAATGCATGTAAACGTCAATATTTACGTAACAGCCAATTTACGTTATTTTTTTGCTTTTTGGAAATGCCACATCGCTATGTCATTTGCATTATTTGTTGCCAATGAAGCCGCACGACCATATAAATGAGGAGGCCCCTATCAGTTCAAGAATAAAAGCCAACTTCACTTCAAGTATATTCCACTACACCTAAAATTCCGAATAGAGATTATGTTCACAACTTTATGTAATTGATAAGGCTGAGACAACTAACTGACATCCCCCATGTAAAGGAATTCCAGCTTTAACAGTAACCCCACAACCAATTTCTCAAAACTGTGCTAGAGGGTTATCCATTGGAACAGAAGTACGATATGAACTGACGCGACGTGACGAAGGAAAAGTCTAACTTACACTGTGACAGATATACCTCCCTTTGAAGTTAGATCGTGTCTTCCCAAAAAACTGTTTTTTTTTTTAATAAAACCATAGATTAATCTTTGTTATATGAATTGGCGTAAACCTTGAAAGTAACCGTCGATTTCGACGGGTTTCACCTAGTCTATTTTAAGTAACCTGTACCGGTTACAAATGGCGCCCAACGTGGGGCCTCTCTTTTATTTCTTTGAGTAATTTCAATGTTGTTTTTAATCTGTTAGAATTAAGCTTGAATTTAACATATGTTGTTCTAATTATTATTTCAGGTAAATTTAAATTTTATCCTTGTTATAGCTCCTTAGCTGAGTTTGTGTGAGAACGATATCTTACGTGTGCCGTCGATCGGCTCGAATGATGTCAGCAGTAGAAGTAATGTATTCCTGTAACGCTATTCCAATTATGTTTTATTGCAATTAACCGCATTGCCCTCTGTACAAGGTTCGATAAAACACTAGGTTTGACTAAGTTTTTAACTATCGTCTACAATATTGTTATGGTGACACTTTTCCCCTCTGTTTCCCCTCATATACAAATTTACTGAAACAGAAAATTAGATAGAAGATTTCCAAATTTGCATTTAAATACAATTTGACCAACACATTTTTTTTATTAATAGGACCCACATTGTACAACGGGTTATTTGTTGCCTATCCACCAGTGTGGTTTAAAAATGTTCTCAAAGGCAATATCGAATCAAATCAAATCTTTATTCATCATTAAATAACATGAGTTACAATAGATTTCGTCGAAATGTATACTGTAAATACCTTAAAGACACCTAAAATAAGCTGACATAAATAAATAAAGCTAGAATAAATCTTGTCCATCGATTTTGGTACATTGCTGTCAAGAATGTACTATAGATCAGGCTGTAGTGAACTTAGGAAAGTCAGAATTTCATTTTTCCTTACAAAGCATTGTCAAGAGTTAGAACAATCGAGGGCTTACTTGTTGAGTCATTTTCCATAGAGTGAGTCAAAAGCATAAATAAGAGAAGCAAATTATAAGTAAAGTTGATGGTAAGACTTAAGAAAATTGCTTATAATGATGGGTTAAAATCATGAGATTTATTGATCGATAACATTTACTCATGTTTTTATGTTGTAATCTATAATATTATTTTATCAAAATTGTATGTTGTATGTTTCATTCCACTTCCAAACTAATGCTTTAGCTTCTGTTTCACAGACAAACTGCTTCAAGTGCTGTGAAAATTTTTTGAAAAAGATAAAAGGAAGATTCAAAAACAAAAGGGTGTGCTCGAAATGTTACACAAGAGAATATAGGAAGCAAGTAAGTAACCTAGAAATATTTTGTGTATTTAGTCATGTAAGGCCACTAAGGCCAGTGATAGTTAAATATTTTTAAGCTCAGGTAAACAATACGAGCCGGGTGGGCCATAGGTGGGACATTGGGGGGTGGGATGATTCCGGGGGGTTTGGGGTCATGGAATTTTTTAAATAGGTTTTTTTTCTAATTTTTTACATAAATTAGACTGGGTTTTTATCATTTGAAGCACCTGATTAGAAGTTGGGTTGGTTAAAAATGGTACGTTATTTTCTACTATTAGTTATTTTTTACTACTGAAATCATGGCAAGAACTGCATTTTTAAAATAATAAATCACAATTAATTCTGAAGATTGCAGTAGGCCTACCGTTGACGTAGGCCTAGCCCCATTTGAACCAGGAACACAAACACACTTCACAATAATATCACCATCACGCCATTACATTTATGATTACTGAAACCGTAATATGGCTACTCTAATAAATCTGTGCGAATAATATTACAAAACTAAAGGTGTTAACTTATTCATCAAATATAGTTTTTTAAACAGCAGTGTAGAGAAAATTACTCTCTTCAATACTTTAAAACGCAAACTGAAATTCGTTGATCAAATGAGATATTGCAAACGCAAAACTACATTTATGTGTATTCCAACAGAGAAGTTAGCTTGCACTTTATGGGTTTTCAAACTACCAACCCTTAGTGTTTAAAGATTTGTACTCTGAACTGAACATTTTCATAATTCTGTATCTACCATTAATCAGTAAAATGCTAATATTGGTCATTCTTTTGTTTGGAATAAAGGTCGCAAGTAGTAGAATATTTGTAGTTATTAATGATGTATCTACTTATTCTATCGTGTGAATGTTTTCAACTTAATCTCAATCTCATTTGAATATTGAAAGCGGGACTCTATTTACAATAAATTGTTACTGAGACTAAATAATATTACACTAAAAAGGATGGTGATTTATTTACACATTAGCATGATTAATTAACCAGTGACTTAATTAACATAATGATTAATTTCTAAATAGTCTAAAGATATGAATATCGAACAACTATAACATTTGGTTGTTTTAATTATGTTAACAATTAATTATTTTGTAAAAAAATAGGCCAATCCATGTTCATATTGTTCACAGTGCATTAGAACCTTCAGTACAAATCATTGCCATTAGCATTATAAAATCCTTGACTGTAGCCCATCTCTGGATAAGCAAGTCAATTTCATTTTCACATTCAACAAACACACACACAATCGTGTCAAATTTTTACCAGGCACAACAATGACTTTTCTTTTAAATTAATACAATTTTTCATCCTGTACTTGTAATAAAGATGGAATTTTGTTGTTAGCAGAAGAGCCAAAAGAAGAAGAGGACAAAGTTGAACAAAAAGAAACAAAAAAAAAAAACAAGAAATAAGGTGCGTATAATAGCATTATATGTACGCTATTATATGTAAATTCAACACACCTGCTGTTATTTTTGACACGGTTGTCCATTTGAGTTCGGGTTTGCGGCATTACATTCTACAAGTAAGACCTTTAATTTGATGTGCATTCAACCTTTGCCTACATTTAAGATTTTCTTCTGACTCCTAGTGGGCCGTCCTCCTGAGGAGGTAGCGCATCTTTGAATAATGTTTTTAAATTATCTTAATGCCCAGTAACAGTGTACCAAGTTTAAAAGCTCTGTGTTCATTAACTTTGAAATATTTAACCTTCCCAGGATTTTTTTTCCACCTCACCTTTTTTTTATAGCTCGCCTTAAACCTAAAAGTTGTTTGATCCTGAAACAGGTTGATTAATTACCAAGTTGTCATTTTGTTGTTGTCATTAATAAAGTGTTAAAAACTCCTGAGGAATATCCCTGATCTAGCAGAAAAGTCCTTGATATTTCAGGATATATACCCGGTGTGAATGTTTTTTTGTATTTAATTCTTTTTCGGTCCTTCGAGTTTTTATTGTATTAATTAATTAATAATTAATTTTTCAATTCACAAATTCTGAACTGAACACCTGCATTTTGTTTTAATAAAATTGCTGACCCACCTTTTGAACCATTTTCCCTAGAGGCGTTTTTCTATAAAAAAAATCCTCTATTTTGAAATAAAAAACCACCAATAATAACATTTGAGTACTAATTTCAAATTTCTCAAAATATTTTTGGTTTCACGAGTACCAATACACATCAAAAGTATTTAAGTAAGTTTCCAAAATTACATTTTTCACGATAATTAAGTTAGTTAAAAAGTTCCTTACTCTTACCAGTAGACCAAGTTTTAGTTTTCAGTAGTTTTTCCAAATTGGTTCAAGTATTATAATTTTAGCTGTAGGCCTTAAACAAAATAATTTAAGTTCACAGTCGGTCACTATAACAGAAAAACAATTCCTTGACTCCGGATTAATGCCTCAGCTTCTCTGAACACTTAATTGAAATATAGCCTAATAGTCTAAAAGTAAGTGGTATAATTGTGGGCAACAAAATTTCTAAATGATACATTACCCAATAACTTTTCTTTTTTCAAACTCATTTATTTTTAAAACAAATTTCACGTGTTCTATGTTTTGTGTGATTATTTTATCTACAACTATATTATGTTTCACTCCACTTCCAAACTAAATTTAGCTTCTATTTCACAGGAAACATGCAGTAATTGCCAGACAGACATTGCACACTGCAACCGATATTTATACAAAAATTCAAATGGCCAGTTATGTAATGAAGATAATGGAGGGTCACGATTTCCAGTTTACAGCAGATGCAACCTCAATATCCGAAGAAGAGTAAGTAACCTAGAAACATATAGTGTAAACTGCTCTTCCATGCATGATGGAAGAGCAGTTTAATCATCACCATGGAACCTATCACCAACCTATCACCATCATCATTGAACAAAATCATTCCATCATCACTGTCATCGCTTTGCATGCCTTAGGAAGAAACCATGCACCACAACATCAAAGGGCGCTTACATCTGAAATGTCACCATAGTCAGGAAATCATCTCAATGTCATCATTTCATGCACGACTCAGTCATCAAACAAGAGTCAAAACAATCACCCATTGCCACGTCAAAATCATGACAATCACCATCCTGCATGCATCAGGGAGTCAAGGAACACAAAGCAAGTTAGAATAAAGGATTGTTACTGCATGCAAATTTCTGTTATCCCTCAGGGGGAAAAAATCACTAGCAAATCACTCCCAAATCAAGAGGAGTCCCAAGGAATCCCAAGTCAAGAGGAGGGGTGGTCGACCATACCCGACCCCGTGACATCAAGCAAGAAGAGATCACATGAAATCAGGCAAAACCAAAAGAGGAGCAGTTGGTCCACCCAGACCTAAAATGGTACCACGGGGTTGGGGCATGCCCAAGACCAGAGGGCTCCGGCTGGTCTGCCCCAACACAGGGTTGGCCTACGTGGGGGCAGAGGTCCCATTACATCCACTCATAGGGACCTGTCGGTCCGTGGGTCCGCCGGATCATGCCCGGTAGTGGACAAAACGGCCACCAACCTAGATAAACAAAGATAGTGGGAAAAAAAATTTTAAACTTCAAAGTTTATAATTGTTATTGCATGTTGTTGCATCAGAATTGGACATCACTGCAAGAAGTTACACAACAAAAGTGTCCAAATCAGATTATAATTCACATCACAAACAACCTGTTAGTTATAAGGAACAAGCAAGGAATTGAGAACCATACAAATGACATGAAGTTACATCAGATTGGCACAGCAAGCCGAGGTATAAAAGGTACTCGGTCAAGACCAGTATAATGAAAAAAATGTCCCTATTTGGACAGAGCTCACTCATATTGCCCTAGGGGCTTACGCTTGTGAGTACATAGATGGCGATCATGCGGTACCCTAGCCGGGTCATGGCCATCTTCAGTGGAAACACTACTAACTCGGGTATGGCTCTCTTCCCTCTTCGGGGCTCAAAGTCAACTTTCTTTCGACTTTGGGTTCCCAAAACTTTTTATCTTTCCTGACCTAAGCCTGTGTCCGGGTGAACGGCAGGGGTGGCTAGTTCACACACCCTGTGGTAAGCTCGGCTCCATGGGTGAGCTGGTCGCACTCTTGTGTTCTTCAGGGCCCGACCTATTAGAGGATTCGAGGGGAAGGGTTCCTATTCATTGCTTTACTATTCTTCCTTCTACCCTCCACCCTTAAGGTGGCAGCCCCACCAGAGGTGCCAAAGGCGAAAGGAACATGAAAGGCGGGTCTATGAAAAAAAATCCTGGCGGGTCCACAGGACCAAGCTCTCAATCGGATGCCAGGGAGAGCAATTTTCGTGCCAATCATGATAGCCAAACCAGAACGACTGAGTTAGTGGATAATGAAGGAGAGAGTAAGAATGAAGAGGAGGGAGAAGAACAGAAAAGGGAGAGAATGGAGAGAGAACAATATGAGAAGGAGTTGCTGGAAGAACATAACAGAAGGCGGAGTGTAGGGAAATCTCCTCCAGGCAGACATGGAAAGACAGACTTCCTAGTCTCCACAGAGGGGAGTGAGACAGATAGCAGTACGGTAGGATATGAGAGATTAAAAGCCAGGAGAAAGGCGAACAGCCCAAATGAGAAAGGTGAGGTTAAAAGAAAGAACAAAGGCAAGGAGGGTGAGGATAGTGTATCAGAACCAGATGTGGAGGTTACTGACAACTTTGAGAGAATACGATACATAATGGAACAGATGGTGAAGTATATGGAGGACATGGTTGTGAAAAAGAAGATCTCTAAGGTTCTCTATGAGAGACAGAGTTAGTATGCTAACGAGGTGGAGAGAAGTCTGAGAACCATTGAAATTGAGCAAGCGGAAATGAGAGGAAGACTAAAGGAAAGGAAGCAGGTAGTTGAGGAAGTAGTGAGGATAGTAGGTCTGAGGGACAAAATGGTGAAAGAGGGTGATGAGGGAGCGAAAAGTTATGCTGAAGTGGGAAGTGGTAAGTGGAAAAGGAGAGATAGAACAGAGAACAGACAGAGCAGTGACATAAGGGAAAGAAAGAATGGAAATTGTACTAACAAAGGAGTGGTGTGATCCGGAAGAAATCAAGGAAAGGTTTATGCGGAATAAACCAAAAGATATAGGAGTTAATAATGATAAGATAATCAAGACGAGAAGGGGAGTGATCCTGGAGGTAAATAGTAAAGAGGCAGCTGAGAAGCTAATAAGGAATCAAAAATTAATAGAAGAGGGATATGAGATGAAGGAGGGAACAAAAAGAAACCCAATGGTAATAGTGTATGATATAGATATAGAGAGCAAAGCAAATGAAGTGCTCAAAGAAATATGGGAGAGGAATGTTATGGAATTAGTGATGACGGAAGATGAGTTCCCCAGAGCCATAAAAGTTAGAAGAAAAATAAAACAACAGAGAAAAGAAGGATCTAGAGAAGAAAGGAAGAAGTGCGAAAACTGGGTATTGGAAGTACCACCAAAAGTTATGAATTGCTGGATAAGCAGAGAAAAGATTTACATAGGATGGAACAGGTGTAAAGTGAGGCAGTATATAGATGTGGTGCGTTGTTTCAAGTGCAATGCATTTGGACATATAGGTAAGAACTGCACTGGGAAACAAACATGTGGGTTCTGTGCAGGAAATCATAAATGGGACGATTGTCAGGCAAACGTAGAAGACAAAAAATGTGTGAACTGTCACAAAGAGGAAAAAGGTCGGACCACACAGTTATGTACCCACGGTGTGAGGTGTATAAGAGAACAGAAAGGCGCTATTTGGCGTCCCTTAACTTAGAATAATAGGGATTAGTTTCAGACAGTGGAATGTGGGAAGAAGTAGAGAGGCAACCAGGGAAGTAGTGGATGAAGGAATCAAGGAAGGAGTTAATATTTTATTATTGCAAGAGCCATACCATAAAAAGGGAAAGGTTTGGGAGACGAGAGGTGTGTGGTTCTACTAGGATGAGGATGAGGAGATGTGGGTAGCAGTAGTGATTTTAAATAATCAATTGGCAGGATTTCTGGAAAGGGATGTGAGCGGAAAAACCCTGGTCTATGTGATATTGGAGCATGAAGGGAGCAAAATTAGATGTGCTAGCATGTATTGCCGACACTCTGGAAGGATAGAGGAAGACATAAACAGGTTGGAGAGGGTGGTGATAAGAGCAAGAAGTAGGAGGTTGCTGATTGGAGCGGACATGAATGCTGGGTCTGGTTTGTGGCATGGAGGAGCAGGATGAGGGGGGACAATGTGTAAAGGAGTTGCTTGGAAGGTATGAAATGGAAGTATTGAATAGAGAAGGACCGATTAAAACCTTTGAAGACACAAGAGGGAGAAGTCGAAACATTGATGTGACGGCAATTACACAAGACATGAGGAGATTACAATGGAGATGGGAAGTGAGGGATGAGGTGATGAGCGATCACAGGAGCATGGGGATTAGTATGGAGGACAGGGAGAGCGCAGGAGTGCAGAGAAACATGGCAGAGGAAAGCAGATACGAATGGAAGAAGGCAGACTGGAGAGAAGTGAGGAGATGCTTTGACAGAAAGATAGCAAGTGAGGAATGGAGTGAGGAAGAGGATGTTGATGCGATGGTTGAAAAATTGCAAGACATACTGAGGGAAGTTTGCGTGGAGAGCATAGGGAGGGTGAAAGAAAGAGGACACATAATAGCTGGTGGTGTGGTGAGCTGGATGAGTTACGAAGAGAGGTAAGAAGAAAGAAACAAAAATGGATGAGAAGGAGAGAGGAGGTATTACATACACATGACTTTCTGTGGTTCTGACTCTCGTACAGAAGCCGATTTACATCATGCGCAGACAACCATTAACAACTTAGGTTTCGAAACAGAGAGCAAATCATCTAAATCCACTATAGAATTTTTGCAGCAACGCGTGATACTTGGACGACCTGCCCTTTACCCAGATCGAGTCAGTTTACTAACTGCAGAGAAACCCCGAGAAGCAAATGGGCCAAGTGATAAGATAACAGAGTTATTAGCGCTCGCTTACGATTTAGGCAATCGAGTCCGGAACCCCCAAAGACTTATCCATGTGCTATATAGTTTATATCTCTTCTGTGCTGCAAATTAGAGTCACAATTTGGAGTTCCAATTTTGGAATCCGGTGACCACACTGATGCACGGGAAAGCTACTAACAATGGACGGCTGGCAATTCCTAATCCGCTAGGGAATATAATTTCACTGGACTGAATTAGTGTAAGTTCGTAGGTTTGATCCTAAATATGGTAATTCCTTCTTACGTTAGTAAGCAATTATAAAACTACTATTAGTAGCTTTCAGTTGTAGGGTATTTAAGAATCATTTCCTTAATACGGAATCATATTGCCAACAACTAGCCAACTAGTCCGTTCGTTTGGTTACTCCGGACCAAGGCAATTAAATTATTGTCCATATCCATCGCTTTATAAAACTAAAACCTTAAAAAATGTCTCAGAAAGAAAAAGTTAAAGAAATGTCACTCCAGGAAATGCCACCCAAGTCTCCTCCTCTTCTCCCCAATATCTAAGAGGACCACGGCCGTGGAGAGACGAACAACAGCAACAGCAACAATCACCTCGACCAAAAAAGGACAATAAAATTACCTCCACCATTCCTTTTAGTACTAGAGATAGACTGTAATTATGGTAATAAGATTGTATTATCATTGTAGGAGTAATATTTTGTGTTGTTTACTAGCTAGATTTTAGGGCTTTTAGAAAGCAATTTTAGTCTATTCTTGCAGAGAATTCACGTTCTACTTTCCCTTTAACAGTAAGCGCTATGTAAAACCGGGCGGTGAATGTGAAAGTCATCCATTCTTTCACAGTTACCGCTCTAGTGCTCCTCATTAGTGAACGATCGTGTTATTGTGGAATTTATATTTTCTGTTTACAGTAAACCATCTACTATCCGTACTTTATGAACATCTACGAGTTAAAAGAAAACTTGAACAGTCTACGGGCTCCGCAGTATACCAGAGTCTCCGAAATTAAATGAAATATGTTTACTTATCCCAATATTATTACAGAAAGATAAATAAAAACAGAGAGCAAGATTAACTACAGTAGTACAACTATTGTCAGATGAATCTGCCATACTTATGGGATAGGCCTACATGGGCAGGTGCCTGTGCGTAGGCCTGGTTGTTATCGGTCTGCGAAATTTTAAGGGCAGGATTTTTAGTCAAAGTCAAGTATGGTATGGTCAAATCAAAGTCTCGGCCTCTTCTTTGGTAATGGAGTGCAGTAAAACAAGAATATGGCTCTTGAATTTCTGTAATGAGGGTAAACTAAAATCGTGTTGAATATCATATTTTTGAATTAAATTTCGACAGAGGATTTGAGCAATATAAAAGGAGTTGGTAGTTAGAACTGATTTATGTAGCTGAGGAACAGATAACATCGTGTGAGTATCTTGTGAAGTGCTGATGTGTGACTACTGTAAGAATCGTGTTTGAGTTTTTGAATGTGTGATTAAGAAGGAACTGGATGAAAAGATGTCTGACCGGTAGTATTCCCGTCTCACGGAATAGAGCATAAGTGGAGTATCGCTTATTTTTTCTAAAAGCAACTTTCAAAATTTATCTTTGAATTACATTCAAGGGTTCCAAGGTGGTGTGATAGCATGCTCCCCAGCAAATAATTCCAAATGAAATCAAGGATTGCACATAAGCGAAATAAGCTCGCTTTACGTCATCCTCGTCTAAAATTTCACTCAATTGGTTAAAATCATATTGACACATTTTTTTCCAATTATAAATGTTTGTTTAGCAGCTATCTTAAAGCTCTGATACAACTCTCACCCTAGCCCTTGTTGTCACCTGAGGCAAGCGTACTGTTACAGGGGTGGACTGTCCTTTATTGTAAGTGAAAGTTTGTAAACATATTTGGCATCCTACAGCTTAGTCAAGGATGATGTTGATTTCTAGACAATTCTAGAAAGTTACGAAAACAATATTTTGAGTCCTTTGCGAAATTAACAACAAAACATGTTTTGTACATAACAAACTTCTACTTTTACCTCCTGAAGGCTTACAAGCCCATTATAAACCCTGTGTTGACGGTCTAATTGTCACACAAGTCTTTAGTGTTTCTCACAAGCAATTTTCAGCTCGGATTGCTGGCCCTTCAGGTTGTGGGAAGTCCTCTTTGGTCCCGTAATTGTTTACTGTTTGACTTCACTTATTGTAACTATATTCCTATCCTTTTGTTTGTCCGATTCTATTTCCTCAATTTTCATTGTTTGTGCAGCCTCAATATTTTTTAAGTTTTCATGTTTAATGCCCTTTTATTTTACAAACGGGAATACATTTTTATCTGTCGATCACACAAGGTACGAATATGTTTTCGGCCCTCCAGATACCAATTCTGTATTGTATTAACCAAGTCCAACTCGTCTGTCATTTTTACCAAGATAATTCCCTATAGGAACTCTATACAGGCCACCCTACTTTATACATATAGCACAGAATCAGTGTCATAATATAATACTTGACCACCCAGGGCATCTAGATGCTCATAGAGCTTCAATCTCGCTTGGGCAAGGTGTGGGCTGCAACCACAACATAAATATTTTGCCAACCTCCTTGTTAAGTAACAACTTTGTGTTGAAATAAATTAACATCGAATTACCCTGAACATAAAACCCAAGGGGTAAAAAATCAAAATACAATGAAAGTCAAAAAGGTTTCTTTTAGTATCCCTGATTCAAATACATAATTTCCAAAATCCAGATAACAAGAATGAAAACTGAGGAGGGTTCTGAACCAAAAAGCAATAGGCTCGATACAATTACAAAACTGTTTTTTTCCCACTGCAGTCTCAAAACTAGGTCCCTTCACGGGTGCAAAGCTTTCCAATAAATGCGTATTAAAAGAAACTCGACGAGAAGTGGAAAATTCTCCCTCCGAGGTAGTCACACCATCTCCCTTCAGCGATAAACATTCAATTGAAACCAAATCGAATGAACCTCAACATGAAGTAGTGAATTCTCCCTCTGAAGAATGGTGAAGCCCTGGGGATGAGCTGCCTAGATTGGGTAAAGTCAAGTTTGAGCATGTTCGAAAAAGAATCCATAACCTATACAGGCCAGAAAACAATTGTGGAAGAGAAAAGAATATATTCGGAAACAAAACAGCATCATCATTTAAAAGAAGAGAAGAAGCGGAAAGAAACAAAGAGAACTTCTTCTATAGAGGAGACTAGAACAATTATGAAGAAGCTGATGCGAAGATATGCATCATATATCAAACATAAAGACAGGGGAAAGAAGGACAGAATAGCAATCTTTTCTGCAGGAATGTTTTTGAAAATAATTAAAGAGTCCCACCTCATGCTGGCAAAGGACGTGAGCGGTCCGATATCCGATGAAATATAGTTAAAGCTCTGCACCAAGGAGTTGGTCCCCGTCCCATGATCGTAAAGGACTTGGAAGGACACTTAGAAGAACAACCCCTCCAGAGTGAAACTTCACCAGCCCCTTCTCAAGAGTCTGACGATTGGCTTATGGTTAAGGTGGACGAGGCCACCAAAGATTGATCTCGCCGTGAGAACAACGTTGTAAGCAGATACCTGTTCCCCGAGGAACTTGCCAGGAGCTTCGATGTTGGTGACCATCACATTTCCGTCGAAGAAATTTCGTACGTGTACAACGGGTTGTACCCGACTAGCGTAGACGGTTTGAGTGAGGCCGTTGGTTCCTTGTCATCTGTCTTACAGAATATATTGTCCGTCGGTTCTCTCGATGGTGAGTTTCTGTTCACTGGCCAATTGGTGATTGTAACATTTTGGTGTCACAGAGAAAACATCTACCTTTTTGATTCTCATGCCGTGAACGAGGCCCGCCTTAGAGACATTGATTCGGATAACAACAAGGCTAGATTATTCCTATGTAACAGTCTTCCTGTCTTAGCCTCGCTTTTATTGTCAAATTCAGCGTTCGTCGGTGGAGTGTTTAGTATCATGAGTATTAAGTTGTTAAGTTTCTTAAGTTTATTAAGTTTCTTCTTTCTTTCTTTCTTCTTTAGTATCATGAAACTCAAGTTTTTGATTGACCACACTGGCCAACTAATCGAACGTGTGGATAATGATTTGGAATAAATCCCTCCCAGTCAGTAACAAGTCCCATCTTGGAGGACAAAAAAAGGTCCTGGAAGGCATAAAAAAGTTAAACGTGGGCGCCCGAAAGTTTTGGAGACCACACGGGAAGAGCAAGTGCAAGCGGCGAAAAGGAAATACAGGGGACACACCCTGATCTAATAAGGGAGAAAAACACTCAATACTCCCAAAACCATCAAGAGGTGAGCAGAGCGGCTGTTGGGCGTTACAGCCAAATCCACCCTGAGGTCAACAGGGCTGCAGTTGGCCGTTACAAGACTATACAGCACAGGACCAGAAGAGACTGGGAATACTGCGGAAGTGACGATCCCGGGCCAAATGTCGACATATGCACACAGACACAACAGAACTATCCTATACTGTCGCTAACAACGAGAACATCACACATATCGGTTTCACAACACAGAAAAACAACACAATGTGTAGGCGTCACGAATTGGAAACACGCATTTTCTCACATAGGCCAAGTATATTAATCAATTAATTTTTTATATTATTCAATATTATCAAATTACCAAATTACCCGTCACAATTGATATTTCAAATATATTATTAAGATTTATCAAAAGCAGTGTGCACACAAACGGAGTAGTATACGTTAGGTGTGATTGCGGATATATCAGCCCTGATCTAATCCTATCATGATCAGAAAGCGGAAGGTTTAAGGCTTCATTATAGTAGACAGTCTAAGAGCATTTGAAACGATTTAAGAAGTTAGTAACTCTGAAGAAGGTGTGGTATCGTTCGTGAAGGAATTAACAAGTGACTTATCAGCCAGAGAATAAGACGTATTTTATATTATAATAAAGTTCTTAAGATCATACTCCTCTAGTGTCATGATTTCTCCAAGCTCCCAGTTGCCTAGCAGCCCTTCTGGCTAAATAAGCACCCACAACATTGGTGTCAGGTGTAAAAGGATATGATTTAAGTAAGGAGGAGTATGTCGTAGATCTAAAGGTGAACCAGGCGATAATTCCACTTAAATTAACGTAGATGAATGATTGTGAGGATGTAGAATTTTGTTTGATATTACTTTGTATTAATGTACCTATGTATTTAGTTGATAATACTATCACACATTTTAATGACGGTTGACAAGGTATGGGGAAGTATTAGTTATTAAGGCAATGTCATTATGCTACAAGATGTGTAAACAGGAGATGTTTAATCGATTTTATACTAGGGTTGCCGATTGTGGTCACAAAGTTTTGCAAGTCACAAGTCCTGCTCTTGTGCTAAACTACCTAGTTCAGTAAAAATTTGTTGTAGCAAAATTAGGAGATCCAGAACCCCTGTTATCATATCATGTGACCATAACAGCATCTATAATTGGCCTACGATCCCTTATGCAATTTCTGTCAGCCCCTCACGTCCCTGCTCATGTGAAACTGATAATGTTATGCCAGTTACTGTAGTATGCAAGACCCAGCTAAATTCAACATTTCATCATATTTCTTACTGTGATTCTGATAGTGTATACCTTTATCGAGCCGATCTCATTGCTATCGTGTCTGAACCATTGGCCAAAAAAATGCAAACAAACTCCCACCCAAATACCTAACCCAACCTTAACTCAAGACCAGTCGCAGTCAAGTGTTTGGGGAGAACTCTTATTTGATGAGTAAGTAACACTAAACTTTAAAGTATTTAAAAATTTAATTTTTCTTTTAAATACGAATGAAAAGTATATTAATTTAAAATCAAAATTATTATTTAATTTTATTGTAAATTTGTTTTGTACTTATTAAATTAAAATAATATATAAGAAAAAATTATAGCTTAATATTATTTTAATTTCATATTAAATAAATAAATGATTTTTTTTTATTATATTAAATAGTTATTTTTTTTCATTAAAACTAGCCTGTTAATAAAAACAATATCTGAAATTATAAATATATATATTTTTAGGGACACCATAAAACAACTTGATGATGCTTCCAATTCCACTATTTAATCTTCAACTGGCATACATTACAGTCCCATGTGAGTAGTATTATTATATATTAATTATATAAGATGCGTTTTAGATTTAAACCTTACTTTGTACAGTGTACCTTATGTTAACTGAACTCGTATTAATTTTAATCGATAATAATTACCCACTTCAATTTTAAATCATATCAGGTTTACTAACTCTGTTTTGGTATTTGTCTTGTTTTGTTTAAAATCATCAGCTTATATAGCCTTCATTATGATTATTTATTTTGGGAATTTATATGAAACAGTGAACTAGTAGATTTCAACTAATGATTGCTACAATATTGATAAGCTCACTTGTCAAAAAAAACAATCTATAATTAACCTAATTTAAATTCATTTACCCTCTGTTCATAAAATTATTTAATTTTTGCCTTTTCAAAACTAAATTTCTTACAGTTTATTTTATTTACAGGTGAGCTAAACAATCCCAATAACATTATTAATGCCATATCTTCATTTATGAATCATTCCTCTATCCTTAATACCAGTGATCCCAACGAGTCACAAACCCGAACTCAGCCCATTCATCCTCCCCGTAGGTAGTGTGCTTATTTAGACACCTCTGGTTCAGGTTTAAACGATTCTGAGTACAATGTCCATCCCCAGTCCAATGCGACACGCCCGCGTAAAGGTTGTAACACCAATTCTAAGAAGGGCAGAAAGCCCACCAAAAAGTCCACTATCAAGATACGTAGGGATTTATCTTCAGGATTGAAAGATACCGAGATGAATGTTGTAAACGTTGGTGGGGTAGAGTGCGAATTCCCAGCGAATGTTAGGCGCAGTTCTCGAGTTTCAGTACGTTTATCATTTCGCAAAGAATGGCCTGTTCCGCAAACTAATCGTCGTGATTTTGTTAATATGTTTAGTGGAGAGTTCAAACTAGTAGAGTATGTTGTTTGTTTTGAAAGAAACATGAATAACGACAGCAAGAGTTTGTGCCACATACAGTCATATGTTCGTACGGCTACTTATGTAGGAATGGCTCCACTTCGTGAACACATATTGGAGGGTATTAATTGAAAGATGAACGTAGGATCATTAAATATCCAATGTGTAGAGGTTAGGGAGGCTATCATAAGATATTGTAGTAAAGAGATACTCAAGAAAATTGACACAGACACAAACACATTACCAACAACAGTAGCAGTAGACTGCAGAACAAACATAGATGTAAGATGCTTGTCCCAGCAGAATTTGTGGCAGCACATTTTGGCCCATATCAGGAGTTCGACATCAGATGTGAGCATGAGGCGGTAGGTGGTGGATGATGTGGAGGAATGGTAAGTTGCTACTTTACAAAAATCTAATTTCACTTAGGTGGCCCAAGTTTCCACACCACAGTAGACCAATAAGGTCAGGCTGTATGGGTCTCGGCGCGTTGATGTATATCTTACGTGGGCATCATCCCCTGTAGGCCTACCCCACGGTACAAATTTATCTTTTTTTTTACTTTTTACTTTTTATGATTTTTTTGTTGGCTCTTGGTTCTGCTATTCCTACGGGCGTGTTGTGCACCAAACCATTCTAAGGAGTAGTCCAGGTTCTTTCCAATCAGAACGCCTCAATTTACTAGATTTGGGGGTCTATATCTATCATAGGAAACTAATGTTTTATGGTTTTTAGGCCAACCTATGCATCTACTCTGGGACTTACTATAGCTTAAGAATAAGAATAAAAATATATTTATTTCCAAAATTACAAATTACAAAAATTACAATCGTGGCTGTAAAGCAAAGTACACAAAGGAAAAAAATCCCCACAAAGACTGTACATCTGCGTGTGGGGAGAGTCTTCTCTGTCGCTCACCACTTCACGGAAAAGATAACAAAATCAACAAATAATTATTTAAATAAAAGAAGTATTTTTATTCTGCCATATCGTTGGCAAAAAAGACTGAATTGAACCAATTGAACAATTGGTTTAAAATGTGGCAAGTTGAATGAGAGATTCGCAGTTCAGATTTAGCTGCTTGAGCTGGATCAAACGTCGTGGATGGCCACTCATAAACATCTTTATTCAGCCACGAAGGATCCGTTCACCAAAGCTTATGGTTGCTTATGGTTGCTATCTACCTCAAGATCCGTAGATACAACTCAGAGCACTATAATGTTGTCGTCCTGACATAGATGATCTTTTTCAATCAACAAAACTACCAATCCCCTTCTCAGTAGCCAGGAGAATATCAATAGAGTATGGCAACGGAACGTTAGAAAATCTTCAGGGTGATAATCGAACAAATCAAATCAGGGCTATCACAGAGCATGCTCTTTACATAGTCAGAGTGGCAGGGGGGGCGGACCATTGATACTATTGCTGTGCGTGCTTGGAGATACAACGGTTACAACAACCCAGAGTTGTATCAGAGCTTGAATAGAGGGGCTTTGATCAATGAAGTAACTTAGGAAGGCCTAGCTTAAGATCCAGGTCAGAGACCGATTTAGAAAACATAAATAAAAAGACGAGATCCTCCAAATAACATAATATTTTCAAATAAATCAGCTTTAAACTGCCCTACCATATCCTTTGATTTATTAGTTATTTTTCCATTTCAATAATAGTAATGTCTACTACCTTACAATGACGTATATTTGGCATATCTCCCTTATTTCACTCAAACTCGTCTGTGAAAATAACCCCACAGAGCATTAATAAATTATAATAATAAGTTAATAAAATACAATTTGCTGATCTCTAAAACAATTTGAAACGTGAATAATTGATTTGCTAAAAGAAAAGATTTGCAAAAGAGACTAACATGATTTCAAATAAAATACAATTCATGACAATTTACATTTAGTTTAAGAATAGTTTTACAAATGAACCTTTTGGCTTGGAAATTATACATTAGACAATAAATTAATTTAATAAAGAAACTTACATTTTCTACGAGTAGTGTTCGTTTCGGAAGATGCCAAGACAGTAACGGTTTATTCAAATCAAGCTAGGTAAAGTCGGCGTTGTCAATGCCTTCTGAATCTACTAGTCTTAACCTAAAAAAAATATAGTACAAAATGACTATTAATTTCATACATACATAGTTTTATATTTTTGTGAGGAATATTATTTTTAAACCTAACATTCGGTATACTGTCGGGGTCGAACAATTATACGTTCTGGGTTAAAAGAAGGAGACAAACTTATAGTAATCGTTCCAGTGACAGAGACGTACATAAATCAAGAATTGGAAATTGGAAACAAGCCTAAATTCATACGACATGATCTTTACTTGATTAAAGCAGGAGAAGGAGACGCAAACAAGGAATTGTTAATGAAGCAGTTATTATAATTGATTTGCTTTGACAACACTGAACAAATTATTCATGTTTATCCATGTACTGCAGTCTCGCTATCCTAATTAACCCAGCTCTTAAAAGGACTCTAATGATAGAATTGGAAGACTGCGGTGTTCAGGTGCAGGAAGTCAGCATAGAAGACTTCCTGTACTATTACACAGAATTGGCTGATGCGGACATAGATGATCTGTCTATATATGACGACGCAATAGCAGCACATTATGTGTATGCTATAGCACTGTACTCTAACATGTTAGGAAAACAGTTGGGGTCGAACAATTATACGTTCTGGGAGACAAACTTATAGCGCACCCTTAGGACGACTTGACAGTGTCCCGATCTGTAGCTGAAAGATCATACAGTGATCTGAAGATCTATTTCCGGATCCGCCGATTGTTGTTCCTGAACGTGTACGCCCTGTCAAAGGGAAATGACCTTCTAGTATAGATAAGTAAGTCATATTATGTTTGTTAGCACAAAGTTACTAAGCACCTAAGCATTGGGTAGGTTTGTAGGTATACTGATAATGTTTACATTTTTATAGACTTATATTTGCAATCTCCTTGATCTTGGAAACTGGAACAACAAAATTAACATAACAATTTAGCTACTTACATTTTCCCGAAAGCCCTACATATCCCTAGAAAGGGATTTTCCTCCAAATAGAAACACTGAGCGACAGTGATAGAGATAACAATTTTCCGTGAACAGTTTGATTTCGGTACGATTCGGAAGCGTTCGGCACGGCGTTGTGGTGGGGGGTGTTCCTGACGGGTTGGTCTCGTCAGTACATCAGCCATGTAATATTTTTATTGGCTTGCCTTTGATTTGTTTGCCATGCCTGTTATTGTTTTCTTCATATGTTTGTTTTTTCTTGCAGAGAGAGTTTAATAAACCTCTAAGTTTGGACAAGATGGGTTTAAGCATGGAGGAATTCGTGAAACATTTATCCAAACACATATCCGCCTATAAAGTTGAAAATTATTATTTTCTTCTTCAAAAACATGAGAAGTTGTCTGTAAACGAAATGAAACCGCCAGAAAAAGACACAAGGTTGTTCGTAACCGTAAGTAACTTTCACAATAGTATGTTTTACAATTTAACAATATGCTTTGTAATTGAAAATTAAAACGTAATGCATTATCTGACAATTCAGGCAGCTTGAAGCCGAAGGTGACAAGATATACAAATATTTTTATCTCAAAAGGCTATAACATATTACATTTAATATATCTTTGTACTAGCAAGGTTACAACCATAAAAAACAAAAAAACCGGGAAAATGAAGAAAGTCTGAACATTACATAAACTTTCAAGAAATATACTTGTGATAAGCAAGGAAGGGCCTATTTGGAAGGGTGATCACTGTTCGGAATTTTTTATCTAAGAGGGTCTTCATCCCAGATGGCATGATAAACATGATGACAAAGCCATTGCGGCTACATTGTACATAATAAATACAATTGGTTTATAGAATGTAAATATTATGTTTATTATTTTGTAACATTTTAAGTAGACTACTTGACAAGGCTAAACTGTCGCTTCTTGTATTGCCAGACTTTGTTTGGGTTTGAAAAACAAAAGTTTTTAGTAATAGTAATGTAAAGTAAAAGTAATGTTAATAGTAATGCAATAGTAATATCAGAGAACGGCACTTCATGTAAATACCGTACTTGAGGCAAACTTCGCCCTTAAATTATCAAAGTGTTTAGGATATGATAATTGTTCAAGGGACAATTGTTTCCACTGAAACAGTAGAAAAACTTCATTTAATATACGTTTTAAATTATTTTGATGTTTGCCTCAGAAGTTTTATTTTCCTATAACATGTCACAAGTGTAAGAAAATAAATAGCTAATCAAACGGATATCTATAAAAACGCCTACTAATAAAAACATGTTTACCAAATTCTATATATGGACAGAGGGTAAAAATCCGGGCTGTACATTTTGAGCTAAATTAATGGAGGGAGTCTAATAACGGTGGTAGCATTAAGGCATGTACACTATAAATTTTATAATTAAATTTGTTGTAAATAAAGTAAAATTTCAGTGGAATAAATTTCCGCTTCCCCAAGATAGATACTAGCACTAACGTGTTAGTGTACTATTTATAAATATATCTTCTATTCCTTACTTGTATGTGCCAAAACCTGTGTGCCTCAGACCCTTCCTTACTAAAATATTACAAGTCAGTAATGTTAACATTGTCCAGGCGGAGTCTTTGAATGGGGTAATTCCGAATGATGTAATGAGGATTGGACACCATTTTTTCACAAGATTTTCCACCAATGGACTCTGGACCTGACAACCCACTGTGGGATTTTGAGGTGGAAGTAGTCGAAGTTTGTTCCCCACAAAATTTTGATTTTGTCTTGGGAAACAAATGTGAACAGCTTAAAAAAATTATGGACGACTTGAAGGACTCTAATGATAGAATTGGAAGACTGCGGTGTTCAGGTGCAGGAAGTCAGCATAGAAGACTGCGGTGTTCAGGTGCAGGAAGTCAGCATAGAAGACTTCCTGTACTATTACACAGAATTGGCTGATGCGGACATAGATGATCTGTCTATGTATGACGACGCAATAGCAGCACATTATGTGTATGCTATAGCACTGTACTCTAACATGTTGGGAAAACAGTTGGGGTCGAACAATTATACGTTCTGGGAGACAAACTTATAGCGCACCCTTAGGACTGTGACCCTAAGGTGCCCATGGAATCGCACTCTCAAGAAATGATCCAGAATCTGAAGAACCTCCATGAGTCTCGCATTCAGGGAATGACGATTCCTGACATAATCGAATCATGGGCTGACAGGCAACTGCTGAACGTGCAATTCCTACTATGTTTGTTGAAGCGCCCAACAACTATGGCCTCAAAGATGCGTAATACGTAAATAACCCGAAGAGATGCAGAAGAGTACATGTATTTGTATGCGAAGAAAAACATCCAAGAGCTGCTTGACGTCCCATCCAGGATATAATAATTTTTTTTTATTAGGTATGTATCGGGTATAAAAGAAATCAACATTGTATTTTCAGTAACATGGTATTTTTTAAATTGTGTTATTGAACGTTTGAATTGTGTTAACACTTGTGTGCCAAGTATAGAGTGGTATTTAAATTGTGGGTAGGAGAGCGGAAGCCACAATACATTGTTGAGGTCGGCACACGACACTATTTAAATCACCACTGTTTATCTGATAAGGTGTATGTCAAAGAATGTAGACTAGTAAAGGGGGGACAGTACTTTTGTGCTTGAGAGAGATGAGATGATTAGTATCGTATAAGTATATAATTATAAGTATACTTACGAATATAATTGTTTCAAATATAAATTCCTTGTATTTATTTCTTTCATTGTAAAAAAAGTATAAAGGTATCTGTAGTAAGCATATTATTTAACATAAAATATAGGGATAGCGACGCCGTAGATGATGTTAGACCCATAATTGCCAAAATAAAATCTATAAAGTTTTGTGTTTATGTTCTGTTTTCATTTTATTATGCGTTTCCATTTTTATTATGTCACACAAATGTGATTTAACGATTCAAATTATTGTTGTACCTCTCAAATTTCATTGTTATAGCTTTACTTGTTAAGTTTTCTTGTTGAAAATTTATTTTCATCAGATTATTACACCTGTACCAATATCAATTTCAATATGTCCCTCTCTCATTTTGTTTGTTAAGCTTGCCTATAGATTATTCTCAGCCCTTATTATTACTAGCAAAACTAATTCTTCTGTTGCTTTTAACAGTGTTTCAACCACATTGGAGATGATGGTGCAGGTAGAGATGGCAGCAGAACTGGCAAGGACGCAAGTTGTGCTAGCCTTGTGTAGGACACACAACCCTCAAGACAACCCTCTTAGTGTAGCCCTCTATACCATACAGAGGCTAACAGAATCTCAGAGGTTGGACAGGAGAAGTACAAAGTACTAGGTGCCTCTTCTGTTTTTAGACTATCCGGGTTTGGATAAAAAGGCATTGAAACAAGTACTTTACACTAATCTTGGTTCCCACTTCCAAACCATCGAGTGGTTTGTCCAGGTAAGTTTTTTATTTGATACTAAGCAAGGGTGTTCTGGCTTGGCTTAATCCAAAATCTCCTTTGGGAGCATGGACCATCCAAAAGAGCCATCCGTCTGTTCTATCTCCTGTTAACACCATCAAGTATCCCATTTTCTTGCCTTTTCTTTACTTCCTCCTGCGTGTCTCCGTTTTTGTCTGTTACCTTATGACAATTAAAGGTAACTCACGTCCCTGCTCATGTGAAACTGATAATGTCACTCCAGTTAGTGTAGTATGCAAGACCCAGCTAAACTCAACATTTCACCATATTTCTTACTGTGATTCCAATAGTGTATACTTTTATCGAGCCGATCCAATTGCTGTCGTGTCTGAACCAATGGCCAATAAATACAAACAATCTCCCACCCAAGTTCCTAACCCAACCATAACTGAATAGCAGTCGCAGTCAAGTGTTCGGGGAAAACTTTCATTTGATGACTAAGTAACATTGAACTTTAAAATACAAATTCAATTTTCCATTAATTACAGATGAAAAGAAATATAATGTAAATTAACAATAACTATTTAATTCAATCGTAACCTTTTCTTATTTTTATCAATTTTTTATAATATTTTAGGAAAAAATTATAGCTTTATATTACTTAAAATCAAATTAAATATTTTTTATATTTTAAGTGTCTTTTAAATAACATTTTTTATTTAATTAAAACAAGCGTATTAATAATAAACATTTTAAAAATTTTATCAACAATTCCTTACAATAATAATTTGTATTTAGTATTTTGCTTATGTTGTATAAGAACTATAAGGAAGATGATTAAATAAAAAACAATTAAAATCAATATAACTATACAGCCCGATGTGTAACTGACTGACAGGGGATACAAATTCTAGACCACTTCTAGAAGTGCTAGGAAGTAGAAATTTGGCACGATTTTCGGTCTTGGTAGGCCCGGTGGCCTTAACAAATTACATTCTCGCTAACGACTTTGGGCGATAAGTCATCCATTGTGAAGAATTTGGAATTTTTTGTGGTCTCCCCAGTAGGTCAGCGTTGAATCGTCGCCACCAGACAACAGCTTCACGATCAACTTCCCTCAACAATTCCATCCCATCTCAAACTGTCTCCCAATCCTACTCTCACACGCTCGACACAAACCATTCCCCCTTCACTAGCCCTTCACAAAATACCGTTTCCAATCAACCACCAACTTCAGGCCCACTCTCCCTCCAACAACACCGTCGCCACCAGACAACAGCTTCACGATCAAATTCCCTCAACAATTCCATCCTATCTCAAACTGGATCCGAATCCTACTCTCACACGCTCGACACAAACCATTCCCCCTTCACTAGCCCTTCACAAAATACCGTTTCCAATCACCCACCAACTTCAGGCCCACTCTCCCTACAACACGAAGTTGTCTACACCCGTAGCAGTATTTCCCGATGAAATTAATTCCACGACCCCCATGATTCCAACATTTCCCGCCGTTCTCAGTCACACTCCCATGCCACGCCAACCCGTCACTACAGTTTCACCACGCCCCACCGCTCGTCGCACCGTTCCCGTCGTTACTGTCCAATAAGTCCTGTATTCTCCCCCATCTCCACTTCCACAAGGTACTCCCGGTCTTCCAGCATTGTCAGGACTCCCCCCATAACCCAAACGCTACCCAGCCCATGTTAGCTCCTATCAATCTCGGCCCTATCCCAATCTACCCCAAATACACCGTACCACTCCTGATCCAAATACAATTCATATCCACCTATACCCAGGGTTTCACCAGCCAGTAGTAACAACATAACACCACTAACAAGTTTAACCACTACAAGTCATGCATTTAGATACTTCATAATTGTAAAAACATACTATAAACGATAAACATACAAATTTCTAACACAATTGTTTTTTCCAAAACACAGGTCCTCGCATGAATCTGCTAACAGATTACATTGCGACACATCCACTCATCCAGGCTTACATTATGGGAAGGCGGACCACCTACACCACATTGGGGTTCCGGTCAACTCAATGACCGGGTCTCGTACCCTAGGCGGGGTACTTGCGCTAGCCACACGTCCCAGCGACCCTTCACCCTGTCGCTGCACCCACCTTGCCCATGGCAGCAATCCCAACCCCCGCTGCCCATACGAGAACCCCGTGAGAAAACTGTGGAAAGTCCGATTCGCCGCTTGCATTACTGGCCTCGGCAACACATCTGCCCTCCGCCTTCTCACAATATACATCCGAACCCATCCCGATGACGTAGAGTACATTTACGGCATCCCTTTCCCAATCAACCTCTTCGACACCAAATTGCTGCACTTTTTTTCTCTTTCACATATAGGCTTAAATTTCAATCGGGACCTTGCTAACATCTTTCTGCGTATGACGCACTCCAGATACAGTAATGAAATTCTTGCCCCTCTCAACATCCGTGGGAACTCCACACACACCCGGCTTCGCCCCTATCAGTACACTGGGGCTGAAGTTTCCCTAATAGAGGAAATTGACGGAGCACTCCTAAACTCATACGCATTTGTAAGAGCCCACATCAGACCCAGATCCTTCAGCAGGCACAATCTTCAGGTCCCAGTCCCATTAATCCTTGAGTGGCTATCAAAATTTACTATACCCGGAGTGATGTTGCTACCCTCACCTGACACCCCCAACACCGTGATTTTATCACACTACCCTCAGCCGGACACAAGGCTCCGACTTGAAAACGGTGATGAGACAGATTCAGACTCCTCAGGTCCCCCCTCTCCCTGACCTCGACCGTCTCCCCAACCTCGACCCTCACCCCGCCAACACTAAAGCCTGCCCCCCCCACACCAAAGCCCGACCCCTACTCGCACCCCTCAGCAAATTCACCAGCCCATTCTCAACCTGTCAATCCCCCTCAGCCGGCCCGTTCCTCCCTACCTGACAACTACCAGCCCTCAACTTCCTAAGGCCAACCATCCAGTGGCCTTGCCAATAACATGGCTACCTGAGTACCTCGAAGCGGCCGCTGGAACGAGAAATGGGTTGAGGAATCTAAATCTACCAGAGGACCTGCGCCAGCAACTGATCCTAGAAATGTCGACGTACCTCATTGCCAACGGCAGACTAGTCGACGAGACGTACAGACCCAACCCGACCGAAGCAGTTATGGAGGTGGAGGCTTTTGTGTGCCGCCTTGTCGCCAACACCCATAGGTACGTTTACACGAACAATTTCGATATAACCCTATTATATTATAAGTTATAGATAAGTGTAGGCCCACGATTTAGAACGCCGGGTGTAATGAATTAGGCTAGTAGGGTGGTTGTCAAGTATGACTAACTATTCCTTCGCCACAGAGAGCCCTATGCACAGGAAAGAACAAGAGCCTGTCTGAATTTGTAAGATTGAAATTGTAAGAACAAAACACACCAGAAACGACACACGAAACTTGATTAATATTAGATCAAACAAACAATAACCCAAAAAAGGTGAAAAATAAAACAAAACCCACCACCAAAACGACTCGAAATAACAGTATATCTGCTGAGATTCGCTGAGCTTTCAAATTACTACATAATATCTAGTTGGATCTCTGTTCTAAGCCCAGGTCTCTGGGAATGAAACGAATTGGCGAAGTACTTAACATCAATTCAGGCAGCACAGAACAAGTACGAGTCAATTGGTAGTATGGCTCAATGGTGCAAAATTATCTTCCCTTCTCATGAGGTCCTGGAATTTCAAGCTCAGAAACTATCGATCCCTTTTTCTGTCGCCCGGAGAATTTTCCTAGAATATGGAAACGGGACTTTGGAAAACCTGCAGGGGGATAACAGGACACCGCAGATTATAGCTATAACTGATCATGCTTTATACATTGTGCGTATGGCTGGTGGAGCTAGGTGACGCGAAATATTGATTGAGGATTGAGATGTGTTCTGGACCAGTAAGAAGTTTTCATTCCAAAAGTTGAAAGCTTATTTACAATCACAAAAAATATCATATGTGTTATCTATACTATTATATAAAATTCAATCGTGTCTGTCTGTATGTGTATTACTAATAGGTGCAAAAACTACTGAACCAACTGGGCTAAAGTTTTACAAAAATATAGCTACCATACCAAGGACCATTATAGGACTATTCACATTTCGATACTGACCGTAGGCTTTGCCCCTTTGGCTTTAAAAGTTCTAAGGTGAACATTTTAAAAGTAAATATTGATTGGTCTCCATGACTGCGATGAGAACACTAACAATGTTTGTTTACATTTGCTTTGACACTTAAATGTAAACAAGAAGAACTGCTAAACACTGAGATAGCTCAGTGCTGCTAAACTGCATATTTTACAATTTCAGACAGCTGATACAAAGAAATTAAATATACTATTTTCCATAACTATGAGGCAGTTTTATTTTAATCTAACCTTTTATCATGGATTATTTATTCTAAAACTATGTCAATGATTATAAAAAAAGATTCTATAACCGTGCTGTATTAACTCCTGCTCTGCTTTGGATTTTTTTAAGCGTCTAAGCTATGAAATGATGTTATTGATATGTTTTCATGGAAACAGTATGAAAATTACAATGTATAGATGTTTTGCATGAATTTGGAGGCTACTTTGAATAAATTCTAACTGCTTAACATGTGTTAGATTAACTTAACATAACTTGCACATCACATTGTATTTTATATGCATATTTAGGTAAATTAAGTTATTGTGTTTTGCTAAACCTATGCTTAAATTAAACTAAAGAATATCATCAATAACTAAATTGTACGTCGATTTATGTTTTCTAAAATCTGTTTTATATGTGCAATTATATTTAATTATCAAATAGTAATACAAAATACTCCTATTTTATCTTAACATAGCTTTCAGTTCACATTTACTTTATTTGATACATTTATTATGTGTGTTTTGCCACACTACTGACTAAATTAAACCAAGGAAAATATCATAAAACTAAGCAGTACACAGTGATCTTTTGTTTCTAAAATCAATGAAATATCTGTTACTATGTTTACTTAATGGTAAGTGTGAAAATGTAAAGGCAATGGACAATGGAACTGATTAAAAGAACTGGTTTTTTATATTAAGTTGTTTGTTGATATTTTTTTAGAGTAGAATCAGAGATGCAATGAAACATATACTGTATTTGCTTTTACATTTTTTAGTCCTTAATGCTTTAATAATCATATTAGTTTTGTCTGCTGTCTTTATTGCTAAATTATTTGTTTAAAATTTTTTATAGTACCTATAGATATTTTTTCTTTAATATTTCAAAAGACTGTACCTATTGATAAGGCACAGCAATATTTCTTAAGTTTATAACAGCTGACTTAGTTTTTCTAATGATTTATTGTAAGTGAAGAAACTGAAGATGGAAGAATTTGTGATTTATTATAAGGAAGAGTGAAATTTAATAATTAGTATTTATTTTAGCAACTTAAAAATTGAAATTTAAAATGTCAATAATAAATTAAAAGATATGTAACTAAGGGAGATGAAGGTAAATCATGTATGTCAAAGTTTCATTCGAAGATTTGGTCAGTTTTTCTCATATCAGCCTACACAAGATTTAAAATTAATCAAAACCAAAATGGTGGTATCCACTACTTACCAGATTTAAAAGTCATAACTTAAACGTTTCTATTAAGGCTATAAAAGTTGAATTTTGTTTCTAAAAGTGTTGGCGGATGTGTAACTATTATATGCAACAGATTTAAAGATTAAAAGGTTTATATTTTGTGTCCTCTTCCCGTTGCAAAGCACGAGTACAACAGCTAGTAAAGAATATTTAAATAAAAACATTAGCTATATCCAGTATCTTGGCTTAGCCACACTCCCACGGAACATAGAGAGAATTTTTTAAGTTTTCCTTTTTTGCGCAAGAGTTTCATCTGTAAAAGCTTAACTTTTCTTCTCAGAATTTTTTCAGTTTGTGTACTTGGAAATAAAATTTGTGTTTGACGATCATAGTTTTCAAAAGTCTCTCTTTGTTGTTCCTTAGCTCAAAACCAGTAGATTGGCTAGAAGCATCAATGAATTTTTGATGCGACACAGTAGATAGACTTGGTGCTTCAATGTTTTTGTGATGTGACACAGTAATTGGGCTTGAAGCTTCAGTGTTGTATTGTTTTTGTAGAACTTAAGAAACTAATAGTAGTACAATTTAGTAACTGGAAGCATTGTTGAATGGTTATAAAGAAAGAAAATTCCTATAAATTACCATATTGGTCATGGGTTAAACCAAAGTCATTATCTTTTTTTTCTCATTATAATTTTCAAATATTTTGTGTTTGCATTTCAGCAAAATATTAATACTTGCCAAAAATGTCAAGAGTGGCAAAGCCGGAGATTCACAATATGCAAAAAAAAATTGCTTTACTACTGTGTGAACCAGAAACTTTAGAAAAGAGAAGCGTCACTGAAAGAAAATCAAATGTCCACAAAACTTGACTGCTAAAAAAAATGCTGACACCTCAGAAATAGGACAAATTAAGAAGTATTTTTTTTTATTTAGACACCCTAGCAGAGTATTTATTTATCTAGGCCACATAGGGAGTGTTCAAACAGATCATACTGAGCTTGTTTCATTGGGTCAAGTAGCCCACTCATAACCTGTAAAATAAGTTCCATAATCTTCAACTAAATCGGTTAGGACGATGCAGGGATCCTGCCTATTTAATTTAATGTCCGAGATAAAATTATTTTAATAGCCTAATTATTTGAATCTTAACACATTTCCCGCTTAAGACGTCCTTCAACCCATTAAGAAATAGCGGAGGACGTCCTAAGACGTCCTTGTGTAAGGTTAGGCAAACTGTGTTACAGTTGTCCCAGTTTTCAAACTAGGGAATTGAAACTCTGTCAGCCCTTGGGGGACATACTGTAGTATTACGTCATTACCGCCGCTTGCAGACCCGCCGCTCCAGTTATCAACAACATCACAACAAGAACATGTATTCCATCATGTAAATTTAATCGAAGAAGATGAGTTGGTAGAGCCAAGAGACTGTTGTAAAGAGCTTAGAAATTTAGTTGGCAAATCCTTAGGTGAAAATTGGCAAGATGACGTGAATGACAACGAACTACTGTCTGAAGAGGATAGAAGAGCCGAAGATATATTTGGATGCCATATTTTTGTAATAAATCGAACTTTGGGTGGATTAAAAGGATATGTTTCTGGAACTTAAATCTCTAATATAAAATTGCCTCCCTCATAAGGAGTATCGGGAGGGCCGGCAATTTCTCCTTTTAACTCAGTGTAGTTGTCATCCACTAGTTCTACTCGAATCGCACATTTCGCCATCTCCTCACTTTTAATAACATCCTTAAATTCTTGTTTGATTCTTTGAGCTGCTATAATAAAATGTTGAATAATTATAAGGTCAAGGAACTATCTCATTTCATTAGTAAGTGTAATTTGATTTATAATGAAATTTTCACTTATAAGATACTTTTCTCACTACAAATTCAGAAAATTCAGTCTGCACTATGGAACTGATTCAACTACGTCGAAGAGGGGATCAAAGCAGCACGAAAATCGCAATTATAGAGAAAGAGTTATGGCGTAATATAGAATCACCAGTTGAGGACAAGCTTGCACCTTACGATCTAAACGTAACGGGCTTTAGCATAATTAGAGACAACTCCTTCTTCTCCCGACTATCGCACGAAGTACAAGGTTGTAGTATTGTTGTAATAGTACGAATTGAAATTCCACCAGATTCATTTGCGAAATTGATCGACCACTACGCTATTTACGTCATTCTGAGTGGAAGCTTGAGTCAGCTGATCAACGATTTTAGTCCGTCTTTTTGTGAATTTGAGTCAACCTCCATTTTATGTGATCATATCGACTCCTTAGTTGGTTGGGTATCTGGGTTTACTAGCGCCACCCGTCGTTCAGCAAATCTCTCATCCTACACACCTTCCCCCACCGATTCATCTAGACCCAATTCAGGCCATCGTTCCAGCTCCCAGATGAGTAGTTTAGTGAATAGTCCTGCTCCATCACCACGGCCTAATCCACGTTCAGTTAGTCCTATTCGTGTTGAATCAGACTCAGCGACATGTGCAGAACTACCCACCAACTCTACCTTCGTACATGCCTTCAATGCGGCTTTGGATCTCAAAGAGGGGAGAACTGGGAACACAGAGGTTCCAATAGTTCCTCAATCTACCCCAATGACCGTCTCGTTCAATAACACTTGGATCACTATTATGCTTGATCCTCCTACTGATATAATACAGAGATCAGATTTCCGTCTTACCAGGAACAGAGAGTTCAAAGACGCTTGTGGGGCTCACTTCAATTACGTTACCTTTGAGGTATCACCATATCCTCAGGAGCAGACTATGCAGCAGAAGATTGGTTGTCCTGAGGAATGCTTGATCGACCTCATCATTGGCGCTCAACAGGGTCATAACCCGGGGTATCTCAGCGGATTACTTGACTGTGCGTACAACATTCTTCCGCTCGTATCTGGAATGCCATTGAAACCTCTATTACTGTTGGTTACATATCCACAGATAACAAAACCACCTTTGTCATGAACTTTTATTACTCCATCTACTAACTTCAGTGCCTCCAACTCCAAGAGACTGTTGTAAAGAGCTTAGAAATTTAGTTGGCAAATCCTTAGGTGAAAATTGGCAAGATGACGTGAATGACAACGAACTACTGTCTGAAGAGGATAGAAGAGCCGAAGATATATTTCAGAAAAGTACAAAGAAGGTAGGAGATCAGTGGGAAACAGGTCTATTGTGGAAGGACAATTTTGATTCACCAAACAATTACTCTATGACTAGACAACGATTATGCAATCTGGAAAGAAGAATGGATAAAGATAAGGAATTCGGTGAAAAATGTGTACAGATAATGGAGGAATATGTTACTAAAGGGAATGCCACAGAAGGTACTGCGGAAGAAGCAAAACTTTGTGTGCAAAAAGTTGAAAATACGAATGCTCTAGAAGAGATAGATCCTTATCCAGAAGCTTGTGAAACTATATTGAGAGGTCACTGCATGGACGATTATGCTGGAAGCTGCCCATCAGAGGTGGAGGCACTGAAGTTAGTAGATGGAGTAATAAAAGTTCATGACAAAGGTGGTTTTGTTATCTGCGGATATGTAACCAACAGTAATAGAGGTTTCAATGGCATTCCAGAAGAACTCAAATCAACACCTGGTAAAGAAGCCAACGTTCTGGGAATCAAATGGCAACCAGATGATTATTACCTCAAGATTGATAACAACAGAAGCATCGATATAAGTCAAAACAGCAAAGAGAAGCTACTAACAAAAAAAAGAGAAGCACTGAAGTTATTACTACAAATATTTGATCCTGGAAAAGAATACAAGCGAAAAGTTGACGTCAAGACTGGCTGCAGAATAAAGAAAAAAAAAAAAAAAAGAAAAAAAAAAAACTTGTAAACTAAAAGAAAGTGTATAGTTCTCTGAGGTGGAAGAATGTCACCACTCATAATCTTTACCTTTAGTTCTGTACTATTAATTTCCCTTTTGTGCTTTATATTTAATATCATATGTTCAGCTGTTTATTGTTTATTTATATTTTGTAAACAAATATTCAATTACATTCTGTGGTTCATCCAAACAAGACCTATCTCTTCTCTTTCTTTTTGTAATACTGTTACTACTCAAATTACCAACAACCTGCGTTCTGCCATTACTAATATATTTAACTATGATGTCCTCCTCCGGTTTGGAAGTGGTGGAGGACAAAACCAATAATATTAGTGATGGCGGGGGCAGCGGTGTTAACAGTGGTCATTTCCGGCCGCCATCTTGGAATGGGAAAAATTATTTTAAATATGAAGGGTGTGTCGTGACCCATCATTTAAAACTTTTTTTTTAGTTAAACTCAATGCCGCAATCTATTTTCTGTTATCAAGTTTTATTTATGAAATATTGCAATATTTTTGTTAAAAATGTTAATATTTCAAAATCAGAATATGAAAATGAAAAATGGATCATGGAATTGAGTTTAACTTAAAAAAGTAGTTCGAAATTATGGGTCACAGCACACCCTTCATATTTAAAATAATTTTTCCCATTTCAAAATGGCGGATCCAAGATGGCGGCCGAAAAAAAATACATCAGTCATAAATAAGTGAAAATAGGTTTACAATAACTGGAAGTGTATACTTATCTTTATCTAGCACTATTTTGACATTATGGTCTTAGTTTGTAAATGCACAATGTTAAAATGGGCTAAAAATAAAGTTTTAAAAGGCCTCATAACTTTAGAATGAATCAAGATTTTTAAAAACGGTTTGCGGCATTGTAATCAAGGTAAAAATTTAGTTCGGAATAATGGGTCACAACCCCACCTTTATATTTGAAAAAAAAATATTTTGCATCCAATATGGCGGATCCAAGATGGCGGCCGGAAATGACAACCTTGTCAAAATGAAGTACTTACTACCCAACAATGTTTGAAAGTGGTCTGGGATTGATATTTGCAAAAAATGTAGAAAAAAGTTGGGGGGGGGGGACAATTAAAACTCACCCTTTATATTAACCGATGGAGAAAGAGCTGAATTGGCATCTCCAAAAATAGATAGGTGCTACAAGAGCAAGAGGATCTACCTTTGCGATTTGAAGGACTCTGAACTGAGTCAATCATCAAAATGCTTATCCAATTTGATCTTCCAGAAGACCAATGAGGATTGTTGAATTAAGATTTCTAATAAGAAGCCACACTGCTCTTATACGATCACTAAAGGTGGAGTCATCATTACAGATTGCCTAGAAGTAAATAAAATACACTCATTTAGGGGTATACCGAGACACGAATATGTCCCACTAAACCAGGCAGAGTCACTCTTCATCCCGTAAAGTGAGTTTTAACAGCTTGAAATAGGAGGAACAATAGTATCTTCAAGTGGATCTTATATAACCCACCACTCGGAATCTTACTTACCTAAACGAGAAGTAAATGATTACTACCAAAACTGATTCTTTTGATGCTTTTTACAGTGTTCCAAGCACCTTGAAGATGAAGGCGCACCTATACATGGCAGTGCAACTGGAAAGAGTGCCAGTTGTATTAGCCTTGTACAGTACAAAGATAACAATAAATAACCTTCTAAATTTTGCCCTCAATGTCATAGAAAGGCTAAGGGAATTTCAAGTGTTAGACAAGAGCAGAGTAAATTACTTGGTGCCACTTTTGTTCTTGAACTATCCGGTTTTGGACAAAAAGGAGCTGCAAAATGTATTTACGATTAATCTTTGCTCCCATCCCCAAACTGTTGAATAGTTTGATCGGGTAGGATTTGTAAAATAATGCCGATGATAGAAACATTTTCAACAAAAGCTAATGCTGATTAAAAGATTATTGCCAGTCTTTTTGTGGGTTGAAATTAATACTTGTGCTCTGGGCTGGGTTCTTCTATTGGGAAGTGCAATTAGAGGGTGTTTTAGCAAATAGTAAATGGGAAAGGATTAAATTTGGTTGTAGAAAAAGTAAAGTGGACATTAAGAAAATATCTGGAAAGGTAGCTAGTCGTTCTAAGGCGTACTCTGTGTGGACTTACAATAAGGGAGAAATAGCTTGGGTTGCGCAGGTCTATAGGCAACAGTAATGAAATAAGTAAATCTGGGTTCAAAAAGTTCCAAAAAATCGTCTGATGAGCCATGAATACAAAAGAAGTTTCGGGAAACCACCAAACACGGGGTCATCATCTTTGAATCCTATCGAAATAAAATCTGAATTATTTACTAAAATCGGGACTAGAACAGCAATAATTACATCCCATTACGAACATATTCAGCCTAGGCAAAGTAATAGTTTCATTGGTAAGGGTAAATCAGTAACTTTTTCAGGGCCTTGCTCGGAGGACAACAACGAACACGTTTATGATATTCCAAAACAAGTAACGAAACTGTAGTAGATGTCGGGGAATGAACTAGATGAGTTGACCAAAATTATACAAGAAGTAGAAGCGACCTCATTCAATGACTTGCCTAATGTAAATGCTTTAGAGGAACAATTTTTGAATTTTGCGATATCCAAAGAGGATGTATTAAAAGCCGCGGAGCGATTCGGAAGGGTTGATTTGGACCAGCTTAGAATTGAATTGTTGGAAGAGTATTCAGTTTTATTAAGAAATACCCCTTAGTATTGGGAAGCCGTGCAAAAGAGTGTAAGAACAATTGTCATTTTTGATAGGTTTTTGGGAGATTGTTAGTGAATAGGTAAAATTATTGAATCCTTTGAGCGTTTCTTGGGGTTGTAAATTAGAATTGTTTCAAACTCTGTACATTTTTGTTAGTTTGCTTTATACAAGATCGATAGAAATTTTTTTTACGAGTCAGTCAGATTCGATTTATTACTTACCCATCCAAAATCCTGATTTATTGTTGGAAGGTTGCGAATCCTTATTAAGAGTTTTAGTACAGCGTATAATTGAGAAATACATAAATGGTGGTCGTACTAACTACACAAACGAGTCAAATGTATCACGCGTCAGAGTTACGCAGATAGTAATAGATTTTCTCGACTAAAAGTGTTATGGGACTCTGTAGAAATATTTTATCTTTTATCTGTGGTTTTATCGTGGCTGGGAGCGTCATTGTCCTTCCTTTATTGTTAAGAGGCTCTTATCGTTGCGCTTTTTGGTGTTTCATGGGCTACGACGATTAAACATAAGAGCTTTGATTGTAAATTTTCCATAAGTTTATTATAAATTCGCTAAAGTAAACTCTAATCATGGTAAATACACCTCCACCTCTACCACTGCCTCCGGCGAGAGCAAACAGTAATGGTGATGGCTCGGGTAACTCGGGAAACACAAATACAAACCCTGCTGAACAGGCAGCAGTGCCGCACGTGCCTGCTAGATTGTTTGACCTTTCGGTTGCAAACTTAATTGAAGTTTTTTCGGGGGGACGGTACCGGTCCTACAGCTAAGGATTTTTTCCGACTTTTTGAGAGTGCCGCGGTTACAGGACGATGGAGTAGAGAGAATATGGTGAGGAATTTACAGCTTAAAGATAAGGGTTCCGCCTCCACATTTTGGTCCACATTGTTAGACAGGTATGGGTCAGAGGTTGAGTATGAAGTACTTAAAAGAGAAATTGTTGAACGGTTTACGGGGAAGCATACCCAACACTATCATTACTCCAACCTTACTAATGCAGTTCAGATGAAAAATGAAAGCGTCGAGGCCTTCGCCGATAGGATTAGGCGGTTGGGCACACTAACTATAACACCGAGGGAGGACGTGGCGGAACGGCGTATTGTGAGGGAGGAGGCTGAGAAACGAATGTTACATGCTTTTCTCCATGGGTTGACTGGGGTTACGGGACTGGTAACTCGTCACAAATTCCCTAAGCGATGGGAAGAGGCGGTTCAATACGCAGTCATGTTGACCGCGGACGAAAGAAGCCACCCTTCGCGCGATCCGAGGCCAGTGTTCTCAACCCTGGCAACATGTTTTAATTGCAAGCGACCCGGTCATATGGCTCGGGACTGTAGGGCTCCGAGACAGGGTAATAATGCTGATGGAGGTAGATATGACCAGGCTAGGAGTACGAACTATGGGCCAGGACAGAGTTCTAGGGGACATGGCCAGTATTCCAATAAGGGCCCCTCACAAAGACAGGGTGGTAGCAGAGGGCGAACATATGGTCCTTTGCCTCGCAATGTAGGTAGAGGGCGAGAAGGCGTCGAAGAGGGCTGGGTTTCTAGACGTCCGTTATCAGAGGTTGAGTGCTTTAACTGCAAAGAAAAGGGGCATTTTGCCAATCTCGCATTAGAGAGGCTGTGCTTTGGGTAGAGGTGGATCTGGTGGTGGGAATGATGAATAAGTAGAAAAGAGAATGAATGTATATGTTACACTCAATCTCCGAATTCGGACAATGTCCGAAATTTCTACCCACTCCGCGATGTGGATAGTGCAAAATACCCACGTCGCGGAGTGAGCATTTTATTCGGACATTGGCCGAAGTGAAATGCCCAGACCGCGTTGTGGGTAAATTGATTTACTCAAATGCCAAAGTCGTAACGTTCTTCGGCGATTGAGCTAATCCAAAATACCCACAACGCGATGTGAGCAAAAGTGATTGCCCACGTCGCGTTGTGGGTATTTCTAGTTTGTGCAAACGCCGATATCACGTTCAGGATTTAGACATTTAACCCCTACCATTTGCACTATTTGTGATTAGGATGGACGGACCTGCACCTGCATTGTGTTTTCTTTACTGTTGCTGTCCTGTAGTGATACGAACGTTATTAAGTAAATATATGTTCAATGATTACCTCTTGTGAGATATTGTTTGTGATGTTATATGAATTGAAAGAATAATTCAACACTAAAACTGGAGGTTGAGGAGCTGATGTCAAAGAAGGATGGCTTCTCAAGTTGCAATATCTTAATTGAAGAACAAAGATATGAAGAAATTATGGGTGAAGTTAAGCAGACGAAAGATAAGAGGAGAAATTGACAGTCATTATCATCGAAAGATTATCGCCGAATCAACCGCTTCGATGCCATAAACATTGGTGTCAAAGAAATGTTAATTGAAAAAACAACTGGTGAAATGACGGATATAAAATATTTTAGTCGTATTGATCAAATGTACATGACACAATTCACTCTGCTCACTTGCGAGTTGGTCTTAAGAAAGAGAAAGCTATGGAAGTAGAGCTTAAAAATTGTTGCAACATTACCAGAGAGGTGATTAAAATATACTTGGATATGTTCGAACCTTGCTTACTGAAGAAAAAATCTCAAAGTAAAGGACTGGTCGTTAAACCCATCATTACAACCGCATTGAATTCACGATGTAATGTAAGATTAGTCTTAACTTTTAAATCTTTTTGCTAAATTAGAGGGACTTTAGAAAAATGTGCCAATAAGTAAAAGAAAGATGTAACAAGAACTGTGCGATAATCGGCGTTTTAAGTTTACTCCTATTTTTGTAAAGCGGAAAAACATAATTTCAATGTATGTCTAATGGACCTTTTTATATTTGTTCCTATTCGGTAATTTGCTGTTTTCTTGTATTTTCTAAAATGCTATTAAACATTAAATAATTATAATCAAAAACATACATTTTATTTATTTTACCTAGTGATTGTGGATTTTATGTAGATTTTTGGGTATACGGTAGTTTATACAGGCTATTCGGCGTTTGCGCAAAATAGAAATACCCACTATCCGACGTGGGCAATCACTTTTGCTCACATCGCGTTGAGGGTATTTTGAATTTGCTCAATCGCCGAAGAAGGTTTTGACTTCGGCGTTTGAGTAAATCAGTTTACCCACAACGCGGTCTGGGCATTTCGTTTCGGCCAATGTCCGAAAGAAAATGCTCACTCCGCGACGTGGGTATTTCTCACTATCCATATCGCGGAGTGGGTAGAAATTTCGGACATTGTCCGAATTCGGAGATTGAGTGTAACATATATACAAATCATGCTGCGTTTTTTGTCAAGTTCCAAATGTTGACCACATACATCATTTATGAAATACTAATAATTTGTTTGAAAAATACGACGTCTATGAAATAACATACAGCTGTCTGGATAATATTATGTCAGGAGATGATTTTTTCCACCTGTCACTGATATGTAAATAATGTAATTTTTATGTAAATAAGTTAAACAATGTGTAATTGGCCTAGAAGTACATGAGTAACGGTTGTCTAGATCTGTCGCCCACTTACAAGCTTTCTTTCAGTTCAAAACAGAGTCTATTTCACAGATGTTAGGAAGCACATTGTTGAAAGCTATGGTAATACAGTTACCAGCCTTGATGTAGGTGCTTTTCCCCTGAGGCAAGCGTACCGTTACAACGGTGGGTAGTTCCTAATAGTAAGTGAAAGTATGAGGTTTACTTGAACCGTTGAATCTATTTTTGTACTAAGGTTGTAGACATCCGCCTTTCACTCTATATTAATAACCATAGGCTCTATATTTATAACTATGTGCTTATAAAATATTAATTAGGCTAAGTTGTATTACTTTCCAAAATTATGTTCATAATGTATCATACTATGTATGTATCATGTATGTACTTATATTGACATATCTTCATCCAGTTGTTAAAAATTACATGGTTAAAATATTTGAGGTCTCCAGAATCCTAAGTGAAAGCAAAAAACCTCTCAGTTTGTTACTAACCTACGTACCGTCTACAACAGTACTGTACCTACTTTGTGATGGAGACCAATGCTAGAGATGTGATTATGCTGTGCTTGAATAAAGCTTGTGTTAACCGTAAACGTAAAGACTTGCGACGTTTGCTCTTGATTAATAGTGTGTAACAGAGAGCGAGAAACGTGTTTTACAGGAGACATTCTGTGGTGGTGATAGTTGTAATAGCGAAGAAGAAATTTACCCTTCATTGTGAGAACAATTTTTGGCTTTGTTGTGCTTGGTGCCGCACCTATTGCTCCCTCCAATCAACCGCTTCAATTTAGTGGAATATCCACTCTTCTCTCAACTAACGACTTAGATCTTCATGCTACTCTTCAAGGGTAAGCCAACACTTGAATTTTCGATTGAAGTAATTTAAGTCCTTGTACATACTCTAAAGAATCTACCAGGTGCACCAGATTAATAGACGCAGCTTGTTTCAAACTAAGGAAAAACAACAACAACAAGTTGAGTCATTTTGACGCAAATCATTTTCGAAACATACCAGTCAATGTTCTGTAAAAATGATCATTTTATTAATTCTCTAAATGTTAACTATTAACTAAACTGTTTATTACTAATTATATTGTCTACACTTAGAGAGTTTGTACACAGTTGCTATTTGTTAAATTTTTTTTTTTACTTAGTATGTGTAAATTAAAAAAAAAAAAAATGATATGCTTATAATGTTCTATAAATCAGCACAGATTTTCAAATATAAATCTAATATACTAACTCTCACACCTGCCCGGTTTTCCCCTGTGGCATGCGTACCGTAACAACGGTGGGTAGTTCTTAATAGTAAGTGAAAGTATGAGGCTAACTTGAACCGTTGAATCTAAGTTTGTACTAGAGTTGTAGACATCCTGCTTTCACTCTATATTTATAACCAACCCTTGTCTGCTACTGTATAAACATATCTATGCTCTCGGGGAGACACACTCTTAGCGAACGCACTTGTGACGCCTAAGCTAAAGAGTATTTACCACATCATGAAGACATCATCATCATAATCGTCATCTAAATATTAGGGCGACATCGACTCTGAGACGGAACAGAAGATGGTGAAGCTTTGTGAGATGGTGTAGGACATATAGACACCTTCAAAGAGTGCAGAGAAGAGGATGAGTGGAGACACATTCGGGAGATAGATGACGAGCTGCGACGGGTGGCTGACGAGGCTGAGCTGGGGCACGGCATTAAGTGAAGAGGATCTTTGGCGTACTCTACATTATGTGGAAAATTACCTGCTCCGGGAAGAAGCCATCAAGAAGATCGGAACCTACGAGTTCAAAGAACGTTCTCGGTTGTGGTCCGTCCATGAACCAATCCAATGACCAATGGAAGATATTTATGGAGAGTAAAGGAGAAATAGACGGTCGTAGAATTAGATGTCCTCCTGAATTGGTTAAACAGAATTTACTTATCCATACATACCTTATCGATCTACAATAAATATAGAACTCTCGTACGTTTTGGTCTCCTACAACAACAAGAAGACGTCGCGAATGTCACTACAATATTTGGGAAAGGTTAAGGGGATTACATTTTGTGAAAAGTTAAATCAAATACAAATCTGTGATCACAAACAATGTTACTATTTGAACTGTCCTTTTTTTTTTTTATTATATTAAGCTTATTAAAATTCAAGTTTACAGCCATCATTTGACAAGAGTATTTGGTGCTTGTCCAAACTGTCAAGGTACATAATCTATGTGCACACTTCTGTCCAGATAAATCGCAATCGGATGAGTGCAGGCTGTAGTGTAAGGATCTGTGTTTACTACAGAAGACGTTGACGGCTGAATTAATAAAGCAAAGTAGGTAATATACAGTAGACAAATAAACAGACAGCGATGAAATGAACAAATATAAGATAATTTCTGTTGGCATAGTGTTTTTGATAAATGAGGTTTTTAAAAATTATATCAGTTAAGTTATTTAAAAGGTCTGTGCTGAATTCATACAACATTAATTTATCATATACATGTTTCTTTTAAATATTTAACATTGACATTCAGTGCTTTGACTCCGGGTTTTTTTAAACACGCTGTATGATGTGCATTCAGGCATTCAGTCCTTCAGTGGTATGTTCCTCTGGCCTCTGTCTTCGTGAAACAAGTTTGATGAAGAGGCTTCGTTTCAGGCAGCAACGCATTACCACATTCGTGGTAAAGTGTTTACAAAAAAATACCTCTAAGTTAAGGACCACATGCATTCCGCTCCCTATAAGTTCCGAGGTGCTGTCCACAACTTGTGTAACCTTAAGTTTTACCTTAAGTTTCACGAGCAGAACACGATGAATTGCTATTCTCACAACCTCTCGTACGACTCTCATTTTATCATACCAGAACTTGACAGTGATGCCGGTGAAATTTCAGTAAAACCCACTTCCGAGGGAAAGTACATTAGTTTCACAAAGTACGTTCCTTTTAAAAAAGCCAACCGTGGTAAAACTTCGTTTCCTGATAGGTTGAGATTTCTCCCATCTAGTTAATCGAAGTTGGCCGAATCCCTTCCAAAAGATTGTCTATAGAAAACCAAGAAACAGTTCCCAGTAGATGAGCAGTTCGATCTGCTAACTCAGAAAGGGGTGTTGCCATATGAGTACGTCTCGTGTTAAGTTCTACTAATAATTTTCTTTAGCCTTTACTTAGAACAGCTGATGATTTAAAAAATGATTCATACTGTACAAATAAACTTTCCTTTCTGTTCTTCTTGTAAACATGACTTTTATTTTTTCACAACACTCCACAGTCTCGTATGCTTCAAAGTTAGATGACACCAAACTCCCTGATAAAGTCAAGTTCTACAACAAAATGTCCCTAGAGCAAATCTCTGATGAATCGTATGGACACACTCAACGAGTGTGAAGTACCTTCAATGTTCAAAACGTCGGACAGTATAGTGACATCAATCTCTTCACTGATGTTCTATTGCTCGCAGACATCTTTGAGAACTTCCGGCAGGCTAGTCTGCAGACCCACAAATTTGACCCTGCTCACTACATCACATTACCTAGTTTCAGTTGGGATGCAATGCTTTTCAAAACTAACGTCAATCTAGAGACCCTTCAAAGCCACGACATGTAAGTATTCTTTGGAAAAAAAAAACATCAGGGGAGGTATATCGTAATAGTTTAAGCGAAGGTCCAAAGCATACAACACACATTGTGATGACTATGATCCGACTTTGCCATCTAAATACATCACGTATGTGGACGCTAATTATCTTTACGGTTGGGCCATGACACAGTATCTTCCAACAGGACGCTTCAGTTGGCTCTCTCAAGAGTAAATTGATAGCCTGAAGGTGGAGTCTGTTCCTGACGATGCTGACGTAGGTTACATCCTTGGTTGACGTTGACTATCCTCAATCCCTTCACTGGTCTCACCAGCACTTACCCTTCCTTTGAAATAGGGAAGTCCCTCCAGATGGCAAACACCCGAAATTGCTCACCACTTTGGAACCCAACACGAATTACATAGTTCATTACCGCATTTTGAAACAAGCTCTAAACCACGGCCTTAAACTTAAAAAAATCCACAGAGCCATTCAGTTCAACCAGTCTCCGTGGTTAAAACCATACAATGAGCTAAACACGAACCTCCATAAACAGGCCAAGAACGATTTTGAAAAGGATCTATCTATCTATATATTAATAGGCAAGCATGTTTCTTTAAAACCTTTTTTCTCAGCTCGTGTGCATCGTAGGGAAAATCTACGCATACCGTTGGAAAGCTATTTTCCTGTAGGTGTGCAGAATCCCTTTATAAATTTAAATAGGCTCAAAGATAAGCACAAAAAATAAGTTTAAAAGTTGTAAAAAATTAACATGGATCTTATGCGTTGCTATGCTGGTTACGAAATAACAACGAAATATAAACAGAAAATCAAAACAAATGGAGGAAACTCCAATCACATGTTTTATTTACAGTGTGGGGTAAAAATAGTTAAGTGAGTACATTACATATTTTTGGTCGAGTTTCGACCACTGGACGACCTCTCGTTTAAATTAATCAACAACTCCGTGTTTGGGAAAACTATGGAAAACTTCAGCAAGCGTATGAATTGTCTCTGACAACAGAAATCTGGAAAAATACATTGCTAAGCCCAACTTTCAGTACAGCACTACGAACGCCAAGGTATAGAGAAAGACGAGATGAAAGAAGGTGTGCTGCATTGTACCGCAGGGCACGGAAGCAGAAATCAAAAAGTGTAAGGGTATCAGTAGGGCTGCAGTAAAACATAAACTTAGGGTTGTATAGAGCACATATAAGAGAAAATCATGATTTTTATAATAATAAACTCACCAATAAACTCCACTTTTAGTTCTAAGAAACACAAGGTCTACACCAGGTGGGAAAATAAACGTTAAGTGGAGTGGGTACGATGGTAAAAGATAGCTGCATGTTGATGGGCTCACAACCCTACCCCATGGACATCATCTAATACCACTGGGTGTAGAATTAGATGTGGAAATCGTTTAACCCCTTGCGGTCGAACGGAGAGTATAGGTCGCCGGACGCCAGCGCTCGAATGGTGACATAACCCCGTTTTAAAAGTCGCCTAAAATAAATATACGTGTCTGATTTCATGTGAAATTGTGTAATATACATTCGTTGACACTTTTATCAGTTATTTGTCTCACTCTAGGCATTTATTTTCCTTTAACTGGCTGCTAAATTCTATACACTTCTTTTTACTTGCATCAGCCGTCTGGTCTGTCTGCAACAGATTGTTGTTGAATGTTGTTGTTTCGTGTTGTGTTTACGTTACTCAATAATTAGTGTAATGTTGTAATTATGGAAACAAAATAACTGATGATGTTATTTGTGAGTTATTGGAGAAAAAGGAGAAATCAAGGAGACTGTCCAGAGAAACATAAAACCTATTTAGAGAGGGCTATGCCTAGGGTTGTGAGCTTGAGCACACCTGTGCTAATCAGTGTAGGTGGGGAATGTAATGCAGGTAATTTGGATTCAAATGAGACTGCTGCCAATAAGTGACATTTTTGAGGATGTTTTAATGAATGATGAAATAAGTTTACCTCCAGACACTAACTACTACACCTGAAAATACAGTTGAAAGTAGGCCTAGTCAGCATGTTAGTCCTAAAAGCAGACCAAGTTTTACTACAGGTAGGAGTCACAGTAGAGGTAGGTGCAATAATTCAGAAGAAGGTAGAGGTAGGGGTAGGCTTGTACATTGTACAAGGCAGAAATTCAGTCCGAGGTAGAAGTCTGAGTGGAAAAATACTGAACCCATGGTCGACAACATCGAATGTGAGGCTGACAAAGATCTGGAGGTGGTAGAGGCTTTCCTCGCACAAATCGGCGACATCAATGTTGGGAGACTGAACCACCTTGCTTCAGCTGCAATTCAAGTGCTAGCTCTCTGGAGATCTAAGCCAGAAGGAGAAAGATCCACATTCTGCTTAGTCCGAGAGCGTGAGCTTTCCCACCTAGAAGACAAATCTCTACACGATGCATTAGGAATCGGGATGAAGAAGCTCAAATTCGATGCCTCTGCAAACGACACTAGGCAGCCTGAATACAAAGCACCGGTGCCGAAGCGCTAACATCCCTGGTTCGATCATCTCCTACACGAGCTCGCCGACCCACATGGTAGAGACTTGACAGTGTTTGATGACTTACACCGAGAAGAGAACACACCTACACATCCCATGGCAAACGCAGCCCGAAAGGCAGTGACTTACATTCTCAAAATCTATTGCAAGACCCAATGCGCCATATACGCAAGTAAATTGACGAACACGTACTCTAGGCTCGGTGGCAGCTACTTGCCAAAAGGTTCCCATAAGTCTGCAGACAGATCTGCTGTTGTCATATTCCCTATATACGCCACTTGTTACAAAAATGGGAAAACAATGAGACTGGTTTCAAGGCTCCTAATAAGAGGGCCTCACCATGCCCGGCATCCCATGGACAGGATAAACTTCATTACAATAGAGCTCTCATCAGTAGCAGGGTCAAAGTACCACAAATTCATAAAGAATCATGTAATATGCTCAACTTCAACAGGCCGAGAACTCATCATTAGAAACAATGCCATTTCCAGGAATGATGCTAATTTCCTAACTTCTGCTAACAACTCCCTGTTTGTAACCAGCAACTTGATCGGTGAGATAGTCCTCAACCACCCAGACCTACGTGTCGACGCTGACCTGGAAAATGAAATTAGACGATTCAGCCAGTGCTACAGCAGGTGGATATGTGAGAGAGTGGTGGAGGGGGTTGTAATGGCGGCCATAGGGGGAGCACAGGAGGAAGGTTTCTTTGCCCAATTAAGAAAGATCTTCATGGCCTGCCTCGCACTAAAGAGAGGGCAAATTGCATTGTGTTAGGATTACAAGGGCTTATGTGAAAAGACTAACGAATGCATCATTGATCGTCCTCTTTGCATGCACTTTGCGAAATCTCTTATTGAAATCTTGAAGACCTATAATACCGATACAAATGCATTCTTGGAGACCTCAGAATCAACAGAACTACAACTTCAAACACGACTACGGACTTTGACGAGCTTTGTGAAGAGGGTGGACGATGCTTCTAGGTGTCGAATGAGGCGACTCAAACCGATAATTACATTAATGTACTCACCCCAAACTGTTGTTAATTAATTGATTATGATTCAAGTAATTTAGATCCTACATCTTTGTCATCACTAGCATTGAGGCTGTGATCGGAAATTGGTAAAATCCATATTGGAAGTTGAACGTAGTAATTTGGAACAGATGAAGGTAAAGATGAATTAGGTTCAGTTGTCTGTTGATGAGCAGCTCGGGACCTATCTAATATTACTGAGATTTGAGCTTGGACCTCGTCGTAGTCCATCAAGGTACTAGTAAGTTCATCCTCTGTGAAGATCTCACCTGTTGGTCCATAATCAGTTATAGGCTCGGAGTCCAGTCTATCTTGAATGTCCACCACGCTCTCCACAAAGCTAGTCAAAGTTTGTAATCTTCTTTCAAGTTGTAGCTCCGTGAATTCCGTGGTGTCCAATACTGTAGTTGTATCCTTTATATAAGTCTTCAGTTGCAGTAAGGCAGATTTCAATCGAAGGTCCCATCTTGAAGATATTTTTGGTTATTCTTGAAGGTGAAGTTCAAAGTTGTAAAAAGTTTGAGTAAAGAAGTTAATTTTAAAGAAAGTTTTCAAAAGTTAAAGCAGGAAACCACGCTCTGCTACCATATTGTGAATCCGTGGATTAGTTTAAGTTGTAAATAGGTTTACCTGCTATAACAGTATAGTTTAAGTTAATAAGTTGAATAAATTAAGGGGGGAGTCTGCACTTAAAATGACAAAAAATTATTTTTTTTCCAAATTTTGAAAATATTTTTTTCTTTTTCTGTATACATTTGTGATTAAAAAAATATATAAAACATGCAATAAAAAGTTTTATTTACCCCCGTAAATATTTTTTAAAGTTAACCTTACACTGAATAATTTTAGCTTCCCACCTTCGCATGAACGCTGCTGCTCGTCATTCACTCTTATATTCAAGTTAGGATTACTGCATTATTATATATACAGAATGTAGAAATCACCTTTAACTAATTTGAATGCCTTTGCCCCCAGCCCACTACATAACAGTGATATTTTGTTTTGTTTGTCTCTGTTTATCAGCTTTCTGCTTTTATAATACAGCAGCTGATTTCTGTTGTTGTTTATCTTCTGTTGTTTATCTGCACAGTATTGAAAATATAACTCTATTTTATTTCAGTTCTTTTATTGTTTAGTGATGTGATATTATAGAGAAGTATTTATTAGTTTTGTATTATAGAAAGCTGCATTTATCCTACTTTCTGTGAGTGAAGTTTTGTGAGAACCAACCTAGGCCATAGCCTTGAACTCAGTACCGGTAACCTGGTTGTAGGTTTTTGTTTTATTTTTGTTATCTAATACAATGGCACCAACCAAGACAAGATGTAAGGTCAGTAAAACTACTCCCAAGTCTAGAAAAGCTAGGGCAAAAGCAGCTATCAGTAAAAGATGGGGAAAAAATGAAAGTGAATCTGACAATCCGAACATTTCTGTACCTGAATTGGAAGATAGGCCTAGCCCATCACCCGAGCCACATACAAGTGAGACTAATTGTAATGTGATTGAACAAAACATCTCTAATCAAAATACTGATGGTGATTTATATTCAAATCTAAGGAAACAAGATTTTGTGAATAATAAGATTGAACTACCGGTAGGCCTAAACGAGGGCGAAAATTTAGAAGCAGCGCCTGAGTATTTATTTGTAGACAAAAAACATTTGAGCCAGTTGTTTGAAAAACTTGTATGTCCTAATTGTAATTTATCTGGACTCAAACTAGTGGTCTCAAAGAAATGTGGTTTCAATTCACAGCTGATCGTAGATTGTGAGAACTGCTCCGATAGCGTTGTGTCAGTATCAACTTCTACTCAAATTCCCAACGATGATGGGTATGATGTTAATATACGGGTTGCGAAAGTTTTCACTTCTATTAGTAAAGGTCATGCTGCTCTTGAACAGTTTTCAATGATTATGAACATGGACTGTATGAGCAAGCATCTGTACCATAAATGTTCGCAACAAGTTATAAAGAAAGGAAAAATGTCGGGAGTCGAATGTCTGTCCGTAGCAAGGACGCGCGTCCGACAGCACTGCCTAGCTGAGAATAGTTGCTTGAAGGATGATAGTGTATTTGATTTAGCTGTAAGTTTTGATGGGTCATGGCATAAGCGAGGCTTTACCTCAAATTACGGCGTGGGATCAGTTATTCACATTGACACAGGTCTTGTCATCGACTACTGTGTGTTGTCAAAGTTTTGTCGCAACTGTGCAATGGCTAAACATGACCTAGGTGAAGACTCCGCTGAATTTGAAGTGTGGTTCCAGGGTCATAAATTAGATTGTGACAAGAACTATGAAGGTTCATCACCAGGCATGGAGGTTGCTGCTGCGGAAATTTTGTGGAACCGCTCAGTGGACTACAAATTCAGGTACTCGACCATAATTAGTGATGGCGACTCAAAAGTTTTTTCACACTTACAGAGTTTAAATGTGTATGGCAGTGAGTTTGAACTGAAAAAGGAAGAATGCATCAACCATGTGTCTAAAAGGCTTGGTACAGCTCTTCGAAACCAACTGAAAATAAGTAAGGCCCGGAAAATAACTCTCGGTGGAAAAACTCATGGAAGCTTGAAGAACACCACAATACAGAAATTGACCAGATACTATCACAATGCCATTTTTAGTAACATAAATAAAGATGTACCTTCAGTGAGAAACTCAATACTAGCCACACTTCACCACTGCTCATCAACAGATGAGAAGCCCAGACACACAAAATGCCCATCGGATGAACAGTCCTGGTGTTTTTATAATCGTGCCATTGCCAATGGTGAAGTTCCTGGAAGTCATGTTGACAATATAAAAACACCACTAAATGAGGTAGTGCTAAGTAACATAGCACCAATTTACAAGAGGCTAACTGAGACCTCTCTGTTACAAAGATGTCTTAGGGGGCAAACTCAAAATGCGAATGAAAGTTTGCATAGTTTCATTTGGCGCAGATGTGAAAAAACCAGGAGCGTTTCAAAAAAACTAGTTGAGTTAGCAGTAGCAGAAGGTGTGAGTGAGTATAACTTTGGAAACACTGCTGTCATTCATGCCCTTCAGAAATCCAATTTATCTCCAGGGAGGAAAAGTGTCGTTTTAGCAAAAGTTCGTGATCGTCGCAGAAAGCTGAAAATCAATCAATGTAAATCAGAGAGGTTGAAGAGGCGAAGAAACTATTTAAGAATGAAGAATATTGCAGAAGAAGACAAGAAAATAGAGGAGGAAGGTCCAATGTATGGAGCTGGGGATTTCTAACTGAAAACAGTAAGTTACAAGCAATAAATCTTATGTTAAACCTTCTTGTGTCAAGTTTTTTGGCGTTTTCCGAAAGTGTGTTATTTTATGACGAGAAATGTTTTAGTTCAAGTATTTGAAGAGATATCACCATGATTTTGGTTTTGTTTTAATCAACATTAAATTGTCTATGAAATGGAGTATGGGTTTTAGATTTGGTTGTGACTAAATATTAAAAAATAAATAAAGAAACAACAAAATTTTAGTTTTTTTAAAATCAGAACTTCAAAAATGTTTTTACCACACTATTTTCTGGATATCAAACAAACCCATACTCCATGTCATAGATAATGTTGCTAGGAAACAAAAACAATTTAAATTATTAATGTAGGGAAACAACTGTAGGCTCAAGACCGTTTCCTGTAAGTCACCGCAATTTTTTCAAATAGTCCCCCCCCAAGGGGGGGGGTGGGTATAAAAAAAAATCAAACCTCAATTTTTTATTCTGAAGCATACCCAAACATGCTATTAAGGTTGGGATAAAATATTCAAATAAATAAAAAAAATAATTTTTTTCGCAGACTCCCCCCTTAAGAGTTTGAGTTTTTGTTAACTTTCTTTCTTTCAGTATTATTTACAATACAAATTATTTCCATAGAAACCAAAAATCAAAAACATTGAGAAAATCTCAGCTGTCTAAAGACATTGCTTTAGCACAGGGTAGACCTAGAGGAGCAGGGAATAGTCGTAGGCCCAAACTAAACTACAACATCGGTTGGGAACGATGTAGTGATAACGATGTCCCACCAGTTAGGAAACGCTTAAGTTCTAGGTAAACCCAGAAAATGAAGTATTGGTGAGGGAATGGATGTCCAATTCATTTATGTATTTATCAAAACGAAAGTGGATATAAACCACCTCTAGGAAACAAACCAGGAACACCCTTTGGTTTCTTCCAGCTTTTTTTACAGATGAATTACTGATTGAAATTGTAGACAAAACCAATACTTTTTATACTTTAATACTTTTCAATGAAATGGCAACCATACAAAGTTTTAGCAAATGAAAAGATTCAAAAAAGTATGCCTTTACAAAAAAGGTCAATGTAGTGGTTTTGGAAAGATGTGACATTAGATGAAATGAAGGCGTTTATTGGTGTCATTATAAACATGAGAATGAACACTAAGCCTGAAATTGACGACTACTTTTCTATGGATTGGGTGGATTATCAACCTTTTTCTAGAGAAAGATTCCTTCAAATATTTTGGAATCTACACCTCAGTCCTCCACCAAACGGGCCACGACTTGGCACTTTGACACGTTTTGGTAAAGTTTGAAATGTAGTTTTGTACTTCGACAAAACGTTTAGGGAATACTATTTGCCGAAAAATAAGGTCAGCGTAGATGAGAGCACGATCGGATGTACCTGACAGCAGCATGTCTTTGGCTAGAAGGGTTGCATTATGTCAATGGACTAGAGTGATCCCTCCAAAACCTGACCAGAACATTTAAAGTGAATTCAAGGTAAAGAATAGTGGGATAAGTAGGGACATAATTTCCCCTGAGGAACTCAAAACCGATAGCATACTTTTATCTGTTTATTACCGGTACTCGACTAATGTCGAATATGTTTGTTAGGAAAACAAATGTTTATGCAAACAGGATAATAAACCCAAAAAGAACTTCAGGTGAACTGAGAAATAAATAAAAATTAAAAAGGTGAGTTGATGTGACAGCCAGTGAGTCGAAAAATATCTTCGCCCTAATGATAAATATGGGAATTGACAGGAGAAATAACATAGTTGATTATTGGTCGACAAAGAAATTACTGTATACTTCTTTCTTTTCAAATACAATATCAGTAAATAGATTTCAACTAATCTCATATATGTTTCCCATTACTGATAAACCATTGCTCCAACGAGGGCAACAGGGCTACGATCCTTGGAGTAAAGTTCAGCCCTTATATTAGATTCCATAAATAAGGCAATGAAAAACCATTTTGTTCCATATCAAAACGTTTCTTATTGCGATGAAGAATAGACAAATTTTTACACTTACACATCTTTAAAAAAAAAAAAAAAAAAAAAAAAAAAAAACACTGTCGGTTTGGTGTAAAAAAATTTAAACTCTGTGACAGTTAGACAAGTTACATTTATGTTTCTCTATATAGTGGTCGTGACTTTTTGGCAGGTAGTGATGACCCTTTCACACAGAAGGTAATAATGAATGAGCTGTCACAAAGTTTTTTTTTTTTAAAGACTACCAAGTTATTTTAGATAACTGGTACACCAAAATACCACTGGCCAAAGATCTTTTGCATAGGACCTTTCTTATTGGGACCGTAGCTGCTTGTAAAATACAAACAAAGAACCTCCCGAAAACCTGTGTAATTGATAAGTACATGCTGTAAAGCTATGTTATATACAATCTTTGACAGTCGGGACCGTGGCTATGTTTGTGGCGTATTTCATGATTCGTCGCTCTGAGGGTGCCTTGATAGCAATTATTGGGGTTTATACTTGTAATCTTGGCCTAATATGCTGCTTCTTCTTTAGTGGTATCATTTCAGGTGATACGCTGAGGAATAGGCAGCTGAATGAAGTGGACGACCCCCCGTAATTTGCTAAATAACACTGGTCATGGCTTTGGCAGCATCTAACCATGACTTTTGTGGACCATGTAAGTGGGATGAAAAAATTTAACGGCATGGACTGGTAAGTATTCAGGACCTGTTCTCAGGCCAGAAATGGACTAGTGGTTAGTGGAGACCCCTGGGAATTCGTATGTTATAGTTATTGTTATTGGACATGTTATAGGTAGGGGTTTGAAACTCACTCATAGAGAGTGTACCGACTCAGGAGGGATATACTCTCTGGAAGCGTGCTGGGCCCATAACCCAGAGGTCCGTGGATCGTAACCACGCTCTGCTACCATTATTTGTAGCGGTACTGGGCTCATTGGATCGTTTTGAGGCTCAATTTAATTCTGAGATTTCTTGTGCGTGCTGCCATACTAAGTCAGAACATTTTATTTAACTTAACTAAATCCAAGCCACATCTACATCACAGGCATTTTGATGATGTAAACTTAGTAATACCTTCAACCAATTATACGAATAAATATGCCCAGAACTTTTTAAGATTGGTGTAACGTCACCTTACATGAAATGAAAGCATTTATCGCTGTAATTTTGAACATGGGGATTTGGAAAAAAACATTTTTCCGGAGCTACTGGTACACAGCTCCATCTCAAAAAACTGAGTGGTTTGGCAAAACGTTCAGCAGGAATAGGTTCCAGTCGAGTCAATATTAAAATTCTTTCACATTGTAGATTCCAGGACTTTGCCACGACAGAACTCTCCCAATTATGACCCTAGCGGACGATTCCATCCTCTTATAGATCATTGCAACCGGCTTTTTCAACACTTCTACATACCGTCAGATGGGGTTACTTTGAACAAAAAGTAAAAAAAAAATGTTTTAGTTGTGGGTAACACCCACTAAATACATACTAATCCCCTTATTCTATATATTTCCTAATTCTCTGGTTCATCTACTTTAAGAAAATGACAATAAGTTTAGTATTATATGAGTAGGAAAAAATACAAAAATAAAAACTGAGACGACGTTTTTCGGTAAAAAACCGAACCCGGTCAAACTCTTTCGTGTAGACAAAAAACCAATTAATTTTGGGTCCTCTAATATTTTTTGTACGATACCTTGATTTATTGGGATAAAATTGTTCTCATTTACCCATACATATTTTCAGTAAAAAATTGTTAAAAAAAATCTTTTTTTTTTACCTTTATGAGGAAAAAATGGGGCTACTTTGAACGTAGGGGCTACATTGAACAAATTGAAAAAATTAGCCAATTTTATGTTTTAACTTGTTCTTTTTTTTTCAGGTTGTATTTGAAGTAGAAAACTAGTATCAAATTTTTTTAAGAAGAGTTGGCTTATAGTAATGCTTTTTAGTGACCATAAGCATTTTTAGAAAACAGTTTTTTTAGTGAAACCGTAGTGCTTTTTAACTTGTAGACCTGCTTTTAATGTTTTTTTTATTTAGACTGTGCTTAAAAAATAAAAACAATGGTTCGTACCTGCAAACGCAAAGTGGGTGCTCGAAAGTACCGTAACTTTTCCACAGAAGGGTTATCTGAAGCCTGCCGTGAAATACTAAATAAGAAAATATCTTACAGGGAAGCTTCCAAAAAGTACAATATTTCTTTGGGTTGTTTGGCTAAACATATCAAAGGGTTTCAAATGCAAAAACAAATCAACGAACCTCAAGCTTCAGAAATGGAAGATGAGTCTACCAGCAATACACAAACTGATTGTGGTCCTATAAGTGTGGCAGTGCCGTCCACTAGTGATGCTACACCCTCTACGAGCACCAGTACTAGTAGCGGTATCGGAGCGACATCACTGCCATTAACTCCTCGAAGTATCACTTCCATTGCCTCTTCTCCCAGTACAATCCCAATTTTCAAACCAGGTCATCCTACAGTATTTACTGCCCTCGAAGAGGCAATCTTTGCTGACTACATTTGCCTAATATCAGAATGGGGATTCCCAATTGATTCATTTGGTCTAAGAAAGCTAGCGAAGAGTTATTTAGACTCAAGTGGAAGGTGTGTGCCAACCATCAAAGATAATACCCCTGGACGTGACTGGTCACGGAGCTTTCTTAAACGTCATCAAGCCATTCTAAGCCAGCGAATGTGTCAAAACATTAAGTATGCTAGAGCAACTACAAATGAAGAGGATTTAACAAACTACTTCAACCATTTGCAAGCAAGTGAAGTGTAAGTAATACCACCTGGTAATATATTAAATTATGACGAGACTAATATGGTGGACGACCCAAAAAGCAAAAAAATGATATTTAAACGCAGCTTGAAAAGATCCGAGAGGGTAATGAACTTTACCAAGAGTGCAACCTCTGTTATGTTTGCGTGCAGCGATGATAGCCAACTATTACCTCCGTATGTGGTATACAAAGCAGAGGGAATGTGGTCCTCTTGGACCTTAGGAGGGCCACCGGGAACTAGATACAACAGAACAAAGTCTGGGTGGTTCGATGAGTGCTGTTTCTTGGATTTGTTTCATACGATTGTCGTTCCGTGGGCTAAAAAGCGAGATGGCAAAAAAATGTTAATAGGGGACAATCTCTCTAGCCATTTTTCTGGAGAAATAATAAAAAAAAAGCAATGAGCTCAACATCTCATTCATTTATTTGCCACCAAATACAACCCACCTTACACAGCCATTGGATGTGGGTGTTTACGGCCACCTGAAAAAGGAATGGCGGAAGGCCTTGGAGTCATGGAAACTGGGACCTGGTCGAAAACGCCCAACTCTGTCCAAAGACGAGTTCCCAAGTATTCTTAATAAAGTGCTGAACAATATGAAAAAAAAAAATAGCAAAAACATAAAATCAGGTTTTGTAGCTACAGGAATCATCCTTTTGATAAAGAACAGGTGATAAAAAGACTTCCAAAAAAATTATTGGCAAATCAAAAAGACAGTAAAGAAGAAAAGGCAAGGAAAGAATCTCTAATGTCTAGCCAGATTGGTGCAGCAGTTCTAGGCATTCTGCAAGAGCTTCGCTCAAAGAAAACCCCAAAACAACTACAAAGGAAGGAAACAGGAAAAGATCTAAAATCAACGTCATACCAGGAAAGAGCGCAAGTTTGGACGAAATCGGGGACAACCCTGACGATCCTAGAGCCCCCCCAACTGGTGTTGATGTTGGTACTAACAGTTCAAAGCAATCATTGGAAATCTCAACGAAGAAAACTTCAAAAAGTAATAAAAAAATTAAAGGAAAGAAAGGAAATCTAAAGAAAGAGATAAAAAAAGGAAGATCTGGGATCCAAGAAAGAAAAAAAGAAGACAGATAAAACTAAGAAGATGAAAAACATCAAAAGAAAACGTAAGAACTGGGAGGACTCGAGTGATTCAACTGACGATTTGACCAGTGTTGAATATGATGATGATTCCGCAACGAATGCTAGTCTTGGCTTTTCCGATTTGGAAGATGAGGACATAGGAATAAATGAGTTGTCAACTAATGAGAAAATCCATTCATTCCCAGCACCTGAAGACAGCATGCCTGGTAGCAGCGAACAATCATCTACAAAAGACACAACCGGTACCAGTGAGCCGACCCCTGGATCATGGGTCATTGTAAATTATGTCTCTAAACGGGATATTTTCCACTATTTCATTGGCCAAGTAATCTACAGTTATGAAAGGGGGTGTGAGATCAAATTTGTGAGAAACCAGGGAAATAATAAATTTATCTGGCCCCCAAAAGAAGATCACAACATCGTTCCATACCCTGATATTGTCAAAGTACTCCCGGAACCAACGATGGTTTCTTCCAGAGGTTTTATCCAAACGTCCAGAGGAAAAAGTCAACAGAAGCCAAAGGCTTGAGTTAACATTATTGCACATCTGAAAAGACAAGAGGGACAAACTAAAGTTATGAATCAAAATTATTGTAACAGAAATGTAAGTTTGTATAAGGGACATAACGTCTAAGGCAGAGGTTCACAAACTGTGGTACGCGAGACATTGCCAGGGGGTACGCAAGTAGGACTATGCCAGTTTGCGCGATCGAGTGGCGAGGGAAATTTTGGGTTGCGAGGGAAGTTTTGTGTTGTGCGCCCAGCGGCTACATCACTGACGCTCGCTATTTCGTCTATCGTCTGGCGTCTGCTCATTCATTACACCAGTGCGCAGTACTTGTGTTTACAAAGTGTTTGTCATGAGTCGCATTATTCGTATAATTTAATTAATTAATTATTTCATAGGCAGTTTGAGTTTTATGTTAGTTTTTTTTTATCATTGGATAAGTGGTTAAGTCAATCTTCAAGTGTTCGGAAAAAGCAAAGAGTTTCATCGCCACTTGAAGAAGGTAATTTTACTCCTGTACCTAGTACATCTTCATCAAAAGAGCAAAGTTGTACTATGTGTTCTGCGACACCATTAGTTCAAAAAACTTGCTCTCAATCAAAAAGGCGTAAATATGATATCAGCTACTTGTCTTATGGATTTACTTATAAAGAGGCCCATGACAATGAAGTTAGGCCACAATGCGTAATTTGTTTAGAAACACTTTCTCACCACTCAATGAAACCATCTCTTTTAAAGCGTCATTTCCTAACAAAACATGAAAGTTACAAAGATAAAACTTTGGATTTTTTCAAACGTAAGGAAGCTTCATTAAAAGGCAGTAAGACAAATATAAATTCTTTTACCAGTTTGAATATAAAAGCGGTTGAAGCTTCCTATAAAGTTAGTCTTAGAATTGCTAAAGAGGGCAAACCACATACCATTGGGGAAACATTAATACTACCAGCAACTAAAGACATTGTGTCAACCATGATAGGAGAAAAAGAGGCGAAACAGATTGATTCACTTTCGCTTTCTAACAATACTGTTTCAAGAAGAATAAGTGACATGGCTGGGTACTTTCCTGTTAAAGGGAACATTCATTATTATCGATGATTTTTTTCTCGATATATCGATATTTTTGTTTTCCGATTGTCACAAGTTGACAACTGATCTTGTTTAGGCTAAAATAGTCTATTATATGGATTAAGAAATTAAACTGTTCTAAGCTAACCTAACATAACAACCAAACTTGCTGTACCAATTAAAAATTCCGTTTGATAACAGAATAGGCAAGTTAAACACGGAATTTTTAAATGTTACACAGCAAGTTTGGTTAGTTATGTTAGGTTATTTTTTTATAACAGTTTCATTCCATTATTGTTTGTTGATACTGAACAATATTTATCGTAGTTGTCAGCTGATATGTTTCAATTTGTTAAAATCGATATATCGAGAAAAAAAATCATCGATAATAATGAATGTTCCCTTTAACAGGAAAGTACCCATGGCTGCTAATGTAAAGGAAACATTACTCATTAAAATTAAAAAAAGTAATTATTTAGCTATTCAATTTGATGAAACAAGTGACGCAACTAACATGGCTCAGCTAATGTGTTATGTTAGGTACGAAGATGGAAATACTGTCGGAGAAGACATGTTATTTTGCGAAAATTTTCCTTCACACACAACTGCAGACGAGATATTTGGAAAAGACAGATTTATCCGAGAAAACGAGCTGAACTGGGAAAAATGTGTAGGAATTTGCACAGATGGGGCAAATGCGATGGCTGGAGTTCATAAGGGAGTTGTTACTCAAGTGCAGCAAGTAAGCCCAAAAGCCAAATTTATTCATTGTAGTCTTCACCGAGAAGCCTTGGTTACAAAGAGATGTCCAGCGCTACTGAAAACTGTATTAAATGAAGCAGTAAAGACTGTAAATTTCATCAAAGCCAGAGCACTAAACTCACACCTATTACTTGTGTGATGAAATGGATAGCATTCACAAACAATTACTTCTGCACACAGAAGTAAGGTGGTTGTCGAGAGGAAGAGTTATATCTTTAGTTTTAGAACTTCGACATGAAATATTAATTTTTCTATCTGACACAGACTTTCAGTATCGTGACCGTTTTTCAGATGGATTGTAGTTGAGCCGATTGGCGTATTTGGCAGACATATTCAGTATGTTAAATGATGTTAACAGGAAATTACAAGGAAGCTATAACACCCCATTCCAAGTTATGGACAAAATCAATAGTGTAAAACTAAAATCAGATCATTGCAGCTCCCTCCGAGCTAGCTTTACAAACTAGAAGACAACTCAAGACAACTCAAGACAACTAGAAGACTACTTTCAAGAAGACCTGAGTTCGTACTCATGGATTAAAAACCCTTTTGCTGATATTGAGAAAATTGTTCAAGACAGCTTTTCTCTGAAACTCAAAGAGGAGCTTTTTGAGTTAAACTGTGATTTGGACCTAAAAGAAGTATTTAACAAAACCACGCTTATTGATTTTTGGATCCAACGACGCTCAGAGTACGGTGAAATTGCTGACAAAGCAGTTGAGTTTCTACTCCCGTTCCGAACTTCCTATCTATGCGAGGCGGGATTTTCGCATCTGCTGTATATCAAAAATAAATACAGGAACCGAATGCATACAGTGGAATGTGATCTCAGACTCAAGTTAAGCCCAATTATGCCAGACATCAGCAGTTGAAGTCGTTCCATTCAAGCTCATCCCTCACATTGAATAACTGATTACTTTCGTGTGACAGATTTATCGTGTGACATTCACAATTCTGAATTTTGTATTTCGTAAATTGATTATAATTAAATAAATGTATTAATGTAGTTTCTTGCATTTTATCATTCCAACCTACTAAGTTTCAACATCAATAACTAAAAACAAAAGTAATAAAATAGTTATTTTATATAATATTAAAAATCTTGTATTGCATTTTATCGTTGAAATACAGATTTTATAACATAGGTCATAGTGATGATGAATGCATATAATAACTTGGATTTTTTTAAAGCAAACTAATGATACGTGTACATTTTTAAATTAATTGTATTATGGGGTACGCCTTAATACATAGTACGAATTAAGGGGTACATCACCAAAAAAGTTTGGGAACCCCTGGTCTAAGGAGTCTCAAAAATCAAAGCATGTGAAAAATAATGGAGGGTTCCATTTTTGAAAAGAACGTTTTTAAAGCCGCTGTGACGGAAACCAAAGGCTTGAGTTAACATTATTACATATACATCTCCTCTAAAGGACAAGAGGGACGTACAAATTTATGATGATTCCAAATATATTTTTTTTAAGAGGTTGGCGGCCTCTTTTAACCTTGCATTTGCCACATAGACTAACCGCCCGTGCGTGGATCGTTAACAGCAAAGCAAGGAGTGAGCCGTTACAGTACAATGGTAAACTGTACTGTTAAAGTATTTTCCACAGTGACCAGGATCCGAACCCATGACATCGCTGCCTTGGGCTGAAGTCCCCGACGCTACCGACTGAGCCACCAACTCACTAATTATAACAGAAATTTAAGATAACAGAAATTTAAGTTTTATGTAATGTATAAACAAAGGACATCATGTCTATAAGGAGTCTCAAAATTCAAAGCATGTGAAAAATAATAGAGACGTCCATTTGAGAAGAAACGTTTCAAAACCATAATAACAGAGGACAAAGGCTTCTGTAATATAATAAACATAACATATCACCTCTATAGGACAAGAGGGACATACAAAAGTCATAAATCCAAATAATTAAAACTGAAATTTAAGTTTTTATGTCTGTATAAACAAGGGACATCATGTCTATTAGGAATCTCAAAATTTAAAGCATGTGAAAAAAATAGAGACGTCTGTTTGAAAAGAAATGTTTCAAAGCCATTATGAAAGAGGACAAATGCTTGTGTAATATATTAAACATATCATATCACCTCTATAGGACAAGAGGGACATACAAAAGTCATAAATCCAAATAATTAAAACTGAAATTTAAGTTTTATGTTTGTATAAACAAGTGATATCATGTCTATAAGGAGTCTCAAAACTCAAAGCATGTGAAAAATAATAGAGACGTCCGTTTGAGAAGAAATGTTTCAAAGCCATTATGAAAGAGGACAAATGCTTGTGTAATATATTAAACATAACATATCACCTCTATAGGACAAGAGGGACATACAAAAGATAAAAATCCAAATAATTAAAACAGAAATTTAAGTTTTATGTTCGTATAAGCAAGGGACATCATGTCTAAGCAGTCACAAAAAATCAAGCATGTGAAAAATAATACTGTATAGACATCCATTTGCGAACTGACCTTTAAAAGCAGTTATAAGAGATCAAAGACTTGAATTAACATCATTACATAAGATATCACCTCTATAGGACAAGAGGGACATACAAGTCATAAATCCAAATAATTAAAACAGAAATTTAAGTTTTTATTTGTATAAGCAAAGGAAATTATGTCTAAGCAGTCTCAAAAATCAAAGCATGTGAAAAATAATACTGTATAGACATTCATTTGCGAAGGGACCTTTTAAAGCCGATTTAAGAGACCAATGACTTGAATTAACATCATTACATAAGATATCACCTCTGATAGGACAAGAGGGGCATACAAAAGTCATAAATCCAAATAATTAAAACAGAAATTTAAATTTTATGTTTGTATAAACAAGGGACATTATGTCTATAAGGAGTCTCAAAATTCAAAGCATGTGAAAAATAATAGAGACGTCCGTTTGAGAAGAAATGTTTTAAAGCCGTTATAACAGAGGACAAAGGCTTGTGTAATTTATTAAACATAACATGTCACCTCTATAGGACAAGAGCGACATACAAAAGTTAAAAATCCAAATAATTAAAACTGAAATTTAAGTTTTATGTTTGTATATACAAGGGACATCATGTCTAAGGAGTCTCAAAAATCAAAGCATGTGAAAAATAATAATGTATGGTCATCTATTTGTAAAGGAACGTTTCAAAGCCGCTATAACCGAGACCATATGCTTTGAGTTAACATCATTACATAAGATATCACCTCTATAGGACAAGAGGGACATACAAAAGTTAAAAATCCAAATAATTAAAACAGAAATTTAAGTTTTGTGTTAGTATAAGCAAGGGACATCATGTCTAAGGAGTCTCAAAATTCAAAGCATGTGAAAAATAATACTGTATGGTCATCTATTTGTAAAGGAACGTTTCAAAGCCGCTATAACAGAGACCAAATGCTCTGAGTTAACATCATTACATAAGATATCACCTCTATAGGACAAGAGGGACATACAAAAGTCATAAATCCAAAAAATTAAAACAGAAATTTAAGTTTTGTGTTCGTATAAGCAAGAGACATCATGTCTAAGGAGTCTCAAAAATCAAAGCATGTGAAAAATAATAATGTATGGTCATCTATTTGTAAAGGAACGTTTCAAAGCCGCTATAACTGAGACCAAATGCTTTGAGTTAACATCATTACATAAGATATCACCTCTGATAGGACAAGAGGGACATACAAAAGTTAAAAATCCAAATAATTAAAACTGAAATTTAAGTTTTATGTTTGTATAAACAAGGGACATAATGTCTATAAGGAGTCTCAAAATTCAAAGCATGTGAAAAATAATAGAGACGTCCATTTGAGAAGAAACGTTTTAAAGCCGTTATAACAGAGGACAAAGGTATGTATTAAACATAACATATCACCTCTATACTTTACTTTAATACTTTTCGATGAAATTCCTGTAGGCCTACAGACATCCATTTGTGGAGGGACGTTTCAAAGCCGTTATTACATAAACCAAAGACTAGTGTAAACATTGAACATAAGGTAACGCCTCTAAAGTACAATAGGGACATACAAATTTATGATGAATCAAAATAATTATAACAGAAACTTAAGTTTTACGTTTGTATATAAACATGGGACTTTATTTTTGAATATACAATAAAAAATAGCATGTTAACCATGACGAAGAGGCTTTTTTCATATGTGAAGGAATGTTTCAAAATTTTTTACAGACACAACTTGAGGACTTGTGTTGAAATTTATCGCTTCTGAAGAGAACTAAAAATTAAAGCATGTTAATTTTTTGTTAATTTAAAACCAGATTAAAATTGTGACTACTAGAGATTAATTGGGTGAGGTAGAAATGTGCCACGGCTACTTTTTAACCAGTTAATATGTGAAAAGAACTCTTGAAGGAAAGTGTGTGGTTTTAGCCCTCGGTTATTGTTATTTAGATTATAATTTATGAAAAACATTCTAGCGATGGCAATGGTGGTGAAATTATTCCTCCTCAATGTCCTGAAACAGAAAAACACACAAATTATTAGTACTTTAATTAAAATATAGGCATATGAATGATAAAATTCCTAGATGAATTAATAAGTTAATGAGGGGTATAAAATATTAAGAAGACAAATTACACTCAGTAAAAAAAGGCTTTTGATGATATGTATCTATCAGGAGACTGTGGCTGTGACTGTGGTTCTTATCGTCTATCTGTTAAAATCAACAACAATTTTGAAGTTTAAGAAAATCCTTTTAAGTCTTGATTTCTGTTACGAAATAAACTGCATCCAAGAGACTCTAGAAAGAAGTTTCTTCAATTACAGTGAATAAAATATCCCCGCTGCAGTAAACCTGCACACTAAGCAACTTAAATTTGTGGGATTGGGTTTGGACTAAAATATTTCTGTTGAACTTGTAAGATTTATTGTCTAGGCCTGTGTAAAAAACAATAATTCCTTATGTTTGCTACTACAGGGAAGGAAAAGTTTTTTAATTAGTAACAGTAGGATCGAGTTATTTAAGAAGTTAAGATACCACAAGTTAATACAAAATTTTATCAAAAAATTTCACAAACAAACAAAGGTAGGTACATTTGTATTAGGCCTATAAGGAGACCTCCCTTATACAGAGTGCTGCGGCGGTTAGGTTGGGTTATCATAAATTTGGTATGACTCATCTGGCAACGAAACGAGGAAAGGCCTACAAACATATTGATGATAATCAAACCTAACCTAACCGCTGCAGCGCGATCTAAAATATTTGGCATCCGTATAATACGAAAGTACCCAAACAAATTTAGTTAACAACAGATCTTAGGTACCGGTACCTAAAGTTGATCTCTATGTATATGAATAGCATGGGAATTTTAAATGATCGGTATTATTTTAACACTCTCAGTAGGTGAGATAGTCTATAACTTAATTTTAATCATAACTTAAATAAAACTCAACACCTACATTATACCCATGACCCAATCTTGCTAGTTCGCAAACTCGTTCAAGTTTAAAATTGACAGCCCTTGGCCTACGCATTCAGGCCAAATTTAATTGAATTCAGACTAAGTTAATGAATTACTCTAGTTAAGTATCATCTTCACACTTCAATAAATAGGTAGGCCTTCAAGATTCAGGCTCCAACTTATTTACACAATTACTTAGCCTAAATACAGAACATTTTAAATGGCCACCATTAATATGTTGGCATAGAAAGTTAGTTTAGGCAGGCGTATCCCAGATGCTGCGCAGCGTCGAACAAACCCGATTGCGGGGCGATTGGCTTTAAAATATTTCCATCTGAAGAATAAGTAGTAAATAACGTGTGGTGATGTGCTGAACTACGACAAGAGTCAATGTAGTTCCCTAAAATACCCACAGATAGCAGCACCACTTGGAACATAGTCTGTTCCATTGTATTGCCAATTGGAGGGAGAAAAAACGGGACAACAAGATGATTCCTAAGCTTACAAGACGGGGATTATGCGGTGAAATTTACTACCAACCTACACCACAAAATTAAAGACTGGTATATAAGAGACAAAATAGGTACTGTACTAACACTTAAACAACCATCCACGGCTAGATCCTAACCCATTATAACTGGGCAAACACACTGTGTCCCGGTGACACAGCCGCTTCGCCACCACAGCACGCCATGCATAACCGGGGACGCAGCCACAGCAAAAGTGTTAAATGTGATTAAGTTAAGAACGTTTAAGTTATATTAAGGTGGGTTCCAAACTGTAAATAGGCTAAGTAAACCTGCAGTAGACTCCCTCTTATCCAGACATCGATTTACTCGGACTACAGTCGGCAGAAATGACATCTAGCCTAATTTAAGTTAACCGGACAATTTTAACCAGCACATCAGTTTCTTAACCAGACTAGATCGGCAGGAAGTGGGTCGGGTGATACTGAAACGACTGTTCTCGTGGGAAAGATTTGAGACCAGTGATAACGTGTCTAAGGCTCTCCAAATTTAAGTAAAATAAGTTTACTGTATGAACGCATTTATCAAACTGCCCGTTTTAACAAGTTTTTGAGGACAACTTAACCAGAAAACCCGTTATCCGGACTGGCCTTGGTTCCAAGGAGTCCGGATAAGAGGGAGTCTATACCAATAGGCTACTGTACCTAATAGCCTCAGAGACTAAGATAAGTTATGCCTTAGTTGATTTAACAGGCTATTATGTTAAGTTATTGGACCTTAACTTAAAGGAAAGAAGCTTAAAAAAAAGTTAGGCCTAGACCGATCAAAACTAGCCTAGTCTACTACACTGATCTAGGCCAAGAAACAGCCAGAGAAACATGCAGTGTAAACTTTGAGCAACTAAATTTAAAAATGATGCTACTTAAGTTAGTGCTTAGCAAGCTTTTTGCTCGTGTATCTACGCCAGTGGCATTTTTTTAAGAAGTCGAACACTTAAGGGAAAGCGGTCCAAACCCATTTAAGTTTTGTGGAATCTTTTGAGGAACCTATCACAACAAATCTACATTCACATAACTTGGCTACAACTTGGCAATCTTGGATAACCCCATCACTAGGCCTAGGCTAAGTCAACCATATCTTCAGGTAAGTTAGCCTAAGTTATGTAGGCACACGGGTATGTGTATGGCTGTTTTATTACGTTAGGACGTACGGGTACGAGTGTCGTACGTTTTAGGATACAATAACTTACATTTTTCATATTGAGCTTGTGTTTTAGCCCTGAGTTCGCAAATAAAACAATTTCGGCATACTAAAACTGAAAGCAATGAACCGGTATGAAGTTTCATGTCGCCCACTTCAGCAAACCCCCGATAACAAAGATAAGAAAATAGACTAGGGCTAGGGCCTACATAATTAGCCTATACAATGTTTTTTAACTACAAAACCAACGGTTTACAGATACAGATTACCTTTACAGCAATGGCGATTCCGAGTCCGACCGATGATGGGGCAAAAAACTAAAATGAAAAATGATAAGATAACGGCCAATGGCGTTTTTCATGAATCGTCGACAAGGACGCCAAGCCATGTCCCACATCACGTCATCTCGCCAGAGCAGAGAGCAAGAGAAAGAAAGAAAAGAAGAAAGAATAGTGAAGTGAGACGAGATTCGATTTGTAGGTAGCAGCACTAGCTAGCTAGCAGCGCTCCAGCTCCATCAGTGTTGCCACTACCACTTAAGGATAATTTGGGTATTTTAACAGAGTGGACGGGTGTTATAGGGATATTTTTGCCAAGCTGACTAAAACTAAAATCAAAACTTCTTGGGATTAGTGGATTAACCCGAATTATCGGATATCAGGCAGCTGTGCTGTATTCTGGACTGGACTGGATCAGTGTTTCGGGACATCATCCTCGACCTCGACACCCGCGGCCGCGGCCAAATCGTGAACGTCTACCGCGAGCCGCAATCACGGGGACATCGTCACCGGCGACCGTGGCCGCGGCCGCGGCAAAATCATTAACATCACCCTCGGTCCGTGGGGACTTCATTATGATCACCTCATTATGATCGCGGCAAACTAGTGGCTTAAAATAAATTATTTTTTTATCTACATAAAATTATTTTTCTCAATCCTCTGCGGCCCCATTTGCCTTGCCGCGGCCTAGTGGTAAATCCGGTACTGAGTCATGGGGGAAGGAAAAAACACCGTGTTTTTTCCTTCCACCATGGTACTGAGTGTTTTCTCTAAGCAAGCTGAGCAACGTCCATCAACCTGTGGCACATAATACAGTAAAAATACAGTAAAACTAAAAAAATACAAGTAAAAATGCAGTAAAAGATTACATTAATTAGTCTATTATAGTTGAATATGAAATACAAAATACTACCTCAGTAAGAAAATTAGGCCTACAATAAATATACGACAATAATTAATTAATTAACAATAATTAAAACCTTCACTGTATGTTTTTTGCTCAATGAAGTACCGGTAACAGGGATATTAATCTTAATGTAAAGCAAATGGACCAAGTGGCTGTAAGTCTTTTGATACTGCCTACAGTATAATTAAAAACCACCACATTATTCCGAAGATAAAATGTTGTATTGTATACTCCAGGTACGCTCCTGTCAACCCACCCCAACATTAAGGAGGTATAGATGTAGCGGGTTAAGGTTGATTCCGCCTATGTGCCACTCCGTACCCCGACAAAGTGCCACCTCGTACCATGATAACCCACCACTACCACCAAAACTTCTTCTACTGATGGCATGTTGTTGTGGGGGCTTGTGGCACATTGAATTAATGAATTAATCATGTCTTTATTCCAACATAATGATTTGCAAAAATGTACAAGATTATTCAATAGACAGAAAAACATGTTATTAGTTCAGTGTTGACTATGTCAAACTTAACAGTCAGTTGACTATGTCAAATTTACATAGTCCAACACGGGCAGCAGGCCTGGGCGTCAACTGTTTTAAATGACAGCTGTGTCCAGACAAATCATTATTGTCAAATTTTACAAAATACAAAGAAGAAATAGAAAAAGACGGAGGAGATAATGTATGTGGCATTTATGCGCTACCGCGACTACACATTTTATTCGAGGTGGTGGGATGTCGCGCGTATCCACGGCCGCCTTTAACTCCAGGCCGCGGCCTTCGAAGTGGCAACGTCGCAAGTGGTGTTGTAACAGCTGTTTTGTTTGGAAGCCGCTAATAATTTACGAAATATTGGTTATTGGACTATGACAATATTGACTCCACTTAAAATGTACAGATATAGATTTTTAATTCATATTGTTTCAGTTTTCAATTCTGTATGTTTTATTTTCAATATTTTAATAAATGTATGTTCATAAATTTAAATTTAAATCAATAAATTGCGAATTAATGAGCTGATGTCACCTGTCTGCCATGTTATCTCATGGAACGTCTGTCACCAAACACCACCACTTGCGACGTTGCCAATTCTACCAAGCCGCGGCCTGTAGTTAAAGGTGGCCGTGGCGTATCCCGTCTAGGTGCCACCCCGACAAGGAGCCACCACGTTAACCCGCCACCTTGGATTTTGCGGTTTGTTGAATGGGGTGGAACCTTGAAGCACTCCAATCCATTACTTGCTATAATGGCGGTAACACGTGAACGTCACTCCAGAAGATCAAGATCTTTTTCTACTAATTTTGGATTTTTTTACCAATTTGCCTTGTTTGTTCACAGGAAAATGTAGGCTATTGTATAATTTTACGTTGATGGGATTGTATGTGGTTTTAAAAATCCTTGATTGATAAGTGTATCTGTTGTATGGCAATACCTTCTGAAATTCTTTGTTTGAAGTTCATTGTTGGTGATGGTGAGTTAATGTTGTTCAAAGGTTTATTGCGGACATTTTCCATCACGAATGTAAAAAAACAATACACAACGTTTCGGGATCTGGAATCTGATCCCGTCTTCAGGTGAAAAAACTTAACTAACACATTACAACTAACAATACACAAACGCCCAACCTAAGTTGGAATACACTACCGAGGGTAGTAGTCAAAAAATATGCACTGTATAGCAGTCAAGTCATGATACAACATGCAATTAATAACAAATCACAAAACACTATAATCTATAAAAGGTTTACGTACAAAAAACTCACACAATGGAACACTAACAACACCGTACGCTATGACTCCACCAATGAGACTGAACCAACATGGCTGACCAATCGGAAACACGGAGACAACAAAAATGGCTTCCGGTCCCTGGAAAAGTAAAACCAACAAAATGGCGGAGCGATGTACGATGCCGCAAGATGGGTGTTAATTATGTTTATTCATATCACGAGTTTTACTACGAGTTAACATAACGTGCGAATTTTGAGGAGAATTCGTCATTTCCCTATTTATTGAACAATTAAGTTCCCTATCCTTTAGTTCCTTGTTCAAAATGGGTAGCCAAAGTGGCCTTATTTCAACCGATGACTGACTGATTGGTTGGTCTGCTAATTTAATGTATGAGGCTTCAATGAGTTTACGTTTGAAAAAATGAGGTTCCTTATGGACAATTTTTGCCTCTTCAAAATTCATACGATGATTTTCGGACCAGCAATGATGAGCGATCTTAGATTTTTCCACTAAACCTTTTTTGGTGTTTTCTCTGTGTTCTTTGATTCTAATGTTCAACGGTCTTTTTGTCTCGCCATAGTAAGGCCTGGAACAATCATTGCAATTTATTCTGTAAACACAGTTTTTAGTATCCTGAGTGTCATTTTTGGGTTTTGTTTTGACGAGACTCTGCCTAAGTGTGTTTTGTGTCCTAAATGCTGTTTGCACATTAAATTTCCTAGCAACCCTTCTGATTTTTTCCGACAGTCCTGACACATACGGGATTGACATGTGGACGAGTTTTTCCTTGCGATTTTGTAAAGGTTCACGCGTAGCCCTATCTTTCTTGCATTTGTTTATAATGGATCGAGGGTATCCGTTACTAGCCAAATCCTGTTCTACTTTCTTAATTTCATCCTTTAACTCATCCTGATTGGAGCAAATGCTCTTAGCCCTGTCAAACAGAGAGTAAGCAACCCCCTCCTTGACAGAAATTTGGTGGTTTGATTGAAAGTTTAGATACTGCCCTGTGTGTGTCTTTTTTCTATAAACAGATGTTCTAAGACTGTTCAAATGCTTTTCTACGCACACGTCCAAAAAGGGGAGTTTGTTTTGTGATTCCACCTCCATGGTTAGTTTTATGGAGGATGAAACGCTATTAAGATGCTCTAAAAACTCATTCAATTTATCATCTCCATGAGGGAAAACCACGAAAGTGTCATCGACATATCTCCACCATATCCTCGGTTTGAGCCGAGCTGAAGCCAAAGCTTTTTGCTCAAACTCCTCCATAAAGATGTTGGCAAAGATAGGTGACAATGGTGACCCCATGGCCATACCCTCATCTTGACGGTATAATTTACCCTCTAATTGGAAATAGTTACATTGAGTACACAACTCCAAAAGTTCCATTATGACGTTAACAGGGAGTTTAGTTCTGTTTGCTAAAGTATCGTCGTTTGTGAGACGGGTCTCAATTATTTTTAGGGTTTCCGAAACGGGGACATTCGTAAACAGACTTTCAACATCGAAGCTGACCAGCTTGTCAGTATCAGCCAGTACGATAGATTTAGACTTTTCTACAAAATCTTTGGAGTTTTTTGATAAACGAATCAGTGTTTCCTACTAAAGGCTTTAAAATGTCCAGAAGGACTTTAGACAATTCCCTACAAGCAGAATCACGGGAGCTAACTATTGGTCTCAGAGGAACGTTAGGTTTGTGGATCTTAGGTAACCCGTACATGTGTGGAATTTTGGAATGGTGTGGTGTCAACCGAGTCCTTTGTTTGTCGCTAAAAAACTTTTTGTGTTTTCTTAGAGTACTAGCGATTTTACGCTCGAAAGTTTCTGTGGGGTCTTTTTTCAATTGGGTGTATTGGCCAGATTGCAAAGTTTCTAACATTTTTTCTTCGTATGTCACAGTATCAAGAACTACCGTGGCATTCCCTTTATCCGCGGGCAAAATCTTTACAGTACCGTCTTTCCCAAGGACTGATACTGCTTTGGTTTCCTCTTTACTAAGATTAGGTTTAGGAGTAGGAATTTTCTTTAGTAAAATACTAGCTTCACAACGGAACTGATCCCCCTGAGACTCAGGTAACTGAGAAACAGCAGACTCAATCCCTGTCACAAAATCCAGCGTTTTAACTGATTTAGGCACAACGGAAAAATTTAGCCCTCTGCTCAAAACAGAAATCTCAATTGGGTTTAGAACTTTAGAAGACAGATTCACAACTTGGTTTTTTGCATCATCACACTGTGAAATTTGAGTATTCCTATCAATGTTATCGGGAGGTCTGAGATGTTGTAGTTTAGCCTTTTGCCTAGCCTTCACATTTTCCGATTCTTTGTTGAACCTATTTTGTATGCTTTGAAAAATGTTTTGAAAATCAGAACCTATTACTAGTGCCAATTCAGCTTTTTTGTTCTCAATAGAGCTTTTCAGAAGTCTTTTTTCTAAACGGTGGTGTTCAATTCTTTCATTGATTAGAGATTTAGAAGCTAAAGACATTATTTTGCTGGCTTTGAAACTTTTGTAAGGAGGCTTTAGGTAAAAACCTTTAGGTATCAAATTTTCACGTTTGCATTTCACAAGAAAGGTCAAATGGTTTGTGTGATTAGCCAATTTTAAATGCATTTGTTCCAATTCACTTATTTGATTACTTACTCCGGGTCCGTACCGAGAATCAATTCTTTGTTTGAAGTTCATTGTTGGTGATGGTGAGTTAATGTTGTTCAAAGGTTTATTGCGGACATTTTCCATCACGAATGTAAAAAAACAATACACAACGTTTCGGGATCTGGAATCTGATCCCGTCTTCAGGTGAAAAAACTTAACTAACACATTACAACTAACAATACACAAACGCCCAACCTAAGTTGGAATACACTACCGAGGGTAGTAGTCAAAAAATATGCACTGTATAGCAGTCAAGTCATGATACAACATGCAATTAATAACAAATCACAAAACACTATAATCTATAAAAGGTTTACGTACAAAAAACTCACACAATGGAACACTAACAACACCGTACGCTATGACTCCACCAATGAGACTGAACCAACATGGCTGACCAATCGGAAACACGGAGACAACAAAAATGGCTTCCGGTCCCTGGAAAAGTAAAACCAACAAAATGGCGGAGCGATGTACGATGCCGCAAGATGGGTGTTAATTATGTTTATTCATATCACGAGTTTTACTACGAGTTAACATAACGTGCGAATTTTGAGGAGAATTCGTCATTTCCCTATTTATTGAACAATTAAGTTCCCTATCCTTTAGTTCCTTGTTCAAAATGGGTAGCCAAAGTGGCCTTATTTCAACCGATGACTGACTGATTGGTTGGTCTGCTAATTTAATGTATGAGGCTTCAATGAGTTTACGTTTGAAAAAATGAGGTTCCTTATGGACAATTTTTGCCTCTTCAAAATTCATACGATGATTTTCGGACCAGCAATGATGAGCGATCTTAGATTTTTCCACTAAACCTTTTTTGGTGTTTTCTCTGTGTTCTTTGATTCTAATGTTCAACGGTCTTTTTGTCTCGCCATAGTAAGGCCTGGAACAATCATTGCAATTTATTCTGTAAACACAGTTTTTAGTATCCTGAGTGTCATTTTTGGGTTTTGTTTTGACGAGACTCTGCCTAAGTGTGTTTTGTGTCCTAAATGCTGTTTGCACATTAAATTTCCTAGCAACCCTTCTGATTTTTTCCGACAGTCCTGACACATACGGGATTGACATGTGGACGACGAAAAGACGGTACTGTAAAGATTTTGCCCGCGGATAAAGGGAATGCCACGGTAGTTCTTGATACTGTGACATACGAAGAAAAAATGTTAGAAACTTTGCAATCTGGCCAATACACCCAATTGAAAAAAGACCCCACAGAAACTTTCGAGCGTAAAATCGCTAGTACTCTAAGAAAACACAAAAAGTTTTTTAGCGACAAACAAAGGACTCGGTTGACACCACACCATTCCAAAATTCCACACATGTACGGGTTACCTAAGATCCACAAACCTAACGTTCCTCTGAGACCAATAGTTAGCTCCCGTGATTCTGCTTGTAGGGAATTGTCTAAAGTCCTTCTGGACATTTTAAAGCCTTTAGTAGGAAACACTGATTCGTTTATCAAAAACTCCAAAGATTTTGTAGAAAAGTCTAAATCTATCGTACTGGCTGATACTGACAAGCTGGTCAGCTTCGATGTTGAAAGTCTGTTTACGAATGTCCCCGTTTCGGAAACCCTAAAAATAATTGAGACCCGTCTCACAAACGACGATACTTTAGCAAACAGAACTAAACTCCCTGTTAACGTCATAATGGAACTTTTGGAGTTGTGTACTCAATGTAACTATTTCCAATTAGAGGGTAAATTATACCGTCAAGATGAGGGTATGGCCATGGGGTCACCATTGTCACCTATCTTTGCCAACATCTTTATGGAGGAGTTTGAGCAAAAAGCTTTGGCTTCAGCTCGGCTCAAACCGAGGATATGGTGGAGATATGTCGATGACACTTTCGTGGTTTTCCCTCATGGAGATGATAAATTGAATGAGTTTTTAGAGCATCTTAATAGCGTTTCATCCTCCATAAAACTAACCATGGAGGTGGAATCACAAAACAAACTCCCCTTTTTGGACGTGTGCGTAGAAAAGCATTTGAACAGTCTTAGAACATCTGTTTATAGAAAAAAGACACACACAGGGCAGTATCTAAACTTTCAATCAAACCACCAAATTTCTGTCAAGGAGGGGGTTGCTTACTCTCTGTTTGACAGGGCTAAGAGCATTTGCTCCAATCAGGATGAGTTAAAGGATGAAATTAAGAAAGTAGAACAGGATTTGGCTAGTAACGGATACCCTCGATCCATTATAAACAAATGCAAGAAAGATAGGGCTACGCGTGAACCTTTACAAAATCGCAAGGAAAAACTCGTCCACATGTCAATCCCGTATGTGTCAGGACTGTCGGAAAAAATCAGAAGGGTTGCTAGGAAATTTAATGTGCAAACAGCATTTAGGACACAAAACACACTTAGGCAGAGTCTCGTCAAAACAAAACCCAAAAATGACACTCAGGATACTAAAAACTGTGTTTACAGAATAAATTGCAATGATTGTTCCAGGCCTTACTATGGCGAGACAAAAAGACCGTTGAACATTAGAATCAAAGAACACAGAGAAAACACCAAAAAAGGTTTAGTGGAAAAATCTAAGATCGCTCATCATTGCTGGTCCGAAAATCATCGTATGAATTTTGAAGAGGCAAAAATTGTCCATAAGGAACCTCATTTTTTCAAACGTAAACTCATTGAAGCCTCATACATTAAATTAGCAGACCAACCAATCAGTCAGTCATCGGTTGAAATAAGGCCACTTTGGCTACCCATTTTGAACAAGGAACTAAAGGATAGGGAACTTAATTGTTCAATAAATAGGGAAATGACGAATTCTCCTCAAAATTCGCACGTTATGTTAACTCGTAGTAAAACTCGTGATATGAATAAACATAATTAACACCCATCTTGCGGCATCGTACATCGCTCCGCCATTTTGTTGGTTTTACTTTTCCAGGGACCGGAAGCCATTTTTGTTGTCTCCGTGTTTCCGATTGGTCAGCCATGTTGGTTCAGTCTCATTGGTGGAGTCATAGCGTACGGTGTTGTTAGTGTTCCATTGTGTGAGTTTTTTGTACGTAAACCTTTTATAGATTATAGTGTTTTGTGATTTGTTATTAATTGCATGTTGTATCATGACTTGACTGCTATACAGTGCATATTTTTTGACTACTACCCTCGGTAGTGTATTCCAACTTAGGTTGGGCGTTTGTGTATTGTTAGTTGTAATGTGTTAGTTAAGTTTTTTCACCTGAAGACGGGATCAGATTCCAGATCCCGAAACGTTGTGTATTGTTTTTTTTACATTCGTGATGGAAAATGTCCGCAATAAACCTTTGAACAACATTAACTCACCATCACCAACAATGAACTTCAAACAAAGAATTGATTCTCGGTACGGACCCGGAGTAAGTAATCAAATAAGTGAATTGGAACAAATGCATTTAAAATTGGCTAATCACACAAACCATTTGACCTTTCTTGTGAAATGCAAACGTGAAAATTTGATACCTAAAGGTTTTTACCTAAAGCCTCCTTACAAAAGTTTCAAAGCCAGCAAAATAATGTCTTTAGCTTCTAAATCTCTAATCAATGAAAGAATTGAACACCACCGTTTAGAAAAAAGACTTCTGAAAAGCTCTATTGAGAACAAAAAAGCTGAATTGGCACTAGTAATAGGTTCTGATTTTCAAAACATTTTTCAAAGCATACAAAATAGGTTCAACAAAGAATCGGAAAATGTGAAGGCTAGGCAAAAGGCTAAACTACAACATCTCAGACCTCCCGATAACATTGATAGGAATACTCAAATTTCACAGTGTGATGATGCAAAAAACCAAGTTGTGAATCTGTCTTCTAAAGTTCTAAACCCAATTGAGATTTCTGTTTTGAGCAGAGGGCTAAATTTTTCCGTTGTGCCTAAATCAGTTAAAACGCTGGATTTTGTGACAGGGATTGAGTCTGCTGTTTCTCAGTTACCTGAGTCTCAGGGGGATCAGTTCCGTTGTGAAGCTAGTATTTTACTAAAGAAAATTCCTACTCCTAAACCTAATCTTAGTAAAGAGGAAACCAAAGCAGTATCAGTCCTTGGGAAAGACGGTACTGTAAAGATTTTGCCCGCGGATAAAGGGAATGCCACGGTAGTTCTTGATACTGTGACATACGAAGAAAAAATGTTAGAAACTTTGCAATCTGGCCAATACACCCAATTGAAAAAAGACCCCACAGAAACTTTCGAGCGTAAAATCGCTAGTACTCTAAGAAAACACAAAAAGTTTTTTAGCGACAAACAAAGGACTCGGTTGACACCACACCATTCCAAAATTCCACACATGTACGGGTTACCTAAGATCCACAAACCTAACGTTCCTCTGAGACCAATAGTTAGCTCCCGTGATTCTGCTTGTAGGGAATTGTCTAAAGTCCTTCTGGACATTTTAAAGCCTTTAGTAGGAAACACTGATTCGTTTATCAAAAACTCCAAAGATTTTGTAGAAAAGTCTAAATCTATCGTACTGGCTGATACTGACAAGCTGGTCAGCTTCGATGTTGAAAGTCTGTTTACGAATGTCCCCGTTTCGGAAACCCTAAAAATAATTGAGACCCGTCTCACAAACGACGATACTTTAGCAAACAGAACTAAACTCCCTGTTAACGTCATAATGGAACTTTTGGAGTTGTGTACTCAATGTAACTATTTCCAATTAGAGGGTAAATTATACCGTCAAGATGAGGGTATGGCCATGGGGTCACCATTGTCACCTATCTTTGCCAACATCTTTATGGAGGAGTTTGAGCAAAAAGCTTTGGCTTCAGCTCGGCTCAAACCGAGGATATGGTGGAGATATGTCGATGACACTTTCGTGGTTTTCCCTCATGGAGATGATAAATTGAATGAGTTTTTAGAGCATCTTAATAGCGTTTCATCCTCCATAAAACTAACCATGGAGGTGGAATCACAAAACAAACTCCCCTTTTTGGACGTGTGCGTAGAAAAGCATTTGAACAGTCTTAGAACATCTGTTTATAGAAAAAAGACACACACAGGGCAGTATCTAAACTTTCAATCAAACCACCAAATTTCTGTCAAGGAGGGGGTTGCTTACTCTCTGTTTGACAGGGCTAAGAGCATTTGCTCCAATCAGGATGAGTTAAAGGATGAAATTAAGAAAGTAGAACAGGATTTGGCTAGTAACGGATACCCTCGATCCATTATAAACAAATGCAAGAAAGATAGGGCTACGCGTGAACCTTTACAAAATCGCAAGGAAAAACTCGTCCACATGTCAATCCCGTATGTGTCAGGACTGTCGGAAAAAATCAGAAGGGTTGCTAGGAAATTTAATGTGCAAACAGCATTTAGGACACAAAACACACTTAGGCAGAGTCTCGTCAAAACAAAACCCAAAAATGACACTCAGGATACTAAAAACTGTGTTTACAGAATAAATTGCAATGATTGTTCCAGGCCTTACTATGGCGAGACAAAAAGACCGTTGAACATTAGAATCAAAGAACACAGAGAAAACACCAAAAAAGGTTTAGTGGAAAAATCTAAGATCGCTCATCATTGCTGGTCCGAAAATCATCGTATGAATTTTGAAGAGGCAAAAATTGTCCATAAGGAACCTCATTTTTTCAAACGTAAACTCATTGAAGCCTCATACATTAAATTAGCAGACCAACCAATCAGTCAGTCATCGGTTGAAATAAGGCCACTTTGGCTACCCATTTTGAACAAGGAACTAAAGGATAGGGAACTTAATTGTTCAATAAATAGGGAAATGACGAATTCTCCTCAAAATTCGCACGTTATGTTAACTCGTAGTAAAACTCGTGATATGAATAAACATAATTAACACCCATCTTGCGGCATCGTACATCGCTCCGCCATTTTGTTGGTTTTACTTTTCCAGGGACCGGAAGCCATTTTTGTTGTCTCCGTGTTTCCGATTGGTCAGCCATGTTGGTTCAGTCTCATTGGTGGAGTCATAGCGTACGGTGTTGTTAGTGTTCCATTGTGTGAGTTTTTTGTACGTAAACCTTTTATAGATTATAGTGTTTTGTGATTTGTTATTAATTGCATGTTGTATCATGACTTGACTGCTATACAGTGCATATTTTTTGACTACTACCCTCGGTAGTGTATTCCAACTTAGGTTGGGCGTTTGTGTATTGTTAGTTGTAATGTGTTAGTTAAGTTTTTTCACCTGAAGACGGGATCAGATTCCAGATCCCGAAACGTTGTGTATTGTTTTTTTACATTCGTGATGGAAAATGTCCGCAATAAAACTTCTGAAATTGTTGTTTTTTTTTTACCAAACAACTAATTATTCTAATTCATTGTTTAGTATGCCAAATATCCTTCAATATTCAATATGGATATCAATTTGAAAATTACGGCCACTTATTTTGGGGACTAAAAAACTTTTGCAAGCTAGCCTGACCATACTACTGGACCGTATTACAAGCGGTTGGTACCAAATGAAAGATATTTTCCTGTATATGTCCAGAATCCAATTATAAATAAAATAGGCCCCAAAATAAGCACGAAAAATGCAATTTGAAATTTTAAAAATTAACTTTGAATAAAAGAAAAATTAAAAAAGAAAATAAAAACAAAATGAAGAAATATCAATCACATGTTTTAATTATTTACAGCGTGGGGTGAAAATAGAGAAGTTTTCACAAGACAGACTTTTGGTCGAGTTTTTGGACCACGAGGTGAGCTCTCATTTTAGAGAATATTTTTTTACCGGAGACCAAAAATGGGTAATCTTCCGTAATCCGTATCTGTTGTCAAAAACAACCGAATGAAAAATTATTACGAATATTATTATTACGAATTATTATTATAATTAGTACGAATTATAATGAAATAATCTATATGTATGCCTAAAGTTTTGAATTTAACAGACTGATGTACAAGATGAATGAAGGTTCGAAAGTTGATAACCTGGGTCTTTGCAGTGTTGGTTTCCAGGAGGTTATCAACTTACTTGATACTTGTAGATTTCCCACTGGAAGCGTCCCTGCGCTGTGGTCGTCAAAAATATTGGCCTTTTCATTCATCCTCAAAGTACTATGTCAGTATGTAGTATGGCCAATAAATAATCCTTGAGTGAAATCTTGAATTTTTCTATTTCTTTAATATTATTTATTTCATTTGAGATCTTGTTATAAATCTTGGAGCACATAAATTTAGGGCCAAGTGGAGTTTACCTGGGTTATATGGACATTTTTACATTGCCTTGTGTTGTAGTTTGTGGAATGCTGCATTTTTTAGGAAGAGGTGTGGATTCTTCTTTACGCTCAGTGTTGACTCCAGGATAAAAAGCGCTATCATGGTGAGAACCTTGGCCTCTCCAAACAATGGCTTACAGTGTGCGAGAAATGGTTCCGAGAAAATAGATCTTATGATTCTTTTTTGCAGGAGAAGTACTCGTTAGGCAGCTGGGCTGTTCCCCATAGCAGGATCATATATTTCATGATGCTGTGAAAACAGCCATGATATATCTTCATTAGTACGTCTTTTTCCAGGAGTGGCTGGAGCCTTCGAACCATAGCAAACTGCCGTGAGTATCGCAGATATATTGCCGATATGTTGGTGCCATCTCAGGTCATCACTGATGGTTAGGCCAAGATATTTTACAGAATTATCGATGTTAATTGTTGACCCTCCTGAGCGCAGTAATGGGCAACAATCAGTTTTTTTTTCTATTGTGTATCTGAAGAGCCTCTGACAACAACAAACCACTGAAGCAAGGTATTTGCCTCTATGAATGACATTTGCTAGAGTGACTCTAAGAAAGGGCTGGATAATGCTAGGGAAGTAACATCAGCAAAAAGGCACAGTTTACCTTAGGTTATTAATGAGGGGAGGTCATTTATGAAGAGGTGGAATAGAACAGGGACATGAACGGATCCCTGAGGCGCACCTCTCGTTACAGGGGTTTCTGAAGACTTAAATCTACTTTGTAGCCCGGTGTGATCTGTGATCTATGGATTGTATTTCATCACATTGTTTCCCTCCTTTTAAAAATAATAAAAACTAAAAACCACTCTGAGGAAACTCCTCGGACTCTCATGTTATTTAATTTAGCTAGAAGGAGGTCATAGTCAACCAATGTAAATGCCACTCAAATCGAAGAAAATGTTCATTGAGTGTTGCAATGAAATCTTGCAACACTTGGTTCAGTAAGGAAAATATTGCACTTTTTTTCCTTTTGACAAATCCATCTTGATCTTTGAATATGATATTATTATTTCCGGAAATGCCCAGAGCCTCTCTAAAACAACCTTTTCATATATCTTGGACAAACTCGGAAGCATAAAAGTGGGCCTATAATTAACACATTTCGTATGGTAACCCCTTTTGATAATTGTCCTTATTTACAACTGCAAGTTTGAGTGCATTGGGAAATTGTCCATGCAGAAAAAAGTGGTTTATGAGATGAGTTAGAGGATTAATGATGAAGTCTGAAAACTCATTGATGGTATTTCATCAGCTCCTGAGCTTATATTGTTTTTAACTGATGAATTATTTGTTTTATTTCGGATTCTACTGTTGGGAATGGCTAATGTTTTGTCTATTAGCTATATAGTGTTTGTGGCTCATTAATTGGTCTGTTTTGTTACCTCTGAAAAAATTGTGGTATATTAGATTTTTTGAGCCTGAAACTTCTCTAGTGAAATTTATAACTATGTTAGTGAGGCCATATGACAATGACGGTAGGAAAGCCAAATACTTTGTTGTTCAAAGAGAGTGGTCTGATAGGTTGATATTTATAAGTCACCCATGAGTACCTATAATATTTAAATGCTTTCCTTTTAGATCAACTAATAGAGATATTTTGTCAATAAATACATTAAGTTGGTTACATGGAGGTTGGTAGACTGCTACTATTAGATATTTAACTTGTAAGTGATATGTCTGCAAACTCACAAACTCACTCAATGCAGTATTTGGGTTTGTATTTGTGCACAATTGTGTAAGAGAAAGTTGAACACAGATTACTATGGGTACTGGTGTTTTGAATGTTCACATATCAACTTGTTCTTCCTTCCATGAAATCCGTTGTCTCTAGTTTACATTGTTAAAACCTTTCATCTGGCAATTTTATGTTACACCACAGACTATAGAACCAATTGGTCTATTGGTCTATAGTCTGTAGTTACACTTACCAATATTCTAGTCCTAATTGTGTAATTATATAAATAATTCACTAATTTAACTAGGTATAAAATAAAAATGAATTTGTATAAACAGACAGTTTATTGATACATGAAGATTTGCTATTATTTACAAAGGCTACATAACAATACATTGGTAAATGGCATTTAAATTCAATAAATAATAGCTATCTATTTATATATATTTATAAAAAGTTACATCAATTATCTTATGTATGAGTTGTACAAACTTTCTATGAACAAATAAATTACGAAGCTTAACCGTGTTCTAAAATATAATGTGATGATCTAAGGAACTTTTGAGAATACAGAGTTATGCTATTTTACAGCATCGCTGTTAAAAAAATACTCTTCAAATTCCTTTGCAACAATCGACCCTTTTAGTTTATAAATAAATAATTGAAAAACTATAATTAATGAAAAACAAATATTTGGGGTTTCTTAGTCTATATCATCACTAATCTTCTTAAGTAAAAACAATTTATAAATCTAGGTTGAAAATAAGGATATATTGAACATAAAAAATAATGAAGTTATACCTTATTATCCTGAAACAGTTAGGAAGAGAATTGATACAATTAGTTTTAAACTTTATAAAGGATGGCAAATTGTAACCTACCCACTCTTTAATAACAGATTTTTACATTGCTAAGTGAATGAAGTTACGTATGTCAATAACAGCTGGATTTTTAATAACATAATTTAAAAAACGTGGAACAGTGATAGACAATTAATATTTTTCATATAAAAAATGTTGATAAATATTTATAATTTCCTTCAAAACCTTAATTAATAAAAAAAATCAAATTATGAAAATTATAAAAATAGGTTGTAAGTTTTTGATACTTATGACACTCATAACGTTATAGATTGAGATCCTTACGTCGCCTTTTTCTTTACATGTAATAGCTCAGATATACTGTAATACATTGTATTATGGAGTGCTTTAATAACTCCTAAAGTTAAAAATATTTTAAAAGAAACTAATTCGAGAAATACATTTCAGTTCTGCAATCCCTTAAGAGCACTAACTTTTCTTGTACTCAAATTTTACTTACAACTAAACTATATTTACCGAGTGAAAACCTGAACATAAATCACCGTAAATAAATATCAGTAATGCGTTTGTAAAAATACTAACCGTTAAAAAATATCAACAATATCGACAAACCGGGCATCACAGAGATGGCACTAGAGCGTATTTACATGAAATATTTACAAACACGTATCTACATAGCGAGATTTACATATGAACCATTACCTAACACAATAACCAATCGCGTGGCTTCTATATACAATACTAAAACAGTTATATTAATCTTATGAAAAACTGTAAAATCTCAAATGCATTTAGGCTAAGACTAAAAATATTCTTACATCAAATAATGATAACATGCATTCACATTGACCTGAATAAATAACAAAAAACAATTCAGTTGCGACTTTGGTACCAACTAACAGATCGCACGAGACTAATGCCGCTGAGATCTAGAATACTTGAGTATGTACAAAATAAACAATAAAATGTACACAAACATCATTAGCTTAAATGACACCCTTCTGTTCTCTAGGACTGTTAAAGAGTTGATTGAAAAATACTTATCTCGAAACGTAAAAATATAATTTGTAACAAAGCTATAAGAAAATTGATTGAATTTGAAATTACTTAGCTATTTTTGCTGTAAAGGAATCTTTCAAACCACTTGAAAAATCTTTTGAACAGAAAACGTCAGTTTCAGATGATAAATATTATTTTCTCACGAGATCTTTGAAAAAGATTCTTAAAAATGTTTATCTTTCACTCGTATTGTACACAATAAATAAATGCTAGACTAGCTGACAAACACTTGACAATATCCACTGCTGTTCAGTCTTGTTTCAGACTCACTCTCGGATCGGGTGGGAATGATCACTGGTTGCTTCGATGTGCGATCACTTGGATCTCGGCCGGAACTGTAATCGTTTAACTAGGCTTGGCTATAAAATCGTGTAAACACAAAATTTTGTTTCACTACAAGGAACAATTAATTACAGATATGAAGAAATACCTAGAAATTCCAAAAAAAAATAGTTTTAACAACATGAAAGAACATATGTTTGAAAACTTACAAAAATTTCTGGTACATTAACTTAATTTTACAGTTCTAATTTTTAATTTGTAAATCAATACTACATGTTAGGAATTAAACGTTGATTAAAAATACAGCATTTTTTAATGTTTAAATTAACCACTCACTGGCTTTACAGTGAAAAAGGTTTTAACTTAACATTTGTTAAATAATTACAGCTAGCCAAAGTCAAACAAAAACATCATTGCTAATTATTTATCTTTGTGGTAATTCTGGTATGCACTATGGGTTCTTAAAAAAGAGATAAAGTTTAACAAGCTTAACTGACAAAAGTAATTATAGTCTGGGGACTATAAATACACATAGTTAAATGCCACAAAAGGTATCGCTGATATTTCTCTTTTATATAGGACTTCTACAGATAATAGGATAGATTCTTTATCGCTCTATATTTCATTCCATACTCTCCATCTGTTTATCAGTTACCGCAGCACTTTGGTTCACTATACTCCTACGCTCTGAAGAGGTCCTATATTAGGAGGACACAGCAATGTTATATTTTGCGAACTTTTACTGTGTACCTCTGATTTATCAGAGCTGATCTTTATCCCATAAAAAAATCCTGATGAGTAAATTAGCTTCAGTTCTACTGTATTTGAGCTAACACATATAGAGTTGTCACCACATTCCGAAGTGAGTCGATGAGTCGAAGGCTCATTCGTCCTCGTGCATGCCTGTGGGCGAATGGCCGGGGGTAAAACTGAGCATCTCCGAAGGTGAGAGTGATCCGTCCGGAGGAAAGCCAAAGCTCGGTCCAGGAGCTCCTGACGGCCCAGCCTCTCCTCGGCACCACAGCTGTCTCATCTCATTGCGTCGTTGTCTCATCAGCATCTTGTACTCGGATATCCGCATCTTTTTCCCGTCAACGATGCAGGTACGCTTAGGTCGTGGTCTGTAGCGGTAGTCCGGGTGCTTCTCCATGTGAAGCTTAGACAATCGGCTCTGCTCCTCGTAGTATGGCTGCTTCTCTGCGTTTGACATTGCCTTCCATCTCGCTCCTGGAACAACGCAAGATTGTTGTCTCTTTAGATATTTCTATACACATGTAAATCATATTTACAGACACTGTTTTAACAAACTTTCCAATGAAAGGATTTAGTCCAGAAAACAGCTGTTTGCAACCAGCTTAATCAAATGGGGTTTCATTACGTACTACTGTACTGTAATGAGTTTTTACCGGACACACCAGCTGATTATATTTGGCAATGAGTGGCTATAAACAAAACCATAACAAATAAACAAAAACATTTAGTGAATGTAAATGACATCTAACATTGCAACTTAAAACATTAATGTATACAAGCTGTATCCAATTATATGCATTGCAATAGACTTGTTTTGTTGTCACAGCTGCCTAGCAAATATTTAATATTATTTTTGCTGATTCCTCTAAATATTTTTTTATGATCTCAAGCTGGCAAAACCTCATTTTTGGCCGGCCATTGGTACAAAGTATACTATTACTAACCAAATTCTTGAGCTTATTATTCTTACCCAGTATTTTAGAGATGTTTGAGTTGTGCATGTCAGGACACGCCTTGAGTATCTTGCGACGTTCGTCCTTCGCCCAGACCATGAAAGCATTCATCGGCCGCTTGATGTGAGGTTTGCTTTCCCCCTCTCTCTTCTGCTGACGCACCATCTTAGCTGCAACATCAATCGTATTGTTTTATCGTTCAACTAATGGAAACTATTCTAATTTTCTCTCTTAGAAGACATTTTAAAAAATTCATGTACATACAGTTTCTTATTTTTGTTTCAGTAAGGTGGCTTTGTTTACTCATTAAAGTAGCATATTTGTTATAGGGGGGATTGAATACTAGCTTTTAAATGTTGTTTGAATTGTTTTCTGCTTTTAAATTTTCTGAATTTAGGTGAGGTGCCTTGTAGAGTTGAATTTCGTGGGCATATCCAAGGCCCCATTAGAAAAACAGGCCATGCTGCAGGATCCATGATGTCACACTTGTGGATAGATTCACTGCCGTATCCCATATGTTTTAGGTAAATAGCTGGCTGTTTACATCTGGCATCTTTAGTGCAACTATCCACCACTGAGACATACTGTTGCGCTGCAGCATTATCTTTTTTTCTAGTGGAGCCTTGGACTATCTCACCTGTTTTTTTGTTCCGGCAATTTTATCCAGGACTCGACAGACACACAAAATGAATTATACTTCAAGGATAATTTGATATCAATCTATACTTCTGGATATTTACCAACACAACCAGGGTACCTAAACTTGATTGATATAATACTTCTTAACTTACCTTTATCATTGTTATCATCTTGAAGTTTGTAGGAAGGATCAGGTCCCCACACTGTAACAAAAATTGTGTTCATATTAGAATTACGTACCTTTTTGTTTTCTCCCCTTATACCTCTGTATACTCCTATACTCTTATAGAAAATTGATTTTGAAACTTTTTTAGTTAGAGTTTTGGGTGGAGTTAGTTTATGTTCCCCTAACAAAAAAAAAAATCAAAATGAGGTCTGTGGTTTTTTGTGGATGTATACAGAGCTACAGACGACACCTGGGGTTTGATTATGGTGCAATTTGGTGTGTTGGTACTAATCCATAGTATCTCCAGGCAAGTTCTTATTTTTTTTATTTTTAATGGAATAAACCACATAAAGCAGATAAAGCGTCCTGGAAGTAACGAAAACATATAATTTTCAGCATATGACTTTGAAAGATTTTGATTGAAACTCATTATGTAATGGTCCTTTTAACTCCAAACAAAATCGTTCAACCCCCAATGCTGTAAAAATTACAATTAAAAAGTTATTGCAATTTTTGTAATTTTACCCATTAAAACATCACAGTTACTCTCACTGCTTACCCATTATAAGGGTTGTTAATAAGATAATGGGAGAAAGTATATGTCAGTTTTTGTTTATCAGTTTAAATTAAATCCTCACTATACTTAATTCAATGTACATATGCTCCTCTCTGGCATGACGTCATCATAGGGGACAGCAATGACACAATGTTTGCCGTTTGTGATCAGCTGCTTGTTTTAATCTTTTCTCGGAAAACAAAAATATAACCTTAATCAGAGGAGACAAATGGTCAACAAGATCAACAACGTCAACATTATGTCATTGCCGTCGCTTATGATGAAGTCATGCCAGAGGAGCATTACTGTCTTTTTATTTAGTGTTGCCTTGATATAGACCATAGAGAAATTAGATACAGAGGAAAAATGCAATGGTACAAGTGGTGTCTAGGGTAAAAACCGACACCGCCCCCTCGCCCTCATGAACTACAACGCTAACAGTGGAGGAAGACCCTGTGCTCTGTGTGATGGGAATTTCTCGCACAGTGATCTCTGCTCGGGCTCTTCCTTGCTTGTCACAAGTATATTTCCCTCACAACATACTAGAGCTGAAAAGGCACTGTTAAATAAGCAAGTTTTCTCTGTGCTTCGACTTACTGTGACATGCAGCCATGAAGTCCGACTCTTCTTTGCTGTCGTCCCGGATGGGTGGCGGAGGGTGGGGAGGGTACAGATGAAGGTTCGGGTAAGGAGGAAGTTTATCTCCATCCTTGCCTGGAGACATGCTCAGTTTGCCTAGAACAAATTTATTGAATTAAAAACTTTGCCAACATACAATCCTTAACTAATATGACATAACAGTTTGGAAAAAAGTGCTGAAAGCAAACTGACTAAAATACAACAGGATAAAACCTGGGTATGATAGTTTTTTTTTTTTTTTTTTTTTTTTTTACTAGAGAAGCCCGCCGTTGGCCTAGGCGGTGTGTGGTGAACCCTAGGGTACAAAAGGAGCCCACATTATGAAATAGAAACTCACATAAAAAATAACTTCTAAAGACGTTTCTGGAGGTAATTTTTTATTTAGGTACAGTCCTTGCTTAAATGTTTTAGTCTTTGTGTGAGAATGTTCATTCTAAATATGAATGCAGGTGAAGGTAAGAACAGCTGTTTCTTTTTAACCAGGACGAGTTAAAAACACTCAATCATAAAGGACAGCTGATTTCAGTTTAAATCAATCAAAAAACATCTGATATTTCTGAAGGAGTCAGGAACCATCTGATTACCAAGGACAAACTATAACCACTCTACTCAGCTACTGTACCTAGCCTTTGAAGTAGTTCTTTTAAAGTGTTTATACTAATGTTTACTTATATAGTTTTTGTATAGCACAGTGTTAAAATTAATACAAAACAATCTAATCACCGTGGTTTAATACTGGTATGTAGGGTATTTAAACAAGTATTATACAACTTTATCTTGAGCTTGGTGAAAAATGTACAAAAAAATCAGCTTTTCATCTTAAAACTATGTGCAATATGTCATTAACTGGTGATGCAGAATGAATATACAATAACAAAAGTTTATTTTCATTTCGCATCTTAGTTAAATTATCGAGCAAAGTAACCCTAACTTGGTACTTTCAACATTTGATATGAAACATGATGGTTTTTTGTAACACCCTTGTAAGGAAATGGAGGCTCTAGTTGTCAATGATATGGTTCATTTTCAGACATGCTGTAGTAAATGTGGTACAAAATTGATTTTGTCCTAACAGTTTAAGATCCAACATCACTCATGGAAGCGATGATTAAACACATATCGCTAAAATGGGGAAACATTTATTATTTAAGTAAATAATAACACTCAAATGTCTGTAAGAGAAATTTATTGAATTCTGTTAGCTGTCAAAGCTATTGAGTCCTTTTTGGAATACACTGCACCAGTGATGCGGTTTGCATGTGATTCGCTATGGGCTCAAGAGATAATTGTGCCCCCTCCTTGTCTTGTGGGGGAACTATTCTCTTTCTTGTGCCTGCAACAAACCCACACCCTATACCCATTTATTAAAATGGCCCTGCCCTGTCTATTTGAAGAATTTATATACATACCTGTGGGGTTGACGTGGGGTGGAAGGCCTGCATAGTGTAGAAACGCCCTGGGCATGACTAAGCCTGGAGGCAGCAGTTTAGGAGCCGTAGCAGCTAGTGGGCCGAGGGGCGACTCTTGTACGGGATGAGGACTGGGCGAGTGTTTAGGTTTGGTGAGGTTGAGGGGGGCGTCAGGATCAGCAGGGGGCTGAGGAGGGGGGGCAGGAGAGGGGACAGGGCTGCGAGGAGGTGGCGCTGAGGTCACCCAACTAGGTACAGGGGGAGCCATCTGAAACAAACAACCAACTTAGTAACTTTGACAATTGATACAAGACAATACATCTCCATGTTAAAGTTGTCGCTAGCTTAAAAACCAAAATGGTAATCAAACTGAGCTGACAGAGTGCACTGATGTAAAGTACTGACTGATTTTTGTTGAATACAAACTTTTTAACCACCATCAGTGGCTAAAATTGGCATGTACCACCAGATTTGAATCCACAACATTGCTGCCTTGGGCCTTAAGTCTGTGGTGCTACCGACTCACCAAATTAATCCTATCGCAAATTATTGTTCAGACGACTATGGAACACAACAAAAGCACTGTTTGGGAAAAATTCTTGGGGGAACGAATATACTTCTTCCTGCTCGCCCCTCTAGTTGACAGTTTATTATTTTACTACACAAAGTCAACGATTGTACTTATTATAATATTTATATTCAGTATATTTTGGGCCAATACTCACAGACGAGCCGGACACTGAGGTGTTAGTGTTGGTGGAAGGAGTGGAGGGAGAAGAGTTGACGTTCCCTCTCAGCTGATCAAGAAATGGCAGAAACATGAGACTCTGCGGGGACGTAAGTCCAAGCCCCTTCGGCGGATATCCACAAGAGATCTGGTTCTGCAGACAACAATAAATGTATTGATTACTAAGAAAAATATACAGTATCAGCAAACTGACATACACTTTCTTCTATTAGCTTGTCAAATTGCTTACATATTAGTAAGCAATATGAGTAATAGGAGTGATATTTCATTAGGGAAATCACAAATTTTGAACCGTATTTCTTACAACAACGAGGTGATTCTGTTTTGTTTATAAGAACCATGAAATATGTACTGAGTTTTAATCAAAATTAGATTTTCCGCTACCTTATGGGTTTTAAAAGGAAACCTCATGAGTTGCAATAAATTTGAACTGTAACTTTTATACGATTCTAACCAAACGTTTGCGTAATGTTAAAGTATTTTTGTTAAATGTGTCTTTGTCAACTGGTCTTTTGTGTTCGAAAGTCTTATGATAAATCATTGAAGAGGATGATGAACCTGAAGATGCGTCAGTCACCACGAAACAGGAACATTTAGTTTTAACCAGACACCCAAGAATATTGTAAGGTGTACTGCTGTCATACTACTTCTATTAATATAACACGTGAGTGAAATTTTACTGCCATAAAAATTGTATTATTTCAAATATTGCATTAACAATTACTTGGAAAAGTAACTTATAACATTTTTAAATAAACAGAGATATATGATCAATATTCATTCTTTTTAACTTAAATAATACAAACAGGCATGACTGTTAAAAACACAGATTACTTTATTTTATATACATAATGAGTAATATGACGTGAACTGATGTAAAGTTAAGTTGGCAGTATGATAGGGGAGTGCTGCAGTCTGTGGTGGAACTGTTGAACTATTAGGAGCTTGGATACCGGGAGAACGTTGTGTAAAAATCAATTCCCTTTTCCAAGCAAACAGACGGCGAGTTTAATTTGTATTCTAATACAAGGTACTTTTATTTTTGACGCTAAATACGTTATATATTTGTAAAATATGTAAGTTCTCATTGCCACATACTAAATAGTGCATAGCATCGATTTACATATTGGAAATTGAGCACTGCACGATTTTAAAAATGCATAATAAAATGTAAGATACAAGTTCACTTGTATTCTGAAACTGGAATTTCTCGTCTATTTTAACACGACTGAAGACGTAGGTTACTTCGAAACCATTTTAACTGTAGATGTCACTTAAATCATAGGTAATCCATCCATTTTCCTTTGAACATAAAGTAACACGAAATTAATCTGCACAGTGCACCTGTGATTAGGTTCTTCTAAATCAGGGTAATTGATGTATGAAAAGATTAATCAAATTCCTATTCAAACGTTACAATTTCAAAACGAACCCCAAAACGTAATTTTATAACAGGATGTGTTTATCAACAAAACTTTGCAAAAAATCTACTAAGATCTTATATTTATTTTCCATTTCATGTTAAACATCACACCTGGAGTTCTTGAATCTTGTGTTGCTGCTGCAGAATGTGTTCTTGCTGACGCTTCAGATGCTCTTGCTGAAGCCGTTGCTGCAGCTCCAACTGTTTTTGAGCTTCAGCATTCACATAAGCCGCCTGCAACAAAGAGGTACATCAGCTGATTCAGATTGCGAAACTGTACACACCATACTCTATGATGTCAGGGTCAAGGTCTACATGAAATATAAAAAAAACTTATTCTCTTACTTACTTTGGTATTATAGGTACCGATAAATCGACTTCCAAATAAGACTTATTGGTTTAAACATTAAAATCTTTCTAACCTAACGTAACCTAACCTCTCACATAGTCCACCCTTAGGTTAGGTTAGGTTATGTTATAATTATTAGGTGTGTGGTCGGTATAATATCAGAGTACCGGACCTTCATTTATTATCCCTCCAATATTTTTACCTATCTATATAAATTCTTCTTTGTACACGGCAAGAGGTCGAACGTGTTAAAGTAATGTGTTTAATTAAGTGATCGTTTCGAAAGTGTTAAGTGATGCAATCATGTTGCATTACACAATGGAAGATACGAAGTGAAGTGCGAAATGCAAGTGATCTCCAAAGTGTTCAAGTGATATGATCATGTTACATTGTACAATGGAAGATACAAAGTGAAGTGCGAAGTGCAAGTGATCTCCAAGTGTTTAAGTGATATGATCATGTTGCATTGCACAATGGAAGATACAAAGTGAAGTGTGAAGTGCAAGTGATATCTCGGTGTTGAAGTGATGTGATCATGTTGCATTGCACAATGGAAGATACAAAGTGAAGTGCGAAGTGCAAGTGATATCTCGGTGTTGAAGTGATGTGATCATGTTGCATTGCACAATGGAAGATACAAAGTGAAGTGCGAAGTGCAAGTGAGGTGTTGAAGTGATGTGATCATGTAGCATTGCACAATGGAAGATAAAAAGCGAAGTGCGAAGTGCAAGTGATCTCCAAATGTTTAAGTGATATGATCATGTAGCATTGCACAATGGAAGATACAAAGTGAAGTGCGAAGTGCAAGTGATCTCCAAGTGTTGAAGTGATGTGACGCTGGATGGGATCAGATGCGGTGCCGGGAGTTCTGGCGTGGCTGCCGCACCTAAATATATGTGGGCAAGTCTCCAATTCATACACTTCATTCATGACACAGAAACAAACGTTGCTTTGTCAAGACTTTGTTCCCACTACCGGGGACGCGGCTCTTTATAGTTTTACTGAACGAGTCAAACAGCGCTCAAGTATCATTATTGCACAAGTTATAGTGATATAACTTGAAACTTCAATAACTACAGGTTTTTTTACAAAATAAAAGGTATCATTATCACACAAGTTATAGTGATCTAACTTGGAACTTCAATAACTACACTAATTCTCCAAAAAAGGTAACATTATCACACGTTGCATGTGACCATACTACAGACTAAGGGGATAACTCCACGAATTTTCTCGTCGAATCTTCGTAGTTATATTTTTAAATAGCTTACAGCTATAATGCTATAATACACGAACAGTATGTCGAACCATCAGGTCATTAATTGACTTTTGGTTCTATTTTTTTACGAAAATGTGCTGATATTCTCGTTGTTAGATTACAATACTTCCCTTAGGACACGGGTTCAAATCCCGCCAATCACCAAGGACTCTTAGCAATGTGGTCAATCCTCAATCCCGTGTTTTACAGCCCTAACTAATCTTGAAAAACAAAAAGAATACGTCAATAAAATGAGTAGTACTTTCTTTTGTTTAGAGAATTCCAACCATCGAAACACACACAATATATAAATATCTTCTGTCCTCGGCTTTGCTCCATGAACCTATGAAGTTGAACAGTGCAACTTCTCATTCAAACGACAAATAGTAAAACTTTTTTATACGTCTTTCATGTTGACAACGATTATAATGCACTGACGTCTGTTAGGTTTAATACCAGAGGTCAATCTTTTGTTTGTACAAAAATTCTTCTGGTTTAAATAGTTTTCAAACAGTTAAATAGCACAAAAAGTTTAACAAGACGCTCTTGTCAAAATCCGGCGAAACTAGTCTTAAATGGTTTAAATTTAATCTATTGAAGCATTGAGATTTGGACACCGAAGTGTACATCCAATCTGGACAAGCTGTCACCAGAATTTTGTTCAAGAAGAATATAGATCTGTAAGCCAAACACAAATTTATCTATGCCTAACTTTCTATTTTCTACCTTATTTGCTGTCAATGAAATAGTTGACTTGATATAGACGATGCTAATGCATACAATAAGTCACCCTATAACAGTTTTAGTTTGTAAAAAACCACATATTCGACAGAAATTAGTAATTTAATCAGCGCATTCTGTCGGTAGTTTAGTTCATGCCTATTTTGATAAAAAGAAAACGGTGACAACTCCATGAGGACGGAACGTCCACTTGTATCAATAGTCAAATATTTAAATTAAGATAGTATGAATACGAGATTTGCTTTCACAGATTCAACAAAGTAATGAACCACAATTGAAGACTTTCTATTCTGGAATGATGGCCTACAATAGGTTTATTCCAGACAGCGGGAATTGTCGAGAGGAAGAGGCGGGGATTGAGAATGACGTGATAGAAACACTAGCAGCATCTCGGATCAAAGGGCAAACGTAAACAGTGGCAACTTCATAATCTGGAGATGTTTGTGTAACAGAGATATGACTACAAACATGAACGCCCCGAGCTTCTTATTGTTGGTACAAGTCACATGCCCCAGGGCGACTGCTTATGAACTGAGTCACTTTGAGTATAAAGTAAATGTTGGCTAGAACTTGGATTGTGATCAACAGTTTTTGAAATAACGTTAAAGGCATGATCAGGCTAGATAAAGAACACGTGTAGCACTTGAAACATAATTACCGTTTTTAGAGTCAACAGTATAAGTGTAAATATATGTTTCAGTATATTTGTTTCATTGTTATTAGACTATGTTCATGTACTTTCAGTAAGAAGCTTTTGTAGTTTCATGCTTTGGAATCGATTTTGAAAAACTGCAAATTTGAAACACACCACATTTTTTCCAATTTTAAGTTGACTGTTTTTAGTCTTGCAATAATTAACAAAAATAATATATAAAAATATCCTAAACAAATAAGTAAGCTTCTTTATTTGATCTACATACATAACAACTCCTCTAACGATTAATTTCAAAATTAATTGATTTGAAAAATATTGATCGTGAGGGAAAACAGATCACAGACATTTTCAAAAATATAAAATACATACTAAAATGGAAAGCAATAGGATTCAAGTTTTTTTATTATTTATTGGGAATTTGATCTTACGAATATGTTATTTTTTAGTATTGATATCAATACATGCCTCTAAATATGATGGTTTTAAAATCGATGTGATGACAATTTAAAACGAGGGTTATTTTGGTAGATATGATGGATATTTTTATTATATTTTATACTTTCTGGTCACACAGGCTTCTTGAGAAACACTAACAGAATTCTTTTATAACGAATTTTACAGGAAAAAACTACTTTATTTCTTATTATGTACACAATTACAACTTGTTAATAAAATGCTGCAATAAATTAGTTATCGGTAGATATATGTACAATAGTTAAACTTTATTAGTGTTAATTGATGTGTACTTGTGTGTACTAGTGTTTATTTAATCTTCCGGGTTTACAGCCACCTTAAACTAAATCAATATTTTTATTATTAATGTTTCCTAGTATAACAACTTCAAATCGCATTAATTTGAGCCCTAGTAGTCTAAAAATCATAACAAGGTTATGTCAATAAACTTTTCTAATATTCTTATTTACATTTGGTATCTTTTCTAAAATCCAACAATGTAAAACATCGTATCATCGAGAGTCACTTGTGTATAATTTCTCACGTAACACACCCCTGGGGGCCCCACAAGCACGACTTAAAGCTGACGTAGTTTACACAAACTTTATGCAAAGCAGAGTGTCCGGTCTAAGAGTTAGGTCTTGGTCAGCTTCACCTTTGACCACGTGTACAAAGTTAAGTCCGAGAGCCAAGTTAGGTACTCAAGATGGCGTCCCATTAAATGATTGGTCTCTGTGCTTAGTTTGCATTCAGAATGCGGACTTCAAAGAGATAATGCCGCCAAGTTACTGGATTATCATTGTCCCCCCCTCTTCGGTTCTCTGATTTGCTTGGACACATTTGCTAATTAAACGTTGGAATATTAGTTTATTTCGGGAGCAAGATTCGTGATACAGAAATTCAGAAAACGTTGTACTGTTTAAATCGATTCCATACTCATGTTTGATTTCCAATATCGCTATAAAACTAAATATTCTTTGTTTCGAAAGCAGAGATATAATATCAGTTTATTTTTGAAATTATATGATTTATTTTCAACGAACCTTTTGATTTCGTCATGTGAGAAAACCAGAGGCCTCCAAACTCTTAGAATGAAACCATCCCATTTCGATATGGTTCGATTCTTAGGCAAAATGGGTAATACAAAACTCTTTCACTTTTAAAAGATTGTGTTTGTTTGAGGCAGTTATTAGGTGAAAATAAACCTAGTAATTTTGAAGAAATTATATTTGTCGCGTTATAAGGGTGATTTAGCTATCACTACCAGGTTACAGTTATAAAAGTAGCCTATTTAAAATCAATTGTAATATTCTGTTTTTTCTTGTTTACAATCTGACTGTGGTTAAACATTCATCCAAAAGATCAGCTGTTTGGTCGTGAAATAATTTGGTAAGCATCACTGAATCTTTATAGCAAACTCTAAAAAAATCAAACTACCATCCGTTAGTTACCATTCGCCTTTCCGCTAGATCATAAGTTTTACAATGACAACTCAATCATAAAAATCTGTTCAGTAGGACAGTTGAAAAAGGGATTTCAGAAAACCCCTATTGTACATAGATGGATATATAATTACATAAGAAGTATATTTCTTGATTCTGAATATTGATATACGTTTATTCGACGAGACTTTATCCTGAATACCCAATATAAAGTCACCATCCTAAATTACTCTAACATCTTTTTAAATTTTAAACTGGAGATCCAAACTCTTCACAGGCCAAGATCATTATTTCAAATTAGTTTTGGAAGTCGAAGACGCTCTCTGATAAATTAACCCTTCAAGTGACAAGTGGTAAAGTTAGACTGGAGCTTGGACAAAATCACAACTTCAACATTCGATACAGACAACATGCACTTTATAAATACCACTAATGAAACAAGTTTTGATCACTCAACATTCTGCGTTTCCATCTTCCAAGTTTAATGACTTGAGCCTTTGAAAACAATTTGGGCAAATTGACATCTGTGTTTGAAGTGGCCGATGTAGATTGAAATCCAACTCGCATGGAACTTGAGATCTTTAAAAGTTGGAAATTGAAAATTAGTTTCTTAGAGATGATTCGGAGAAGTACACTTGTTTGGATTATTGGGGGTCGATTAGTCATCTATATTGAAAAGTTTTGGGAAGTGGAAAGTATTAATTATGGTTTTGATGATTTGTTTTAGTTGGGATTAAAATGTAGGATTGAGGAAAAAACATCAAATTCGCCATCGAGACATTTTGTCATGACAATCGGCGTGAAGATTCGTTAAAAAATAACACATTGCAGATATAATTAGTATTATGTCATGAATTCGGTTCAAAAGTCTTGTAGTTAAAATTAACTTTAACTACAACTAAAAAAAATAATAGGTCAAGTCAATAGACTCAACGAAAATCTGCTGATACATTATTCTGCATGTCATATTTGATAGAAAAATTGATTATGGATCTTTAATTTACCTTTTTAATTTCAACATGTTAATGTTTTCCTTGATTTAACGTATCTTTGCTTGCAGAAATCAGAAATCAGAAACTTTTTATTGCCGTAATTTGCAAGGTACATGCATAAGACAAAGTCAACAACAAATGAGGTTCAAGTTCAACCAAGAAAATCTTGCGTTTTTTGTATTAAGATTAAAAAAGTTTAGTATATTTAACAATACCCCCGCCGCAGCAAACCTGCAGACTAAGCGAATTTCAACTCGTCTGATTACATTTTTACTAAAATATTTCCATACATAAGACATATTATTCCCTATTTAAATAAAATTAGATTAAAGAGTGCTTAGGTTTGCTGCTACGGGGAAGGTAAAAAGTGTTTTTTGACCATACGTCAATAGTATAGGATGAAATAAATAAATTTGGCAAATTTTATCAATATATACCCATAAACAAGTAAACTACAACAATTTTCATTTTCTCCATAAGAATAACATGGGAATTTTTAATTACACTATTTTTGAATTTTCTCTGTGACCGTTAGGCATACAACAGCGCTTCAATATACTAAATTATTTCTTTTTTTAAGCTCTACAAAACGGTTTAGAAAGAAATCGCAAAATCTTTTGTTTTTAGGTTCAAAATGGGAAAAACCCATTTTTACCCCATAAAACCCCCCATAAACCCCCGTTCCCATGGTCTGATTATGCTGGATCGCGAACTCGTTCGAATAAACGTAGGTTTACACGTTTGTACCAAATTTCATCAAAATCGGATCATTTTTGCTCGAGTTATCGCGCTAACGGACACATATATATATATATATATAAATATATATATAAATATATATATATATATATATATGAATTTGAACGGATGGTGTTTTTGGCCTCTAGGGACCTCAAAATGAAAAATTAAATCGGTCTCGGGTCCAGGTCTTACCATGAGTACTACGGTAATAGCTTATTCCCTATATGGGAAATTCGCTAAAAATGAAACAACGACATAGTATTGAATATTTCTAAAAGATATTTGTATTGGTGCAGATTCTCCGGAAATAAATAAAAAATACCCCCGTCGCAGCAAACCTGCATACTAAGCGAATTTCCATTTACCCGGCTTGATTTCTACTAAAATATTCCCTATAAATTTTCAGATTTATTTCCATTTTTAAATAACATTAATTTTAGTGAGTAGTTAGGTTTGCTGCTACGGGGAAGATGTTGAGGTGTGTTTTTTCAATTGAAATATTGATAGCTTAGTATGAAATAAACCAAATTGCCAAATTTGATTAAAATATATCCATAAACAAGCAAACTAGAACAGTTTATTTATTCTCCATAAGAATAACATGGGAATTTTAAATTTACAATTTTTTTAATTTTCTCCGTAGTCAATGAACATTTAAAAACACTTCAATATACTAAATTATTTGTTTTTTTAAGCTCTTCAAAATGGTCTAGAGAGAAATTTAGAAATTTAAAGTTTTTAGGGTCAAAAATGGGGAAAACCCATTTTTACCCCATAAAACCTCCCATAAACCCCTGATCCCATGTTCCGATTATGCTGGTTCGCGAACTCGTTCGAATAAATGTAGGTTTACACGTTTGTACCAAATTTCATCAAAATCGGATCAATTTTGCTCGAGTTATCGCGCTAACGGACACATATATAAATATATATATATATATATATATATATATATGAATTTGAACGGATGGTGTTTTTGGCCTCTGGGGACCTCAAAACGAAAAAGTAAATCGGTCCCGGGTCTAGGTCTTACCATGAGACCTACGGTAATAGCTTATTCCCTATATGGGAAATTCGCTAATAAACACTGTAATTCAATTTGAAAACAATTGCCAAGTTTTTCAATCGATTGTAACATCTGATAAAATTACACGTGCTTTTCACACGTACACTAATTAACTCTTGTTCATCACTTCACAAATCACAAAAATGCACTCCCAAAGCGTGCATTTTCTAACTCAAACAATCAAAGCATTATTAAGGAACCGACATTATAAAATATTTTAGAATAAATGTTAAAACTTGCAGACCGTGAAGTCAGCGATTACTGAAAAATACCAACATAAAGGCGGAGTGAAGAAACAGTTGCCTTAGAAACAATATTGGACAAATGAATAGGTTCTTAAGGAGCGGAGTTTTACAAATGGCGTATAAAAGCACCGGGCTTCCAATTATTTAGTTTTACAGAACTGTATCGTTTATAGACTGAATGGCCCGTCTTACAGGTCACCCTTTGAACGCCCCACCCCTCCGTGGAATATTGTATTCTCTAGCCCTCTTTTGAAATTATTTTTAATCCATATTGATAAAAGAATGGCGGGGAAGCTTTCAGAGCATCTTTACGGAATAATGGCGGCCAATGTTAGTTATATCCCTCATTAGAAGATCTTGACGTTGAATGCTCCACGGACAATACAGCCTCCGTTATCTCCCTCAATTATTCGCTGCATTGAGTCGAGTTTCAGCTCAACGGTCGATCGAGTTTTGTTTTTTTACAGCTCTTCTTTATTTCCAGACCTTTTATTTTCAAGACTCGTTGATTTTTCTGCAGTTTTTAGTGGAAAAAAATTATTTGTGTGGACGAAAATATATTTGTTGTACGTTTTTACTAAAAATTCTGTTTAAGAAATTATTTTTTAAATTTTTTTGCTAACTATTATTAAAGTACTTGGCAAGTGTGGATAATCCGTAAAGTGCTATATTATATTGTATTCTGTTATTGAAGGAGTTTTAAAAGAGTATAAACCTACCAAATAATGAAATTAAAAATCTGCGCTGATGTACACACCTTGCACACAACAGAGTATTGCAAAGCGGTTTGTAAACTGTAAAAGGTCACCGGTTCAATCCTGAGAAAAGTCAGTAGCTTTTTGATGGTTCGAAACTGGACCCAGCAGTTCCTAATCATTGGGTTTTAAATAAATGATCCTGGCTAATGAAACAGCTTATCTTAGTAACAAAGCTACATAGATCATCTACGCACCTAGGTGGCATCCTCATCTCAATGATTGATAACTGACAATTGATAATTATGAATTCATTTTCAAAAACATATCTGCTAATAGAATAGGCCTAGTATATTTTTTAAAGCAGATTCCTTATTCAATGGTAGTATAGGTAAATAAAATAGATAACAACATATAGTCCATCGTTCAGCAAAATAGATCACCTGAAATATACAAAAAGTACGTAACATGGTATAATTTGGCCAAGTACGTTATACTTATTGACAACAACCTAAGCCTTTTAACCATCTACGGAAATCACTTTTGATTCCTATTTATTGTAAAACATACTACAATAAATTGTACAAAAATTAACTCAATATTAAACCTGTATTACGTAATATACATTTTGTTCCAAAACATACAATTTCTACCTACTCGAGTTCAGTAAGGTTAGACGCAACCCTCCCTCCTCATCCCATCTCATACAGTTTCCAAAGAACTCGGCTTTGTGTACACTTCTCTTAGCTGAAGAATAATTCATTCTTTTATAAATAAAGATCCATTTGTTAAGCTTTGTGGGGTTATATAAAAATGGTAATTCAAAGAGGACTTATTCTTTTGACTTAAAACAACTGACGATAACGGATTTCGTATTACAGGATTGTCAGAAGAAACGGGATCTCTCTGCTCCGCATTTTGCAGCTCTTTTAAAACGGACTTTTATTTACATAAGTTAATTCGTATTTCAAACAATCTCTGGATGAAAGAGGCTGTTTCAAAAATGTTGACGTGTAATTATTTTATAACGTAATGCTATTTTTATTTGGATAACAAAGTAAACTCGAGGAAATGCATTTTAAAACTTTATAGTTTTTTTTAATTTGTAGTAATTTACGTTCTGTTGTATATTAACGTATAACCTTTGGTGGTGATGAAATGATTACAAAAATATCCATTCGCACGAAAAAATTTATTACTTTTAATATTTTTCAAGACATTTTTGTTTTGGTTGGTGTCTCGGACTTCGGTGCGGTGAGGACGAGTTCGATTCCTGGCACATTAAAAATCCTTAATGGTTTGGAGCGTTTTCCCAAAACCCGTTTAAATTACACACACACACTCTATCTCTCACTCTCCTCTAAAAAATTCCACCGGCGTAATCAAGATTGAAAAAAAACAGCAAAAAGGCAGTGATTTGCAAAAAATCTAACACACCAACTATTTATTGTACCACACTAAAAGGACAACATTTAAACTAAATCCTCATTTATACCCCGATAACTAATCCAGTGTTGAAAACCTAAGGAGAAAACAGAATTGTAATATTAGCTTACTCTATTAGAGGTTCATTTGACAACGTTCTCTAAGTAAATAAATGGCATCAGCAATCTGACGAAGACCTTTTCCTATTAGCTCGCCAAAAACCCATATTATAATGGGTAAGGAGTGTGATTATTTATGATATTTTATTGGTAAAATCACAAAAATTGCAAAAACCTTTAAACCGTACCATTTATAGCATTGGTAGTTGTACCATTTTGTTTATAATTAAAAGGGCCATAACTTAAATCGTCCGATCCATTTTTGAGAACATGCGAATTCTCCAAAACTCCAATATTAAAAAATGAAAAACGCCTGAAGATATCATAGATTAGTACAAAAATTTCATCTAAATTTAACCACATGCGTTGGGTGTAGCTCTTTACACATCCACACACATACACAGATATCACTTCGATCCCACTTTTTGGGTACAGGGGACCAAAAACGGAGATTTCCTCGACGGGAGAAATTAAAAGCATCATTTGGTCTACTTTGACACTGTAACCAATAATATCACACACGAAACAATTAGCCAAACTAATAATAATCTTGCTTCATCCTCATACATTATACAATATCCAGTCAGCAATGACCCATGTTAACAGATCGTACTCATTACCCCTCATTGCGTGGGGGGGGGGGGATGTTGACAAATCAGTACAGCCCCGGGGGGTCCCACAATGGGGGATGGCCACTGTTTTGTAGCAATTTGTTAAAAGCTCCACGCAGTAACAAATTAGCATGGACAATGTGTAGATGGCTATCAATAGCTTTGTAAGTCCTTCCAGGGGTCGCTTTCAATCTGGATTATTTTTCAATCGGTCTTTTTGATAAACCGCCAATACGGGCTTAATTTCGGCTATGCAAATTGAATTACCCATATGGCACCGCGCTACCTTTATAAACCGTGATTATTGTTTAACTCCGGTTATGGGATTATATCTTGTTTGGAGTGGGTTGGTTTTAATTTGTGTTGGAGGAGGGGAATACAGGAGTTTTGATGATGAAAAAGTACAAATCATGTCCAAAACTTGTCGGAAATATGTGGGGTTTTTGTTTATGTGTATGACTAATTTAGTTTTTCCTAATTTTGTCGTGTTCTTATGGTGTATCTTTTTTATCGTATTCTAATCAAACACTGAATGATAGTGTTAGATAATACTGGACTACAAATACAATGGAAAAATACAAATTTTGTACTAAAAAAGAAAATTTATTTTGTTCTCATACTTGACTACTGTATTTTTTCCTCAAGATGCAATTTCGCTGTAAAGATTTACTGTTGGTGTAGTTGGATAGAGGTTAACAAAATGTTAGTAGTGTCCGCATAGTAAAAATAAATAAAAACCCTCTAAGGAGTGTGAATACTCCAAGTTTGTCGTATTTTAATTGATTTTACACATGGAAGTAGGCAATCAACATAGATCAGCTGTAACCAGTTGAACGAAATTATTAAAACGTTTGCCAAAGTTGAATTCCTATTTTTCTAATAGTTTGTCCCACTACTATATTTGGTCAGTTCAAAGCTACCAATGTAAATGAAATCCCACTTTTTAGTGTAGTATAATTAAATTGATGTATAAGAAATATTTTACTTTTTACAGGAGCAAATCTTAATCGATACTCGTTTTATTTTGTGTTTTCTCTGCAACTTACCTTAAATAAAACATACTCTCTTATAACTTTATCATTATCGTTCAAGAATGTTTTTTCTGTCATGCTTAGTTAGTAGGAAGTGTTTTGTTTTTAACGCATTGTTGTAATCAAACATAACCTACTTGTTTTAATTTAACAAAATAATCGTAAGCTATGGTTGTCCTCAAGCAACACGCAAAGCACTCATTTCTAAACTCCAAAATAAGAGAAACATATTCATTCGATCAGCCAACTCAATCGTAACCAACATAAAAAAAACCTCAAACAGCCTTCAAATTTCACAATAGTATAAGTCTGCTTGCACAATTCAAAATCAACGATACAACAAAGAAATAGATCTACTTCACGATACATGGTCATTTTTACTCGACACTAAAAGATGAAGAGGTGATCTGAAGAGGAAGACAGACAGACAGACGGACAATCCCAGTTTCCGGTTTGGACAGAGTCCCTTGTGTTTCGGCCCATGTGCCCAAAGCCCCTCGTTTACAACAGATACTTTATTGTCTGGAGCTCATCCTTAGAACATAAATGCTTTTGTTTTGTAAATGACCCTATAAAGACACTGTTGAATGCCTATTAGCCATTCTGGGAAGCCCAATTATATGGATAGATTATGAAGTTTTGGGATCATTTTGAATTTTATATAGTGTATTGGTAGTTTTCTGCTTATTTAACGAGATAGTGGGTTATGGTTATGTTTTCGTGAGATTCTTAGCTAATGAATCACGCTTAGTTACCGGTTGTTAGTAATAAAAAGAATTAAGCTATTGCTTCTCGGTTAGCAATTCACGCTTATTTATTTATTTTTAGCTTACGAATTCACTTAGCTATTGATTCATAGTCGTAAACTTACGCATAGCTATTTATTTATCAATTCATTACAACTGCAGAGCCATTCAAAAATTTAACAAACCGATTAAAATACGACTAACAACAAATAACGATAACAATATTACTTCCAATTCTTAAGTTTTTTCTTAGTTACCGATCCATGTATAGGTTTTAGAACAACGTTTATGACTAATTAAACACGTTTATTTACTGATTATTATTATGCTGCTTTTCTTAGTTACTAACTCACCGATAGTTTCTGTCTTAGTTACTGGATAATGCTTAGCTTTTCAGAACAAGCTATATATAACAACAATATATATACAGCTATATATAACAGCTATATATAACAAGCTATAATTATATAAACCTTCAGAACAAGGTTAAAATTGTTTCCTTATAATAATAACTCTACTTAACTAAACTATATTCAAAAGACAAATTATTTATAACACTAAGCTGCATATTGCCTGTTAAAATTGTAGTTTAAATGTAATTTATGAAACAAAGCATAACTTTGTGCAATATTTAATTTGAAACCGAGTAAATAACCTATGTATTTGTTTAATGATTGTTTGAACACTGAAAACACAAAATTGACATAGCGTATTGTGAAAAGCCAAATCACAATATCAATGAATTTTCAATTATGATAATCCCAAACTGGAAATCACTAGCAACAAACGTTATTATGTCCGTTTTAATTATCTTTGGACAAATATATCGAAACAATAATAACCGAAGCTTTGATGTAGTTTCTGTTACGTTTAATGATTCGTGAAATTCAAAGTAAAGCGTAGTTTTAAACAACATCGAGTTACATTGAAATAATGTACTAATTAATTCATAATCAGCAGCAAAACAAGAATTACATTACATCACTTTATTATGCTCATCATTGTCGAAAGAGAAAATGCAATTATTATGTCAAACAAACTTGCTAAATTGTGTTATTTAAATGGAAAGGGTTTAATGTATCGCTATGTAGAGGGAAATAATGTTTGGAAGCGCAAAGTTGGTGAAATGTTTAAAAACATTTTGTTTAGAATGTTATTTAATGAGGTTTAATTTTGTGCTTAAAATGTATTTTGTAAATGTACTTTTAAATGCCTTTGTCTATAATTTGCATTAAAATGATTGTGTGAAGTGTAATTATTATTTGTGCAAACTATAAAATCGGTTATAGTGGTTAGAGTGGGACTAAAACTATTGAGGATGCCGGGTTCGAATCAAGGAGTTCACAAATAGATTTAGATAAATGACAATGCCGTGATCAAGTTGGGATGAAGGTTACTCGATTAAAAAGACAAAAAAATTGGCGTCACACTAGGCACAAGTGCTGCTTCCTTTTAGTTATTTGATAATTTTACTCACTTTAAACTTGTACAAGACGCGCTTCTTTTAGTATTTAAATGTTTACTTTTATTTATTCAGTTTTTAAAACAAAAATGACATGTGCATATTTGAGAATAGGTCACTATAAACTAACCTAGAAATAAAAATAATTAAACCTAATCAAAAAATTAATTTTACTTGTTTAAATATTTTAAATTAGACACCGCTTTTTACTTGTCACGATATATTTGAAGTTTGGTTCATATAACTCCTTCACGTATGGCCTTTATTCTCGTATTAATTGGTAAAAATACTTTTGCGCCTGCATTTGGCTGAACGCAATATAGGCACTGCAATCATTTTGCAGCGACAGCGCCTTAAATTTTATTTGAATGCAATGAACAAAGGTAACACAATCTTTTGAGAAATATTAGTTAATTTTGTATTTTAAAAACGTGTATTTATTAATTATGTTTTAGAAATAATATTTGCTAATTTTTTTTAATTTCCAAACTGTTCCATGCTCTATGGATCGCATCAGAGGGGTGATTGAGATGAGCGTGCGCAAAGAGAATCCTTTCCGCACCAAAGTAGCTTTGAGTACAAGAGTATGTTTTATCTATGGTACAATCATTTAAACAAGTATCAGTACCATTTGATAAATTTGATATAACTATCGTCTAGTGGTATGACTTAGTGTTTTTGGGATTTTTTCCCTCATTTCTCCCTACACGTCATCCTAATTATCACCATCTACATCAGGGAAAATTCAAAATATATCAATATTGAAACGTAACAAAATTGTAAGGGATTGGCTTTTAGGAAAACTCTTGAAATCTAAGGTACAATAAGTTATGGTTTATTTGTTATTTATCTTACCTTTGCGTGGTTCGATATGTTGACTTTGACTTGCATTGTTGTTTTGTTTTTCTAATTAGTGTTGGTTATATTTTCCATGTATTACATAGACTCGTGTAAAAGAATCGTGGCCAAACTAAATTCTTTGGATCTCTGGGTCAATTTTGTTGCACAGTAATGAACGCGTGCATAGTTGAACATCCGAATAAAATTAAGGCCAGTGCCACTGGTGCCCCACCTTATAAATAGAGAGCACAAAAAACTAGGAATATCTGTACGGCTATTTCTAGCCGGGGGAGATATTGGAGGGGGGAGTTTTTTGCTGCGAGAGATTATGAACGAAATCCAGAAGTATTTTGTCACCCCGTGAACGGTGAGGGGAACCCGTGTAGTGGACTGGACCGATCTGAATACTTTGTCTTTGCATTTGGAGGGAAGCTATGAGGGAAGTGGGAATTGGCGATTTAATTGTCTGTACCTTGAAACAAATGATTTGTGTATATCATCTGCTCAAAAAGTTTAAATTTTTATTGTAAATTCTCTGTACTTAAGAGTTTTTGCTGACGAATGTAACAGTTTGTTGCCCAGAAGGTTTAAACGGTTCACGAGTATAAGAAGAAACACACCACAAAACGAAGCCAATGATTATTGAAATGAAAGTAAACACATCCTCCTTCGCTTTAAATTAAAAAGTCAAAACTATTACAGCGATTGTAAAAAATCAGCAATAATGGAGGATGTAAACCGAACTTACCCGAATTACCCGAAATTACCCCCGCCCCTCATTTGTTCATGAAAGTGGACTTGCTAGTCGTTCAAAAGATAAGGAAAAATCAACTAAGTTTAAGTGCATTTCGAAAATCGTTCAACCTGTTTATTATGAATTGATCCCTGCCCTGGGTCTAAATTACCAAACTGCTTTAAGTTACCTGCAATTCTACCGATTCAATCCATTGTAGATTGATTCAACCGAAGCTGTTTTACACTGCAAACATCCTATAAGAAAGTCGAGAAAAGTCCCTGATAGTTGAGTTCGTCGGAATAAAATTTACAAAAATGACACGAAAAACAAACAAAAATTCTCCTCGGTCTCGTAGTTAAAACTGTTCAACACGAAGTTTTCTGACCTGAATATGTTGTCAACTTTTCATTGCACAAAACAAAATTCAACTAAAATAAATCAAACTTGCATTGAAACAGGTAAACTAAATTCTAATATTGTCGGTCTTCGAATATTATTATCTCCCATTGAAAAAACTAGTTCAAGATCATTTTAACTTCAGTCAATGTGTGTTTGTATCTTCCTCGAAAGATAAAGGTCGGTATTCAACGCATTATCACACATACTCATGAAGCTTTGTGTAGTCTTTGTGTTGTGGTTTAAACCCCCCCGGTGATAGAAAGGGGGGCTGAGTGCCCCTGAATATTTAATCGAGTCCTGGCGGTCATTTTCTAAACAACGCAGCCCTTCTTCAAGTATTATTTTCTAACGTCAACTCTTCTCGTTCTTGTCCTACATTTGAATTAACATTTATTTGAGGAAATTATTTTAGCTAAAATATCCATTTGTTTGCACTATCCTAAACAAACATGTACAAAGGTAATTTAATTAATCTATACATCTTTTTCTCATCTCCGCTTTGAACTAAGCACTCAGATATGTCGGTTTTGTAGTTTTTCTTTTCTTTTCCTTCGACACTAAGCTCAACTGCGGAATTGTTTTCACAATAATTCAGGATGTACTAAGGGGTGCAGCATTATAGCTTAGATAAAATCGATTTGTGATTGGGTGGATTTGAACCCGACACCTCTGAGACCGAAGTCCCGCGCTCTGCCACTATACCAGCTCGCTACCCCGTTAGTTTTGTAAGTCATACATTACGAAATCATGTTAAAATGTCCATTTTCCACTACAGCCCAAAATAAATTATAAATGTAAAATTTACCAGAAACATTGAAAGTATCCATTCAAACCGGACAAATTAGCCCGATTAGTTCCACATAGCTCGAATGTCCCATAGAATCACACATCCAGCTGATTAAAACACACAAACGATTTTCAAATAGTTTTAATTTAATTCGATGAAAGGATTAATGTTATCAGTTCCCGCCATTCTTGCAGCCAATATCGAGATTGGCGGGAATGCGAAAACAAAACGAACGGGTCGTCAAACAAAAAAGCTGCCAATTTATTAACGATGCCCGGCGTCCATTTGGTTCGTCGCATGCAAATAACCTTTTTTAATTCTTTTGTCCCTCGTTTCCATTAGATACAATGGCAACCTACCTTTCGACGGATAATGGTCCATTTGTTAGTCCCTTTATGTATGAGTTAGAATGCATTGACAGACTACTGCTTTGTCAGGTTTACACCATACCTGCTGTATTTTTTACAACTCGCGTCCAAGTTTTTCACCGATTAATTCATGCACGCGGAGTGTTTGTGAATTAGAACGACGGGTTTTACTCTCGGTGTTTTGCGTGGTTATCTATTCGGTGTAAATTATTGAAATGGATATACACGGGAAAAGCATTTTAATTCCACTTGTACATATAATTGTCAATTTATGAACTTATAACTCATTTGAAAAAATAATACTTTTTCTGATAGAGTTAAGTACACTTAGAACTTAATTAGATTAATTTAGAACTTACCTTGAAGTTTTAAAATGTCTCCAAAATCGTGATTTTTTTTTTTTGTCTATACAGGGTGTCCCGGAACTCTCTACCAATATTTTAGGGTATTGATCCTGGGAAAGAAACGTACCTAAATATCATATTTACATTGTCCGGAAGTCCTTAGTTACTCACACAGCCGCCATTTTGTTTTTTTCAGTTACTATTTTTTTTTCTAAAGAATGGTTAAACATACGAAATGGAAAATTTGCACAAACAATAACGGCAACTAGACAAAGCTACAAAAAAATTATGACGATTTTTCAAATTCGTAAAACAAAATGGCGGCCATTTAAAATTTTATTCTTAAATAACTCAAAAACCTTTGATTTTACAAAAATTGTTAATGGCCGCCATTTTGTTTTATGAATTTGAATAATCGTGATAATTTTTTGGTAGCTTTGTCTAGTTGTCATAAATGTTTGTGAAAATTTTCCATTTCGTATGTTTAACCATTCTTTAGAAAGAAATTAATAACTAAAAAAACAAAATGGTGGCTGTGTGAGTAACTAAGGACTTCCGGACAGTTTAAATATGATATTTAGGTACGTTTCTTACGCAGGATCAAAGTCCTAAAATATTGGTAGAGAGTTCCGGGACACCCTGTATAATTTAGAATTTCTGTTAACTGTCCACAAATATTCCCCGTTTCGGGACAATGTTCAAGTTTGGCAAGTTTCTATTTTATAGTATTAATTTTTACCATTTTTAACATGTGCTAATATAAGCTTTGTAGCTATTTCTTAAACATAAAAGTAATAATTTACAGTTTTGGGACTTTCACATAAGATTCATGTAACGATAATATTATCTTCAAATTTGACAGAAAATTAGTTTACGCGCAATGTACCAAACTGCAGTTATTCCGCCAGTAAAGTAGTGCCGTTATTTCTACTCAACTGCACGTAACCAAGTATACCTATAAATTACTTTTCAGCTCCTACTTGCGTTGGATTCAGTGTTGAAATTATGATGGCACTGCCATTTATCCATGCGTACACTATATAATGTTGCCGGCTTAACGGGTTCTTTACAAATAAAACTTGGCGATTTTATAATAACTATTTATTTACACTAATTATTATATATTTACAGATATTAAAATTACCTAACACCTAACTAACCCTATCTAAACCTAGCTAAAGCCTATTCTAATTTACAATGTTTCTACTTACAGCTAGCCTCTACAGGATTTATCACTTCTGTTACAACACTGTCACTACACTGTCACTAGAGTCACTACACTGTTACTCTCACTGTCACTACACTGTCACTGCCACTAGCACTAGCACTGGTCACTAACACCGACGGGCGCTTGGTGCGGCGATTCTCGGAAGGCTCAACTCAACTCAACTGCCATGTGCTGGAGGACGGTCCCTTATATAAGTTTTTCGTGGAACATTCTAGAGTGGAGAGTTCGAGTATCCGTTGTTTACAAACCGGCGTAGAACTGTAGAAGGTTCTGGAGGGCCTATTCACGTAGTCCGTTGACATAGGTCTATTGTCTATCACTGGTACGTTCGGAGAAATCCCGTTTTGACAAACAACCCTTTTGAGACGGCGCCTGGCTATTGTTGTGCGGGGCTCCTGACTTGTAACACTACCCCCTCCTTAAGACTGTTCTGCCCCAGAACAGATTTCTCTCGAAGCATGAGATCTTCTGGACCAATAATGTCTCCGGTTCCCCACGGGTTGTATACACAGACCACAATGTCGATGCCAGTGTCCTCGAAAAGTTCCTGCACCATATCCCTCACGATCCTCCACTCCAATCCGTCATAACCACATCCCAGCCTGGGGATAGCAAGCTTCTTTATTCCAATCCGAAGGAGCTTGTCACGTAGGTCTTGCAGGCTTTTCTTCAACGATTCGTAGGAAGGCTTATTGTTTGACGTTTCCTTTGTTACGAGGTAGAACAAATGCTGTCCATTGCGCTTCAGGTGAAGGGTCGTGCCAATGGTGGGGCTCTGACGCTCAAGATCTTCGGTCCCTCCAAACTTTTTTCTGAAGACTGTGGCTATACCTCGCGACGCTCTCAGATCTTCTGCTACGCAGTGTGCCAAGGCATATTCCACTGGCAAGGTGAAGAGGTCCTTGTATAACAGCCTCGGTCCTTCCTTCCCACGTCTCTCAGGCACGGCGTCTTTTGGCTCGGTCGACAGGTTCCGAACTTGTTGTTCCTCTCGTTGGCCATGATCACCTTTGTAGCGTGCAAGCCTGTTGAAATGGACTATCTTGGGTTTGCCGTTTGGTTGCTTCTTAATCCGGTAGATGACGTCATTTAAACGAGAAATAACTTCATAGGGTCCTTCCCACGAGTTCTGGAGTTTTGGCGAATATCCACGACGCCTTCTGGGATTGTGTAGCCACACGAGGTCTCCAGGTGTGAACCCTCCTTTCTCGGCCTTCACGTCGTACCTCTCCTTCATCCTGTCGCTTGCTCCAGATATGTTGCGACGGACTTTCTCGTGTATCTCGTCCATTCTCTTCCGAAGATTGGATACGTAATCCTCACCAACGACACATTCATCTGGTTTCAAACCATACTGCAGGTCGCACGGAAGACGGAGCTCTCGGCCGAAAACTACGTTGGCTGGAGTCTGGCCGGTGGTTTCGTTGACCGAACTCCTATACGCAAGTAGGAACAGGTGCAGGTATTGGTCCCAGTCCCGCTGATGATCGGAGACAACTTTTGACAGGTACCTTCCCATCGTCCTGTTCATGCGCTCTACCATGCCATCTGACTGTGGATGAAGAGGTGTTGTTCGAGTCTTCCGGATACCAAGAACTTCACACATTCTAGAGAATACCGCTGACTCGAAATTCCTTCCTTGGTCAGAATGAAGTTCGAGTGGGACGCCAAATCTGCTCACCATTTCCTTGATTAATATATCTGCAACTGTTACCGCTTCCTGGTTAGGCAATGCATAGGCCTCTACCCACTTGCTGAAGTAATCCATTGCAACCAAAATAAATCTATTTCCAGAATCGGACATGGGGAACGGTCCTGCTACGTCAATGGCGATGCGCTCAAACGGAGCACCTACGTTGTATTTCCTCATTGGGGCTTTTCGTTTGTTGACAGGGCCATTTGATGCTGCGCAGGTCGCACACCTTCTGCACCAGTCTATGACGTCGTCTTTCTGATTAGCCCAGTAGAAGCGCTCCCTTGCTTTCACCAGTGTACGATGTACCCCTAGATGGCCTCCAGAAATTCCATCGTGCACTTCCCTTAGCACTTCAGGAACCCTCTTCCTTGGAATTATTAGTTGGAGTTTTCGGTGCCCCCCTTCTTCCGATTCGATGACTCGCTTCAAAACTCCTTCTTCCATTAAAATCGAGTTCCACTGCGCCCAGTAGGTCTTGACGTTCTTAGACAATGGAGCAATATCCTGCCACGACGGTCTTCCTTTATTGTCCATCTTCCACTGCATGACGTGTTTTAGGTCTGGGTCTTCCTTCTGGTCCTCAGACAGTCTCTTACTGTCCCATTCGTCGTCAACGGCGGTCACGCGAAGAACTGATGCACTTTTGTCTTCCTTGCGTGTACAGTGCACGCAGTTGTCCCCGCACGGTCTTCTAGATAGTGCATCTGCATTCCTGTGGCTCGGTCCCGCACGATGGATTGATTCGAAGTCATATTCTTGTAACCTTTCTAACCATCTTGCAACCTGTCCTTCCGGAGACTTAAATCTTAGCAACCACATCAGTGCGGCATGGTCCGTTCTCAAGAGAAACCTTCGTCCATACAGATACTTATGAAAGTGTTCTATGGACTTAACCACCGCGAGAAGCTCCCTCCTGGTGACACAGTAATTACGCTCAGGCGCTGACAGGACCTTACTGAAGTATCCAATCACATGTTCTTCTCCATCCTGAAGCTGAGAAAGGACTCCTCCAATGGCTGTATTGCTGGCGTCCGTGTCTAGTATGAACTTTCCGTCTGATTGTGGATAGCTCAATATGGGTGCGCTGCATAATTTGGTCTTCAGCTCTTCAAAAGCCCTACCGCAGTCGTCATCCCAAACAAAGGTTCTCTTGTCTTCGGTTAACTTAGTTAGCGGTTTGGCAATATTAGCGAATCCCTTAACAAATTTCCTGTAGTAAGCGCACAGGCCAAGGAAGCTTCTAACTTGGTGTTTATCTTGTGGTATTGGCCAATCGGTGATAGCTCTGATCTTCTCCGGATCTACAGACACTCCTTTGTCTGATACGACATGGCCGAGGTAATTGACCTGTTTGCGGAACAAGTTGCACTTCTTGGGGTTCAACTTCAGATTAGCCGTCCGCAGTCGCATGAAGACATTCTCCAGGTTCTTCAGGTGGTCTTCGAAGGATTTGCCTAGGACGATAATGTCATCCAAGTATACCAGGCATGTCTCCCATGACAATCCCCTGAGGACGTTCTCCATAAGCCTTTCAAAAGTAGCAGGGGCATTGCAAAGTCCAAAAGGCAGGACGGTGAATTGCCAAAGTCCTGTCCCAATAGAGAACGCCGTCTTCTCCTTGTCCTCAGGAGCGAGCCCGACCTGCCAGTAGCCACTTCTCAGATCCAAAGTTGAGAATATTTGACATCCTCCCAGAGTGTCGAGTGTGTCATCAATCCTGGGTAGAGGGTAGCTGTCTTTCTTGGTGACATTGTTGAGAAGGCGGTAGTCTACGCAAAATCTCGTTGAGCCGTCTTTCTTTTTCACTAGTACCACAGGTGATACCCAAGGGCTGTTAGAAGGCTCGATGACACCATCCGCTTCCATCTCCTTTATGATTCTCTCGGCTTCGCCACGTTTTGCCAGTGGGAGTCGTCTTGGGGCCTGACGTATGGGTTTTGCATCTCCGGTGTCTATCTTGTGTTGTACTATATTCGTTCTTCCTCTAGGGCCACTTCCATACTCAAAGACATCTTGCCATCTGGTAATAAAGTCCTTTATTTTAGCACTTTGTTGATGCGTCAGCTCCTGACATATGCTCTCCACGAAATCTTCCAGCTCCTTCGGCAATCCGTTTGGGGATGGCAGACATGATTTTAGCTGACGTACCACCGAATTAACAGCCACGCAAGTTCCGATCGTTACTCCTCTTTTTATTGTCACAGGAAAACCATTCAAGTTCATCAGTCGCACCGGATTTTCGTGTCCTAAGTTAAATAAGGATCTGGCGACAAAAACACCACGTCCAAGCTGGGATTCACTGTCAGTTCCTGGCTCCAGAAGAACACTTTGTCCACTAGTCCACTCTCCTTCGACAGTAGTTCGAACGATGACTTGGCTGCGTGCTGGTAGCGTCGTGTCTTCCAATAGAAGGACGCGTGCAGAGATATCCTTTCCGCGCCGAAGTATGACATCTTCATCTCCGAGAGTCACTAATCCCCTTGACATGTCCAACTTCAATCCGAACTTCACCATTATATCGGTTCCCAAAATCACGTCCTCGTCTATGTTGGCAACAAGTGCGCAGTGTTGAAACACGCAGCCGCCGATGTGGAAGGTAGCAACCGTCTGCCCATAGACCTGAGCCAGCTGACCTGTAGCTGTACGTAGAGACCATGATGTTGGCGAAATATCTTCAGTCGACACAGTGTTTGGATTCAGGATGGTCATAGTCGCCCCGGTGTCCAGAAGACAGCTTTGGAGACGCCCGTTCACCTTTCCGTCTATGTAGAAACTGCTTGACTGACTTCCAAGTGAAGCAACTTTAACACTTTTCCTCGGGGATTTCAAATCGCGGGCTGACGGTTGCCCCTTTCCATCAACCCTCCTTAGTTTTCCTGTTCCGGTTCTGATGTGGTCGAAGGACATTTACTCCGGGGATGCCCCATCTGTCCACAGCTCCAACAGCGTATCTGCCGGCGACGTGTTTTTAGCGCCTCCAGAACTCGTTTCACCAGCTCCTCGATGTCGAGTGGAGATGTAGGTTCTGCGTCTGCCACACGGACTCGGGCCTGACCTCTCACCGACTGCCGTACAGCCTCGAACTCCAGTGCCTGTGTCAGTGCGTCACTCAGGGTCTTAGGTCTGGCGAGCTTCACTGCCTGTTGTGTCTCGGGTTCACGTAGACCGTCGAGGAATTTATCCACCGCCAAACTCTCGTAGACATCATCCGTGACCGATGGATAGGCGTTTCTCACCAGGCGAGCAATGTCGGCTTCAAACTCCTGAAGTGACTCGCTGGGTTTCTGGATCCGGTTCCGCAGTTGAGATCGGTAAAGCTGGTCCATGTGTCGATGCCCGAAGCGCATGTCCAATCTTCTTACTAGTTCAGCGAAATTCTTCCGCTCCGCCATTGGCATAGCATGCAGAACAGCTAATGCATCGCCTCGTAGTGCAAGGCACAGTGCTGAAGCCTTTGTCTCATCGGTCCACCCATGGACCATAGCCGCTGTCTCGAAGAGAAGCATGTAGTCCTCCCAGGGGGTTTTGCCATCGAAATGAGGAACGATGTTCTGAGGGGCAACGGCAGCAATGGTGGGCGCTGGCTTGGAGATCGTTTCTAGGGCGTTGTCCTGCTGAAGTTCGCCAGTGCTAGCCGATGACGCAGGTGTGAAGCTCCCCGATGCAGCAATTTCCTGCCTAAGCTTAACTAACCTATCTTCTAGATTTTTTTCTATACAATTAAATTTCTCATCTATTTCATTCATCCTACTTTCTAAATCATCAACTTTGCTAGAATACTCATCTAACTTGTTTAGCATTTTTGATTCTACATTTGACATTTTTGACTCTAATGTTTTGCTATTTTCTAACATTTTTGCCTCAATATTAGCTTCTAGATTTTCTAAAGTTTTATTAGTTTCTGACATTTTTGACTCTAATGTTTTGCTGTTTTCTGACATTTTTGCCTCAATATTAGCTTCTAGGTTTTCTAATGTTTTACTATTTTCTAACATTTTTGACTCTAAGTTCTTAAGCATTTTATTCATATCAGATGTTTCAAATAAAAAGTTATCTAGGTCTTCACCTGCATCAATTAAAGCTTGTTTAAGGCGTGCCTGAAGGGCTGATTTAGTTCCACTAGTATCTAGATCTCGTTCTTCTAATTCTCTCCTAAGATCAGCTACTTTTAATTCATCAAGTTTTACACCTTTGAAAGCCATTTTTATGCAAAACAATTACAATAATTTTACAATAAATGATTTTATCCTTTGTAAACAAATTTACGACACAAATTACTAATATGTAACAAAGACCTTGAATCTTACTAATATCTAACAAAATCCTTAATTCTTTTTTTTACAAATAAAATCGCCAAAATAATGCCGCTTTCTGACACCAATTGTTGCCGGCTTAACGGGTTCTTTACAAATAAAACTTGGCGATTTTATAATAACTATTTATTTACACTAATTATTATATATTTACAGATATTAAAATTACCTAACACCTAACTAACCCTATCTAAACCTAGCTAAAGCCTATTCTAATTTACAATGTTTCTACTTACAGCTAGCCTCTACAGGATTTATCACTTCTGTTACAACACTGTCACTACACTGTCACTAGAGTCACTACACTGTTACTCTCACTGTCACTACACTGTCACTGCCACTAGCACTAGCACTGGTCACTAACACCGACGGGCGCTTGGTGCGGCGATTCTCGGAAGGCTCAACTCAACTCAACTGCCATGTGCTGGAGGACGGTCCCTTATATAAGTTTTTCGTGGAACATTCTAGAGTGGAGAGTTCGAGTATCCGTTGTTTACAAACCGGCGTAGAACTGTAGAAGGTTCTGGAGGGCCTATTCACGTAGTCCGTTGACATAGGTCTATTGTCTATCACTGGTACGTTCGGAGAAATCCCGTTTTGACAAACAACCCTTTTGAGACGGCGCCTGGCTATTGTTGTGCGGGGCTCCTGACTTGTAACAATAAAATAAAATGTTGCACAATATTTCTTAAACTAAGTGTGTGGTTACGGGCTAGTGACGTCATTTGTTTATGTTTACGATTTTCTGTTTTCTGTTCTAATACCGGTGCTAAAAAACTAAAGAATCGGTTATCTTAATATACCCACTAATATTTCGTTGATAATCTGGCAAAGTTTTGTATTTCCACCCTCGGCCCAGTTTCGACCTTTCCCCCTACTCAAGGGCCAAGTTTTTGCACGACATATGTTGTCTGACCTCGGGGTCAAAAATAAATCCTGCAGCCCTAAACTGGGACAAAGTTTTTTGCCCGCCCAGTTGTTCGGTCGATCAGAAACAAATTCAACTATGCGGAACTCCAGCTATGATTTATATTGTGGGAACAAACTATTTTTTGGATTTTAGTACTTCCGAATATAATTAGTTTTATGTTTGTTTTGGAATAAAATATTCGTGTGAGAACCAATGCAACAACTCGTCACAAAGTAGACACATACAAATTTTAAATAGGGAAGCTACAGCTTCTAACCCTGGGTTCACGGTATTATTACAATACTAACATACATTTGTGACTGTCTAGATTCGAACCCGCTTCTCCTTGATAGAAGGTGTGTGCAAAAACCACTCGGAAAGCGACGCCAACATAGAGAAATATTTTATGTGACAAAGTATAAATCAAAATATTGTTTGGAGTCATAATAAATTTGCTTTATAAAAAAGATTAAACAAAAATGAACATTTTTGCTTGTACTGGTATTTTGGATTTGGAAAGTTTTTTTTCAGGCTACAGTATTAATTCGAGTTAAATTTTAGTATAAATTTATTTATTTTAAGCCTATTTATACCGTGACACCAACTCAAGTCATCAACAATAGTTTTGTGTTAACTTTCTTCATATATTTTATTATTCCATAGGCATTTGAGGGTTAATAGGGAATCTTAAGCTACTTCTATTTGAGCATGTTCTATATATCCCCAGCACGATATAGAAAACTCTGTTAGCAACATAACAATTAAAATACATTAAAATCCTCTAATGAAAAGCCGATTTCCAAATTACTCTACCCACTAAACAACTGTACGACGGGTCGATTAATCCAAATAACTACCTAATCAACTACAAGTCCTTCAAACCTATTTTGACCATTTATTTGTCCTCTCCATGACAGTTGTCCATCTGAACAATTATTTGCCAACATCAAAGCAATGATCCCAGCAAGTGTATTAGGGTGACATGTGCGCGGTTCAGATGTAGATGCGTCTAGGGACCGAGTGTGGGGAGACACAAAAGTGGTCCCTCGGAGCCGGATAGCACTATTATATCTTTGTTGTATACCAATATGTATTTATACCAAGCATTTTGTTTAATGTAAAAGGGATGTATAGGCCTAACTTTGTGTGTTGAATGAGGTATTTTTCAATTAATTTCAACGCTGGCTTCAAACTGCATAAATATCCCAATTACTAATATTATGAAACGGGACGATACTGGAAAGTATTTTACCCCAAAAATGTATGGATAATGAGTATGAATGGTCTGTGTAGCTTTGTTACGGACTAAAATCAGATGATTTTAGTCAGTATAAATCATTAATATATTACGAAGGTGAGCTGAGTCCAGTTTCAAGCCATCTAAAAGCAACTTACTTTTCTCAAAATTATCAGCTTTTTTTGTTTAGACTATTTATTGAGAGTCGATGATTAAGGACAGACGATTCCAGTTTAGAACCATAAAAATACTTCCGAACTTTTTCAATGTCTAACATGAAAACCTTTGATTTTTATGGTAAACACTAAGCTACCAAGCAATAACTTTAGCAACTTGAGAGTCTACTAAAAACAATAGACTAACCCAATGACGTAATGAAACAGCCAAAACAAATACACATTCACTTCACCGAAAAAAGAATTTTATAATTATACATTACTAAAGTCCAACTACAAGAGCCCCAATATTATATGTATATTTGGAAAATCCACAAGTAATTTTTCCTTGTCAATGTTCCTTTTAAACAAGATAATGCAGAGATTTGAGAGAACATACGTGTCAAATTCTATTCTGCCTCGTTGACTAGACTAGTGGAATTGACTATTTGCAGCATGACAAGCGCTTCGTCTGCCAAGTGACGTGTCTTCGCTTCATTGTAGTTAATTGTTTTGTCAAAGGATCGTTTACTTCCAGTCCACACTATTGTTCCACTACACTCAGAAACTTCTTACGTTAGTTATCATAAAGTCTAAATGTTTAAACTATAGACGAAAATAGTTGTATTGTAGTAAAGCTACGGTGCTTTTTCCTAGATTCTTTTTTGCTATAGTTGAGTAGCTCAATGATTAAAGTAATTCTTATACAGGAATTATTACAAAGCATTTATGATTGGATGATGGTGTGAGAATGAAAACTATTTGGAATTTAAAGAAAATTTACAATTCAGATTTTTTCCTCATAATACTACGGTAAGGAATAGTTTATAAGCCATAAACAAAAAGACGATCCATGATAATCTGATAAGTTCCGTTTCTCACATAAGGTGGGACATGCAAGTGCTATTTTGGTTTCTGGCCGAGAAGTATTTTTAATGCCACTGGAACGTTGAATGGGATGGTTTTGAACCGACATTACTACAGTATAGAGAAGAGACTGATTAAATATTGATGTAAAATTAAGTAGGGGTACCTGTGTAGCTTTGTTTGTTGTTTGTTGTTGTAGCTGTGTTGTTTGTTGTTGCTCAGGATGATTTTTTAAACAAATCCCAACCATGAAATGAAATATGGCTTTATTTGAGAGTTTTGAAGTTAGAACTAACTAGTCCTTCCAACCACTTAACCTCTAAACACAAACAAACTCTTCATTTAAAGGTAAAAGTACCTGGGGACCGAGCTTTGCTCGGGGAAAATCATTAGTTCACTCTGAAAGCACCTTAGTATTGGAGATGCATAAATCCATTCCCAAACTCCACACGGCTCGCCTTCACCACCATTTCCTACGTCATGGACCTGTTTCCCTCCATTCCCATTGCATTTAAAGATTGCAAATACCTTAATCTAATCGTCATAAACAGTTCCCACACTCCGGACTACTCGCCTTGACTACTTCCTTCACCACTTCCTACGTCGCGGACCTGTTTCCCTCCCTTTCCATAGCATTTTAGGATTGCAAATACTTTAATCTAATCATCATAAACAATTCCCACACTCCGGACTACTCGCCTTGACTACTTCTTTTACCACTTCCTACGTCGCGGACCTGTTTCCCTCCCTTCCCATTGCATTTTAGGATTGCAAATACCTTAATCTAATCGCCATAAACAGTTCTCACACTCCGGACAGCTCGCCTTGACTACTTCCTTCACCACTTCCTACGTCGCGGACCTGTTTCCCTCCCTTCCCATAACATTTTAGGATTGCCCATACCCTTATCTAATCGTTATAAACAGTTCCCACACCCAGGACAGCTCGCCTTGACTACTTCCTTCACCACTTCCTATGTCGCGGACCTGTTTTCCTTCCTTTCCATAGCATTTTAAGATTGCGGACACCTTAATCTAATCGTCATAAAAAGTTCCCACACTACGGACTACTCGCCTTGACTACTTCCTTCACCACTTCCTACGTCGCGGACCTGTTTTCCTTCCTTCCCATAGCATTTTAGGATTGCAGATACCCTAATCTTATCGTCATAAACATTCCCCACACTCCGGACTGATCGCCTTCACTACTTCCTTCATCACTTCCTACGTCACGGACCTGTTTCCCTCTATTCCCATAGCATTTTATGATTGCCTTTGTTACTTCCTTCACCACTTCCTACGTCGCGGATCTGTTTCCCTCCCCTCCCATAGCATTTTAGGATTGCCCATACCCTTATCTAATCGTCATAAACAGTTCCCACACTCCGGACAGCTCGCCTTGACTACTTCCTTCACCACTTCCTACGTCGCGGACCTGTTTCCCTCCCTTCCCATAGCATTTTAGGATTGCCCATATCCTTATCTAATCGTCATAAACAGTTCCCACATTCCGGACAGCTCGCCTTGACTACTTCCTTCACCACTTCCTACGTCGCGGACCTGTTTCCCTCCCTTCCCGTAGCATTTTAGGATTGCCCATACCCTTATCTAATCGTCATAAACAGTTCCCACACTCCGGACAGCTCGCCTTGACTACTTCCTTCACCACTTCCTATGTCGCGGACCTGTTTTCCTTCCTTTCCATAGCATTTTAAGATTGCGGACACCTTAATCTAATCGTCATAAACAGTTCCCACAATCCGGACTACTCGCCTTGACTACTTCCTTCACCACTTCCTACGTCGCGGACCTGTTTTCCTTCCTTCTCATAGCATTTTAGGATTGCAGATACCCTAATCTTATCGTCATAAACATTCCCCACACTCCGGACTGCTCGCCTTCACTACTTCCTTCATCACTCCCTACATCACGGACCTGTTTCCCTCTATTCCCATAGCATTTTATGATTGCCTTTATTACTTCCTTCACCACTTCCTATGTCGCGGACCTGTTTCCTTCCCTTCCCATAGCATTTTAGGATTGCAGATACCTTAATCTAATCTAATCGTCATAAACAGATCCCAGACTTCGCACTGCTGCCCTTGACTACAATCATAGATAAAACCATAGACTATAAAACATACTCCCTACAATGTATCGAGTAATCTTCAGTATGTAGACTTCTCATCCCATTGTAAATTTTGAAGCACGTTTTTCGTGTCTAGTTCATGTACGCGACACAAAGGCGCTAGTGTCGATGAAACTTTGTTTCCATTATTTTGGGGTTAATTTCTTGATTTGTGCTTTACTGTTTGGTTATATAACTAGGGGACAAGTTATTGTTTATGATTAGATCGTATTATTTGGTTAAACGAGGTTTTAAATGGCTGTAATAACGGGAAACAAATTGTAAACAAAACACGACCTCTACATAAACCGTACATGAACTAACAATAAAATTGTCTTCAGCTGTTCCATAAGGGTATAATCTTTGCTAAATATTATGCTAATTATTAAGTGATGTTTTCCTTTTGTACTGTATTTGTAATTTGCTAGTATACTGTGGGTAGTTGGCTTACTATGAACACATGCTACAACTTCAAGTCTTTTGTTTACTTTATCCTTGTTATTTAATTCATCCAACATGGTTACCTAGCAACCCATAAGACTAATGTTAAAAAAATGTGATTTTCAGTTTCATTTTTCTACGTAATTAGATTTTTGTTGGCAGTTCTAACTGCATGAAACTCGTTTTTAGGCCAAAAATAAACTATTTACAAGATTTGAAGAAAATCGTCGGAGCCGTTTTCGAGATCTTTCTGCAAGCAAGCAAGCAAGCAAGCAAGCAAGCATACAAGCAAACATTGCTCGTATTAGAGTATAGGATAAAATGGTCAAATCTTAAATGACATTAAATAAATTTGAAGAGACTAATCCTAACTATAATTATTTAATCTAGCCACCAACAACCCGTCACACCAGAGCGAGATGCCCACTCATACATGCTCCTCAAAATGGATTTGAACTCTGTCCCAAACCTTGCACGGTTTTCTTTTAATGTGGTCAGGAAGAGAATGCCACATTCGAATCGAGGATACCATGAAGGATTCATAATAAACTGTAGGGTAAGGTGTAGATAAAATATACGAACCTTTACGAGAAGCATTATGTCAGAAATGAAATTAATGATCATGGAAAACTGGGCCCAGTTTCGGAATCAAAAGCTACTGACTCTTCAGGTTCGAACAGTTAAATTTGATTGACATATGAGCAAGACTGAACTACCCAGTCAATCAATATGAAAACAGCAAGAATTGTATGTAAAATTTGACTCAGTAAAAGCAAGATATCAGACAATCTTATGAAATTTTCCTTTTAGAAAGGAATAGACTTATCAAACGCAGCAATTAAGGCAATAAGCTATTCACTAATGCATGAAATTTAAACTAGATCATAAGAAATAAAACAAACAGTAAAATTAATAAAATATCTCAATGATTAAAAACACCCCCATTCAAGTCCCAAACCACTTAAATTTGTATTCCAAAAAGAAAGCATTCGAATAATGAAGTACGCCATTGTGCAAAGGTCCGAAGATGTCTCAAAGGACTTTAATACTAAACCCTTGCGACAAGCTCTTACCAAATCCTTTTGACAGCCATCTCTAAGACCGGACAAAAGTCACTATTAAGCTGACGCTAGCTTTGTATTTCCCGAAAGCGGTGACTGGAAAACAAACGGCTTGTGAGGGAATAAAAGGTTCTCGTCAAAAACTCTTACTTTTGTTGGAACTAATTAGAATGAACGCCGCCTTAGAACAATGAATGAGAGCCCTTATCACGGCTAGTGAGTTTAGTAGACCAGGATGACGTCATGAGTTGGGGATCTGGGATTTTAATGGCTATGTATATGCTTTCAGGGGTAATGAGTGAAATTAGTGGGAAATTTGGGGTTTATATTTTTTCTAATTAGACTTAATTCTCATTTAGGTTGGTAAAATAGTTGTTTTACTAAGTTTTGGAATCAGAAAAAGTCCCCACATTCAGGTGAGCTTTTTTCTTTTGTGCATTGTACTACACTGTGTATTTTTACTTCAGAATGTCTAGGTTCCTTCCTACTCGAAAATGGGGTCGGAATCAGGTTCCAATTAAACAGAATATGTTCACGATAATATTTTGAACAACAATTAACTTTCCTCACACAAAGACTTGTAGTCATATTTTCCCTTTATAACATATGTCACTTTTTATTTATTGTACATTATTGGAAATAAAGAATCTTGAATCTTGAACTTAAAATAAAGTATCCTAATGTGAAAAAATAGTTTTGCCGATCAAATTTCAAACAATAAAATTACGTCGGATGAGAAATGTTTCAATTTTATATTTCTTAAATTCATTAATTTCTAATAATAGTAAATTGTAACGGACTTTGTAGAGGTTTGAAAAGATCTCAGGGTAAATTATCCAATCTTCTTTAGTCAATTTTGCAAAATCTAGAAACAACTGCTGCAAAAAAGATACATAATTTGAATATCGTTTAAATCAATAAGTGATCACGCTTCGCCGTCATCTTGAATTTGTACATGTAAATGTGATACTTAATTGATACTAGACAATTATGGGATGACAAAACAATACTATGATTAAACCATATATTATTTCAAATTCGTTGTTATTTTTACAACGAAACAAAACAAAAACACTACAACAAAATATAGGTAATTACAACAAAACATGTTGATATCCAAAATGAATCGTTCACGAAACATCGTTGGAGCTGAATTCATAGACAAAATTTTCATTCCCCAGGGGTTTAGTTCGTTATTAGCTTTTATTGATATATTTATCGTTGTTGTCACAATTAGGATTGTACTTAATTCATTGTTATTAATTAATCATTTTATTCATTCGTTGTTTGATATATATATATAGATTTTATAAATAAATCACCCAAGTTTCACCTTAGTCTGTATATTACATCATATATATTGTCGTATGTATTGTATTCAATCTTGACCTTTGCTATACAATGTAAATATTGTCTGAAAGCAATAAAGAATTATTATTATTATCATCGTCTAATCTCGTCAACAACTCTTACAAAGTTTATATTTGCTCAGTAGAGGAATATCCAGTAATAGAGTCGTTTTAATTATGTAACTGACTGTTTTGGACGGTACAAAAACACGGGAATGTTGCATCCAGCTGATGTGTGTGTTGTCCCTCGTGTTTTTGTGGTACGTAGCTCGTCAACGTCACAAAACACGGCTACAAATACGCGCGACACTATCCCACAATCCTCAGCGTCGTGTCCCACAATCCTCAGCGTCAAGTCACGTGACAGGTATGATGTACACAAGAACATGACTAAGATCACTCAATGTCACCTAAAAGACCATCTGATGTGGTGCTAACACGGAGAAAATATTTGTACTTGGTTGGTAAAGCTCATGCTGTTATTTGTACTGCGTTTATATATACAACGTAATGTTGGTAAATAAATACCTTTGAACATAAATTAAAGTATTTTAGTTGGTACTAACCAATTGATTGGCTGAAAGAATGATTGTTTCATAAATGTAATTAATTACGCAATAAATACTCAAATATAATCTTTGGCAATTTTTTTCATTCACTAATTATCAATTTGACACTAAGTTTGTCACCATACTATTAATATATATAACGTACTTCGTCAAAATGAATATCAGTAAGTAAACAATCATCAAAAAGGTACGCTGGTACTTCTTATATACACGTTAAGGTGCACGGTTCTAATACAAATCATATTTGTGTAAACATTTGTCTAATTTATGAAAAAAAATCGAAAATTGGTAATAAATGTAACACTTATTAAATTATGCGAATAATGACAAAATTGAAATGCATATTTTTGTACAGCACAGTTAAATGTGTATTCGAGTATTTATGTATTAGCGGCTGGTGTGTCTGTGTGTGTGTGTGTACATGTAATATTGTGTTGAGAGTGTTCCCGGATTACACCCACCACCCCCTCTGCGTCACCACAGCACTAATTCCCGCCGAATCTTTGTCATCTCCCGCCATAATCTTACAGATAATGCCCCGACACATTACTACTGGACAAGAGCTTATTTTGCCCAACACAAGAGACCCCACTTAGGGGAGGTTTAGATTTTCTGTAATGCGAAAATCATGTGAAAATGGGTCGAAATAACCTAAAAAATTTACTGTGAGTGTGTAAAATAATGCAATGCTTTCCATGAAATATCTAGAACCTTTTACCTCCGTGAGTATATAACTTTATATTACACTTAAGGGTAGTTTCAGAGAAGGCCCCAACGTGTGTTCCCAAAAAAGAGATATACCATAGCGTCCTCTCATTCAAGGCCACGGAGTTGGTGTGGCAACGTCGCACCGGCTGGCCTGCCATGGTGATAACAGTAATAACGATAGTAACAACATAAATACCTAGGCCGATACTGCGACGTTGCCACTTCTATCTCGACACGGCCTTGTATGGTAATTGGTATTCGCTACTTGAAAAATACAGTATATAAGTTATCGAAATACCTTTAACAAAATATAAAGTCTTTCAAAATACTTTTAAATTATATATATTTTCCGTAAAATCAAAAATGGAGACAACGAAATCTCAACGAGTGTGACAAAAGCGTCATCCTCCTCGAACTGTTCACAGCTCCAAATTTAGCTTCTAGTTAAATCTAAATTATCACCGTCCCTCTTGACAAATTTAACAAAGCAATTTCACTTTGAACTAGTCCACTATTTTTAGCTGGAAGATGAAAAACGGCCGTCTTTGTTAAATGATATATTCAACGAAGACAATTGTGAATGCTTTGGCGCGTGACCGCTGAATTAGCAAGAGGCGTACCCTAGGTGTATCTGGCAGTGTTGGAGCGATTACTTCAGGGTGTTACTAGATCAAGGGGCTTGCTAGAGTCTGTGAAACTCGGGCAATTGTGAGATGATGTAGTGGCGTAGAAGATGATTTCGTTTCGGCTCCTCGAGTAAATTATGTGAGAATCGCAAGATTCGGAGTATTTCAACATTCACATGGAGGCTACGTTCTGCAAGGAATGTTTATACAAATTAATTCAAGTCGTATGTAAAAAAAACATGTATTATTGGAAGAATAATATTAAGGTTGATATTTATGATGTATGCGATACCGAAACGACTGTGTGTATTTGAACTATTTTAAGGTAAATATGAACGATTAAGGGTCTTACAAATTAATTTGTCAGCCTTGCTAAGATCAGCTTTATTCAGCCAACATTTATGCCAAATGGTCAAGGTGGGCTAGGTAAACCGGACAATTTAAAGTTGCATATTCAGGATAAAATCTACAAACGAAATCAAACACTAATTTGCCAAAGTTAAAAAAAATGTTGTATGTTGTCATGTGTTTATTTATTTTATTTTTCGTGTCTACGCGCCAGTGGCATTTATTAAAGTTTTTCGAAAGGAAACGGTCCAAGCCCCCGGTCTTGCTACCATCTTGAAAGTATCATTAATTGGTAACACAATGACAAATCGAATCTGAGTCTGTTAATGATCTCGCGTGGATCGAACCAGTGGCCTTCAGATTTGAAGGCGAGCACTCTAACTACTCGACTATCTATACGATGGAATGACAGAAAATTATCTAAACAGAGAACCGTCAGCTGATACAGATTATTGATTGAATTCAAATGTCTAACCACATGATCAGTAGGCCATGCCATAGACAAAAATAATTAATTATAGACCGTCAGCTGTGCAGCGGTTACCATAGGTTCTGGCATCCACCGCTTGGAGTGCTGTGTAGTTACGTAGCGGGTACGCCTTAACTACACAACGCTCCCAGCGGTGGACGCCAGAACCTATGCTAACCTCAGCACAGATGTCGGTCTATATTTAATTATTTTTGTATGGTTATACTGAAAACACACGATGACAATAAGACAATGAGATCAATTCCTAGGGGTAAATTAAGTTTTTTCCATCTTGCTTGATTTTCAACAATCCCTAAACATCATTGTTTTACAATATACAAATCGGAACCACATATTTACCACTAACAAGTACATTAGTTGCTAATTTAGTATTAGAAAATTGAAGTGCTACATCCTGTGGAGGAGGAACAAGACAATTGTCGTCTAGATGCGGATTGCGACATTTCCACTTTACCACTCCCTGTTCGACGCAAACCTGACATCATCAGACGATGTCCTACTGATGTCTTGTCACCAATGATTGGTTGTCAGGGAAGGTTTGTGTCGCGTCACTTCCTCCTGATCCCTCGGGACTCCGCCCCCCAGACGTATCCCGTCAAAGGATTTATACGGCTTGTTATTCCACCTCGGAGAACCACAATTATAGTGTCTGTTCGATCTTCTTGAGATTGTCTAAATTATATAAGTGCGAGAAAATATCAGTCTAGAAAACAGCTGATGAAAATGTCATGGAAAGGTGTTAATGAAAAAATAATTATTTTTAGTTTCAATATATTATTTTATTTTAATAGTTTTCCAAGCAAAACACAAACTAAAAATTCAAATTAACGAAGTCCATTTGTGTACGTTGGACAATAAAAGTTAATGTGTGTATGATTTTCAACGCGTTTATTTGAGTTAGAAATGTTGTGTGTATAATAACCCCTTTATAATAAAAGAATATTCCCGTAGATAAGCCATACATATTTCTCAAATTGTTGATATTGCCTGTTTGTCGTGAAGCCCGTTGATTCACCAGCATAACAGGAAAACAATTCCAATTTTCGATATTCGTGTTACAATTTACAAAAATAATATACATGTTTTTTTACAGCCCTGAGTTCCTTTTTTATTATATTTGTTAATTAGTGTTAAGCCTTGGATCTAAAACTAATGCGCAAATTAATCTACTAAAGTACTAGGAAAAATCAACAAATTCGAAATCTATTTACCCTTACTTTTGAAAATCCGATTTTTTCATTGTATTATGGGGTTTTATGGGGCAACGTTGCAATAACTTTTGAACCGTAAAAAGTCTAACGGGGATTTTACCGTTTTGTCCCGGATAACATACTTAACTTAAATCAAAATCGTTTGAGCAGTTTTCATGAAATCCGATTTTCCGTCATTTCGTTGTTTTTTTATGAAGAAATCATAATTTTGAAAATCTAACTTAGACAATGAATAAAATAAATACCTGGAGATACTATAGATTAGTACTCACATACAAAATTTAATCAAAATCGGACCACATGTGTAGCCTGTAGCTCTGTACACAGTCACACGAACAGACATAACCTCGAAAACAACTTTTTTAAGGGGGCCCAAAATGGATATTTCCAACCAAAACTCAAACTCGAGATTTTGACGAAAAAATACTTTCTCCGTACATACAAGTAAAAGTTCAACTCCTGAAATTTCCCAACTCACACGAAACATTGTCTGCAAGCTCTCAGCTCTACCATTCCTCTCCTACAACTTGGAATGCTCCAAGTTGATCTAACGCGAACTTGTTTCTCGTCTTTATTACGTTTATTTAACACACACATATTTTAACGGGCAACCTTCCATTCCTCGGCTATTTATGTGTCCGGTTGTCTTTCTCCCCTGTTTCTGTCTCCTCTGAGGTATAAACACACTTTAATTGGTCCCCGAAGATCAATGCTTGTTCTAGTTTTCACGGATAATTGAGGGATACTTCGTCTTGGGAGGTCCTTGGTTGTCGAAGGAAGTAATTAAGTTGAAGAATCAAATAAGCGCAATTATCTTGTTATGTTTAATATTTTATGTTGGATCAAATAGTGTCCATAGTATTTTATCATATTTTATCTAATCCGACGGATTACAAAGTTTTACAAAAAGTGCAATGATCAAGATAGCATTTTAAGTGCAGCTGATGCAAAAACACATGTGATATTACCTAATATAACTACCAAAGAAGAACAAATATAAGGCATAAGATTTTAACTATAGTAATTGATAAAATAAATTAGAAAACAATCTATAAATTGTTATATGATTAATGATAAATGACTAGATGCACTGTAATGAAATGCAGGTTCTATTTTCGCAATGGTTTCCTTCTAAGCTAATAACCAAGTATAAAATACCACGTCAAGAAAAAAAAACATCAAGAAAAAATTAAAAACTTCAAGAAAAAGTTGTTTATCAATCACTAATCGAAACATTAAATCAAACTACAAACATGTCAATGATTAAAATTTTTTTGCGACTTTCTTTAAGAATATTTAATCTAAAAAAAGTCTTCCTTTTTGATCAGCATTACTGTCCATCTCATAGCTGAAGGTGAATGACCTCATCTACAACCCATAAACAATATCGATACCGAATAAAACAAAGGTGCCATAAAAATAAACCCATCTACAAAGATATAATGTAAAAGAGTAGCTTTCACGTCACTTTGAACAATCCTGGATCGGACATAAAGAAAACTGAAGGTTAAGAGGAGCTGGAACTCTGAATGAATGTCGTCATGTCACAGCAAAAATAGCAGAGTAACTTATGTACTGGGGCTGAATGGGCCCCGTGACGTCACAGACGCACGCACGCACACCATCACATACACACACACACACACACACACACACACACACTTGCACGCGCTCGCTGGACCGTCGAGCCTCGAACGTTTCGGCAACTCGTATTTATCATCCTGTCAGAAATGAGCCAAGAGCATTCTGGGTGTTTCCTGTTTCGTGGATTGTGTGGCGAATGTAGGTGACAATGCTGTTTCAATCTTTGAAAACACCGCGTCTTTCACTTTTTAGGGTGTAGTTTGCCACGGGGGATAGACTTTTCTCCCTCTTCCTGACTGATATAACTATTTTTTTCGGTGTTACAGAAATTAGGCAAAGCATAAGTGTAACTAAAATTTGAGGTTATGTGAGATGAAAAGGACATATAAAATATCAGGCAAGAATGCCTTTACTATTCGGCAAAAACGTGTTGGTTTAAATATTAATAATTGCTTCGATAGCATTAAATATTTCATTAAAACTCTAAAGCAAGTATAATCTTCCTAACTCCTCCTTAAGAGTGAGAGAGAAAACTTCTCCAACAAAAACAAACACGAAGCAAAGATTATCACCGCTTAAGAGGAACGAAGGAAAATACAGGAGAGAGAAGTCGGCGAAAAGCGCTGAGACGTGAAGAAGGGGAGGAAACAATTGTGTTTAATTGTCTGTCTGATACGCGCAAACAATGGGTAGAGTGGTGGGGGAAGCGGCTGTGATTGGCGAACAAAGGAGCGCTGTGATTGGTCGGCGAGACAATAGAAGCAGCCACTCGCAGGTGTGGACCGTAGCGGCCGCCATCTTGCCACCTGGCGACGTGGTTGGCGAAGGTACCAAATTACGATACAAGGGGTCCAAAAGGTGCTCCAGCTGTACTTATATCACTCTATATTAATTATTGTTTAAATGGTTTTTAGTAGTGAAAAATTATTGTTTCTTGTGTTCTTCTTGAGCTATCAAAATGTGTTTGCACATATATACCTTAATAAGAACATTGATATGTACAAAAGATGAATGTTTATTTTTCACATCGAAACCGAAATTTGAATTTAAGTATTTTATTTAACGAGTGATCACTGTTGTTTTTTAATATTTCTAACAGGTACAATAATTTATTTATTTTATGTAATTTGCAAATATATAAAAACATATGATTCAGACATAATAGACCAACTACAATAACATTAAGAATCTGAAAAACAACCGCTTAAAGAATTAATTCAGCCACACAAACAAAAAATAGTTTAATAATTAATTTAACTTAAATTTCAGCTATGGCGTATGCTTTTGTGGACTAAGTTCAAATTTAAAGGACACTCAAATTTGCCATCTTAATGCTACAACTCGTTTAAAGATTATATTTGTGCGTATACGCTCAGACGAAAACCAATTAAATTATATTTTCTGGGAATATTATACTTTAGCGAGCAGAAGAAAGGGTCGGTCAACAATATGGTAATAAAAGCCCCTTCAGATCCTTTGAAAGTCAAACAAAACATTAAAGAAAATCCTTCCTTTGAAAGGGAAAACTCCTTTGTAAAGAAAAAATTAGGAAGCAAACTGGATGAATACGCAAATAAAAATAACATACTGCATGACAGACAGACATAAGTTTTAAGGGAAAAGGAGTTTGCAGAAAATTTATCAAATAAAAATATATTGGATTTGTGGCTTAAGGTATTGTGATTTTCATAGGTATGGTTGTCGTACTCGTACAATTATTCTTCACTCATTTTGGGCTCAAACTGTTTCGCGGGTTTGCTTGTCGAAATAAATACGAATTGATCCTAATAAAGTATATTAAATTTCACAATTCACAGTAGAATTTCACCTATTGTACTTCACAGTCTATTGAGGTCTATGAGAGAGCATTAAAGAAGAGAAACTGGAAGAGACTGATGCAGAGAGGAGGGAATGAAATGATGATAACAGAACAGCTTATAGAGAGAATTATAAAAAGGCTGAAAGAATGTGAAGGAAGTACAGAAAGGAAGGGATATAAAGTTAATAAAAGAACATCTGATAAAGAGGATGATACCACAGCTGTGAGAATATGAAGGAATATACAGAAAGGAGAGAATATAAAGCTGATAAGAGAACAGCTGATAGAGAGGATGATATCACAGCGGAGAGAATATGAAGGAATATACAGAAAGGAGAGAATATAAAGCTGATAAGAGAACAGCTGATAGAGAGGATGATATCACAGCTGAGAGAATATGAAGGAATATACAGAAAGGAGAGAATATAAAGCTGATAAGAGAACAGCTGATAGAGAGGATGATATCACAGCTGAGAGAATATGAAGGAATATACAGAAAGGAGAGAATATAAAGCTGATAAGAGAACAGCTGATAGAGAGGATGATATCACAGCTGAGAAAATATGAAGGAATATGCAGAAAGGAGGGAATATAATGCTGATAAGTGAACAGCTGATAAAGTCAGATAACAGCTGTTGACTGGTTGTGCTGACGGCGAACTCAATACATTGCCTCACTGAATCCGATCTGTTCCTATATCAGACATTTTTCAATTTATTTCGCCAAGTAAAAGCAAACTATTGAAGACATAATCAAAGGAACAACTCTAATATGTTGGATAAAGGTGTTTCAATGGGTTCATTTCAAATTTTCCACCTCACTGATCGGGAAATGCGTATCTTCGAAGCTATTGGAGGAGGTTTCTGAATATGGGGATGGCATTTCTTATTTTCAGTATTTTGTGGTTGGATACGTGTATATTATATTCGTAAGACTTTTATATAGTTTAGTGTTAACTTCAAACTGATTCTTATGACTATTCGTTTGATTCTTTGTCATTTGTTATCAGACTGATTTGATTAATCATCGAGAAAATATTCTGCAGTAAATTTTCCATTGTTTGGCAAGGGCTTGAAAAGACACTTGATTAATCGATAGCAAAAGTATGTATATTCTTTGATGAATCATTAAGAAATTTCATACAAAATGAAGGGTTGAATAAGTTCTTAGTTTATTTTTAGTTAACTTTATGTAAGTTATTCTAAAACTTGTTAGCTTGTTAGTTCTTCATTGAACCTGCTGAACTCATAATGCTTAATGTTTTGCCATTTCATGAATGGTTTGTATGAATTGTTTTACACTAGGAAAGTTCAGTACACCTAGTATCAACGGATTATTTCTAAACATGAATTAGTAGGCCAAGTAGGTATACAATTTTTTACTTAGATAAATTAAATGTTAATTTGATAAGAATCTTTGAATCTTCCTCGAATACACAAACCAGATCCGATCAAAGTTCCATTGAATATAAATGATTGATGAATGAATAATTTGTTCCAATATAAAAATCTTACCGAACCTGATCTTACAATAATTTTTAAATATCTGCTGAATTAAAAATTGTCAAGCATATTAAATTTACAGAACACAATGTATGAGAAGAAGCTGGGCTTTGGAAACAATAGTGATGCAGAGCGGGGGCGAGCGCTTGGCTCTTCCACCCGGCAGAAATAGCCACACAAAATGGCCCCTTTCAACTAATAATTGGCCCAACTAATGTCATCTAGCACGATTGTGGGACAGGAATAGAGCAGGAGCAGGAAGTGGAGTTGGAATTGAGGTTTTAGTTGGCAACTTTGATAAAGGAATAGAGAATGGACTATTCGAATATGATGTACACTTTATGGATTGTTTTATGTTTGTAGAGTGATGAAATTGTTCACAAAGGTCTGTAATAAATCATGGACAGTATGGAAAAAAATAGTTTTTTTTCTGTAAACAATGTATTTTTGTGAAGTCGATAACCGTCAGTTTCGTTTATTGGGATAAGTTTGTAGGTCGTGTTAGGTACACCGATTTTTTTTGTAATTAAAGTGTATAATTAAATAGAAGTGTTTAAGTACATTTTTTTTGTTTTAGATGATTATAGTTCTCAGTTACCTATTAAAAGGTTGCCAATTCGATCATGAGAAAAGTCAGTAACTTTTTGATTGAAAATTGAACCCAGCTGTTCCTTGAATTGGGTTTTAAATTTTTGGAAACCGAGCCCAGCCACCCTTAACCATCGTACTTAAAATAATAGTACTTATTAAATAAGCAGTTTGGCTTAGTCATACTCATACTTCGATCACCATTGCCTTAAACTACACACTTTAATGATATTAAGTATGAATCATATGTGTAGCAATTTTAACTACCCAAACTATTCAGTACCAGATTAACAATACCTGTATTCAAACTCCAATTGAAAAAAATGTCCAAAGCAAAACCCAAACGTCCAATAAAGATTTATTTCACTGCGTCCAAAACCAGCGGTAAATAACCCATCCTGTATGGAAGGGAGTGCACAATCCGCAGCAACAAGCCACAATTAATGCGCGCCATTGTCCGCAGCGGGCGCTCAAAGGTAGTAATTTTCCGCAAATTTCCTCTTTCTGAGCGCACAAACAGTCCAAATTGGAGTCGGTAGACCACTCGGGTATTATTCGACCTGTATTATCTGTTTGGCGTGCGCTGATATAATTGCAATTAAAAAAGCAATATGGTATAAAGAGTGAAAAGGCCGCTAATACTCTAATACTGCATCCGGCTCGAAGGATCAAAGTGATCGCAGTGATAACTGCGGTTACGGTCACGTGATCAGGGGTTAGATAATAGATAGTGATGAAGGTCAAAGAACGGGGTTCTTTATGAACGAAACTAAAGGGGAATGGAACGAGTCATGCTCACTCTAGTTCTCAAAAAAAAAAACACAATTCTATCTTATGATAGACTCCTTTTTTCTTAGATTTGACTAATTAATTGTACGATACGTAGCATAGATATGTTGCCACGACATGAAAACATAACATAGCAGTAGTTAAGTCTAGATTTATTTATTTATTTGCTGTTCGTTCTAGCTATATATTTTTGAACTTCATTATTCCATGTTGTTATTGGCAATTGCCGGGATTTGAACCCAGACCAAACTGAAGTCCACGTTCTTAACCACTAGACCAGCTCACTCCACTTCTAAAAGTATATTAGTTACGCCAACGATCAGTATCTAACGTTTTCTGAATTGTAATATACGAATTTCTACTGGAGAGGACGTTCAGTATCACAATGAGGCCTCGTTATCTTAAATTCTGTTTTAGCGAATTTCCCATATAGGGAATAAGCTATTACCGTAGGTCTCATGGTAAGACCTAGACCCGGGACCGATTTACTTTTTCGTTTTGAGGTCCCCAGAGGCCAAAAACACCATCCGTTCAAATTCATATATATATATATATATATATATATATATATATATATATACACGGCCGCGCCCGGGAAGCCAGTCACATAAAATATACACTGGAAGTCAGTCAGTTGCACCCCCCAATATATTTCAAGACTATGATATATATATAATATATGTTGGTAAATATCTTAAGCCTAGACATATCTGAACGTATATATCTCTTTTTTTCTTAAAAATACTAAAATATAATTACGTAAAAAATGCTATGCTAATGCAGTCACCACCGCATTTGCATGGGAAAGCCAGTCACGTAAAATTTGTGCTGCTAAGCCAGTCACTATATATTTTACCGCATACCACTGGAATCCAGTCACTGAAAATACACCCGGGTATCCCGTCACTTCAGTCACTTTCACCCCTGCCCTTCTACTTTGTGATATTTATTTGTTCTACAAGCTTGAAAATCCGCACCTCAAACAAATGGATTATGCTTCAGGCATTGAGCACTCTCATAACCCATCTTTCGCACTTCATTTTAATTAGTTGCCTTCCAGATTACTTAACAATTACTATTCTACAGATTAAATACCTAAATGTCAATGTAATCTTTGGTCGTCTTAATAGTCGTCCTGGCAACTGTGGATACAAATATGTACCGTACTAATTCGCAAGCGTAAGGTGGGAAGTTATTCCTTTATAGTCGCACAATTAGGCCTATTTGTTGAGTCCTTGGAGGCAAGCGGCCATCTTGGATGATTTCAAAAAGCTGTAAAATTTACCGTCCAAAAATATTTTTCAAGTGTTTATAATTTAAATAGCTAGTATACTGTGGGATTAGAAATGTTCTTTGTAGTTTTGAATTATTCTCCAAGGGAGTCCATAAAATAAGTTAACGGTCACGGTCATCTTGGAGAAAAGGCCAACTAATACGAAAACAATATCCTGTGTTGCGCGGGCCGTAGCACACAAATAGTTTTCCCGCCTCAAACAATCAAAGGCGTGTGGAACAAGGCAAAATTCTTGTCTCTTTTGTGGCGAGAGGTAGGGGCGAGCCTAACGGGTTCCATTGATGGGCTACCCGGCTACCGACCGACCTGGGGTAGCGACTAGCGAGCCAGTGGATGGTTAAAGGTTCTGCCGGTTATTTCCATCTTATTGCTGGTTCTCGAGCTTTTTGAGCTCGTTGTACAGTGAAATATTACTTCCCTATTTTATATAGCCACAATCAAAGCAATTTTTACAAGAAAGAATGAAGATATAGACTCAGTGATGTGTGGTTACTTAATTAAATCATGTTCCTTGATTGTTTACCCTTTTGTTAGAACCAATAATCAATCAACTTATATTTCTTTATTTTTCGATTTATTATCTATATCAATTCAAGAGGTAGCCCTGTACCTGGTTAACAAATATACCGATTACATTTAACGTGTTTTCTTTGAGTTACGCCCCATGGGATTCCAAAGTTTCACAATGTTACTTGAATGTTATAGATTTGGAGCTTATGAAATTTGGAGGTTATGAACCGCTCTGTTTATTTAATATTTAAACGTTGGAGTTTGTGAAACTTGGACATTGTGAACTAGTGATTATTTGAATGTTATAGTTTTGGAGCTTATGAAATTTGGACATTATGAAACGCGCTGTTCATTTAATATTTTAAGCGTTGGAGTTTGTGAAATTTGGAGTTTATGAAACGCTCCCGTTTTGTCTGTACATTGCTCAGAATCATCAACTTTTAGATTATTTTTACGTTTTAAACATTCAAGAATCCGAAAAAAGTTTCATCTCAATTCCGTTATTATCTCAATCATCAATTATTATCTCAATTCCGTTGTTGTCTATCTTCCGTCTGTCACGGTCCAAAGGCCATTTTACGCGGCCTTCTCCTGAAAACGAGAGTACCTATCAAGATCCTCGAATCATTTTAATGTATCCACTGAATTGGCGAAAGTGTCTTTAGCTATTAAAATATGGCCTCGCTACTTTGTAAAAAAAACTTACGGACGTTTAAAACCCAATTTTGTGCGATTTTTGTCAAGTTTTCTCACAATGTTTATCACATAATCATCATATGAAATAGCGAACAGCTGTTCGGATCAAGATTATTTTTCTCTAGCTGTCACTGATATGTTTACATTGAATATTGTTTACAAATACCGCAATCATTTCAGATCAAGTTTCAAAAGCAAATCCAAACCAAGTTGGATTAAAACCGTTTTTCCTTACATGACGGATTTTAATTAATCGCAAGTGCAATAATGTGTAGGGTAACCGTAAATGAAAATAGAGCTTCTTTGTGTATAGAATTTCTATCGAGTTTTGGGTTTATAACCGGGGAAAAGACTTTGACTCAGTGTTCTATATGCCTGGGAAACTTACATTTTTTACATAAGCGTTACCAATAGCTTACATATAAGGTTTCAACTCGTTGACGGCACTTCAATGGTGGTTGTGTAAAGTGTTTAGAGACAACTACAGTGGGTGATTGTTACGGATTATGCTCAAATCGTATTTCTAATGTGTCTTCTCAACGCTATGTGCTGCTCGCTGGACCATACGTCCAACAGACCAATTATCAATCTCTTGGGTTCGTAGGCTTAAACAATTATTCATAAGTTGGTAGCGCATATAACTCAGTGTTCCGTACGGACAGGCCAAGAGCACCTTTGATAGTGAAATTTCCAACCTGAATGTTTAATGGCGAGGTTGAGGTATAGTATTTTAACTATATATCGTTTGGTAAGTTAGGTAAGGTTAACCTAACCTAACTAACCAAACGATATATGGAATTAAACAATCGAATAATCAATATTACTAATTTAGTTGTTTGTGCCAACAGATATGGAAGTGTACCCCTCATAGATCTATTACGCATTTTTTTTTACTTGAAACTGTCAGATACTGTATTTGTTTGTATATAATAGTTTGGCTAGCATATCTGAAAATATGCAAACCAATAGTTTTTCTTTATTTAGGAAGGTTTCAACTGACCACTAGAGGATCCCCGTGCGTAGAACGGGCACACAATAGTAATTAATATTTAATTAATACATTTTATCTTACTAATATTATAAATGTGAAAGTTTGTATGTTTGTTTGTTTGTTTGAAGTTCAATCACGCATTAACTACTGGCACAAAAGATATACTGTTTTTAATTTATAAATAACTAGTGTACCTGTTGCTCGAATTCGAGCAATTGCGAAGCATTACAGGCAACTCAAAGATTATGGAAATACTCACGATCTACAACAACAGTTAGATATAATCAACATCTTTTGTAAATATCTTTTCTTTTTTCAAAAAGCTTATCTTGTTTTTTTAGTGTTTTCTACAAATTTTTCCCTCTCATAGCCGCATTAGGTTGTCTATGACAACGTTTATAAATAAAAAAAATATATTTCTATTTCTTCTACTTAGTTGTGTTCTATGACTTTTTCTATGTTTCCATTGTTTGCAAATTGATTATTTCAATGATTGCTCAAGAAATGTAGAAAATTGTTAATTCAGTTTTATATTTAACCTATATCTAATTGTCCAGCATTTTTTGCTCTTTTCCATTGTAATAATTACACCAACCCAAGTTTCGTCCACAGATGCAATATGCCAACAAATATCACCTACGTACAATCTCCAAGAAGTGTTGAAAAAGGCAGAAACCAACCCATACAATAGAAATAAGTTAACTCCAAAAGAAATAATTTTAAGAGTTACTGTGATATTAGGATTTTCCACTGATTTGGTAATTGGACATTATATTGCAAAACATGACACGATGCAGAAGAAAATCCAATTTAAAATCAGAAAACCCCATTGCAATTACTGTACTTCACTTTGACAAATTTAGTAAATCACAATTTAAATATTAACAGCTGTTTCATTCAAAAGTAGTGCAAATGTATGCATAAGGTCGTAATGTAAACAAATCTGAAGAGGCAACTTTAAAGGCTTCTGGGGCAGAGCCCCAAGGGAATTTACCTCGTTCCTCTTTTGATGGCTCATCTACAGACCAAGACCTTTCTTTAGAGACCCCTACCAAGTTTCTACGCCCAGCCGTTCTCTCAAATTAGCTATGACAAAACCCCGTTTTCCTCCATAAGAATAACAAGGGATGGGAATTTAAAGGCCACTGGGGCAGAGCCCCAAGGGAATTCACCATGTTTTTCTTTTGATGGCTCATCTACAGACCAAGACCTTTCTTTAGACACCTCTACCGAGTTTCTACACCCAGCCGTTCTCTCAAAATAGCTATGACAAAGAAAAACAGTTTCAAATTAATATATATATTTGTCATATTGTGCGAATCTTGGTGATTTCAATTTGGTGATTTGCTTTTTTCTGCTGTTTAGGTGCAGTGGTAGAACATTATTATGGATATGGTAGATGTTTTATACTATATTATACCGTAAATTAAAGAAACGACACGACGAGTGTCGTTGTCAATAATGTCGTCTGATTCTGACTGATGTCAGATGTTACACTGAATCGGTCACAGGGATAATAATTAGTTGTAACCTACCACTAGCTTACCTAACTAAGTTTGAGTGTTGCTATTTGCAGTGTGGGATGATTGCACTGGACAGTTTAGCTATCTATTTCAGAAAAATAAAGTTTAAAATAAATCAAATTCTAGGATCTGTTCTTAAGTTGTGGCCGTTTTGAGATGGATGCTTTCACAGTTCAGTTTAGCCTAGCCTGAACAACTGGATTAGTAGCTTGACTTAGTGGTTCATCCATGTTTAGTTTATAAACACTAATCAATGCCTAATCTAGATTATAGGTGCCTTATTCTAGGCCTACTCTGTTTTAAAACTAATATACATAGGCATAAGCTTTATTTTTTGTATTAAATACTGGGTGCATCATTAAGGTAACTCCGTTAGGTTGCTTTTTATAAATAAATAATTTCATAAATCACTGATACCCTATATCATCTAAGTGTGCTCAGTACATAATGACACTCTCTCAAAAAAGTACTAATCCTAACCCAAAAAAATATAGATAGGTAGCTTTAGGCCTACAGAGGATGAGTGTTTATATTTATATCACTTATATTTATATATCTGTGGTTAGGTTTTGGTTATGTTTGCCTTAAGATGGCTATAAGCTTAGGACTAGATATCAAATAAACTCCCAATTAACTTATAGTGCAGCCTAGCCCTAATTTGTCAGTGTCAATGAAATAGTGCAATATCAAGGACAACCAAACTTGGATATACAACCATGTTTATACCTAAGGTTCCTTTTTGGTACTCACCAACAAGGATCAACCGTAATTATTTTCAGTCAGAAAGTGTCCTGAGTTTCCAGAAAATTGTAACTTATTACATTTTAAAAATTGAGGGTAAATTAAACGTTTCGGTTCTGGTTTTGGAGCGAGTCCAAGTTCTTGCAGTGACTAATACTTCAAAGGAAGGAAGGTGGGAAGATTTTCATACTACTAATAGCCTTCTTTGAATTCAGCGTGAAAAATACTGGGTAATTTCTATAGTTTCGGCCATTTTGGGGAACCAAACAAATTTTTAAAAACTCTTCTATCTCATCATTTCAGTACACTATGATATTATTATTTGAATAGAAGTTAAATGTCAAGAAAAAAAATACCGCAAATTATTATTTTTGGGATAGCATTACATTGACCAAGGAATACTCTCAAAGTGTAAAGTTTCCCGAACAAAGCTCGGTCCCCAGCTACTTGTCAAACAAAGCAATAATGTACGTTATTTCATAAAATTTGTACCTGAGAAATGTACAAATGGAAAATGCATTTCTCGTAAGTGTAAGCGAATCTTAAAATGATAGAATTTGTAATAATACGATCTTAAAACGAGCAATTCAGTATTCTTATTCAAAACACCAAACACCCGCCACTGGATCAAAATATGCCCGCACGGCGCAATCCGGCACGGTGGGAAGCCCCTCTCGTACAATTTAAATTACGTACATAAGCCAAAAATAAAAAATATGATTTAGAACATTTCGCTTTTTGTATACAGAATCCACTGTTTTTAAACTAACCTGACCAAAAAATTAAATAAAGTAGTAGCCGACAAAAAAAGTTCCGTGGAAATTTGCTATGTCACGTTTCATAAAACATGAAAATTAATCGACTTTATTTGAATATTTAAAATGAAAAGTACCGGGGGACCGAGCCGTGGCTCAGTATGTATATTTCGATTGTAAAAGCAATATAAAGGAAACTCGTGTTTTCTGTATAACTAATTTCGGCTTTTATTGTTTAAGTTTGAGTGGAATTTTAATTTACTATGATGTAACTTTAAATGGACAATGCAAAACATTAATTTATTTTAATCTTACACATTTCTGTTATTGTAAATAAATCATAGAAATTTAAAAAAATAAAAGTAGTATTTTTTTAAATACGTTCCTAATGAATGAATTAATATGCGATCACAGGTTAATACAGTAGCAATCAACTACACAGCATTAAAACAGCACAGTGTATGTAAGGGGTGTGATTTATTTCTTGGTACTAAATTAAGTCATTCTTCAAGTATAAGTAAAACTTCAGCATGGGCCTACTCTCTAACGTACTATCATATGATTGATTAGCTGAAGGCAGATAAGTCCAATTCAAGCTTATATTGCTTACTATAAAGATTGTTGTAATACAATTAACTTTAACTAGTGGTCGTCCAGTGGTCGAAAACTCGACCAAAAAAAATTTAATGTACAGGTTTCAAATGATTTAGGCCTAAAACTTTTTTTCCCCGTGTGAGTAACTAAGGACTTCTGGATAATTTAAATATGATATTTATATGTTTCTTACTCAGGAACAATGCCGTTCCGGGACACTATATAAATGGACGTTAACGTGATTATAAATTTGCATTTTACATAGTCAAAATACAATAGGTATTGCGCAACCGTGATATGTTAAGTCATTAACCTTGGTTTACTAATAAAAACTACACCGTATGCTTACTCAAACAAAACAAAACTTGCTTACTGTACAGTAGTAAATCACGTAAAGAACAAAACAAAATGAAAATGTAGACTAGAAGACTACTGATACCGTAGTCATCCTAGGCTACTACTACATGATGTTTCAGAACAGAAGTATGGGGATAAAAATATTAAATAACTCATAAAACACCATAAAATCATAGTACTGTACTTAAGTCTTTCTGGTAATAATAACAATGATAAAAATAAGATAAAGATAAAAACGATGTAAAACACCTCTTATTATTTCTCTTTGTTCTATTCTTTCATTGGTTTCTCTACATCCACAAGTTGTCATGGTTACTAATCACCCAACGACCCAACCACAAAATATTGTAGTGTTGTGACAGCAGACAGAAGCAGACGATTGTCAGTATGTCAGTGTCAGTGCACGATTGTCAGTCTGTAGGTGCGAGCGTATAGGTTGACCTTGACGATACTGATCGATATTTCTCCGTTTTGCTTCCATCTTATTTTTGTTAAATGAACTGTAATATTTCAATAATTGGGAACCTACTGCACATAAAAATTACCGTAAATAGTAAAATATATCGTTCATATCGAAATATTAGACTGAAAAACGTTAAAGTTACAAATAGATAACCCATTATGGTTTTTATTCAATGACCGATGTATTATACAAAATAAATTATAACTTTTTTTGATATTAATCAACAGCATTTATTACAGCTTGCAGCACTTATTGGTATATATAAATATCCCAGTTACTATTAGTAAAAAAAAATAAAACACAAAATTGTGTGGCCATTCAATTTTTATAAACACAGTGTTAAACATTTGACTCTGCAGAATACCGGATGGTAAAGAGTGTTTGGTTTCAAGAAAATAAAATAAAAAATAGTTTAACCTGCTTTACTATTTATTTTGAAAAATAATAGATAGGAAACCATAAGGATAGGTATGGGATTGAACTGAAATAATTGCAGGAAAACTTAAATCGTAAATTCCACAATCTGTACATTGTTAGAGAGCGAGAGAGAGAGAGAGAGAGAGAGAGAGAGAGAGAGAGATTTGATAAGGAATCTGAAAAGTAAACAAATAATCGTTTCTGGCGTTCGTGATATTGTACCCCCCTCCCCCCACCGTATTTGCACTCTTGACCACTTTTTGTTGCTTCCTTATCATTCATCCGTCCCAAAATATAATTCCTGTAATAGTTTGTTTGTAAAATTGAAATTATTATAAAAATATTTTATCTTTCGAGTGTAGTTTCATGGTTATTCTTATCAGATAGAATAATATCGTTGTCATATGTAATAGTTACTCCTTCGCGTTACGCAATTGCGTAAAAAACAGTTCCAGTATCTCGGACAAGATTCACGTATATTTCTCGAGATAAAGAAAATCCGTATAGTTCCCGGTCCGTGGAAACACTGTAAATACTAGGATAAAAAATATTGTATAAAGGAGAAGTTGACTCAAATTTCAACTGAAGGTAAAAAAAATCAAAATAACTTAAAATATGAGATGATGAACGGGTAGGATCAAGATTCAACCAATTATAATTAATTAATATTCGACGATCCTTATTAGAGGTGCATCATATTTATTTGGAGTATGAACATGTTTAAACATTAACACGTAGTTAATCACTATCCCAACACAAATAGTAACAAGGAGTAAACGAAGGTTACAGACCGCTGGGTTTTACCGCTACAAAGTAGGGTAGGGTGCCGTACTGGCTACACTACTCCACGATAGAACACACGATGAGACAGTCTCCGCATTGGTATTGCAGTTACGCTTATCGACACAGGCAGCAGCACCGGTTTGCTGTTTTCATACGTATAAAGTGCACGGGAAGCCATACCTGACTGGCTTATGGGAGAGCTGACTGGCTTTCGGGCGGGTGACTGCCACACCGAGTAAATTACCAGCGCACTGACTGCCAAACCGGGTGGGCACAAAAGTATATATATATATTTATATATGTGTCCGTTAGCGCGATAACTCGAGCAAAATTGATCCGATTTTGATGAAATTTGGTACAAACGTGTAAACCTACATTAATTCGAACGAGTTTGCGAACCAGCATAATCGGACCATGGGATCAGGGGTTTATGGGGGGTTTTATGGGGTAAAAATGGGTTTTTCTCGTTTTTGACCCTAAAAACTTTAAATTTCTAAATTTCTCTCTAGACCATTTTGAAGAGCTTAAAAAAACAAATAATTTAGTATATTGAAGTGTTTTTGAATGTTCATTGACTACGGAGAAAATTTAAAAAATTGTAAATTTAAAATTCCCATGTTATTCTTATGGAGAATAAATAAACTGTTCTAGTTTGCTTGTTTATGGATATATTTTAATCAAATTTGGCAATTTGGTTTATTTTATACTAAGCTATCAATATTTCAATTGAAAAAACACACCTCAACATCTTCCCCGTAGCAGCAAACCTAACTACTCACTAAAATAATGTTATTTAAATAGGAAATAAATCTGAAAATTTATAGGGAATATTTTAGTAGAAATCAAGCCGGGTAAATGGAAATTCGCTTAGTATGCAGGTTTGCTGCGACGGGGGTATTTAAATTTTGTTATCGTATGCCACATTCCCGTAAGTTTCTAGTGTTTCTAAAAGTTAAAGAATTGCTACAAGTCTTTGGAAATTCAGTCAACTTCTCACCTTTCGATATTGTCCTTCATCTTCATGCTTTAAGTTTATAGTGTTTCCAAATGATAACGAAGTACTACGGACGTTTGAGACGCAACCCTCGTTACATTGGAAATTCAAAATCATTTTGACCGTATTTTTCGCTTTTGAAAATCTCCTTTCATCTTCTTGGTAAGGTCCTAGTGTTTCCGAAAGCTGACGAAAGGCTACAGACTTTTGAGATGTAAAAGTCTTTAGAAATTTAGCCAACTTCCCACCTTTGGAGATCGTCCCTTCGTCTTCATCAATTATCAATTCAATTATCAATTATTTAAGATGGGGACGCCACTATGTGCGTATTTTAACCCAAATATGAGTGTAGGATGAGTGGCGCGATCTTGTAGTCTTGTTAGTGACTAAGGCCGACATGTTCCTTAGACATAGCTGTTAATTAATAGCACATACAGCTAATGACAACTAAGGGACCTACAGTTTATTGTGGAATCCGAACCACATTTTTCCTCGTAATTAACAAATTGGTCTAATTATTAGGATAGTACTGCGGATGTTCGTAGTACTAACTAGTGCGGACGTTAATCCACACCAGGGAGCATCGCATCCACAGTGCATCCCTATAAATATCCACAATTCGTGACCTCCTAGTAGCTGGATTACAGGACGACGCCACCCGTCCCAGTCATGCTAACCTTTTACTGTTTCCAAATGATAACGGCTAGACACGTTTGAGACACCACGGTTATGTCTTTGGAATTTCAAAATCTTTGTGAACCAACTCTTCGCCTTTGAACGTCGTCCTTATTCTTCCTTGAAGGTTCCTAGTTTTTCTAAATTATTCCAAACTAATTGTTAAGTACGTTAGGCTCTTGTCTTTGAAAATTCAAAATCTTCGCCACCCAATGAGGGGCGAGGACCCAGTCCTTGGTGTCGGAAGTCCCGAGCGTGGGTGTGATGAGCCACTGGGAACCAGGACCCGCGACTGTTCCCGAGACGTGCTCCACGACACACGACCTGCTGCGACTCATTGTCAGGTGTGAATAAGAGATCATCCTCGACCGCTGACAGTGTCACCGAGGACAATGACAATGTGACGAGACTGTACCTCGGTCTGTACGGAGTTGCTAAAAGGTATGACGTTGTTGTGGAGTAACTTAAAGTTTGAGGGTTCGATAGGTTTCCTCGAAAAACTAACTTAAGAAGAATAAGTAAATTGCTACAACATTGAACAATTTGGTTATTTATCAGTCCAGCTCTTGACAATGATAATGAGCTGATCATTTAAAGTTTTTGTGACAAGATATACCTATACCTTGGTAACCAGTAAGGAGTGTGGCTTAGAAATACGGCTGTAACTGGTGTTTCAGGGTTCAATGGATCTCGTATGATAAAAATCGTAGGAAGAATAACTAGATACATTATTGAACGAATAGTTATCAGTTCAACCAAGGCCGCACTAGATATACTAGTGTATATATATAGTATATCTAGTGCGGCCTTGGTTCACCTGATCATAAAACTCAGTTTGTTTGTGACAAGACTGTACATCGGTCAACTGTGAAGTATACTGGGTTGCTAAAAGGTCTAACACGATTTTGCAATTAGTTTTTTGGAATTTCGTTGACCGAATGAACAAACGTAAGAAGGATAAATAAATTGATTTCTTATTTGACATTCAGTTAATTATTATTGGCTCAGTTTATCATAAAATCACTGTTTTGAGACGAAATTGTACTTTTGTAAAGTGAGTGTAGGGTCTGCTAAAATCTAGATACCACAGTGGCTGTGCAGTTGGTATTTTAGGATTCAATAGTTATACTGGAATAAAAAAAACTAACAATAAATACTACATAAGTAGGTTTAAAAAGTACTTATTTTGTTCAAGAAGCAGAAAAATAAATAAAACTAATTGATAGTAAAAGTATGTCCCAGCCCCCCAAAAAATGTGAAAAAACATGGCAGGTGATGATATAATATAAAAGTGCTTGAGTGCGAAAGAATTAAATGAATTGCACCAATTTCATTTGGTAAAATTTATATAATCCTTTTGTGGTTAATACACCTTCCCCTCTACCCACTAATAAAGAATTTTCAACAGTAAAACATTGCATATTATTAAAAATACAGTTTTTTCAAATCCAATTAAATGTTTAATATTAATCAATTATCTTTTTCTTCCAGTTTACACCAGTTGAAAATTTTCATTCACAAAACATAAGAAACATAAATGAAGAGCTCCCAACTGACCAACGATTCCGCTCTTTTGGAAAACAGTAAAAGTTACCTTCACAAATCGAACTCAGCGCATCTTTTGTGAACCCGAGCAGCGTTCAGAAGAAAGCTTGGAACACAGGCGTGCTCAATAAACCGGGAAATAAAAGCCATTCGCTCTTGAATATCTCCATAGACAAAGGCGGAGTTGAAGGATGAAGGAAAATGGAGAGGCGAGCGAAAAGCGAGGGAAAAGGAGAAGGCTATCGAGCGAGCCTTTGTCCGAAAAGAATGGCACCTTTGTGAAGCACACAAAACAGCGAGCTTGGATACATGTTTCGCGGAAATTCAGCTTTGTTTTTGTTCTTCAAAGCTCAACTGCGTCGTACAAATAAAAATATAACTTTCGTTATTGTAACTTTTATCCTGGACAAGTTTGGCTTTCTAGAATTTACTCTTTTACTTTGGACGCTGACCATTTATTTTCATTATTTACAATTACTGTATTGAATATTAACCATTTGCTTTGAATATTTAGTTTTAGATTAATATTGAACAGCTATAGCAATCTAAGGCGCAAGCGACGCAAAATGGGTACAGCCTTTAAATTATGTTCAACAAAATGAAGGCGCAAAGATTTTATATAGTTTATTTTATAATACATATAATGTTTTATAGTGTGTGCGGGTTTTACAGCAGTTAATAACACACGTTGTATAAACCTGTTTTGATCTGAGATTTATTCATCGCTTGGTTGGCATATAATGATTATTACAAATATTACCCTTTGCAACTTGAAGTTTTAGCGACAGAAACATATACTAGGAAAATAGAAAAAAAATAAAAAAAGGTGGGCTAGCAGAACCAAAACCGCTTTTGCAGGTTTATATTCCACTGATTTAATCTAATTGTTACTGCCTTCTCGTCTTTAGCACACAGGTATTTGTGGACATTAAAGCACAGACAATGGAAACCATTAAAGTATTATATTGTCTGTGATTAAAGGCACTAGTGTACAACTTCTTAAGACCATTCAGTAGTTTATGGTTTGGAAGATGGTAAGGACATCTTGCAAAGTTTTAGCCTAGCACACTCTTAAGTTGCCTAACTCCAGTCCCGTGCTCGTGTATCCTCATAAAAAAAGGTAGAAGATTAACTTCGGAAATTCTTCTTCGGTTAAGGTGGCTGAAAGGCCCTACACCAAGTATAATGCATGATTTCGAACTAATTTGGGGGGGGGGGAGGGGTTAATTCTTATTTAGTTTAAGCTTCAACTTCAAAAGTACACTTTACATAAAATGGGACTGTGGTATGAACTTACTGGTACGTACTATCAACCAAGCGAAATATTAGGTCTAGAGCACGTGTAATAGCTATTTACGTTACAAGTGTAGTAAGAGCGTTCTTACATCCTGCAGTTAGGTAAAATCGTATACTTGGTGGAAAATTTAGTATTTATGAGTATTTAAAATTTAATCCATAAAAAGTAGCTTTTCCAAAATTAAAATCCTTAGAGGTTATGTTTGATTAAAACGTCAAAATCAAAAGAATGCCCAGCTGAGACCGCCATGGATGCTCACCTTGTGTTGTTGTTTACAACTCTTTGACGCCCCATAAAAGCGGCACACAGGGTTCCTAGTAGTTCATGTCATGTTCGGCGATTCGGCGTAAAGAGAATCGGGTCTTCCTAGAACATCTCCCTCGCCACAGACATAAACAATATGAGTTTGGAATGACGCTTCTTTTAATACTCGGCGGAACCCAAGGTGTTGTAAAAATATGAGTAGTCAACTTAGAGTATACATTTACCTAAAGGAAACGAATGAGTGCAAAAGCCAAAATTTGAGTGCAAGATGAATTGTTATTTTGGATATTGAAATGGTGGATAAATGTAGTTTTACCTTTTATTTTGATGGTACAGTGACACCTAGGGTTAGGTTCAGACCACTAAGTTATCACATACGGTATTCATTGGTGATTGGTGGGATGTAAATATAAGCCTTCTGGGACAGTGGGTTTAAGTTTGTTGCAATAAGACAAAGATCAATCTCATATCTTTAGTTTGTTACATATTTTTTATGGGTTCTTATTTTTTTGTACGAAATATTGATTTTGTTATCTTTGCAATTTTCTTTTCAATTACTTGGACTAAGGGTCTTTTTCAGAAGAGGGCCGCCACTTTTTTATCCATGGAATAATCGCAGTTTAGGTTTGGTTACTTTATAGCTCACAAGTTTAGTTTTTATTATTAACTGAACAGAAATAATGACAAAAACTCAACAATTATCTAACCTAAACTGTGGGGTTTCCACAGTTTAAATAGTGGTGTTCCTCTTCTAAAAAAGACCCTGGACTAATAATAAATATGAAAATTAATTTTTGATTGTTTGTAATTTTACCAGTGTTTCAACTTGCTTTTTCTTTTTGTGTTTTTTGGATTTGCTTAATATTATTAGCTATGGTAATTTTTGTAGAGTACATCTTTTAATACAGCTTATTTTTACATACGTATTCAAGGACACAAATACTCATTCAATTTCACGTGTTCAAAACCTTCTTCTACAATTTAATTTATTTTGATATACATTTTTTTTTTACCATTACATGCCGCAAACTATATTTCAAATTTTCCATTGTTAAAAACCGTTGGTCATGCGCAGGATTCGAACTTGTGTCCCCAGTACAGAGGTCCTGTGTTCTACAACAATGCTGCTGATCCTACCTTGCTCTGCTGCTCCTGTTGACTCAGCAACTGCTCTCGGACCATCTGAAGCTGCAGAATCATCTCCGACAATCTTCGCTCCTTCTCCAGAAAGTTGTCTCCGGTCAGACTCTGGAGTTGTAGCATCGCCGTGACGTTGTCTCGCTCTCCGTTGTCTGCTTCCATCCTGACAACAGACAACGTCCATTAGACACTGATAATATCCATTATAAACTGTCATTATCCATTAGAAACTGTCATAATCCATTAGAAACTGACAATATCTATTTTAAACTGTCATTATCCATTAGAAACTGACAATATCTATTAGAAACCGTCATTATCCATTAGAAACTGTCATTATCCATTAGAAAGTGTCATTATCCATTAGAAAGTGTCATTATCAATTAGAAAGTGACAATATCCATTTGAAACTGTTATTATCCATTAGAAACTGTCAATATATATTAGAAACTGACAATAGCAATTAGAAACTGTCATTATCCATTAGAAACTGACAATATATATTAGAAACTGTCATTATTCATTATAAACTGCCATTGTACATTAGAAACGTTCATTATCCATTATAAACCGTCGATATCTATTAGAAACCGGCAATAGCAATTAGAAACTGGCAATATATATTAGAAACTGTCATCATCCATTAGAAACTGTCATTATCCATTAAAAACTGTCATTATCCATTAGAAAATGACAAAACTCGTCATAAACTGATATCTATCAATATCTTTGCAGCATACACTAAAAACATACAACATCCATTAGAATAATACATATGCAGTACACAGAAGTATGTTTGTTAGATGACATTGCCAATTGTGAAATTATTCGATGCACAGTTACCATATAAACTAATGTTACTTAGAACATAAATTTTGCTTCAATGAATATAACATATTTTAGTTATTACCTTCTGTTTTCCGTAAGCTGGTGATGCTCTCTGAGAATTTCATGTTGAAGTTTTGCAGCTAAGTTTTGTAAACTTCCTTCATCACAGTCCAACCTGAAACAATTGAACACGTAAGTATATAACCTTCTGGATACTTAAAACAAACTCAATGGAAATGGACAGAAGCGCAAACCTAAATAGGAGTAGGAGTATTTAATTTTAAAATGTTCTCTGAATAAAGTAATTTTTAAAATATGAAACTTAGAGTGGTGAAAGTCGGTAGGTTCATAATTGTTCTAATCTGGACTTGATTATTGTAATGATTCTGATGAAATAAATATTTAGTAAAAAAATGTGCATCGACTATCTCACTATATTCTACACTCACTCTGTATTTATCGTTAGCTTAAAATACGTACTAAAATTGGGTAAATTTTACAAAAAGATTTAGTTACAAACATCTTGAAAGCTGTAACAATTGAAAATGAAGTTTTACTGGATAAATATATTAATGTTGTATTCCAATAACAATTCACAATGCGAAATAAATGTTTAATATGTTTTTTTATGGTTCTACAATATTTAACGTAACAGTAAACTAACATAGCGATGTTGTGGAACGATCTGATTCAGCTGACTGATAAGAAATGAGCTGGCCAGGATCTTAAGTTCAAAGTTCTTAGTTTATGACCACAACAAAAATACATGCAGTATGATTTTTTTAACTCATTTCTGTAAGGTCTGAAAATGCTACAAGATATAAATCGACGTTTCTGCAATCTTCAGAATAATAAACATCGATTCGATTTATTCATTAAACAATCAAATCTCATAACTTCCAACACACGATACAAACTCTATGAACTCCAAACGATACATTTTGCACTATTGAACACTAATCCGTGTATTTCAGCAAAACAAGAGCTATCATCCGAATAGAACCTTTTAACTGACATTGATGCGATGAAAACATCGCAAATTGAATTCACAGGGGCAGCTTTGTTGGAGCAACAAACGATGAATATTCGCGATATAAAACAATTAGCCCGATTCGCGATACAGTTAATTCCGTTATTGTTGCTACTTTGGAAAATTGATTGTAAAAAGCCAGTGGAAACTGGATAAAAGGGCATTGGAAGCGCATTGTAGGGTTTGAATAATTTAAGAGGGGTGCAGTGGTGACATCACGACCCTGAGTGGGGTGAATATGTATATGGTACACTCTTTGTTTGTAGTTCATTGTTGGTTAACAAGATTGTTGTGGAAATTTTCTGTAGTGTGTTGGTAAAAAAGATTTTGCGACGTTTCGGGATCTGTAGTCTGACCTGAGGGTGAGTTTTCTAGAATGATAGAGCGAATGTGTCTAATAGTTGATATGATTGATAGGCCAAAAGCCTAAGGTTGTTAAACTTGGCCGAAGTAAATTAAATACGATTTAAATAAAACTAGAGTTCGTCCAGTGGTCGAAATAACAGAAATACGTAATGTGTAGACTTCTCTATTTTCACTGTAAATACATGTGATTGAAATTTCTACCATTTGTTTTGATTTTCTGTTTATATTTCGTTGTTATTTCATCACCAGCATAGAAACCCATAAGGCACGTGCTATTTTTTTTTTTTATTTTAAATTATTTTTTTGTGCTTATTTTTGAGCCTCTTTTATAACTTTTTATAAAATATCTTTGTAACAGTATGCGTATACTTTTCTAGCGATGCACACGAGCTCAGAAAAAATGGTTTAAAGAAACGTGCTTGCCTATTGATTTATAAATAAATAAATCAAACAAAAAATAAAATAAAAAAATAAAATATGCTCAATTAAATAAACCTTTGGCAAAACAATTTTTGTAATTGGTTAAAAACATAGCAATAAAACGAATAAAAAACATTAATAATTTATCAACACTACTTTTATAAACTTTACAACAATGTATTCCTCCACGATCTCTTAGGCCACGCCCAGTATAAAAATCACAAACTCTGGGCAAAAAATAGCAGAACGAGTGACCTTCTAATAAAAAATGCTTAAACCAGTTAGGCCAGGACGACGTCCATTTCGAGTGGTCCCTTGGGGGGGGGGGGCATGCGGAGTTGTGGGGAGGTGAATAATTTACAAAACAGACAAGACGGGGCCACATCATTGCCAATGAAAGTTAAACCTCCCTTGGTAAAAAGGGTGACGTATAAATAAACAAAGAGGTCGACGTTATCTCAGAGCCTTTGTGATTGGGTTATTGTCTTGAGGCGGGGAGCGAGCTGGCGTAGTGGTTAGAGCGCGGGACTTCAGTCCCTGAGGTCTCGGGTTCGATCCTCGCCAAGTCACCAATGGATTTGATCCAAGTGATAATGCCGCAACCCCTAGGTCTAGCCTGAAGTAATGTGAAAAACAATCCCAGGCTCGTGCCTAGCGTCCTAGAACAAAAAAAATTGTCTTGAGGCTGGGAGTGAACTGTGGGAATGTGTATCTTTAAAAATTGATGTTTCTGTTTGAGGTTATTTTTAAAGTAATATGTGTGGTCATTTAAATTCGAGAAATTCTGATGTTGGAAAGGAAAATTCTTACGTTTTGGATTAGGGAATTTCATATAGATTTACTATAGTAAGTATTGAACTGTTGTGACAAGTTTTCAAAATATAAACCTTAGTAGGTATGTTTCTTTTACATCACTTAAGGCAATTGTGCGCTCTTTTGGAGCAAACTCAGACAAAATAGAAGTATACTAAATTGTAATCCTATGACCCTATAGGCCCTAAACCAGAGTCTGTCTTTCTAGAGAAAAAAGGAGACGCCTCTAGGAAAAAGAGTCTGGCTCTCCTTAATCTCCTTACACTAAAAGCTGCACGATAATTACCATTTTGTTGTAGCCAGTAAAATAAAAATACAAATGAACTGTTTATGCAAACTTATGCATAGTTTATATGCACTTATGCATAGTTATAGTTCTGCAAAATCCGCTGATCTTTGCAATATGCGTATGATTTCGTGTCATTTTTGTGTGAGTGTATTATTTTTAAGTAACTGTATTCTTTTAGAAGTCTACAATAAAAGAATATCCACGTTTAGTCTGAGAATGGAAATAACTTCACGACGAAACTAGCTGAATGCAATCAAAGAAATTTCCATAACTATGCATTCACTCAATTTTGGTTAAATAATTTCGATGTAAATAAAAACTAAAGAGAAACAAGCCAACCCCTTATCGATCGGACTGAAATTCTAGAGATAGGTCAGTGCTCGAACACAGGATATAATATAAATAAATTGGCGCGGCGTCGCTCTTTTACTTGATTTAGTCCGCAGGCTTCGCTATTGCATTATTGTAGGTTCGAACCAATATTGTTGCTAACAGTAATGCGATTTTATAATCAGCCGCGTGGCCCTAGCAACCCTTACAATCCGATTTACTCGTCGTAACAATAATCGAACTTATTTCACTCGATTGTCTGTGTCCTATTTTATTCGATTGTTGCTGTTTCGAAACTCGATTTGTTACATTTCGAGTTTCTGCATCTTGAGTGTCTCTTATGATTACGAGAGCTTGTAAAATAACATGTTTTGTTGTTTCTGAAGAGTATTGAAATGTCATTTATTGTAACTTTAAGATCAAAACAAATTGTACGTTTGCTAGGTACATTTTTGATAACTCTCTTTAGAAGAGTAATTACTAACAAAAATATTATTTTAAACAACTACACCGACCCTGAATAGGCCTATATGATTTTTGTACTCAGTATAAAGGTTTATATACTGAAAACCTCATATTTATGAAAATGAAAATAGTTAGTATCTTAATATATTGAGTAAAATATATTGAAATATTTTTGCTCTCAGTTTATTAACTTTATAAAGGGTCCCAAATCCCCCGAACAGTAGTTTGCTTAAGAGACCAATTCAATATAAAAACAAAATTGCAAGACGGCGTTCATGGTAGAAAACCTTCAAAACAGACAGATAGTTCTCATTAACAAAGTACCTTCGGCTTAGCATAGATTCTTATCCATCGAGCCAATACATCGCGTAGCAAAATGTGAATGGTGATTAGCAGGATTTGAACCCGAGAAACTAGGCAAGAAGGTCCGCGCTTTAACTACCAGACCAGCTGTGCCACAATCCATACAAAATAGCAATTTCCAAACTACATAGCTTACGTACTACAAGCAATTTCACAGAAATAACACTTTCATCATCTCCAAAATTTCATCTAAAAACGAACATTACAAGTTAAATCGTGCTAGAAAAAATTAACGTGAAGGCACGACTACCGGGGACCCACTCGTATGGTAAATATTGACAGTGGCCCACAATGCGGGGAAATATTGGAAAATGGGGCGAAGTGTGTTTACATGTCAAGCAAACACACGGTACACAATGACTGGGCAGTAACTACAATAGTGGGCCACCTGCGAACTGGGAGGGGGGTATAAAAAGTGATGGGGGTGTACAAAATAACCTAAACAGTACTGAGTGGTTATCCGTGTATAGGTAGGTGATAAGGTTTTGATCATTCAAAAGGAGTCCTATATTTTCTTGATTGTTGGATTTTGTTTAAATTGCACTGTCTAATAATACAGGTTAAAATCATTTCTCCGTTACCATAGAATTAAGTCAAAATGGGAGTAGTTAAAGTAGGCCACCAACAGATTGCGCTGTAGTAAATTACTGATTTCTGTCGAATATTTGGACTTTTAACCAAATCAAACTAGGAGAAGTTATTGTAAACTTAAGCATCTGCCATGTCCCGTCAACTGTCTTAGAAACAAAAAATAAGGTAAAAATAGAATTTTTGACACTAGTACAATCTGTGACTGATTAAAAAAACTATGTGCTTTTTAATAATAAATTTGCGAAGCTGCCCATATGGACGAAATGTCTTCTTCAGTGTAGTCAATTCTAAAATTCCAGCTAGTGCCTACAACTATATTTTTTACCCTATTTTTGTTGCTAACCAAGTTAATGGGTCAAAACAGTTACAATAGTTCTTAATACAGTAATTTCATTAGTTTGACTTGGCAAAAAAGTGTGTGTATTTGACAGCAATTAGTAATATAGATCAGCACAATCCGTCGGTGGCTCACATCAACTACGACGATTTTGATGATAAAACTCGCAACAAGTTAAACATGGGGAATGTTCAGGTATCAATAGTCAAAGTTACTATGCACTACCATGTGCGTTAAGAATATACTTTTTGTTTACTTGTGGTATCCAGCAGATTTATTAAATTAATAAATATTTCTAACATACTGTACGTCATCATACACGTCATACTAAACTGCAAAATCGGTTCCGAAATATTAAATTTTACCCTAATTCCAAACTCCACACTAGAATTAATAACGGAGAAACAACTCGAAATTCAACTGCGATATAATTATAAGTCCCTGACAGACCTACGAGACACAATGTAGCAGTGTGAATAAGTAGCCAGGAGCGAGGAAATGCATGGAGAGGACATCAGCCAATTGAGGGGGTATTGTGTTACTCGCAATGCATGCCGGGAGACTCGCAATGCATGCCGGTCACGCCCTTAAAGTAGCTCGTGTTTTAATAATGCGAAGTTCATTACGAGACCCTTGACGCCTTCGAGTCTTCGCTATAAACGGCATTATGACTTAATTAAGTCGTTAGGTACAATTGTATTGTTGGAGAGTATGGAACTGCCTTGGAATTCTCGTTTTGTTATCTCGTTGAGTTTTGAATTCTAGAGTAGATGTACCTCTGGACCAGGTGTAGGTTTATTTGAATAGAATGGTTAAATGAGCATCTTTCAGAATGTGTTACATGCTATAACAAATACAATTACAATTCTAATATTATGTCTTCTTTCTCCTGCTTCTCGAGACGACATATTGTTGATGAGATGGAAATGGTATAACAATTAATAATACTGGTGATCTTATATTCTGAAGTACATATCCCATCGTGGACATGTATTACAAATATTTTATTCACATAGAAAATTGTTGAATGACAAACTCATCGAGGTCAAATGTCATTTTTTCATACTTTTATTCAAAAATGGCTACAGTCTTTGATTATGGTGATCATAGACAAAACATTCTCATTTTAAAGTTGTGGATAATCTTAGAATGACAAACAACGATACCAAAAGTGTACTGATGCAGTTTACTGGTTGCCATTTAATAATCAAACTTTTAACAAATTAAAGCTTCAAGAAAATCTTTATTGTTAACTATGAGCGTTTTTTGTCACGTCAACTAGTAACAAGAACTAAGAGAGAAAGTGTTAATTTAGCCCTCTGTAGAAGTTTATTCAACTATCTTCGATTTGAATGAAAATCTCCATCTGCTTGTTCATGTGGACAGGATGAATAGTTTGGTATCTAAAATCAATGCTACAACTTGATGAAAATGTGATATTCAATTTCATTTATAGTCAAAGATTAGTAATATGAACCAGTGTTTTTACTAGCGTCATATAGTTTTGAACTACTCGGTCATGTGTTTATCGCAATTTTAGCTTTTCTTAGTAAATAATTAGCTGGATTTTAACCAAAGACTTCATAAAGAAGTCTTATTTTATAACCAATTCACTAACCCTGGTAGATAATCTAAGTAAATAATTTTATGCGACCTATTTCTTCTTCAATATGATCGGTAGTATTTAAATTATTTATTTTGTCTCAGGTACTAAACAAAATCCATGATTCTACTGCAATTTACAAAATTTCGCATGGATTCAACATTAATTATGAACAGAAATAAAAAAAAACTGTCCTTAAATTACAGAAAATTTAAATATTTAACATTTAAAATCTCATACATTTTAATGCATTTAAACACCACAAAGGAAAACAACATCCTGTTGATATTACATATAATTTTCAAATTCATCAAACATTCAAATACTGAGCTTTCTGTTTCTCACAAACATTTCAATTCCCTTTTGTGCCAGACATTGTTTGATGGGCAAGAACGTTTGTTTGTGGCAATATGGCTGGTTTATTGTTCCACCGGATGATTATTTATTTTGTGCAAAATTCCTCTCTGTTTACATCCCTTCTGTTTCCACTGGACTTTGTGTTTCTCTGTGGACGGACATTGTCAATCGACGCTGCAAAGCTTTAAATAACTATTGGAGTCCATTTCCTAAATTAATTTCTTTCTGTTTTTGTACTGTTGAGTGAATTGTAAATGTATTAGATGTTTTTTTTTTTAGGAAATATGGTTTTAAAATTGAAATTACGAATCGTAGATCTTCTAAAAAAATTATGAATGTAAATTTTGAAATGCAAATTAACGTTTTTGTCATTGAATTTTACTCAAAATTAACTACAAATCTCGGGAGAAAAATATTTTTGATATTCATTGCTTGTGTTCTTGAATCTAACCGAAGCTATGGACTAACTACTCTTCTTATTTTGAAAGAAAATATTACTCACAAGAAGTTTTTTTAGTATTACTGTAATAGAAATATACAAATCTTTAATCAGCTGGGGAACGTATCGAGAAAAGCAAAGGGGTAGTTCGTGAATAAAAGTAACAGCCCTAAACTGATACATAGAGCCAAAAGGGAAAGGCTTTACCCTCTAGATTGTTTGAGTATAAGTTTAAAAATCAGACTAGTGCAAATTACATAGAAACAAAGTTACTTGAATCATTAGAATACAAACACAATATGGTAATGTCCTGCTTAACGGAATTCATCTATCCAATTAGTACCGTGTCTTTGACTTAAACCGACTACATGGTCATATTTCTGTCAAGGGAGCTGACCTAGAGCATGGGGTTTCAGTCTTCAAGGTCCTGGGTTTGGATCCCAACAATCATACATAAATGGCTTTTAACAATGTGATAATGATGCAAACCTCGATGCTTAGCTTGACGCACGGAATAAGGAGTGATTTTATTAGGAGTGGGGAGGTGGATTTTAGTTTTTAGGAGTGGGGTTATTTTGTGAAGTGTCAAATAACTCCGTACTAGAGTATAGTGTCAAGAATATAAAAATAAAATAAACATGTATACTCACTGTGGCTTAGTGGGCGAAGAGGGATCCCTCAATGTGCTGTTGTTCATCTTGTTTGTCAGTCGCTTCAGCACATCGTCCATGGTCCTCTTGCCTCCAACAGCCGAGTTGTGGTTCAGCGTCGTGCTGTTGTTGTTGAGATGCAACAACGCCTTCTTCTCTTCCGAAGGACTCTCGCACCCCGAGCGTCGCCGCCGGGGGGAGCGGTCGTCCAGGAAGCCGCTCTGGTTGAGCGCCAGAAGCGCCTGGAGAGAGTCCGGCCTAGGCGCACAGTTCATGGGGTAATACCTCGCGCACTCATCATTCTCACTATCGTCCTTCTTCCTCTTGTTGGGCGGAGACCGTAAAAGTTCGTCCTCCGGAGACAAGTCTTCCACTTCACTACCGGACGCTGCCGAAGACGAGGACGCCGAGGATAGCTTGTAGAACGCTGGAGGTTCTTGTGGAGGAGTTCGACGCGCCTCCACTTCTGGAGCGGTCATATTGTAGAACGCTAGAGGTGACGCTACCGCCTCCATGGGACCTGTGGGCTCCTCGTGGTCCGTCCCCGTCGCCCCGTCTCCACTGCCTTCTTGAAGCTTCGACGGCGGAGACTTGCGTTTAGAAGACATATTTCTGCAACAAAAAGAAAATATTCTTAGCAATTTTTTTGTGAAAAAGACTCGGTCAATTAAGGATGGAGTTGACGTTTTCAAACAGGTTTATGTTAAAGGGTACTTATAATGGAAATCCGTTTTACAACCTCTTGGACTTATTTGACTAAAAAGTCTTGTCTCCGTTGAAAAAAATCTCTCAACACAATGCTAACAAATTTTTTCAATAATTATAATTTTGAGCCTATCTCGGTATATGAGAAGTCCAAGAGAACCCACAATGGAACTAAGAACGCATTTTTGACAATTTAAATCCAAAAGAAATTCTCAAATGTGTGAATGATGCTGTAACGATATTTTCTTATAAGTACCTTAATTTGTTTGTGATTCCCCAAAAATATACATCAAATCCCTTCTACATCCTTCAGAATCTTAATGTCCCTCGCCATCCATTAAACTCCTTCAAATAACCATAAACTCATACTCTACAAGATGTTGCTAAGAAGCTGCGTCGGCACAAGACAGCTACACGAGTCAGAACAGCTGATATAATAATGCTCCTTGTTTGCCACTGTGAATGCAATGCGTCACAAAATTGTTCGGATAATCTAATGTACTAAGCTGAATGTCCGCTCTGTGTTGGGAATGTGGCGCAGTTAGTGATGATAACAGTGATAAGCGTACAAGAATGGCCATTGTACTAGGAGTCGATTCGCTGTAAAGAAGTTTGTCAAATTAGAATATTTGTGTAGTTTTCCTTGAATAATGTACGAATACAATGTTTTACTCCGCTTACTCACTTCACTAAATAAAACTATAAGAGACAAATATCTAAATACGGAAATAAAATAAATCCCTAGGACAAACACGAAGTATTTATTATGTTGCTTTAAACAAAATATTCAAGTAATAGAATAAAATATCTCTTCAATCTATACATGGTCAACAAACCATATAATTACAATTCCAGAAATTTAGATATTTTAGGATAAGAAGATAAAAACAAAATCGAATGAATGTGAAAAAATATTTTTTAAATATGTATTTTTGTAAAGAAAACCTAAAAAAAAAACTAAACAAAATACTAAAAATTGGTCTATACTGTTTCCTTGTAAAATCCTATATTAAATTTCTATTGGTACATACAAAATATAAAATCAACAAAAAATATATATTTATGGATACTTGCTCCATCAGATAGACTCCTTTACATATTTTAGTTGGCAGATAAAACAATATAAGTTAGAAACTTGGTCATTTTACTTTAAGTCCCCTCTTGACCTTAAGTAAAAGAAAGTTGCGTTATTCATTAAAATCTATTTAAAAATTCGACATTGAACATAAATTCACGAAAAAAACATCATCAAACCATTCAACCGCATCTGAGGCAAACCTAGACAGTGTCAAACTCAGAAATAAACTGCGAAGTGACAACATTAGTTGTAAGGGTGGAAGGGTAAACAGCTAGCCAGCTGAACCGTGTAAACCCATCTGGGGAAGATTGGGAAACAAATGAACCGGCTAAACTGCTGGAGAATGATCTACCGAAGATCACCAGGGCAGAGTGGGAGACGGTGTCTGGGTAGTGAAGAATCCATCAAACTGAGGATGGATTTGGCCATAGCCTACTCTAATAGGCCTACAGGGCCGCGGTGTTGGCGTGGCAACGTCGCACTGCCGGCCTCACGATGGTAATAACACTAACAACATGTATATGTATAAACATTGCACAGAGGTTTCGTTTGGATTCGTGCAACATCTGTTACGATTGGTCTGATCTGCGACGTTGCCACTTTTATCTCGTCATTGTATTAGAGGAGGCAATAATTTAGTATTTTACTTACTTCGAGGAGTCCCTAGAGATAAATAGATTTTGATGAGTTGATTAAAATCAGGATTTAAGGTGTGGATTGTATGGAGTAGAGATGAGCATTTTTGGAGACAAAGTCAGAATTATTCTAAATACCATCTTGCCTTTGTCTTAAAGGCTTCTACTATAGTATGTATGATGTAACCTGTCTCCTACCAGGGACTGGCCCGGGCTTTAATCCCTTGGTCAATTCCCAGGTTGACCCGGTCAGGAGATAGGTTCCATCATACACACTATAGGTACATAGCTGGTATAAGCTTTAAACACATAGACCACCATCATAGGAGACTTTTTCATTTAGGATTCGTCATAGTTTTTGACATATCAAATGCAGAGAAGGCGAACCCTTTCTGAAAAGTTCTACTGTCATGCTGCCTATAACATTGATTTTATCAACAGAATTTGCAAATCTCAATTTCAAAACACCGGTAGTTATGTTCAACGAATGATTCAACAATACTGTACAAATTAGCCAGGTGTAAGAAAAAAAGAGTTTTGACACGTAACTTATTGAAAAGTAACTTAGGTACTACCACAGACTAGTATATTTTATCTATGGTACTACCAAATTTCTTTACAGTAAAAGTCTATTTAGAGTAGAATTCAAGGATCAGACGATAATACGTGTGTAGATAATGTGAAAGAGCATTTATTTTGCAAATTAAATATGTAAAAACTCTAACTTCCCTAAGTACTTTTCCTAAAAATGTTCAAAATCGTTACATTTAAGATAACACCCCTTCAAAATATAATTTGAAACTGGTTCAAATAGAAATTAAAATTGTTATGGAAAATAAAAATAAAACAGCTGGGATTAAAATTTGTGTACAAGATGTAAGGATTAATCTTAACAAAATAAAAAGATAGGGAGTTTACCTATAAACAATTCGTCTTACCAAATAAAAATTCAAGTCGCACCATCGTCACTGTCTCACCTCTAATCTTTCAAACAATTCGATCTCCTATCAAAAACTATAATGCAGAATTAAAAACATCATAACACTCCTATCTGAAAAAATAATCTGATGAGAATTTAAACTGCAGTTTAGAGATGGCAATCGTCATAATAGACTGCAATGAAGGCAGTTAGTTATGTAAACAACAATAGTGGTGTTGTAGTTATGCCAGTTATGTGTAACGACTGCTCAACGACACATTATGTGGTGAATTGAACATTAATGCGGCCATTATGTTTGTTGTCACATTAGGCATCCAGTGATATCATCTTTGAACTTAGTCATTCATCATGAGAGTCTTATTTGCGTTGCGCCATTTTTTGATCGAATTTTCCCGATGGGTTTTTCACTCGAATTGTGTGAATGGTTTGACATTTTAAATTTGGAAGTAATTAGTTATTTTCTTAATAGAAAAGAGTGTTAGCATAACTTGTGTATAATTCCAACTGGGACGGGTGGCATCGTCCTGTAATCCAGCTACTAGGAGGTTACGAATTGTGGATGTTTATAGGCATGCACTGTGGATGCGATACTCCCTGGTGTGGATTAACGTCCGCACGAGTCAGTACTACGACTATCCGCAGTATTATCCTGAAAATTAGACCAATTCGTATATACCAAGGCGAAAATGTGGTTCGGATTCCACTATAAACTTTAGGTCCCTTAGTTGCCATTAGCTGTATGGGCTATTAGTTATTAGCTGTCTAAGGAATAAGTCGGCCTTAGTCACTAACAAGACTACAAGATCGCGCCACTCATCCTATACACTCATCTCCATTCATACTTGGCTTAAAATACCTACTTTGTATGGTCGCCATTTTATTGAAAAGTATTAAAGTATTAATGTATTTATTTGTGGCACAATTCATACAATCATGTTCTGATAAGTACTTAAATTAAATATTTTACATTTTTTCAATTATCAACTGAGATGGGACGCCATCTAGCTACATATTTCAACCCGAATATGAGTGAAGGATGAGTATAATCATAATCAAAAATAATTAAATATAGACCGTCAGCTGTGCTGCGGTACGGCGTACGCGCTACGTAACTACACGGCGCTACCAGGGGTGTGCGCCAGAACCTATGGTAACCAAGGTAACTGCAGCATGGCTGACAATCTTTATTTAATTATTTTTGTCTATGGTGTAATTGATAGAGTGAGATGATCTGTGTAGCTTTGTTACTGACTCAGCTGTTTCAGGAAAACAAAATACTGTATATTTATTCGAGTTTTGCTAATTTTATAATATTTAATTTTTCCGCCCACACAAATTTCGGACCTGTGCATGGAACATGAATCAGCGCAAAGGAGAACCGATGCAGTATAAGAAATTAACTAAATATAATTTTTTTCATCGGCTTCATCAGGACGGGAACCAAAAATGCTCGATTTTCATTACTACCTACTAATCAATTTATTCTTCAAACTACCTATTTCTAACCATTCTGTTAAACTTGACCTATTTCCGTAAAATTTGGATACCAAAGAAACAATCCTCCTATTGTAAAATATAAAACCTCGATTTCAAGTGGTATTTTATATTGGATCGTTTCAAGTGTGGTACGCACAATAACATATGTAGAAAAAATATGATGTACAATTAGTTTGAAAAGTGTCTTTTTTCAAATAAATCAACATTTCAATATCTTTATTTATTTTTGAAAAGTGTAACTTTTTTAATAGTACAAATATTGATGTTCTTTATTTTTGGTAAATTTACAAGATTGTTCACTCTTTGAGTATAATACAATGGTAGTAATTGTTTACGAAAGGGACGTTTTACTTAGTTAAATTTATTTGTAATTTTGTGAAATGTTAAGAAATGTCAAAAAAGTTAGATCTATCAAAATCACTTTATACAAAAAATAGGCTGCAACCTTCAGCTGATTCATAAGGATGAAAAATGTAAAAAAGAAAATGTTTATCCCTTACTTACACAAATCGGAGAGTGCGATTTCATTTTCAAATAAACAATTTAGTAAAACATATTAAAAGATTTTTACCCCTCTATGTATATTTTTCTACTATAATAGAGAATATTGTGAACATACACAGTTCTACATACATCATGACATTTGCACTCACTCAAAACAGCTGAGAAGTCCCAGTGAGAGCATTGTTAACATTCCTGTCAGAATAGTAAATTAAAAGCAGCCTGAGCGGATTCACACGACCCCACTTCCCAAAGTAGGGGTGCAAGGGTCTACAGGTCGGGGGGTGGGGAGGAAATGGGGCTCATCTCCCTGTCTCCGGCAAATTGTCAACTAATTAATCCAAAGATAATGTTTCAATTTGTTGCCACCGTTTTGTAGCGTTGGATTTCTTAAATTGAGGAAATTGGTGTTAATGTAGAGAAAATATGTTTCTAAAATGTTAGTGTTTGGTGTATTGAGGTTTCAAAGTCAGGTAGCAATATGACGGGTTAAAAGATCGGTAAATTACAAAATTACCTCTTCTAGTGAAAACTGTGTTTTAGTACTTTTTCGTAGTTATATGCAAATGCAGTTATAGTATGAGAAAAATTGTGATATTTGATTTGTGACGTTCTGAAAAAAAAGTTATTCAAGGAAAATACTATTTTTTTCCGAATTTTCATGTATGGCGTAGATGTTTGCTTAAGTAACCCAACTTTTAAAACCAACTCACTTTAAAATTGTACCTAGTCACAACTATTAAATTTTTACTGGAACTAATACAAACGTGAATTATTATCTTCAAAATTGAATCAAAACATGATCAAACTTTAATTTTTATAGTTAGCAACAAAAAACATACTATGACACCAAACATACGTTAGTGTTGAAAAAATCATTCGTGTTTTATTGCAGTCTCGTATGCAATAGCGTTTCCAAAATAAGCGCGACAGAAGTACATAGAGTTGAGCCCATGAATTAAACCGATTTCTGTGCCAAATGCCGGGTTTACAACAACTGATAATTAGTGGTGAATTACGATTCACCTGGACTCGAGAGCGGATCCAAATAATTTGCTGCACTAAAATATGAGTAGGAGAGAAAGATGTGGACAGAACGAGATGGAGATATGAGAGCGAAGATGACACTAGCGCACCTGCCCTTCATTCACCATTGTCAGGAAGATATTCCAGAAAGAATACCACTTATTAATCTGGCAGAGGCTATTTCTGGGTTGGCGCGTGCTGACTTCTAGTGGCCGGGATGGGAACTACACTCTCTTCGGCTTTTTGGGTTCAACTGACTTGAGGAAGGTACAGAGAAGTTATGAGATTTATGAAATCAATAATTAGCTTTGACGTTCTGCAGGTTCGTTCTGAACTTACTTGAGGAAGGTGCAGTAAAATTCCTTTAGATCTTTGAAATTTTCAATCTAAAAAAAATGATGGAATCTGATATTTCAGTCCACTTTCAAGTCCTAAAAGCTTACGAGAGGAAGTGGCAATGAAATCCCTCAACGTCTTTTAATTTTAAACTTTTATATTTAAGCTACCCTTTTTTATTGAAATGTTTATATTTACTAACTCTGCTGTTCACACCCTTTTAGAATCCTAAACCTACATGAAGCAATGCCTTTTCTTCTGTGTCTTAATTTGTTGAACTAGAGTCCGATTTTTGTTCTAGATATTTTTGTTTCTAAAATGTCAACGTTTAAATCCTCACGTCACTTCATATTGTAAAAACTGCAAATATTAAAATACATCTTCTATCGTACAAAACTATATCAGGTCTAGCTAGTCGGTAGGTAATGGAACTTCGTTCCGCGAGGTCCCGGGTTAAAATCCCGCAATTCACTTATAGATTTTACCCTAATCTGAAGAAACGTGAAACATATCCCGGGCTAGAACCTAGTTAAAAAGTAAAACACCATACGAGGGCTACTCAGCGCTAACTCCGGACACTTTTAAAATGTGTCCGGGATCGTCGTTGTCTGACTTTATCGTTGTCGGACTTTAGCGGTGTCTGACTTTGTCGTCGTTCCTATTCACCAGGTTCACTTTGAATGAAAAATGTCTTTGATGTATAAAATCAATGGGTAAAAAATATTCAAAAGCTTTTACATAAATTTGAAATTTTCAAGTTACATACCCTGTTTAAACATAATTGACTTTCTTACACAATTTTACAAAAAACCCAATTCTTTTCTTACACTTTCCAACGTTTTCGACAAGAAACACTAATTCTTACAAAAACGGAACGGAATATTCCCTAATTAGTGTGAGGGGAAGTCGGATCTCGCGTTTCACGATAAATCTGGGCGAGAATATCCAGAGATGCAGATAGGAGGTCGCGACAATGGCATTGTTATGAGGCTAATGAAGACAGATCGGCAATCAACCTCATTGTACAACTTGTGTACAGAGGCTGACGGACAATGCTTCGTTGTCAAACTAATAAGCTTTCGTCACAATGTCTGCGAGCAATTGTGTCTTGACAAATCTATTAACTTTGTCTGATTTTCTTTATCGCGATTTCCTTCTTTTTTAAATTTTAGATTTTTTTTCTCGGTGTTTTTTTATACAACAGAGTATAAAAAAGTTATCTCAATAATTGGTTGGAACCCATTGATACGGACATTAATTCGGAAAGTCATTTGAAAGCTAACTTGTAAAAATGGAACAGAGATTAAGAATATATCACAGTGGAACCTCGATAAGAAGTCACTCTTGTTAACAAGTGTTATTTGCTATTTCCCTTGAATTTATTTTACTCCTAATCATATATTATTGCAAATATCAATAAGAAGTCAACCTTGATATTAAGTCTTATTAATCCTCATGATAGTCTTGTTATCGAGGTTCTACTAATAGGTATAGTAGTAACAACTTACCAACGTTTAAATGATATAATTGAATTTAGGAAACCGAAGTCTATCTATAGTTAAATACTTTATCGCAAGAAATCATTATGTTTAATTTATTTGAAAGATATTTTGATAGTAATTAAAGGCATGGACGATGGAAGGATAACTACTTTTTATAATATTTAAAGTGTTATGGATGACAAATTTAATGTCCGTTCAAAAAGTATGTTATGTATGTCTGATTTTTCCCCTGCTTTTGAACGCCAATAATTATACCTTCCAAAATTAACCAATCAACTTCTTATGACATGAGTGTATTTTTTTATTTTCCTTAAAGACCTAGCTATAGTATGTAAAATGGAACCTGTATCCTGACCCTCCGCATACCTGGGGAGTAGCCAATGGTTTAAGGCCCAGGCCAACCCCAGATGGACGGAGGGTTAGGAGACAGAGTTTTTCATACAGACTATATAATAATTGACTGTACAGATAGGTGGGCGTGATAAAGCTCAGTGTGGTTTCCAGACCAGTAGACCCGCGAATTTCACATAAAAAAATTTACCACATAAAATTACCACATTTTCCTCCATTCTCTTTCCAATTCAATATATTCCAAGGTTCAATAGGTTCCAATATTACTTCAGGTTAGACCTAGGGGTTGCGGAATCATCACTTAGATAAACTTTATTGGTGATTCGGCGGTATTTGAACCCGGGACCTCAGGAACCAAAGTCCTGCACTCTACCTTTACCCCAAATATACGGAACTACGAATGGCAGAAAAGACCCGGTATGGATCATAAACATAAGAAAATAAGTGTTTGGCCCGAAAGTAAACAAAACCAAATGTTAATTAATGTTATTAGTATAGGGGGTTTGTTTACTTTGGGGCCAAAAACGTTATTTGTTTATGTTTATGATCCATACCAGTATTTTTCTAATGCGATCATCTGTGCGACATTAAGGGCCAGCAGCATGTGTCTAAGGAGGACAAGAAAGAAGTGGAGGACCCTTAAGAGAGTTTAAAGATGGTATTAATTTAAATAGCAAATGTTTTATTATTTTTCAATATCAAAATTGTACTATAACTTATTATATTAAAGTGTTTTGGTTTTCTGTTTTTCTAGTGTTCGTGTACAGAAATAATAAAAATCGGTGTACTTTTCACAAGTCACAAACGAACATTTTAGCACAATGCAGAAACGACTCCAAAAACATTAAAGGGCTGCTGGACAAGTGGAGAAAGAATGACCACCCTAAGTGTCCCGCAATGATTCTGGCGAGTAACAAATTGACTGAAGCCCCGAGTGTAATCGTAGTGAACAATGTGTTGAGAAACGACGGGGGGTAATGTTACTGCCACAGGAAACAACACTCGTAAACCACCCCCAGTGTGTGTTGGTGTGTGTGTGTGTGTGCGTGTGTGTGTGTGTGTGTCGGGCCCCGTGTGTGTGTATGTCGCGAGACGTCACTAGTGGGGACCTATCGAGGACTCTGATATCGATTAAGTGCTACAGCATCCCCACCCACCACCTTGGTTCTTCCCTCCCACGGAATAAGTCTTCCACCCCTTCTTGTTTCCATTTGCTTGACACATCCGGTCAGAGGAAAATTATTGTGGAAAAATTACTATGATCTCCTATATTGCTGTCTAAATAAAATTACAATTTTTAATTTGTAAAGTAATACACTTTTAGTATAGTAATTGTATTTAAATGTGTTTAAAGCCATTGTAGAAACATTACTACTGTATATGATAATGGATCAACTATATTTCCATTTAAATACATACTATGGTATAAGTAAAATACCGGTAGGATCGATTTTTACCAAACGTGAATATATCATGTTAGTTTTGTTTATTTATCCACTGATTGATATACACAACTGACAGAATAGATCAAAATACTAATGCTTTTTTCAGTAAAAATATTGGGGAATTTCTCTCGACGTTGTACGCCGGTAGGTACCAAAAATAGTTGAATAAAATTAATTGGTTCATATTTTTTAAGTGTGGGCTATGAGATAATAACGGTGTCAATAATTTACAAATCAATCAATCTAAAAATGGGATTTGGGCGAAATACAATACAGTATATGAAGAAGAGCATGCGTTATAAACAAAATAATACCTTATCACGGAAAAATATATAATGAGTATCTAAACTGCTATCTATGTATCTAATTTAATTTTTGTTTTGACATACAAAGCCTGACTGCTTAGTTTTTAAACATCGTCATATTTGTATAAAAAAATAACGATTGAATACAATTTGAGAATATGAAACTAAATAGTTGAGTGTAATTTAAAGGCGATTAAAAACCCTAAGACTAGGTACCTTAATCAATCAATTCTATGAATAATTTACATTCACTACCACTTACACTGAATTTTTAAATAGTAAACATGTTCACTTCATCTAACATTCTAACGAGTAACAACTTCATTTCCCCATTCAAGTTGCTTAATTCGGTCCAAATAGTCTAAAACGAACACACGTAGCCCGTGAAAGCTTCAGCGATCTTAATTTCAAGGGGATGCTTTTCAATTAGTATTATAGCAAAGTCGTTTCAACTAATTATTTACGGGTTTCCAATTAAGGATAAAGGGGATATTTCGTCACGTGGACTATACACCCTGGTCTTTCAAAGTGCTTCCTTTTGCGTTGAATCCTATCAAGAACAAGGATAGTGGTTAAACCACACCCTTGGTTTCAAAGACTTATTCGTGGTCGAAATCAAAACCATCGATTCGGATAAATGGCCACAAATGATGAGAAACTCGTCGCCAAAACTTGCCAAAGATGGTTTTACTTTGGAATTGATCGATGTGTCTTTGATCTGACCAAAATGTCACATTTGGTTGGAAGTGTTAGGAGAACATTCTAAGAAATAGTTTTGTGGTCACAAATCTATTTAACAAGATATAAGACCTTTTACAAATATTTAATTTTTTACAGTAAAACTACATTATTTTACTGAACTTTTGTTTACGGGAGCGAGCTAGTGTAGTGGTAGAGCGTGGCTTCGGTGCTCGAGGTCCCGGGTTCAAATCCAGCCAATCGCCAATGGATTTTATCCATGTGATAATGCCACGACCCTCTAGGACCAGCCTGAAGTAATGTGAAAAACAGTTCCAGGCTAGAACTTAGCGTCCTAGAATGTGAAGGTGGGACAGAAAAAACTGCACTTTTGTTTATTTCTGATGGTTTATGATGATTCAAGTGAATAAAAATGAAACCAAATACTCTATGCATCAACAATTCATGTTGCAAATTGGGTTTAAATAAATAATCTAAATAACTAATCGTAGCTCAAACTTTTGGAATATATTCCTAGTATTTATAATATCACTACTTTTCTTGGAATGATACTAGGGTTTAACTAGCTAACGGGAGAAATTGTGTATTTGATTGCTAATACTGTTTATTTGTATTATTTTCGATCAAATTTTAAAGTTCAAACACTCTTCCCAGTCTGTCTCGTATTATCAAAGGTCAAAAGAACCAAAAGTTTCTCCCACCTTTTCCCGCAGCCCTATTGATACAAGTAGCTCAACTTGACAACATTTTTCACCCTTGAGAGACAATCATTCAGCAGCCGGAAAACCGAGGTTGAAAAACGACAAAAGAAGTGGACTTTTAGCGAAAGGGAGGAAACCGATAAAAATCGGTGGTAAAACGTCGGATGAAATACGACACTCTGCCGGAACTGTAGTTGACCGATCATTTGTCCGTGTCATTGTGGGTTATAAATATTGTATGGCTGTGTCGGAGACCGGGTAATTATTAGTCGATGGATAACCCGTGGAAAATCGGAGTGACGGTGAGATGAATGAGAGAATAGAATTGATGGGGAAAACTAAAACAAGTGTTTTAGGGTCGACAAATTAGTTTGGAAAGTTCATGGTAAAAAGTTAATATTTTGGTTGATTTTTTTACAATGGGAAAAGGTTATAGAATATATTAAAATAATTAATTTAAAAAGTGTAAGTCTTTTTCTCCGTATGGTTAAATTTGACACCTGTTTTCATGTGTGTTAAATTTTGGTTACGTTTTTTATTAGAACACGCTTCTTGTATGGACACAATTATAAAATTCAAAATTAAAATAAGTCTTTTTAAATTACATATCCAAACAGGTTAAAGGGAAGTATTAGCTTTACACTAAAACGAGATTGCGTATACATTTTTGCACGATTTAACAAACTGATAAATATTACTTTTGATGTAATTTTTGTTATAAAATTAGTTACACAAAATGACCGACTGCTTAATACGACATTTTAGAAAAAGGGGAATTTTTGCGATATTAATAAAACTATTGTAAACCCTTGGAAATTCTGGACATAATGCTATATTTGGGGACAAAAGTCAGCTCTATATTTCAGTATATATAACTGATAAATTCTTTAAAATGTGAACCAATCTTTTCATTGAAGCTCAACCTAACGAAAAAACGCCAGAAAATAACTATATCATGAAAAATAGGGGTAAAAATATTGAATACCTAATTCGTTGTAAATATTAGGCTAAATCACAGCACAAAAATCTCTCTAGCACAAACTCAGAATAATTTTATTTGTTGTTGATTTCCTTGGTACACAAACAAGATGAAAGTAAAAGCAGAGGGTGCTATTGTCAGCTTCAATGGGGGCAATAAACGAATTACAGGCCTCGACAGATTATAATAAGAAGTGCAAATGAAAAAGGGCGCAAACAGACAAACGGACAGTTTGGACGGGGGTGACTTTGACGCCTGATGAGGCGATTGTCTGTTGATTATATCCATTGCTCAGCCTGCTCTGATAAACAACGAATTGTCCAAACTCAGCAAAGGTGTCTTACTGACATTTTGACCTTTTCAACATAAACTATCAGGGGGTTTTAGATATTTTTACTGAAGAGAATTGGTCATGGAATGTGTTATGTTTATTGTTTCCCAAAATATTATGAGGGGATGTGTTGAGCAACAATTAATTAGGGATTGTGTTAAAATTTTTTCTCCTAGAGAAGATTGATTATAGTATTTATATTGTAACTTTTCCACTAAAAAGTTTAGTGTATATGTTAGTTTTTTTTGTTGCTAAACGAAATTGATCAATACATGTGTTAGGCACATCGAAAAAAATACTCAGGTTTAACTCTTCCTTTTACTGACAAAAATTGATTAGGAATGTATGAAACTCGTTTATAGTTGGTTATGTTCTAAGTCATGCTTCTTTTTTACAGAATACATCTGTTCAGGATATGTTTTAAGATTCTTTATAATGATGCCAATTGAGGAATGTGTTTTTCTTCAGTAAGAAGAATTCACTCTATTGGTTATCTTTTAAATGAAAGATGTTTGCAATAAAAAATTGATTTCTTAACAGTAGAAGGAAATATAATAATCACTTGTCACAAGTATTAATGTTTAGTAAGGTTCAAACTAGACTTTTGATTGTCTTGTTCTAGTGGACCAAAACACAATGCTTAAGTTTCAAGATGCATTTATAATTTTCAAAAATTCACAAGTATTCTTTCCCAAAGTCTAACTCTCGTTTTCCAAATCCTCCCCCAACCCCAACCCCTGATAACCCCAGTCTGGTGACCCATATCGCTGGGGTGTAGCCAATCTGTGGACCACATGGGGTAGTTCCATCCCCTTCTCAACTCGCCCAATATTTACAGGTCTTAGAATGCCTTTGCCTTTTTGTGCCCCTCCATTGTGCCCTTGTTTATGCAATATTATAATGTTGTTTATAAGCCTTGCACTCTGCTCCCGCTCTCTAGGGGAAGGTTTTTGTCTGACCGGTTTTTGTCAAACCACCGTTATGAATGTATTATGTCGTGTTTGGATCGTATTATGATCTATCACCTTTTGTAAAGCAAATGCTTAGGTTGTGATAGATGCTCCCTTGTAGGTTAATATGCTATCGGTCAGTTGGGCACTATTAAAAAGTTAGTTCTGTTCGGTCTATATAAGAGGGTGTAAGAGGGGGGTATAGATTTTTCCTGTTATCTTAACAGATTTTTACCATACAAAACTAACATACGGCTGTTTGACTTCAGTTTTTTCAACCGATGAGTAAATAAAAAATAATACAACATCGCTTAAGAAATAAACTTTTGGTTAACATTAGCTTATTCAAAGATCACCAACTTGAATCATGCGTTAAGAGTTCTTCAGGTATAAAAAAATATGAAAAGTCTACTCACAATATTGTAAGTGAATTATGTATTGTGAGCCTATGTAATGCATTCTCACTAAATTATAAGTATTTTTTTTTTATTGGTTAGGCGATTATGTTTGAAAAAAGTCTTAACTCAAAAACGTTGATTCTACCTGCCTCCAAAATTAGTTCTGCTCATAATTGAACCATCAGCCTTTGAATTGAAGGAAAGCACTATAGTCTGTATAATTGCACCTGTCTCTTGTCTTGAATCTCCGTCTACCTGGGAATTGGTAAATGGTTTACAGTCCGTGCCAGTCCCAAGTAGACCCATTCGTCCCTGATCATTGGGCTAATAAATGATCCTGATGATGTTCGGCTGAAGAGGACATAGTCCTAAAACAGCCTCAGTCCAGTAGGGTTTCAGTATCACGAAGAAGACGATTTTAGTCAGTAATAAAGCTTCATAATCATTTTTGGGTGAAAATACGCACCTAGGTGGCTTCCCCATCTCATATTGATAATAATAATGACAAAGGATCAAGAGACAGGTTACATCACACAGACTACACAAATGACTATACTTTCTAACTTAATAAATGAATGTCAAATTAATTTGTAGCCCAATAAGTTCTACAAAGCTATTTAACTTTATTAGTCCAGAGGAGACGTAGCCCACATAATAATACGAGATTCAATGGGTCGTAGTGTGAATGGTCGAGGGTCGAAAGACACAATCGTTCACATCTATATTCCCCTCACAAGCCTGAGGTGGACGTTTTGTCCAAATACACTTGTGGACTTGATTCATCCCTAACTTCTAAATCCGATTTGGATTCTGGGAAATCCATTTTGCAAAGTGTGTCAGAAAGGTGGACGTTGAATCAATTGTCACAGTTTTAAAATACGTCTAAGGGTTTAAAATTTGAATTTAACTTTTGAATATTTTCGTCCCTTGAAATCTGAGGGGATTTTTTTTTGTGTTAGAAAGGTAGATTTCTGTATGATGAATTGATTGCGACGTCATTATTTTAAAATGTGTCTTACGATTTCGTTAGTTTTTGTATTGAAATTTCACTTGTTAGCTTCTAATAATTATTTTACTTCTAAATCTGATTTATGTGTGGAAATCCAATTGGCAAAGTGAAAAAGAATGTTAACTGTAATTTGATTAATTGTTACGTCCAGTTTTTCTTTTATTTAAAATTAATTGAATTACAATTGTACCTCCTTTACTATTTCTGCAACTTCTAAATCACATTTACGTTAGAAATCTAATATGTTAAGAGTGTCAGAAATGCAAAATGACCAGAAGTAAAATCATTTGATAAGTTATCAAACTATGTTTCGTCATTTTTGATCAAAAACTTATGTTTTCGATAAATACGTCTGGGCTAAGTTCTTATAATCCCTTGGACATGTGCTGGAGTCCAATACATTAGTTGTTACATTATTTTATTTTTCAAATGACCTTTTATTTCAACCTCCCTCCCCCATTGGTATAGTCATTCTTGTTTTTACACAATCTTATATTGGATGTAACAACCATATAATTCATAGTAAAAAAGTGTAGACTAATAAATATTCTTTTAATGAAGCCAAAAGAGAAAAATGCATTCTACTTCATATTATTATAACATCAAGATTGTTATGGTTTCAGATCCGTTGGACCAACAAAGGCACAAACCCTAAGACCGTCTTCAACGTTTGCCGTGGAAGCAAGAATTACACGCTTAAGAAAGTAGAAACATTTCAAAGAATTACATGCTCGGGGAATCGTCGTTAAAAGACGTTAGGTTTTTGTTTAACACATGATAAAAGACCGCTTGTTAACCTGAGAAAAGGTTCTGGGGGTTCTTTCGTTATTAGATTTATTATAACGTGGAAAAATACAATCGGAAAAGGGAATGTTTAAGTTTAACGCGTTATTAGGGAACGGGAGTATGATTTTTTTCTTTCCCTCCCTCTAGGTACCGTAGTGTATGGAGAAAGTATTTTTTTTCGTCAAAGTTTTCGAATTTGAGTTTTGAGTAGTTAAATCCGTTTTGGGTCCCCAGAAAAATTTTCTGTCTTTTAAAAACTGCCTGCAAGCATAGATAAAACAAACTTCTTCGGTTAGTCTATGCTAAAAGTGATAGAACATATTTAAAAGTTTAACTCTTATTAAAAATACGAAAAAGAACCATTTTAGTGTTTCCTCTAAATCTAGGTTTTCTAACAATCCTTTGTGCTGGTCCTTTGTCTTGATCTTACCAGGATTCTGCACCTTCTAATTCCCCGTTTCCCCAGGAAACCATGAGTGATGTTCTGCCACAGGCAGCTGCGGTCCCAGTCTGGTTTATGTTACTGGGACACTTGTCCGAGGGGGTGAGCCAAGGGGGCGGAGGCGAGGGGTGTAGAGGGTGGGGAACCTCACTTGTTGCGTCGAAGAAACAACGGAATCGCCTAAACAAACCTAGACAGTCTAGCAGCTGCAAGCCTGAGACAATGGTTTAACATAACTCAGAGTTTCTGGTGAGTATGATATTTAGGTACCCTTTACTGGAAGTATTTTCAAGGAATGTATAAAGAGTATGGTGTTGTTACCATGTTTTTACTAATTTGTCTCACCAAATCAAGAATGATTTCACCTCTTCGTCTTGTTACTAATCATTAAGAGATACTATGAGAAAATGCCATAGAAAATCAATTTGAAAAGAGTGGACCAGTGGAAGTTCATGATTATGAAAGATCGATATGAGTTTTGTTGCTTACCGTTGGAAAATGTGCTTATTTGAGGAAGGTGGAAGAGTCTTTTCCTATTGATCAGCGCAAAAAGCGTGTAAATAGACACCATTTGAGCCCATTCTTTCTGAACTTCCTATGTCCTTCTGATTATCTTCCTCGAGACCCTTCTACAAGAAACACATATTCCATTTCTATTTTCTTCCAACGAAATACTATGAATCTATAGATTTACAAACCAGTAAAACAAATCGATAGAGAAGAGTTAATTATTTTTCAGTAGTGAAATTAGAATCAAGAGAACTCTTTGAAATATTTCTTCGATCTAATAGTTGTAACAGAATAGACATGTTAATGAGATTGTTCACAGTTGATTACAATATTTTGCGATGAAAACATATTCATCAATCTGAAGACCCGACACCTAATGAGCTTTTATACTTTAAGTTTAAACAAACAAGTTTGTTTGTTTGTTTAAACATGGTTGTTTGTTTAAACAAGTTTAAACAAATCGGCGACATTACAAGAAAAGAAACCCCTAAAGCTCCAACAATCAACAACACCATCACAAAGAGGAGAAACAAATCTTTCTTAATCCAACAATGTTTCCTCTTCAAGTTAAAATTGCAAAACGGAAAATGGAGACAATGAGCTGAATCTGGCGAGTCTTTGCACAAGAACGACACGACCGTGAAATTCTTCGCGCATTAATTTACAACAAAATGTCGTCGGAAGAATCCAGCGGTGCGGGCTGAAGAGGACTATTGTGACTCGACTTGTTTCTTTCCACCACAATTATTTTCCATTTCGGAGTCGAAGCAAGCGCACTCGAACGATTTAGAACAAAGGTAAGATGCCGGGATCGTTATACAATGCTTGAGGGTTTCGAGAGTCGAGTTCAGAGTTCGATCGCGACTTTTAATTGGAAATGCGAGCTTTGTTAAGGTGACAATCACCGGGTGCTTGACGGCTCTTGTGTTTTGTGGGGTCGATATGTGTATGTGTGTGTGTAATTTATATATGAGTGTAGATGTGAATATGTGAGAGCGGTAGGTTAAGTGTGATAGATGTGTAATAGATAGGTCAGTGTGAGCAGTATGTCTATCCAAATAGTTTCTTGTTTAAGAAACAAGTTTATTGTGTAGATGAAACAAAAAATGACATTACAGTATTGTTGAAACATGTTTATGAGGTCATCATTTTAAGGTAATTTGGAATGATCAGAAAAATATATTAACATAAATCAATTACTGTGTTAAAAAATCTTAGAAAAAATTCCAAACTTAATAGAAAACTACTACGCAAATAGGTTGAATTCTTAATACGTTAGTACTCACTATGCATTTAATTACTCTGGGAACACTCATATAAATATTAAAAGGAGTTTCGTGTAACATCCTATAATTTTAATCAAGCATCTAAATACCGTTGATTGTACCTTCCCGGCGGCATTTTAAGTTTATTTCACAAAATAAACCAGATAATTATTCAAACAGCTATATAAAGATTTCAACTATCTTATACTACCAACAACTTTAATTTCTTCAAACCAATCCAATGTTACACAATACAACCTTAAAGCTTATTTCGTCCACAACCTCTCTATTCCCATGTTCAGAACGTACACCCTAGCGAGGATCGTCCTCAACAGAGACTGGGTTCTCCCAGGATGTGAAGGACTTGTCAATATTATCCGTTGTTTGTCAAGTGATGACGTCAGCGTATTGTTATGTTAACTGAGCAAATGTGTCGTGACTTCTGCTGGACAATGGATCCTGGAGGAAGCTACAGAAGCTGAGAGGACGAAGGACGATGAAGAGAAGACATTTTAGGACTGCAGTGTTATTTATTCATAAATCAATGAACTAAGTGAAATTCTTGCAAGCATTTAATATGCCATCAGTTCCTTTGGTATGGATAAAATTTGTAACAAATCAAAACTATTTTATTATTGTACTAATGCAAATATTTTACACAATACTCTACCTAAGCACTACTCAATGACATCTAAAAGCAAGAATATTTTTTTAGGATATAAACTAATACTTTGACCTTAGTCCATCAAAAGGACCTTAGTTTTCTTATTAAGAGCACAAAACCTTCTCACTTCAAGAATGATTCACAAATTTTTCATTCAATAAAAAATATTGTACCTATACTAATGTTGCCTTAGCCATACCAATTAGTAAAATTGGTAGCATTACGATGTTTAAAAATACTCTGGTGTATTTATTACTTAATTTCCCAACTAGGAACAAAAAATATCATTGTTTTTAGGAAGATTTCGATGAAAAATGAATCTGTGTAGTTTCAACAAATAAATCTCATAAGATATAATTAGGTCGTAATTGCAAATCCTCGAAAGTTCTTACAAAAACTAGCAGATTTCAGTGCAGCTATATATTGTATAGCAAAACTCAACCATGACGATCTTGAAAAATCTAAGAGTTTTCGGCACCTCAACAACAATGAGAGCCACAATAAAACAGTAATTTTATTCAACTTCGAAAAAACTATAGATTTTCCAGAAAAAAATATTGATCTATCCCGACCAACTCCAAGTTTCAAAGTCACAGCATTATCAAGTGATTCTCATCATGGGAGCTTCTCATGAACGGATGCAAACAGAGAGTCTTCTGTAACAAAAGACAAAAGAGCCGAAACTGGAGGAGGGAGAGACAATCTGTTAGCCATAACGCCAGACGTCCCCGGGCCACATGTGTGGGGCAGATGTTGATGAGGTTGTGACAATGGACAGACCGACAGACTACGAGGTGGAGGCTGAGGCACAGGATGGAAGTCGTGAGGAAGGTTGTCGAAGAAACCAGGAAACTTGGGAAATACACTGGTATTCTTGATGGTCGTGCATTAATTGCGCCAAAGGTACCAAAAAAATGTTCCTTAGTTGCACCAAGTCCAAGCCAGGTAGGGGTGAGTTGCAGACAGAATGAATGTCCTTATTTACATGTTTTCCTAACCTAACCTAACCTTTCCTACTCAACTATATAGTCAAAAAGGGCCGCCTCTTGGTGCAGTTAATGAACGTATTGGGTGGCTCACTGGAGTAGTTGGCGCAATTCAGGAATACCCAACTATCTGACTAAGGTCAGTGAGCGCAATTAATGCCCGCCCTTCTTGATCATGGTGGAAGAACTAGATTATAGAAGAAATTCTTAAACAACAACGTGTAAGCGATCCACTCTTAAACAAATTTGACCTTTTATAAGTTGTTTTGTTATGTTTGAATGATTAGTATAATGAATTACACCAATTTACACTATTCCAGTATATAAATGGTATAAAATAAACTAATTTGATTTTATCCGAATTTGTCAAAATTGGGACGACCCGAACTTTTTATAAAAATGATAATTATAAAACTCAGTAACATTTGTTCACAAACATCGATATGCAATAATTAAAAACAGATTATTGCTAGATTGGTGGTTGAAATATTAGTAATTGATAGATTAATTGTTAATAATTAGATGGGTTATGTGAGACTATCTTTTTATAGAGTGATATTTGATAGATTATTAGTTGGTAGATTAATGGTTGATAGATTTATGTTTAATAGATCTAATTAGGAGATGGTAACTAAATTGACTAAAACTCACGTTAAAAACGATTCTCACACAACAACCTCTAGTCCAACGGCAAACTACTCTATTGCTTCTTCAGAAATAACCGTGATAGCCTATAACACCTAAGTGTTCGGAACATAAACTCCACCAGAACAAAGTGATATAAAGTTGTCTGCTGCGGCCACAAAACGGCTTTCAAATGTTCGGTTTGTTTTATAAACTCGCTCGTCAACAACTATCTTTATTGGCGAGACTAATGGACTTATTATATTTGGACTTTAGAACTTCCACTGCTTTCAGTTTTGAGATTCCGAACTAAAGTACTCTCTGGATTTATTGCAGAGCTTTTATTGTTGTTTGTAAACTATATAATTGTGTGATCTTATTTCGAGCTTGATGTTACATGATTTTTGTAGAATGAGTTTGAAATTGCTTCACGATTTTTCAATTATTTGTAAATTAAATTTACAGTAACGATTTTAAAAGGCGTATAGCACGAGTATTATGTAAAAATGCAGTATCCGTCAGAATTTCCATTTGGCAGAAACCTTAGGGCTTACTTAAGTGACATTTGGGCAAAGACAACCCACGTACTCTAGGCAATACTATATGTATAGGATATTTTCCCGATTCAGTCTCTGAAGAATTTGAGTTATCTTTATTTTTAGGGGTTTTACAGCCACAACGCTAAAACATGTAGATATTTAATCCTAGGTGCGTATTTTAAAGTAAATAGAAATGAATTAAGATGAAGTGTTTTATTGTGTAGCTTTGTTATTGACTAAGTAACATCTTGATGAGCATATTACGTAAATATTACGTCTATAACACTTTAAACGTATATTTACACTTATACCAACCTTTAACTCACAAGACGGTAAATCTTACTTAATATTATAAATGTGGAAGTTTGTGTGTTTGTTTGAAGTTCAATCACGCATTATCTACTGGTCGGATTGGGTTGAAATTTGGTATGATGATAGCCTACATTCCCGATTAACATATATACATATTCTTATCTCAAAAATCCTTTCGGGCTCCACCCCAGTGGCTCTGTCGTTCCCCATGTTAACTTTATGAGCATTCATATTTAAAAGGAATTAATGAATGTTTCCAGTTGTTTCAACTACACAAGTTGGTTTTTTGAATTCAATTGCATTAAAAAGTCATAAGGCTCACCAACAGGGTGCAGTACTATTATTTTTTTTTTCATTTATAACAACAGCAAATTTGAACCAATTAGCAACAAAAAGCTGTGATATACAATGAAAACTTTACTTTTTTCTATTGTTTAGGTGCGGTGGTAGAACATTATGGCTATGGTGCTATACCGTAGATTAAAAGAAGCCAATTTTCTTAAACCGTGTCCCCTACCATTGCAAACGCAAAGCACGAGTATGACTGCAATAAGCATTTTTAACTTATACGCCAATTCCGTGCGAAGGACGGGTACTCTGTTAGTACTGTATATAAAATGGTATGTATTGATCGATTTCGATTGGACTAGCCATCATCAGACCCAATAGGTAAATAACAAAACTGTTGCGGACTAAGATCAGCAGTTTCTTTAGCCAGGTAACCAAGGATACCTATTACCGTTTAGTTTTGAATTATCAAAAAGCTACTGGTTACTCAGAGTCGAACCAACGACCACTATAATGCGAGCTCTATAACCCACTCGGCTAGAGGAAGGCAGAAACTAGACAATTCACAATCACTAAACGCCTGGTGAATGGATGATAATCTGTTGTTTCCAAGGTGAGTGTATATCTCTTAGACTCAGCACAAGTCAGCATCGTCTGATTCACATATCTTCAGCAAGGATAACATTATCAACTTCCTGTTACAAAGGAACGTGTGTTAACAACACCATTAGAACTGCAGTGCTGTAGATAATTGTATCATATTACTAGCACAAAGCAGTATACTCCCTCTTATCCGGACTTCTCGGACAAAGGGAAGTTCGGATAACTGGGTTCCTGTTAAATCGTTGGATTAGGAACGTCTAATGCATACTATATAAACAAATAATGATTATTTCATAAAAATAGTAAAACTAGACACGTGATCGGTCTCAAATATTTCCCACGAAAAATCGTTCCAATAACTCCCACTTCCTGCTGATCCAGTCCGGTTAAACCGATTTGTTGATACAAATTGTCTGGTTAAAGAGATATTACTTTTGCCGATTGTGGTCAGGTTAAACCAATGTCGGGTTAAAAGGTGTCCGGATAAGAGGGGGTCTACTGTATTGCCTTACGTATTATCCTTTCAGCCGAATACGATTTTAAATCTAAGTCTGGTTCATTTTGGAGGTATGTTGATTACTATTTCTACTCGGTATGACTATCTAATTGTAAACATAGCTAGTCATCCGATATTCTTACAATCAAAAGGCTTATCCAAATCAAACTGTAGATTATATATCATCACATTTAGTTATACTTGGTTAAAAATAATGTAGTTACCTATCATAAGTATTTTTATACAAGTGTTTATGGTAAATAATAACTGATGGAATGTAGTATATCGCTCTACATTCGAAAGCTTTACATATAACAAAAGTGTCCGGTATATTATTCTTTTTTTATTTTTTTTTTTAAGATCGATACTTAAAACAATGTATTTTTTTATTTAATACTGTAATAGGTTGAAACACTCATACTACACATACTTTAAAATACTTTTCTTGTAAACTTAATTCAATTTTAGTTAATTTTCCTTTAATATATTAACAAACTTGTTTTGATTAAATACAGTTAGAGCCTTTTAATCCTGAAACCTGTTTCACACTAACGTAATTTAAGCGTCTTTGTAGACATTTATTCTTAATCTAAAATATTGCAATTTTAACAATATAATATAAAAATGCAGTTTTTTCGAACCAGATAAATCCATACACACAAACTAGTTTAGTCTTATTAAGTATACAGACTTTGTCGAAATATCCTTTAATTAGATAACCTTATTAAATAAAATTAATATTTTTTTTTATAAAACGCGATTATATTTATATATATATAAAAAAAAACATTGTCGAAGATACAGATATGACCCATAACTGATACATTTTGAGCAATGTAATTTAAGTCTAAAAACTATTCTAATCACAACTCTAACATTAAAATATTTACATCTTGCTAAAACTTCATATAAAATTTTTTTGTCCGAACAAGATACATTTCATCGGAAATATGCGTAATTAAAATGAGTGTTGCGGTAAAAAAAAAAAACGCAATAGCAATGCGGGTGTATCAATATACTGATGGCAGCATAGAATGCATATCCAGGCATCCATGCATGTTTGTGGGATTGCCAAACAATAATCGAAATGAAACATAGGAACCTCCAATACGGGCAGCGTATATACCACAGAATCAGCTGTTTAATAACAATACGTTGAACTATCCCGTCCCGTATTTGGACTTGCTTTTAGCGGGGTTTATTTGAAAAAATATGAGTGTTTTAGTAAAATGATGTTTGTAATGTGTAGCTTTTAAATTGATATGGAAATAAAAACTATTAAGGACGGTTTCGTTGTTTTTATTTACATTAGAGATGTTTCACTATGTCGTTTGAAAGGGTAATTTGATATAATCTGTATTCATATTGTTATTTATTCGTATTACATAAACACATTCACCTGAATTTTTACAGGAAAACAGCGACCGAATGACTTTGAGTCCTTTTAGAGAATATATGATTTTATTATTCCTTCTCTAGTTGCAAATGAAAATGATAAAGTGGTACTTAAATGTTTAAATTAACACAACTATGGGAATAAGTATACACTGTTAGTGATAGAAAACTTCACAATTGTTATAAGTATTATTCTAATCCATATTTCAGTCTATTTTACTAGTACAACATAGCAAGCTTTTCAGCTTAATATTTTACGGAATATAATATTCGTCTTAAAATGGTGCAAGTAAACTCCTCTTGAAAAATCTGAAGAGTATTTAGATGTGTCTTTTGTATTAAGTGCGCTATGTTAGATCAAATGTATCTATAATATTTTAGGTAACATTATACGATATGACTAACCTAAAGCTGATCCAAAATTATGATAAATCCATAAATGTATTAAATATACAGTATAATTCACAGCTGACGAAATCATCTCTTTGATCTTCATAAAACCTATTACCGGTGATAAAACAGCTGATTCTTTAGAATGGCTCATCTCCCAGTGTACGCACTGTAGTGTTATCTTTCCATATGGCTATGTAATCAAAGCAGCATGCCTTAAAACAATAAAGCTGGAACAAAGCGGTTTGTGAGTCAAGTGGCTGATGGACAATAACAGCATGGCTACATGGCAACACTAATGCACGGCTAGCCACATCACTACACAGCCACATAGATACAAGCTCAGATTGTTAAAAGTGTATCAGACATTCATAAAAACCATTGGTGTCATGTGGGAACACTATTAAATTTGTTTAGAGCGCCAAACTAAAAACAATTATGTTTGAGAATTTTTATATGTTTTAGAGAAATATATGTGCACTAATTTAAATTAGTCTTACCCCACCGTTTATTCATGTAAACCCAATCCTATTAAACTTGATGGTTTCGTTCTTTCCCAAACGTATTTGGTTTCTAACATCTGCCTATTCAATCCCTAAATACAATGGACATTCGATACTCAAAATCTAGAGAACAAAACTCAAACACAAAAAGCCAAATGCATAACCACCCCTCTTTGTTTATATCATTCAACCATTTACAATTGAACATAATCTTAATTATCTCCCAGATGATTGTTTGCGATCTATTCACTATATAATTGCGAGTTATTCACCCATCGTACACTACAAGGCTCTTGTCTATTGTAAAACACATTCTAATAAAATTCGTTATTCAGTTTATCCTCTTGTTAAGAGTGCGTGAACAAATATAAATACATTGAGAGTCAACGTTTGAATAGTTTTCAACTTGAAAAGTCGGTTAATCAATTGTAAATTATTTGATTCGTCTGGTTTTGTAATTAAAAAACTCTTGTTTGAAAACGCTTCAACTGTTGTATTGCAAATGATTTTAGTTAAATAAATTTGGGATTTAATGGTATATAAACTTCTTTATACAAAATGCTTGTGAAATTATGATAATAATATTATATTTTAGGTCAACAAATCCATGAATACATTATTTAGTTTTTATATAATTGTTTTACTATACTAATACTGTTTGTACAATTTGAATGTTCTGTTTTGGTACTTTTAAACATATCTGCTTTTTTACAATCAAATTATTTGTATAGGATCCTTAATTTAAAAATACGAGGGTAAAATATCCCGAATCACTTGATTAACACGCAGATGCACTGATGAGCGTATTATAACCTTTACATGATTGCTGTACACTAAGTTTAACACAAATATTTGATTACGGATGGAAATTGACGTTCCATTTTTATATTAAACTAGCTGGCTCGACAGACGTCGTCCTGTCCTAATGTGGTTTCATGTCAAAGCAAAGGAACAGATTATTTTTAACTCTAGCATATATCACAGCAAATATCACATGCATAATATACTGAGAGAAAAAAAGTGGTCAAAATTTCTTTCTGTGTGAGACTTATAAATATATTTTCCATAAGCAAACTAGCTAATATGCCATTTCCATTGGATCTCTACCCCAACTAAAGGATAACTGGTTGAAACAGTGGTAAAATAGTACTATTTTAGCCAGGATTTTTTATTGTAAGTCCAATAACACACTTAAGCTCCATTTTCTAAAGTCAATGACATTTATTGGATTTTCTCAATATTGAACAGGCAACATTATTTGTTTTAACAAAACCATAGTTTTTTCAACCTTTGAATCCCCAACCCAATTATACATTAGAAAACATCCTAATTGAACATTTCATACCATAAAACCTCCTTTAAAAAAATCCACATATTTGATAATGACACCATACTATTTAACTGACAAACTAAAGTCGGTATGTGATATTAGGGATATAAAACGGAAACTTTGAAAAAGATTCGAAAATAGAAAATCGTTTTTAGCGCAAAAGATTATGTGACCTACAAGTTCTTCATAAATATGTTGTAGTTTTTTAGACCTGAGATTATCTGAAATAATGTATATTTATGTCATTGTTCATTAGGTATTTTATAAGTAAATTTTGACGCAAGCATGAATATTAATATGTTAAGAGCGGTCCACCGGGATTGCGCCAATAGGGTTTAGACACCGGCAAAGCGCCACTCCGTAATTGCGCCAATGAGGAATTTCTTCAAGTTTATAAAATACTTCAAGTTCGACATAAGTTCCTCCTTTCATTATCAGGTTAGGTTAGGTTACATTCCATCTTTACCCGATTACCCACCTGTGGTAGCGTTGGCGCAATCCCGGCGCCGGACCCTTTTTAACCCTTTAAAACTGGCGCAATCCCGGTCTAGAAAAAGGAATATTTGATTTGAACACAACACGATGTCAGTGAAAAAGATCCAATTAAAGAATCCAGATTTAACCGCGTATCTTTCAGCAAAAACAAAAGAACCCGTTGTCGTTTTCCATAAACCCGCAAAGCGAATACAGTTCAAAGTCAAGCCCACTTGTTGCATTGTTGCTATTGTCACGAGAAAGGGGAGGATTCACCCTTTGTTTCAACTGTTTTATTGTTTGTGTCTCCATTACATCGCTATTACTCTTCGTTTAATCCCCCTCTCTTGTTTATTGTTTGTACCTCTTTCTCTTTGTGGCGTTTGCGTGGACATTTTAATGATCTCTGAATCCTTTTGTCAACGTTTGGATTTTGTGTAGTTTGTTAATTGTTTTTGAATGTGAGATTGTTAATGTTTCAATAACAGTTAAAGTTATTAGTTCATGTTTTAATTGAGATTTCACACGAAATTAATAAGTTAATTTATTAATTTATCTTATTTCTTGTCCAGGGGAGATGCAAAAAAGCTCAACACGAATTTGACACCTTTTTATCATTTAGGTTCCCAAACACAGGGTGATGCTTACCATACAGCTAACAGCTGTTGGTGTTCTGAGGGATTTGAACAGTGACCCTCTAGGACCGTAGTCCCGTGCTCTAAACGTTAGACCGGCCGACCCCCAGAGTCAATTATAATCCTACAGATTCAGAGGTGTATACTTTGCAAGGTTACACAATTTTGACGGACTTTTTTTGTTCTGAGCGTTTAAGTCACGCCAGTTTATATTTTTCTTCTTCTTAAATAGAGAGCTGATGATTCTACGTACTATCGTTTACAACATACAAGTTTTCCGGTTTCCATTTGTCTGAAATAGTCCTTATTTTTAAGGTAATTACTAATTTAATTATTTTATCTCATTGTACGTTTGATGCAAAAACAAATTACATTTATTTAAATTCCAACTCATCTGATGAGGAAAGGTTTTGCTAAAAACATAGATTCGTACACACACGACATGACAAAGAAATATAAATTTAAGTTCCACAAATGAATGTAAAAAAATTGTATTCACTTATGACTGTATAGCTGAACAAAGCAATTTATTTGGTAGAGCTTAATTATTTATTAAAAGTACTCGGGAATTGATTACACAAAACTTTACAATCTTTAGGTCCAATGAACGTTTTTTATCTTTCACTTTTTTGACAATCACTTTAAGTTAAAATTATGATAAAGTCTTTGATATAAAACAACCAAATATATTAAGAAAATACGTAGAGTCTAAGTAGCTTTAGGAATGCTGATTGTTCAGTCCTGTATCACTGTAAAAACTATTTTCTCATCAAGATATTACAAATTGATTGAACCCACTTATGTCAAGCAAAATTATTATTCAAAGACTTTATTTCAAAACTCTTCCCTATAACTACGCGATGTTAGCTTCCACATCTATCAGTTCTGACAAAGACAAGAAGCCATTGTACACTAGATTGGCTGACTCTTGTTATCAGTCTGGTTCTTATCAATGAATGTACGATCAGTCGCGTCAGTATCTTATCACCGAATTGCCAGCACAGGGCGTCTATTGTGTGGAATAAAATGACAACAATTGTTTTGTTTATAAATGACATTACTTTATGTCTCTGAAAACAACTCTATTACATTTCTAGGAAACGAATTTTATATGCGTTCGTTGTGAGGGATTAAATAAACAATTGTTTTGTTTATAAATGACATTACTTTATGTCCCTGAAAACAACTCTATTACGTTTCTAGGAAATTATTTTGATTTGCTTCAATCGTGAATAGGAACAATTGTTTTTATGACATTTCCTAGAAAATGACTTTGATTTTCATCAGTTGTGGGAATAAAATTGACATTTGCTTTGTTTATAAATTACATTACTTTATTATGTCCCTAAAAACAATTCTAAAACATTTCTAGAAAACTATTTTGATTTGCTTTAATCGTGAATAGGAACAATTGTTTTGATGACATTTCCTAGAAAATGATTTTGATTTTCTTCTATCGTGAAGAATAAAATGACAACAATTGTTTTTTTATAAATGACATTACTTTATGTCCCTGAAAACAACTCGATTACATTTCTACGAAATTATTTTGATTATCTTTAATCGTGAATAGAGTGAACAATTGTTTTGATGACATTTCCTAGAAAATGACTTTTAATTTCTTCTATCGTGAGGAATAAAATGAGAACAATTGATTTGTTTATAAATGACATTACTTTATGTACCTGAAAACAACTCTATTACATTTCTAGGAAATTATTTTGATTTGCTTTAATCGTGAATAGAATGAACGTTTTGATGATATTTCCTAGAAAATGACTTTGATTTTCTTCTATTGTGAGGAATAAAATTAACATTTGCTTTGTTTATAAATTACATTATTTCATGTCCCTAAAAACATCTTTATTACATTTATTCCCAGAAAAAGTCTTCAATTTGCTTCCATTGTTGACGAATAAAATGGAGGATTGTTTTGATTTTAAATAATATCAAAGTATGTTTCTCAAAATCAACTGTATTTAAGAAAAAATTGGTTTAAACTATTTCTTTGAAAAAAATAACCCGACCTGTGTTTTGGGGAAATAATCATGTTGAAAAACGAAAAGACACTGAAATTTTGATCCTGTTCAAAGGATTTCCTAATACGTATACAATAACCCAAAACTACCATCATTGGCCAGGAAGAAGCCTGCAAAATGTAGAATGTAGAACTATAACCGACTGGGAATGTAAAAAAATATTTGTATTTGACACGGATCAAATGAGCAAATTTCATAGGATCCATAGTACGAAATTGTTTATGTATTTCAGTGTTTGATTTGTCATAAACTCCATACTGCACTTATTGGGAAACAAAATATAATTATTTTGTTGAAATCTGTATACACTCCAATTAAAATTTTCAAATCACTTTGATTTGAATTTAAAGAAACCATAATAAACAAATCATTATTTATATTTGTATATTATAGATGTAGGGTCTATCTGAAGGACCGTATTGTTATAAATTCTGTTAAAAACTAACTATTATAAGTGTTTATGGATTTTCATTATTTTATACACTATACACGTATTATATTTAATATAAAACAATAAACTATACTATATGTTTTACCACTCTATACTTTTTTTTCAATATACCTTGTGTAATCCTATGCACTTAATGCAGTTACTTTTGTAGGGCTGCTGAATATATAAATACCAAAATACTTCCCTCTAGAATCCAAATGAACCAAATGGGTATATGAGCTAGTTAATACTCTCCAACAAGGCTCTGTAAAATATTTGAACTGGAGGAAGATTCTAATTTTGAACACCTACAAAAGGGCCGCATGGTTTTTTTTTAATTAAATGGTAATGACACGGTTTAGTTAATGATTAGTTAGTGCTAAGAGCATCTTAATCTTTTTTACCTTTTAAAATTATGTATATAAAGTAAAAAAGACTGACCATTTGTTTAGCACAAATATAAATTCTTAGTTGTTTGAGAAATTTTATCAAAATTCAGTTGAAATTTAGTATGCAGTTCAACGAAATGTTCAGTTGTAAAAACGAAGACTGTCAAATTTTTTAATTGACAGGTGAAAAAGTGCTAAACAAGATTAGAACCCATAATGTGAAACAAATATTTTTTTGTTTTTCTTTAACATTACCAAAATGCTTTCCTAATATTACAAAACTAAAAAAAAATTCAAATAGCCAACCAAAGTTTAGTGTTTGGTTGGTATTCATTTTAAACTATTCATACCTTTAAAATGATAATAAAACTTCCCTTTAAAAATTCTTACTAATAATCTGGTATTTATTTTATAAACATGTAACAGCCACGTTTTCAAATTATTGTTATGGTGGGAAATACTACACAAGGCATTTCCTTTTTCCGACGGTTTTTGCGATCCTATATATTTTTTTTTCTATTAAGTCCTGTAATTTAAAAGGGTTAACATTAATAGTTTTTACCTAGCGGTTGTCATTCAATTGTCCGCAGATACAATTCCAAATTATCACGAGAACCTGCAATTGGTAAAATCCACTATTAAGTGCCATTAATCTATACCGTTTCTTAAGTCCAATAAATTGTTTGTACAATTTGAAAACTATTACCAATTTATCTTAACAATTGGTTGATAAGTAAACTCTTAAGTACACAATATGATATTGTTATGAGTAAATATAATAAGTACAACCTATTTAGGTACTGTAATTTCCTACTGGTTTCGAAGTAGGCTTACCACAGAAAACTATTAAAATATGAATATGCAATCTGTTTATTATTCGACTAACTATAACATCATCTTAAAGAAACTGAGGATAGGTATACCATTGTACAAAGGTATATTTTATACCAGCTTAGTACTCTTAAAATTTTTGTATTTCAAATATCAATTATCAATCGTTGAGATGGTGACGCCACCTAGTATTTATACGATAAACGCTAAATAATATTCTTTTCCTGAATATTATAATTATGTCAGGCTCAATGTTAAATTATCACTAATATTGAAATAAACGCCACAATAAAGTACCATTGTTTTCTACCGGTTAAATATTAGACGGTAAATTATTTATTGATTCTGACTATGAAATCACAACCACGATGTCAATTATCTATAAAACCAGAATTCAGTACTAGGTATTCAATATAAATTTGTTGTTTTGACGTAAATTTGTTTATCCTACTACCGATTAGTAATTTTCTTTACCTTGTCATCACGACAAGAAACAACCACGATGTCAAATTATTGAATCAAAAACCCGTAATCAGTATCCACGATAAATTTTTTGTTTTCTATCGATTACAGATCAGTAACTAGCACCTTTTGTTATCAATGTAGCACTATCCGATTACCGAATGGTAATTTATTTTACTTAATGATCGCATTTACGTCAATTCAACGATGCAAAATTATCACAAAACCCGAATTCAGTACGAAACCCCACTATTGACTTTATATCCGTAGTTTTTTTTACCTGAGTTCTTCTACTAATTTTTTTAACATTATTCGATTTCCGATTGGTAATTAACAATATTCGATTACATATAACTAGCACTATCCGATTACTGAATTTATTTTACCTAACGATTGACATTACGTCAATCCACAATTATCACCCCCAAAATCGGTACTATTCACTACAAAATCGTCGTTCTCCCGATAACTCCGCACTTATACATCACATGTTCACAACACTGTCACTCCACCTACCTCTTCACTATACATTCTTCGTTGAGTGTGTGCGTGCGTGCGGGCGTGCCGGTGTGTGCGGGTGCGGGCGCTCTACACAGTCCGTAGTCAGGCTACTGTCACCGTTGCACTGTTAGGTTGTTCGGCTACAAAGCAAAACCTTGCGCATTGTACCGCCTCCCCACGCCATTGGTTGAGTTCCCGCCCCCCGCGCGCCACCCTGTACCACCAACCCGCCCACAATAGCGTATTACAATTTTAATTGAATGGATCAACCCCGGAGAATAATTCCTAAACTAGTTAGCGGTTCGAATTGTTAACGATAACAGTGATTTTTTTTAAATTATCTAAACTGTACCCCCCCTAAATTTACCCGACACCCCCCCAAAGGTTGGTGTATTGGAGAGTCTATAATTTGTTTTTCCAGATCTTCTCCCCCCAAGTTCTCAAGTCCGCAACCCTATTAAAAATACATCGTCTTCGGACACGAGGAAAGTTATTTGTAGTGACTTTTGGTGGATTGGTTTAGTAAAATACGTGACAAATTCTTCTCATAGAGGTAATATTGTTTAAGTTCTTATTCCCTTTTTAGCTAATTTCCAATATTCGATAATTTTATCGACTTTCCCGATGAGGGAATAAGCTATTGTTAACTTGTTATCGATTTTAAAGGGAATAACTGCAATTGGGCAGTTTAATTGTTTGTCTTAATTTCCTAGATCTCCCTCTAGTTTTACTATCCCTTAGATTTAAACCCCTCTCAAAGGCACATTTGGTGAGTAAATAAGTTTTGGAGTCCAGAACATTATAAAAATACATCACAACTTCTAGGACAGAAAAATACGGGACAAGTCTTTCAGAGGAGGTATTGTTTATATTATTATTCCCTTCTTTTAGTAAAATGGTACAGTGTAATTTTTGTCTTTAATTTCCTTGAGTTACCCTCCATTTTTCCCACCTGTTTTATTCTTCCTTTTGTAATACAAGGTTAATCGTCATGTATTTTTTGTTGCGAGTCAATAATTTGTTTGTTTTATTTTCTAGATACTGGACCTTTCTTCTAAAGACCGCTAGTGATTTTCTCTTTAATTGTCTCACATTGTGTTCAAATACTAAAAAGCTGATTATTAAATGTGTCATGCTTAAATGTTGCCAATATTTTTAAAATTACATAAGTTAATGTTTCATTATATTTGATTGAAACTTATTTATATACCTAGCCTAACCTTTAATGTGTGATAGGTATAGCAGAAAAGTACCAAATACTATTGTAAGTTTCACAAAAGTTACAATCGTGTAAACCTATTAATTCGGTGATGAAGATATAGGTTTATTATTGTATTTGACTGTCGGAAACATCTACGCCATGTTTAACCTAATGTATATTTCGTAAACTTGGTTTAAAAATCAGTAATTTTGTAGATTCAGTTATATCAAGATCTACAGAAACGTTATAATATTTATTTGAATCAAATCTTGGACATAAACTAAGAACTCGACTTAAGGCCTAGAGGATAACGATATCAGTATTCCATGGTGGATAGTAGTAGATGAAGACATTTTTTATCTATGGCTTATCGTAATTAAAAACTAGCAACTCCTAAAAAAGTAATAATATGTAAAACTTATGAATTAATCAACCCATAGGAGAAAAAAATTTAACCCTTCGAGATAGTCAGTTTAATCTAATCTAACACTAAACGCCATACTTCTCCCATCTTATTTTATCTCATCTTTCCCAAAACACGACACACAAGCTACAGACGCAGATCACAAATTTATGACTGATCTTCCCACACCACAATGTCAGATGTTGGGGATCAAAAGCGCCGCTGCAGAGTGTTTGTAAACCTGACGCTGGCTTTTATACCCCCCTCCCCCCTGTGCCCCTTAACAGTCCCCCCAAAACACGACATAGAGAGGCACAAGGATATTGAATAATTACAAGGTAAAACAATTGAGAATCTCACGGATTTAATTCGTAAAATAAGCAGGACCTCGATAACAAGTCACCCTTGATAACAAGTGTCATTTTGGGTACACCTTGAATTTATTTGAGCCCTAATCACATGTTTTTTCAAGCCTCGATAAGAAGTCTCTTAGACTCCCAACACAGTTCCAACGGTACAAGACACTGTGGGGTCTGTATTGGTATTTAATCCCCATGAGAGTCTTGTTATCGAGGTTTTACTGTGGTTTACAGCTGCACATATTTCCGTTTTCAAGGCTGGTGTGGTGGTAAATGGAAGGGACTTTTATTCAGTGTGTTAGGGGGTTCAAAACCCGATAATTACCCAATTGATTCAAGCGTTTTTGTAGCTTCGGGGTCCAGTACATTCCTAAATCATTACAAAACACACATTTAAAAAATAATAATGAAGGATTTTGATGTTCACGTTGCTAAGGAACATTCATTTTATTTTTTGGGTTTCTTTAAAAGTACTATTGACATTCCTTTCAAACACAACTAACATATATGACAAAAAACTGTCTATATTAACATTTAAAACCCCTAAATATAATCTAAACAGGACCTTAATATTGTCTTCAGCTGTTCCGCGTAATGAATCTGAAGGGGAGTATTTTTTTTTTCATAAGCAGACAACCCGTTTATGGACTAGTTGTAGCCTATTACTAAAAAAAAGAACATAGCTGAATGAACAAGAATAGTTAGAACCGTTCATAATTCAATTTTCGCCTTTGGTTTGTGTTAATTAGTCAGGTGATATAAAAAATATGCTATATCTTACAATAAGTCGTATCATCTTCACTTGGTTGAAAATCACAACGCACTCACTCGGTCGCTTAATTCAACTAAAATAATTTTTTGTGTAACCACTACTTTAACATAGTGTTAAATCAATAGTCGAAATTCCATTTTTTTATCCAATTAAATCACAGATCTCCAATCCAATCCCTAAGCGAAACCTGCACGCCACAATAAGTCAAAAAGGTCCTTGTTCATTATTTTTCCACGATCGTTCGCAGCGCCGTGTGAACAATTCCCGCCAATATCCCTGATTAGGTACACGAGTGGGCCACACGCAGGGGAGCGGCCCCCGAGTGGAGGGTTTATTATTTAATTGTACTGGAAGTGGCGGCGCGCGCCCGTCCGCAAATTGGGACCGAAGAGTTGAGAGTCGGATTGTGCTGTGGTCCGTGGGGTGGAAAGTCACTTGGGGGAACAAATGTGGGGGTCTAGAAAAATTGTTTTGTTACGATTTATTTTTGTTGGTGATTTGATAAGATTGGAGCTTATGAATCAGGGAGCTAAAGGTTCGAATGGGACGGTGGCGACGTCCTGTAATCCAGCTACTAGGATGTCACGAATTGTGGATACTTATAGGCATGCGCTGTGGATACGATACTCCCTGGTGTGGATTAACGTCCGCACTAGTGAGTACTACGAATATCCGCAGTACTATCCAGATAATTAGACCAATTCGTTAATACCAAGGTGGTTCGGATTCCACTATAAACTGTAGGTCCCTTAGTTGCCATTGTATGGGCTATTAATTAACAGCTGTGTCTAAAGAATATGTCGGACTTAGTCACGAACAAGACTACAAGATCGCGCCACTCATTCTACACTCATCTCAATTTACACTTGGCTTAAAATACCTACTTTGTATGGTCGCCATTTAATTGAAAAGTATTAAATAAAAGCTAAAAGCAAGACTGTTTCACCTATAAAACAATTTTGACCTCGAGCAAGGATGTTTTAATTTCACATAAAGACTATTTACCTTCGGACAAAGGTGTTTCAACTCCCCGACTACAACGGAGAAAATTTATTGACTTCGAACAAAGAAGCATCATCTTTGAGCAAGAAATTTGTAACCTCAAGAAAGACAGTTTAGAGATCGACCAAACAGTTTTTTTTTTTTATTATTTCGGGTAAAATATGTTCAAATTCAACAATGGGGCTTCAATTTAGATTAAGAGAATTTCAAATTCGGGTAAGTGCTCTTCAACATTGAGAAAAATAACTTGAACTTCTAGCAAAAGTGTTTAACTTAAAAATAAGATTTCAGCTATGAAGAACGACATATAAATAAAGCGAGGATCATAAAGTAAAATCCTCTAAGAACAGTTTTTTGTTGTAAACATTGTTCTAGAAGATAGTCAGGCAACAGAAGACAAATTCTACGTCCACGTTTGCCTTATGTCCAGAGCGTTAAACAAGTTTTAGGCGGGTTACACACAGGTATCGCCGACATAATGTCGCTGATATATCTGATGTCGCTAGCATGATGTCGGCGACATACAATAAAATACAAACCATGGAAGAGGCACGTGCTGGCGACATGAAAGTGAGGGAATCACAAAATTCATCGGTTTCAATAATGTCATCGTTAGAAGAAGATAATGTGTTGTTGCTGTTGGTGTTGAGGAGAAGAAGACGACGACAACGAAGAATACATGTTCGAAGAGAATACATGTTCGAAGAGAATACATGTTCGAAGAGAATTCTGGAACCATCCTTATTGGAAAGACAATCAGTTGTCCAGTCAATTTACTTCGACAAGACAGTTGTTTCAACACCCTGAAAAGTTTCAAAACTGCCATAGGATGAAACCGGAAACCTTTGAAAAACTGTGCGGTCTGTAAAAAGATAAATGTAGCTTCGAGGATAATAACTATCGGAAATCAATTAGCATTCAAGAAAGGTTGTCAATATTTTTGAGGTATGTTGAAATTAAGTCAGGATTTTCCATGTTGTATAATTTTCCGAAACTACTATAAACTTGTTCTGCGCATGCGCGGGCCCAAGAGACAAGAGACATGTCTGTCTAAACACCGATGGATACACCAAGTCGAAAACACGTTTGGAGTCTTTACGTGTAGATAGTTGGTGGGGTTAGTTTTTGATTCTGGTATATTTGTTGAGTGCTTTTCATATTACCATTACTTACTTGTAATGTCCACATAAATCCACCCTGAATTGATAGTAAAACATACAGTTTGACAAATATGTAATCAAGCAGAACTTTACTTAGATTTCAAATAAAATTCGAAGTCAATGTTTAAACAACTCATGCGACGTTTAAGTTTTTAAAGCTTTGAATAAACCTTAAACTCTCTTATCACCTTGATCAGTCGTAAGATACTTAAAACCTAATACCTTAACCTTAATTATGTATTGGTAATACAATAATGTGTATATATTTTGTATGATGGTTGTAAAAAAAACTGTCTATCAAAATTGTATGATGTGTATAGGGGTTAAAATATGAGTTACACTTTATACTTCACCGTTAAGGTAAAATATATATATATATATACATTCTCTACTATATGATCTCACTCACCCGTCACGTTCAATGCGGACACATTCTCACAGCTCGGACTTCGCTGTCATCCTGGAAAAGAGGAAGAAATCAGTAAAATCACAAATTCATATTATTTTTATGAAAAATAAACTGACACACACTTTCATAAGTTTGACAGAATCCCTTATAACGGGTAAGTGGTGGGAATAACTATGGGTAAAATCACAAAACTTGCAATAACTTTGTAACCGTAGTTTTTACAGTAATGGAGACTGTACCTTTTTTGTTTAGAATTAGAGGACCATAACATACTTAATTTCAAATTTTACCGTTCAAACAATATTAAAATCAGATATTTCTCACTATTTTATGGTTTTGTATGGCGAAATCACTCAAAATAAAAAAAAACCCTGGAGATACCAGAGGAAGTACTCACATACCAAATTACGTCAAAATCTAACCACAGGAGTAGTCTGTAGCTCTGTACACACCCACGTTCTATAACACCGAAAAATCAAACTCGATAGTCTTGAAGAAAACAATACTTTCTCAATATACTATGTATATAGGGGGAGATAGTCAAAATACGCATTTTATAAATTATTAAAAACACCTCATTTATTATTCTTTGAACGATCATGTCTGTTAGGGCGTGTGTGTCTGTTGTTAATACTAAACTAATGTAATACAATATTTATTAAACTCCAAAAAACGTGTAAACAGTTACAAATAAATAACCGATTTATTCTTACATCTCAATGCCTCTATATTTACAAATTAGTAACACACAATTACTTAAGTAATACTGTAAATAATATTGCACAAAATATTGTATAAGCTATTTTTTTATAATTTTACTATGAACGTTAAATTGCAGTTAGCCTTTCAATAACATTATTAAATTATAAGTTTCCGAAATTTTAAATTTTAAAAACTTTTTGTGGAAACAGTAAAGATTTTATTTGTATTTTTAAAATTATACACAACACGTTATGAAACAGAAAATGGTTTCATATTATTAACTTTTATATACGTTATGACAAAGCTGAACTAATTAGTAAACTTCATTCCATAACTTTTATCAAGTAGTCTATGGTTATTGTTCAAAATATTTCCAAAAACGTAAATCCTAATTTAAATCTGAAACTCCAATTACCCTTCGTAATTTCTAAAAGATAATACATTCCCAAAAATTCACTTTTTTACCAAGTGTCACAAACTTCAAACAAACTTTGCAAGTTTTCACTTCCAATTAATTTTTCACATTTAAAATCAAAGTTACGCACAATGTTATTAAATAAGAAGCAATTAGAGTTGACGAATTGGAGAGGAGGGCTGTTTAATTATTGCTACAATGGCGAGTAGACGTCTGTTGAATTTTTCCACATGAGAGAGTCGTTTGAGATCTTTTTGTCAATTACGGGACAAGCTTAGAGCGTCCAAACAGCCCAAAGTCGGTTAATTCTTTTATTTGGTTACGTCCGCCATTTTCTCTCTGATGTTAACTCATTAAAAATGTCGCGTCCCGGTTATTTGCTTCGCTCTTGTTTGTTTCCGATTTCTTTTTCATCTTCTGTTCCTCATCGCTGTTGTTTGAGCGATTTTTACGTTTGTGAGTTTACGTTTTTACCTGGGAGGGTGGTTATTTTTATGTTTCTTGTTTTTCATGTCTTTCAATCTGATATTGATAATCTTACATAGTTAGTCAGTTATACAATTAGTAGTACAATTATAATAAAGCTAAACAAAATATATTGCATGTAAAAATCTATCTATTCTATTCCATTGACGATTATTTTATCTCTTTGTCTTAGATAATATTTTAATTCTAACCACATTTGCCTGTACTCTATGCAAGATAAACCATTTGACTTATAATTGATTTTTATATTGCTGTTAAAATTCGAGAATAGTAAGATAAAACCCAAAAGTGACCTCAATGATTACCAAATTAACTAAATGTTAACTGTAATGATTGTATAGCTCACTTATTCTGAAGGTAGCTGGTTCGAATCCTAGCAAGATTCTATTTTACATTAAGATTTAATTTGATATAGGGATATTATTTAATTATGCTTTGTAACAACTTTTTCACTTTAGATAGTAACTGATCAGAATTTCGTAAAAAAAACTTAAAACATTCAAAAGTAGTAGATTATATCAGAAAAATAAGGAAATATAGACTGTCAGCCGTGCAGTGGTTACCACGAATACCATAGGTTCTGGCGCACACCACTGGGAGCGCCGTGTAGCTACGTAACACGTACGCCGTAACAACATGGTGCTCCCAGCGGTGTGCGGTCTATATTTAATTCTTTTTGTCTATGATTATATATTATATAAAAACAATAAACGGTATCAGCTAGCTGATGCATACCTTCATTGAATATCTTGTCAACAACAGTTTTAATGGATAAGAGGTGGGAGTAACCAACTATGCTAGTTTATGGTAAAAAAAACTACAAATTATTTCAATAACTTTTGAACTGTAGTTTTTAAGCCATGGGCGTTAAACCATTTTCAGAGCTAAAAGGACCATAAAATATAAAAATCTTATCAAAATCAAACAGTTTTATTAAATCCGATTTTCCGTTTTTATCGGGTTTTATGAGAAAACTTCAATACAATTTTAAAATGAAAAAAACCTGAAGATATTATGGATTAGTACCGAAGAATCAAACGCCATCAAAATCGTACCACATATTTAGTTTGTAGCTCCGTACACAACCACACACACACATCATTTCGAAAACCACTTTTTGGATTCAGGGGACCAAAAACGGATATTTACACCCAAAACTCAAACTTGAAGGTTTAGACAAAAAAAAAATACAACTCCATATAATTATGCAATGGGGAAGAAAATAATAATTTTGAACATTTCTTATATTGAAAAGAAAAACAATGTTGTTATCATATATGTATTTTCTAACTCCTTCACTTCACTTTCACGTTCAACAACTTACCTCCAATTTCTACATCGACGCTATACGCTACCTACAAAACCACATTACGACTAATGAATAATGTAGGCAAGACAAGACATCCGAAGTCACTAATAGGAGCGAGAACTTACAAACAATCTGTAGGGATGAAAGGGGTAGTTTGTTGGGGGGGGGGGGGGTATAACACTGTAACAACATTACTAAGCTCAGCGGTGCATTAAACCCTGAAACTTGCATGAGACCGAAGTTAACCTTTTATAATTATATCGGAGGAGGATTTGCATCGTGAACTTTCCGCTTAGACAATTAGGAGAAAGGGTTTGTATAAGGAACCCCTTTGAAGTTGTCTGTGATTGGGCTAGAAACGTTGTAATGGGGGGTAATCTTATGAGGTTTCGTTTTAAATACACTGGGAATCAAAATTGACTTTCTCCCCCATAAATAGTATGTGGGAAAGAATTTATTTTGTAAATTGAGTGTAGGGTAGGGGTGGCGTGTAGGGGGGTGTAGGGGGGAGGATGTAGGGGGCAGGGTGTAGGGGGGAGGGTTTAGGGTATATATATATACACCTGTTTTGGGTCCTTCTTTTTGATCATGAGAGGTGACTTAAGGTAGTGGAAAATGGCTGAAATAACCCTTCAAATCACATAACTCCCAGCAAAAATATTTGTTTTTTTAGTTAGTTTAAAATCATTGCGCTCAACTAGCAACAATAATTTAAAGAAGGTGACATACTTTACGTACGAGCTGATGTCAACAGTGGCATTGTTTTCGGAATGTTGGCAGAATAGTTTACAGCTGGTCGCCAACAATGATCAGCTGGCATTTGCGTTGCCAACATAGCAACACTAATTTTTACTGCCCACAACAATTACTTATATGAAACCAAAATCCGCTAAAACAAGTTGATTTAAAATCTGGTTCCGTTATTTGTTTCATAAAATAGGAACGACGTTAAAGTAGCAAGGAAAAATGACAAATTCTTGAATACAAAATATTATAGAAAATTTAAAAATCCAATAAAACTGTAAATTATTAATAAATATGAAATAGTAAAATATATCTGCTAGGAATAACAACCGGGACATTAATCTACGGAAATTATCCATAAAACGAACTATTATTTGTGTTGGATGTAATGTTAGAGTTGGATGAAAACTGTGAAAACTTAATTTACTTACCCCTACAAAGTTAGATAAAACCCTGGACATGTCAGTTTCAAAATAAAATGTAGGTATTATATATTTTCCTCATCTTTGCCTGAATAAGTCTATCTAACAAAATACTCAATAAAACCCAATAATCACAATAACTATTGACATTGTGAAAACATTCCCAAACTCATTACATAATCACAGTTAAATAAGTGAAAACTCTGGTAAAAATACATTCTGCAAAGGGTATATTCCTTTGAGTTACCCTGTACAAACACATTAAAAGTTTTCTCCGCATTGCATATTTAAGTCCCAAAACAAAGTGATGACAAAGCTTGAGCAAATAAGGGGTTTTGTGGAACCCTAAAACAAACCCTTCCAACGCTCTTGGAGTAGCAAAAGAAATTGTTTATTCTCTTATTTATTCTCTTACTTATTAAGGTTTGTTTATATTACAGTTCGCTTTGTGAGATGAATAGAATTCTTTGATGTGCGGTTGGCCAATTGATAGTAGTTAAGAGTAGAGAGTAATTATCGTAAATAAAAAAATATTCCTAAATTGTTATCGTACTAGAATTGTTGTTGTTTTTTTGTTTGATTATTAATTAATATCACGAAATAACTTGGTGTTTTAGATATTTAATATTAATAATAATAATGTCTTTGTTGCTCTTTGACAATTGTACATTGTATATCAAACGACAATAAATAAAATCAATACAATAAATGAAATAAATGTAATCGCTGTAGAAACTAAGGTCGGAACTTCGGTCATTTATTTATAAAATCCATACATATATGTAAAAAAAGGAATAAATAAACTATTAATTAACTACAATAAACAAAATCCTATCCAAAAAGGGATAAAAGCAATAATCTAATAAACAATGACGAAAAACGAACGAAACCCCTGGGGAAGAAAATTTTATAATCAATTAAATTTAATTTTTAGGTTGAAGCTTATGTCCACCATACATATTTATTTAAAAAAGAGTGTATACGACAAGCAGGTTTAAAGGAATTTCCAGTTTGATTTTTCGCGTATGTTCTAAAATAGGTGTTGTCAATTTAAATAATTATTTAACGTTTCATCGATTATAGTATGACTCAAGATCAATGATATCAATGTTAAATGTATTGTAAATAGACTTTCAAGTATATAGATTGATATTTCAAGCTATTTTCCCTCCAGCTGGTTTCTTTTCCCCCCAGCGATAAAAAGAACTAATTTTGATTTAAAAATGGGAAAACATAACATTAAATGAAGTACATAGACGTTGAAAAATAAGAATCAGAGATAAAAAAAACCTGAGGTGTAGAAAGAACTACTAAAACCTGCAAGCTAAGTATTAAAAATACCCCCACTGGAGCAAAACTTCAGACTAAGCAAATATCCATCCGCAATGGATTTTATTTTTACTTAAAAATGACAGGTTTTCCCTACTTAAATATTTTGGGCTCTAACGATTACCTAGGTTTGCTGTTACGGGTAGTGTAAGGTGTGTTTTACGTGAAATGTTAATAGCTTAGGTTGAAATAACCCGATTTCCAGTGAAAGTTCCCGCATCCAGATTTTACCAAAGATATTTGCGGTAATAGCTTATTCCTTATATGTTTCCTAACAGATATTTTGTCGCTACTGTATAAATTAAAATTATAAGAAATACAAAACCACTTATGTTCAACTTTAAATTGTAAGAGCCATTCTCTTGTGGAAACTACTTAACAAAGCTTGTTAAAATCATTCCTGCAAGGTTGGCAGTATTGTCACCCAACAATGAGACAACGAGGGTGTCAGCTGATTGTGGCGTTGCCAACTTTACAAGCGTGAAACATGATCGTGTAGACAGATGGAAGACGTTACATCGTCTTTGCACCACGATAATGACACAAGAGAAACAATATTGCGAGGATTCCACAACTGGACAGTTTTGTAAGAATTCCACAACTTGACAGTGTTGCAAGTGTTCTCTAAAAGCGGCAGTGCAACAAATAATGCTGAGAAAATTATTTGTCTGTGAAATAAAAATGTGTTCAGGGTTGTGCTATTATTAAATAATTCATTTCATGCATTCAAAAAACTTCAAATAATAGTATCTTAAATTTTATACGTAAAAATGTAGATGCTTTTCCTAAATATGGCAAAGTATTTTTATTCAAATCCATTTTCTCTTTCCACCTTTTATCCGTATTAATCAGCAGTAGACAATTAAAAGACACTTTTACTTCTGATAACTTTAAAGAGTGACGATGTTTTTTTTATGCCATTTCCCTAATTTAAGACCAAATAGAACTATGCACATGATGAAATATATTGAACATCTTTAATTTATTTATATGTTTAAATATATTAAATATGATTATATTGGGGAGTCCAGGTCGAAATTTTAAATAGTTTTTAAAATTTTTCCTTTTTATAGCACAGAATTTCTTCTCTAAAATGGCATACTTACTTTTTTAATTACTAACCTATAAATGTATAAAAAAATATATTTTCCATAACATTGCAGTGACGTTTTAAAGGTAAAACTCGTTGACCCTTGGAGGATTTTCTTACCGATTTCCGCAACTTTACTTTTTAGAAATTTAATGCCATTTTTTCAGGACTGGTAATACATACAGCTGTGAAATTTTTACCATGTAGTCTTAGTTACTTATTCCAAACACAGACATAAAGATGTCATCATATCTTTAGTAGAAGTCTTTAAAAAAACTAAATTTATTTTTGAAACAAATATTTTTAAAATCCATAAAATCCCATAAAATAATTCTTTTTTATTTTAAATGAAAAATCTTGTGTCTGTGACTAGTGTATTAGTATACCAAGTTTCACTATCCTACCTCTTCTAACTCCTGAGAAAAGTGACATTTAGTTAACATTACTAAACATAGGACCTTGGACTCCCCTTAAGCAAAAAAAGAGTGTACTGCTGTCAGTTACACGATTCTCCCAAATATACCAAACTTGCATTGTAGATTGTTTCTATATTTACTGCAGCTGCTGCGCACTCATTAACATCAGCCGAGATGGTCTTCAATCTTCATATTAACCTGGTACAAAACAGAACCTCCTACTTATAATTACCCATATTAACATCCAGAGATGCCATATGGCCAGGTAGTCAAAACAACCTACTCCGTTCGTTTATCGACTACTTCCTCATTATATTTCATCTGTCTTGGACAACTTGCTGCTCGTTGAAACAGTTTAGTTACATGTAAGTAGTTTTAATTACAGGGAAACTAATTTGCAGTTTAAACGATCTTGCTGATGAGTAAAAGCGTATAGAAAAGAGATTAAAATATTTTACTTGTCACACTCATTGGGGGTTGGGCGTCGTAAAACATTGTGGCTCTTTTTAATGTTAATTTTCTGAAATACCGTTAAATTGTGTTGTGATAATTGTATGTTAGCGGGTGGGGGTTGTTACCAACCAATTTACGTTACGTAGTGGAACTTAGGCCAACCAAAGGTAAACAAATTAATTTGAGTTCCTAAAACTGGGGATTCTTTGACATATTATTACCTTTACCAACACAATTGCTACGTACTAAGGTAAGCTATTTATTTTCCCATTACCACTTATATAAATCCAAATAACCTTAGAGATGGTACTAGCTTATGATGACTAGATGTTTGTTTATTTTGAAGCAAATCTAACAGTTAAAAAGCTACGGTAAAACTTCGATAGCAAGAATGTCGCGAAATTATTAAATAAAACTTGTTATCAATGTTGACTTCTTATCGAGGTTTGCAATAATTGTTATTAGTACTAAAATAAACTAAAGGGGATTTCAAAATGACACGTTATCAAGTGTGACTTGTTATCGAGGTTCCGCATTATGTTTGATTCGCATAAAGCCTGCGACCCTTAGATTGTGAAGCGAGCACCACATAAACTCAATTAATGTCCGTTAACGAAATTTAGACTGTTTTAGGGGAAGCTTTCTTGGATCCCCCACCACTTTTTAAGTTATTGTATATCAATTTCAAACATTCAATTTCAATTTCAAGGGCGAAGTGGAGGGGATGGAATCGCTTCTCCTCAAAACTCTTCCTTCAGAGTTAATATTCAACAATATGACGAGAACTTTAACTGAAATATCCAAAATCAACGGGTCACATCCAAAACCAAAATCGTCCCGGAGAATCCTAAATTCTCGCGGGAGGCCGGGACTCCCCACTGAATGATCTAGCACCCTCGTTGAATAGACCGCATTTTGATCCAGCGTTCGGTGTGGGCTATTCATACTCTGTGTGTGTGTGTGTGTGTGTGTGGATGGCACACGTCCCACTATTGTTGCTTGTTGTCAACGGTGCTATACAGATATAGCCTCACCGAAGCACCTGTTCGCCCTAATGAGAATACTGCCACAAAACGTTGGCTTTTGTTTTCTGTCCTGTCATAACTGATGGAAATATTTTAATTTTTCCTCCTGTCACGCTGTTTAAATTGCTCGTGTGGAATGCGCTTGGCAAAACAATAGAGCAACAGAAATTCTGTAGGAGTAAATGGATTGTGAAAAGCATTTAAATACTGGTGCAGTGTGGATTGTTTTCATTGTCTTCTAGAATTAAAATATATCAAGGCGATTTACCAGCAATATATCTAGTGAAACATAATTTTTAAATGAAACATATGTTATTGCAATTACACAAATATAATCAATCAATTCAAAAGATTTGTTTTATTCCCTACTATATGTTAAATCCATCAGCGATATAAGATAAGAATAGAAAATATACGTATAGATCCTACTAAATCCATCAGCGATATAAGATAAGAATAGAAAATATACGTATAGATCCTACTAAATCCATCAGCGATATAAGATAAGAATAGAAAATATACGTATAGATGATCAATCACAAGCTATTTAGTGCGTATGGTTCTATTACTAAATTTAACAACAATAGGTTGGACCGCTTTCCCTAAAAACGTTTAAGTACTTCCATCTATAATTCCTCTAGTAAAAATACCAAAATAGAAAAAAATCTGATCCAAAACGCATATATAGAACGCAAAGAACGTATGTTTGTCATCGCATTGTAAACACCAATCATAAGATTGAAGAATGGACCCCTGACACCGACATCGACTGCTTGCTTTTTTACTATTCAAGTTTAGAGCACAATCACAAGTACGATAATTAATTAGGTTGGTTTAATCCTAATAAGTTCTACCCCGACATCAAGACAATTAAGATAATCACGCCGAAATTCATCCCTGAGCATTCTTGTGGTTCAATTTACGAGTTTGGTCTTGTCCAAGTCTTATAGCGATAAAAAAAGAAAAACGGACCCAAAACGCATCCCTGAGGTACACCTCACTCCTTATCTCAATGCAAGTGTAGAACACAGCCACATCTGTATCAGCTGATGACGTGATAGTGGACCGGAAGTGGCCAGAAGTGCGCGCGCCAGAGATAGCCTCACTTCCGTGTCCGGTGACATAGTGTCTACACATAGCCTCACACCTGTTGGTGACCGGACCAGCTAGCCTCAAACTATGCTGTGAGTATTGATGGTTTTGATTTGTTTAAATTAATTTTAAGATTTAACTACTGTTAGTAGCGATGTATTAAAGGATTCTTGGGGTGGATTTGCTGTTTATCTGTTTATATTTACTTATTGTCCATGGAAAATGTTAGTTTAATTTATAATTAAGCAGCACGATGGCCCAAAAATAGTATTTAATTATTTATGTAGTTAAACAGAGATCTCTGAAGAGGGTATTTTCTCTAACCTATGAAAACAATAATTTTACAGTTTCAAAGTTTTTCCTGAATTAAAAGCTTCAAGGAAAATCTGACCTACTATATTAAAAAATAATAATATAGATTATAATTGTTATGGTAAAGTATATAAAATGTGGAAAAACTAATCTCACATAGTAAAAATAAATTTAATTAAGTTGTGAGTGTTATGATACATTTTACTTGTAAATAATATAAACTTTTTCTAAACAATGTTCATAAGGCGGGGTGGAAAGAATTAGAATCATTGTTAGAAAAAAAAATGTTATAGGCTGTAGATGTAATAAGTGTGGTTGAGTAAAAGCGAGACACATGAACAATAATTGTGATAAATATATCAAGAAATTAATTAATTACCTATTGTATTTATACTTGATCCAGTCAGTCTACGGTGGTAGGTATACAGCAATCCCGGTGCGATATAATAGGTCGACGCTAGCCCATGAATGAACTGCTCCAATACGTCACCGGCGGAATTAGCTCTCTGGTTATAGCCGCCACCACAACACACCACTGCACTGGTCTACCGCAGACACGGTGATATTGTCACTGATATTACTGATATTGTGTCACGGGGAAACTGATATAGAGTTATCGTGGGGAATGATATAGAAGGTTATCGTATAACGTTGAAATGTTATTTCTATAAGGGGGAAATCTCGTAGAGAGATGAAGCTATACAGAGGGTTTTCATTAAGGGGAAATCAAACTTAAGTTTGTCGTTGATGGGGAACTGATATAAAGGTATAAAGGTATTTGGTATCCATACAAAGTTAATTGAAAGATTGTACTTCCACGATGGGAGAAGGGAAATGTTGTAAATGGGAGATATTATACAGAGGACTGCTGTAGAGAGAAAACTAATTTGAATCACAGACACAAATAATTAAATATAGACCATCAGCTGTGCTGCGGTTACCATAGGTTCTGGCGCACACCGCTGGGAGCGCCGTTATGGCGTACGCGCTACGTAACTACACGGCGCTCACAGCGGTGTGTCTGAACTTATGGTAACCATGGTGACCGCAGCACGGCTGACAGTCTATATTTAATTCTTTTTGTCTATGTTTGTAGATACGTCTCAACACAAGTAATGGTGTAGAGTGGGAATTAATATAAAGATCCACCGTGAATAGAAAACTTTATGGTTTGTCGCAAAAGGAAAACTCATATACATGTATAAACTTATGCTGAAATGACTTTATGAGATCAGTCGTAGGGAAAAACTGATATTGGTCTGTCGTAGAGGTTAAATCATTAATATACAGGTCTGGAGTAAATTGAAAACTAATATTGAAATCAGTTGTAGAGGGAAAATTGATATAAGTAAATTAAAACTAAAAACCGTTTTTTACTGCCAGGTTATTCTGAGTTTCCCGTATTTATGTACACTGATTATACAAAATTTAGAGAGACTCAACCCCCTATTCCAGAAAATCCATATCATAGTTATCATATAAGATATACAGGGTGGAACTTTCTACCATACTTTAGGGCATTGTTCCTGAGTAAGAAACCTATCTAAATAATATTTCTAAATTGTCCAGAAGTCCTTAAATACTCACACAGCCACCATTTTGTTGTTTGTGCACTTATTATTTCTTTTCCAAAACGAGTGGTAAGATACGAAATTGAAACTCTGCACAAACATTTATGACAAGTAGACAACGCTATAAACAATTATGATAATTTTTAAAATTTATAAAACAAAATGGTGGCCATTTAAAACCTTTGTAAAGTCAACGGTTTTTGAGTTATTTGATAAACAGAATTTTAAATAGCAACAATTTTGTTTTAGGAATTTGAGAAATTGTCATGCATTTTTATAGCTTTGTCTAGTTGTCATAAATGTTTATGCAAAGTTTCCACTACATATATTTAATCCCTTTTTAGAAGAAAAATAATAATTGAAAAAAACGAAATAGCGGCTATGTGAGTAACTAAGGACATCCGGAAAATTTATATATGATTTGTAGATAAGTTTCTTATTCAGGAATATCGGTAGAGAGTTATGGGACACTCTGTATTTTCCTATGCAAAAATAATCTTTTTTCCTCTTTAACATTTTTACACTACTAATCAAACATTTGCAAAACAAGAAGTCGCCCCACACGAAGAAATTTCAACTCAAATTAAACTCAAATCCAAAACATCCTTTAATCCTGCTTCATCAGTCATCCAACTCGCAGATAAGACTGTCAGCTGATCGGGTAAAAACTGTGCTAATCTGGCGGGCTTTTCGGTCGACATTGAACGATTGGCGGGAACCGGGGATCCAGTTTCAATTTGAAAGTTAGGATTCGTTGACAGCCAGTCATTAGTCAGGGTACATTCGTGATTAACGATTTCCACACACACACACACACACTTACATACACACACACACACACACACACACACACACACACACACACACATAACTCTTACATAAGTACACTGGAACGTTGCCTCGACGATAATGACATTCTGATTGCTACAAATCGGTCAAAGTGTTTTTAATTACTAAACGTAGAGCCTTTCTTCTGCATGCGGGATTCCTTAATGTAGGTTTATTTAGCCTTTCACCTGGAAGTAGAATGTGTTTAAGTGGATATGATGGAATAGTTAAATTAAATGTAATTGTATGGTTATTAAGTATTTAAAGTAATTAAAATGGTATTTTAAAATACACAAAGACATTATAAGAATGAAACAAACTCTTTTATTTACAAAGCCGGTTGAAACAAATTGAGGCATTTTAATAAAACATAATTGAAGTTTTAGGTTATTTTTAGAACCTAACCTAACTAAACCAAACCTTACCTAACTAAACCCAACCTAACCTAACTAAACCAAACTAACCTAACTTAACCAAACCTTACCCAACTAAACCAAAACTAACCTAACCCAACCTAACCTAACCCTAACCAAACCTTACTAACTAAACCCAACCTTACCCAACTAAACCAAAACTAACCTAGCTTAACCCAACCTAACCTAGCTAAACCCAACCTAACCTAGCTAAACCCAACCTAACCTAACACAACCCAACCTAACCTACCCAAACTGTAAACCGTACATTGTAGATCATCATGACATTTCAACCTGAAAAACATTGTGATATAACGGAAAAAGATCAACAATTGCATAATCAAATCCATAAAAGGACTCGATCGATTTTACCCTATTATACTCCTAAATACAAAACACATAATACATTAAAATGGAAGAAAAAACAATAACTTATCGTAAACAAAAACCTTTAGTGAACAAATAATACGCATAGCTCCCACCCTATAAAATCCTCACTAATCAAAGACTTTTCCTGGTTTTAAGACAAAACCCCTCCAAGACATTCAATTGACTATCGATCCACCTCACAGTATTCTGTAAACCACTCTACCAATCACCATTTAATCACCAAATTGTCCCTGAACCGTTGTCCCTATTTATCGGTACGATTCCGTTTCCATTCAGTTCGGTTCGATATTCCAATACCAGCGTTCCCTGTACAATGCCAATCCTATATTCCGGTTTGAGTTCATTCACTGATTAGTTTAAACCCCGCTGGATATAATCCACTTTTATTTCTTTGTGAATGTGTTCGCGATCGTTTTAATACCTGAGTGGATTCGGATTGTGAGAATTTTCAGATCGTTTTGTGACGGTGGATTTTAATTGAGTTGGCCAATAATGGGAAATAGTGTAAAGAGGTTATTTCAGAGGGCATATTTTGAATGAAGTACTTTATATGTGGTATTATATTATTCTTTGCACAGTTTATGATGAAAAAAATTAAAATACTAAAATATAATTGCAATACAAAGTATAGGACAGTTAATTATTTCGTAGCTATCTATAACAACTAAATTTTCTATTTGAATTTATTAAACTTAACCTTTTTTGGTAGATGAATTAGGGTGACTTGCTTCAGTATTTAGAAGCATATTTCATTAAATTAGCTTGTTTGAAGTTGGTATGAAGTATACAAAATATACTTAGATATACAGTAGTTAACATACAATTTGGGTGATCTTCTAGGTATTTAATAATTTTAAAACTTTTTATCCTTTTGTGTTTTCAAGAGTACCCTTTATTTAAAGAACAATTAATAATCATCTACAGTATTAACAGTATATTTTTTTCCTTTTTTCACCATAACGTATGTTAAATTTAAATACATTACAGTTAAAATAAAAATGTAACGCCTAGTTTGAACAATAAATTTCATATTAAAGTAGGAACATAAAATATTTAAATAGATCATCAGTATAGAGATAAACTTATGTAAATAAAAGTATAAACTATAAATGAATAAAAAATATACCGCTGGTTTAAAAATATATCCTCCACTGAAACGTTGGTTATGTTATAAATAATGCCTTTTAAACATGTTTTTGAATATTGTATTATTTTTTTATTGGTGACGTGGGAAATCTGGAAAGAAAAAGATATCTCTATAACTTGGAGGCAGCGCCCGAGTATTCCTGCGAGAAGCAACCTGCACGACTCTGCAGTAGCTAAATTGCTTTTGGCGCCGTTGCAATTTTTAATTTCTGTTCTATTATGCAACACTTATTTAATAAACATAATATAACTATTTTTTATTTTGTAATTACATACTTTACCTTTAAAAAAGGTGTATACTGTTTTAAAAACTACTATGTAATGTACATGTGTATATTGTAAGGACAGCTGCGATTGTAATAAATTAAATTATTACACCCGATAAAGCAAATTTGTGTCCAAGAATAATTATTCCTAACTTATCCAAGACAGGCTTTGTTTTTGAAAACGAATCATGATAAAAGGAATTCTAACTTCAGTTTTTCGCGAACAATTTATATCGATTAAAAATGTGAGTGTGCGGTTACTACTGTTACATAATAAATAGTTGTTTTGGTTGAATCAACTCAACATGTGCAGCAGTACATTGAAAATAATAAATCTGTCAAATTGTATAAGAATAACTAAAACAAGCTATTAAACTATTGATTTTGTATGATGAAAACATCGAAGACAACGTACACAGTAAAAACTGTTTTTACAGCATTAGGCCTAAATTATAATTAATTAATTTTATCGTTGAATTATAAGAAAAAAACCCATCTTATTTGTCGAACATAATCTGAGATTAAAGAATTGACAAATTTCTACATAAAAAAGAGAATCACAAACTTTGGTAAATCTTAAATCACCCAAATAAAAGTTTTTACCTACCACTGCATGGAAATTATCATTTTTCCATACCTGTAAACAGTACGCAAAATAGCTCATTGCCGCTCTAAAGCGGGAATGAATCATTCCCGCTCGCTAAATTAGCTGATTTCACAGTTGTCGTTTCAAGACCAATCACAGCCATGGAGCTAGTACACTAGTTAACAACCGGTAAGAAATAACATAACCTAGATTACATCTTATTTGCATCTAAAAAGTTAATCAGTGTGTTATAATAAGTTAATTATGGTGGTAGGAAAATTCTTGTGTGTATTACGAGCACAAAAAGTTATTGCGCACTTAAACACAAATAGCTGTTGTACAATAATCCATCAAAAAAGTTCATAACCAACCTTTCATCAATTAGTTGGTTCTCTGACTATCCGTGATCACCAAAGGCGCCTTCAACAAATAAATTACAAACCAACCAAACGAATCAACAATCGCACTAACGAGAACTAACTACTTAACGAATCAAAATTAGAAACCGAACGGTTAACGAGCGACCATTGTCTTTGATCGAGTGAATGAAAAAGGAATGTCGACGATTAGCGGTGAAACAATAGAGGAGGCTGTGAAACACAATAGAGAAGGCAGCGAGCCAAAATCAGCTGTTCGACAACACAGCTGAGAAATGACAACAATGGAACTTGAACGGGTCATTTCACATCCTGTCAACAGTAGCCAGGAAGATATCAGCTAAACAGCTGATTGGTTAAACGATTAAACGTTTGGAGATGTCCAAGTTAAAGAGATGGTGCTTTATTGAGGTATTCCAGTGTAGATATTAATGTTTTATAGCCCCTGATATGTTGAAATGATGTAAAACTAAACTTACGTAATTATTTCCTATTAAGGGTTAATATTAGTCAGATTTATACATGTATAGATCTAAAACATCGTATTTAACAGGTGATAGTGGCGTTCTTCAGTCTGTTGTACTGTCATATAGTTTAAACTCAACCATCTAAATTTTTAATATCTGTAAATTTGTTTTAACTATCTGACGACTCCATCGACTGAACAATTTGCTAGTAAACGATGTCTTGTCCTTGAAATATGTACATATATTAGTGAATTGGAGTTTATTTTACAGACAACTGTGAACTGGCTCGCAAGTTGTTAGATTATAGACTACATTCCATTACATTTTTGTTTGAGATCGCATTTATCTGTTGAGATTATATAATTATTTACAAATTTGCATGTATCGATTCATTCTTTTAAAAAAATCTTCATGAAACCATTCTTCAATGTAAGTGAACATTTTTTTAGCAAACTAGAACGAAGTCATAACAACGTTTTAACACATTTAAAAAATTTACTAGAATGTTGGCTTGGATCCGAATCAAGGTGTACGAATATTTTTGGATGTAAAAACAAGGAAAGTCTTGGAGCGGAAGTTGATAATGATATCAGAATGGAGGGACGCAGTTATTTGTGCAGTGTTTCCGGTGAGAAGATGACAAGTAACAGCTGATCGTAGTCGCTGGGCAGGGGCCAGCGGAAGTGGCGAGTTAGCGGATAGCGGATAGTGGAAAGGTAAAGTGTCCACAGAATATGGTCTGTATGATATAACTTGTCTTTGACTACCTGGGAACAACCCAGGTCTTAAACCATTGGAAAGTCCCTTGGTAGACGGAGGAATTGGAGACAGGTTCCATCATACAGAATATAGATGGCGAGTTATTGGGAGACTTGAGAAATTGTTGTGTTAAAAGTTATTTATGTAAATTACCAATTATATGATTATAGACTAAGTCTTTGGTATGAGCAACATCAAAGTATAGACAAAACCATAATAAACCTATGATGCGTTTTGCATATAATCTTAAACATAATTCAAAGATTTATGATATTTGTGTACACGTAAATACAAATTAAGTGAATAGACATGAGTATGTTGCAAGCAGTTGATTTTAACGATTGTTAATATGTTAAAATGGTTATTAAAATAATTATTGGTAAGCATTTATATAACCAGACCGATCTTATGTAAAACCTCATGTTGTATATTTTCTTAGACCAATGATTCTATAACGCATTTGGATTTTTAAATGGTTGAATAAGGAAATAATTATACATAATGTTTAGCTATCTGGGAACGAGTTAAATTTTTAATTTTGCATAAACATTTATTTTGGTTGTCATTATTGTAACTGCTACGATTAACTGCGATTCATCTCACCATAGTCATAGGGTCATAGAGTAACGGACTTCTGCCCTTGTGTGATTACTGTATTTGAGGTTTATCAATCACCAATGGGTTTTGTTATGTAATGTGAGTTTATATTGTAATCATATAAACGGTAAAAGTAGTAAATCATCCAATTATTTTCTAGTATAATCAATTATAATGGTAAGAACGTGCAATGAAATGAATGATTTATTGTCGTTAAAACTATGTACAAAGTTCATGACAATCGTCAAACGAAAAACAAAACAATCAAGATGGCTCTGGCATTTACACTAAAATAACCTAAACTCTAAACCAAAGTACTCTTCATGTTTATACAGGCAAGCCTGGGTTAGAGTGGTTTTTCAAACTTGTTTGAATTTTAAAACACACAGGTTTTTGATGGAGGCAGGGAAGAAATTGTACATTTTAACACCTTGGTACTCAAAACTATTTTGAGTGGCTGTATACTAATGTCTTAGTGTGGACAGATTATCTTTAGGTCTAGTGCACATCAGATATCTTTTCAAAGTGAGGAATGTTTTCTTTTAAATACAACAAACTTGCCAAAACATACAAAGATGGAAATGTGAGAATGTTAAGACCCACAAAAAGGGACTTACAATGTGTTCTTCTATTCACACTACAAATTACTCACCACCTTCTTTTTTAAAGTATAAGCAACCTGTTACCATAAAAACTGTTGGCCCACAGTGAGGTATTATAGGACAAATAGCTATGAATGTGCCCATAATATATACCAATAAGGACATAAACTGAAACAGTGGACCTAAGTACTCTTATCATAAATATGCCTTAAAGTGTAAAGCATACCAAATTTCTACTGATGTTCACAATTACATAGCAAAATCTAGTTTAAGCTGCAAATGTTCTAAATTATGTATGAATCAGACAAATTTGCTATATCAATAACGTTTCGTGAATCTGATTATGGAAATGTATTAAGTGAAACCAACTTTAAGAAGTGAAAGGTCTTAATTAATAATCCAGTGAAGGATCCCTCCAACAAAAGCTTCTAGAAATACCCCACGAAAACAACTACACTCTCAACAAATAATAAACTTTGGATATTTATGCTCATTAAAACAACAAAGGTCTAACGTGCAAATAAACTAGCCTATCAAAAGACGCAATTTAAAAACCACAAACAAAAGCGTTAAATCCTTTGTCTAAATCACAAAGATCGCAGAAATAGACGAAACAAACCGACGGTTTTACTGTGTTACGAAAAAGAATAGACTGAGACAAAGGTAATATTGGAGGGAGTGATCATTAACATGTCAGAAAATGGCGGGAAGCCAACAGTGTTACCAACAATACCACAAGCCGACAATAACAATAACAAAACAACACCAGCTGATTCATTTTGTTTTAATTGTCTGAGTTGGCAGCGGAAAACCGCTTGAAATAGATCTTATAAAGTGAAAAGGACATAAGTACGACTAAACTGTAAACTCTGTTTTTATGTGTGCCGTAACTACTAATAGTGGGATTATGTTTGCTCTGTGTTGTTCATTTAAACAGTTGAGTTAATGTAACAATTGTAGTCTAAAGTGTGGCTTATCTTCAAAAGTAACGATTATGTACCGATCCTGAGAAAAGTCAGTAGCTTTTTGATGGTTCGAAACTGGACCCAGCTGTTTCTGATCGTTGGGCTTTAAATAAATGATCCTGACTAATGAAACCGCTGATCTTAAAAGATACACAGGTCATCATACACCATTCTACACTCATCCTTCACTCATATTTGGGTTAAAATACGCACCTAGGTGGCGTCCCCATCTCAATTATTGATCATTTATAATTGATTATTGATAATAATTAGATTGTACGAATATTTTATATTTTTATATTTACGTATTGACATGTAGTGTGTGGTGCTTCTTTTTGTGTTAATTTTCGGTTATATTAACCTATTATCAAGTAATTATAATGTTTTTTTACTCTAACTTTAAATTCCACGAATAAATAAATAGTAATAAATAAAAAATGTCTTTAATAAGCGTTTCTCTAGTACACCAGCTTTTTAGAACAACTTTCGTTTTTTTTTTAGATAATCTTAATAAAATTAACCTACAACCCATTATAGGGTTGATTTATATGATTGTACACTTATTCTACTCTTATTCTTCTTATTCTATTCTTACCTTTTTATTTTCTTTCACCTTCTGCCATTGGAATTTCTGAAAACAAAGAAATAGATATAGAACATGAACACGACTGGTGAATGATTTAGTTTAAATGTTAGGAACTTCTTTAGGATAATTATAATTAATTCCAGTTGAAATATATGTTCTAGGTTTAAAAAAAGATTTTTGTATCAGAAAACGACTATTAGATAAACATGTAGTTAAATTGCAAGCACTATTTTAGGACAGTTATAATAGATTTTTGTTCAAATGCATGTTTAACGTTTGATGACAAATACTAAAAAAAAAAAAAATACTAACAGACTTCCATGTAGTTATATGTTATTTTGATACGTGCTTAACATTACTAATTCAAATTTTAAAAACACCTTATGGTCTAAAAAGCGCTAACTTTACTTTAAGATGATAAATAAATAGAAGATATTTAACATATTATTATTATTTCAAATTTAACTAACAAATTTAATTCCATGTCAATACAAAAAATTTGAGATAAAAAATAGTAACAATTATTTGTTAACAGATCAGCTATTAATATACTTACATTATAATTATAATTTTGATTCGTTCTCAATTTCTAATCCAAGATTAAAAATTAGTTGGGTGTTTCAAAAACTATGATTAATGTTCCTTTATATCTTTATAATCCTACTTTATCACGCCCACACAGACTTTTAGAGCCAATAGAAATTAATCTTCATGTTTTATTTGTGAATAATGTCCAGTCGTGCTAACTTCCGTTCATAAAAACTAAAGGAAAGATCTTATTTAAAGGGTAAGTATTGAAACCTTATAAACTAATACGAGTATCAATATTCAAATGGTACAGAAATGTTCTGACTTTGTACAAAAATTTGGTAAAAATAAATTATTTTCGTTGAGTCAGTGGTTAAGGCGGCAACACGATGGACAACAATAAAAACAGATGTCTTAGGTTCGCAAATTAAAGTGTATTAATTAGGTTATGTGTATCAATTCACCCTTGCTTTACTTAATACGATTATGGATGTTTTTTCTACGTATGACTCAAAATTAACTAAGACTAACAATGTCCAGAAAGAAAACCCAAATGGGAAATTGAGACAACAAATTTAAGGCTTAATTATATTTTACCACAACTATAAATTAATATTCTTAGGCTCTGAAAAACTTCACACAGAAAAAATGCTTAGACTTTTTTATATACCTTTACAACTATTTGAATAAAGTAAATTAATTTTAATTTTAATCTTCGCCCAACTATTAATTAAAACAGAAGGTTAGGTGAAACTAAACCAAAACACACTTGGATTACTCAAAACAAATTAGTAATAAATCAATCAAAATGTTTAAGAACCCAATCTAAATTTTAAATGAAAGTAATTAAACCACATAAAGACTTTCGTTAGTTTGTGTAGATTATGTGGTAAGATAGAATGTCCCAATGAGAGCCTAAGGCTGAATGGACCAAGTGTCCCTCGAATACCGAAGAATATCTGGAAAATCCTGTAATTTACTAGACCCTTTCACCTTTCTTATTTCGACTTTCGCAATCCTATGATTTGATGAGGGTTTTGTAAACTGAAACTCTCAAGTAGATAAGGTTTGGTCCAAAGAAACATTTTGGTTACCTTCATTGATGCTTTGCTGTGGCTTACTTCTTTGATTCAAAGATTTACTGATTGAAGTATGTTGAAAAGTACTTAAACGATTATTTGGTTTTTTTTATAGATTAATGCTTTTATGAACTTTTTCTTAATGAACATTTGAAAACAGTTTTTACATCTGCGCCAATTAATTTGGGATATCTAAGTTCCACATTAAAATAGCTTTGTTTGGATACAAGACTGAAATTTGTATTTAGTTATCAAACAAATATTAAGTTTTGAAATGAATACTCCACTTAAATGGCAAGTATTTAGTTTGGAAACAATAAACCATTCCTACGATTCGAGTGACAATCTTGCAATACGACTCAAACTAAAACAGAGCCCAAGTGACATTCTAGGTACTGCAACTCGAAACAAACCACCCACTGACAATTAAAATCGGAATAAGTACTCAATAAATGTTACACTCTTCCAATTGAACTCGACAAAGGTGAAAAAAACACTTGTAAAACACTTGAAAAAAAAACTGGATAGAAATTACATTTTCAAGACAAAATTCAACTCATAACATTTTTGCAGCTAACGCCAACACAAAATACATAACACACCAATATTATTGTTAATGAAACACGTTTATTTTTTACTTGTCACAAGTAACAATGTTTTAGCTAGTTAGTCATACTACAGCTTAACACTATCGATTCACCGATAGCCACTATAAATGTAATTCAAACTCTAATGGTTAAAATGGTCACAATGTACCACCAATGTATGCAGTGATTACAAATATGAATTTGACTTTTTTGGGCCGTTGATTAAATAAACGTAAGAAATTCCAATTGCTTTAATACACACAAAAACATAGACACGTTCAACCAAAATTAGTCAGAAATGATAGACTTTTAGCTACAACAAATTTTAATATATGTGGAAGAAACCGATAACCAATATCAATTGAAACCGTTTCAGTTGCAACTCAGAAGTTACACTGTCACGGTTACAACTCAACTTAACAAAAGTGACAAACTGAAAAACAATATCAACGTAATTGCAACACTTTAGTTACAACTTGTCACAAAATACACTATCGCAGTTACAACTCAACTTAAGACAAGTGACAAACCGATAACTAATATCAATTGAGACCGTTTCAGTTGCAACTCAGAAGTTACACTGTCACAGTTACAACTAAACTTAACACAAGTGACAAACCGATAAACAATATAAAAATAATTGCAACACTTTAATTGCCAAATGTCACAAGTTACACTGTCGCAGTTACAACTCAACTTAACACAAGTGAAAAACTGGTAACCAATATCAATTGAAACACTTTCAGTTGCAACCCTTAAGAAAAGACACATTTGCAACAACTCGACACAAGTGACAAAACCGATAAAAATATAAATTGAAACACTTCCAGTTGCAACTCGTCACAAGTTACACTGTCACAGTTACAACTCAACTTTACACAAGTGACAAACCGATAAACAATATCAACATAATTGCAACACATTCAGTTACAACTAGTCACAAGTTACACCGTCGCAGTTACAACTCAACTTAACACAAGTGACAACCAGGTAACTGATATAAATTGAAACCGTTTCAGTTGCAACTCAGAAGTTACACTGTCACGGTTACAACTCAACTTAACACAATTGACAAACCGACAAACAATATCAACGTAACTAAAACACTTTAGTTGCAACTCGTCACAAAATACACTGTCACGGTTACAACTCAACTTAACACAAGTGACAAAACGATAACTAATATAAATTGAAAAAGTTCCAGATGCAACTCGTCAGAAGTGACAAACCGGTAACCAATATCATTTGAAACAGTTGCAACTAATCAGAAGTGACACATTTGCAACAACTTGACACAAGTTACATACCGATAAACAATATCAATTGTAACAGTTCCAGTTGCAACTTATCAGAAGTGACAAACCGGTAACCAATATCAATTGCAACAGTTCCAGTTGCAACTAATCAGAAGTGACACATTTGCAACAACTTGACACAAGTGACATACCTATATCAATTGCAACAGTTCCAGTTGCAACTCATCAGAAGTGACACATTTGCAACACGACACAGCTGACACGAAACTCTCGTTGCTACTGTCACTCGCGGAATCCTCCCCAAAGACAGATCACGGAGAGGCGCTCAGATGTAGTCGTTAGACAATGGGACGTAATTGGTAGGCTAAATAACGCCCAATCACACGCCTGTCGCCCGCCCATTATTCTTTTTAATTGGCGCCGATATCGGCCACAGGCGCTGCCGTCAGTCTGACTGTTACAAAGCCAATCTAGACTACCATGTAGATCCTCGGCTTGTCTATGTTTGATTGGTAAATATTCTCCATCTTAAAAATAGAAAACGATACGATAGCAAATTATTCTATACACAAACTACTGTTTTCGATAGATTTGTTGGACGGATATTGATATGTTTTTCATCACTAGGGTGTAAAGTGACTCTTTTCCAACCGAGATCAAGTTTTACGATAGAGGCGAAGCTGTAATATTATTTCTATCGTACCTTTATTTATTTAACCGTGAAAAATCGTGAAAATTTTGTTTACAGAGGGTGGCCAAATTATTAGACTAGACGTATGTACTGTGGTTTAATGCATTTTTGACTTAACTTTGAATTTGGTTAGAAAACGTGTTGTTTCCTAAAACTGTTGTTTCTTTTACAGTAAAAAAAAAAAACAGCTGATTCAGTGCTGCCAATGCCATCAGAATCAATACAAAAACATTCAAGCATAATATAAATTGGGTTTATACTGAAGTCCATACCAAATTAGGCAGTTTTATTTTAGTTTATACATGTTTTCTAACCAAATTCAAAGTTAAGTCAAAAATTCATTAAACTACTGTACATACGTCTAGTCTAATAATTTGATATCAATACATGTAAAGCATCTATACCTACATTTAGACCCGTTGAAGTATTAATATTTTTTCAATGGTAATATCAATTTATTATTTTTTGGCGGATTAACATCTAAAGCATTAACATGTAAAAAAATCATTTAATTGGAAAACTGTAAAGCTAACTTATAAAGACGAACATTAAGCTCAATGTTTTTTGATTTTCGCGTATTTTAAGCTAAGAGTAAGTGTAAGCTGTGGAATATGGTGTAATTCCTTGGAAGATTAGTTGATTGAGCAAGTTAAATTAAGTACTAAAAGCCCAATAGTTCAAGAGTGATTGGTTACATTTCGAGTTCTTTGTATTTACGAATGGTAACTTAGACCTTAAATTAGACCTTAAATAGTGTTAGTAGACTTATCATCCATCGTATTACAAAAGATGAAACTGTTTCCATGTCTGTGACGTTTAAGATTTGCTGATTTCCACTAAGAGTTTCCCTTTCATTTTAGGTTAAGGATTTGTGGTTTACGGTTTGGTAATAATACTAGAGGCCAACTATTGTTTATATATATCGTTATATCTAGCCAAAACCGTTGTATAATCAATTTGATAACAATAAATAAACATCCTTAACTTATTCCAGGCAGAACTAATCGTAGCAAAGTCTTCAGCTCATTCATAAGGATGAAAAAGTATATTAAGAAGTATGTTTTATTTATGATAGATGAACTACTAATTGGCGACTCAATTTCATCTAATTACAATGCACTTTTCGAACTAGACAAACCCCCTTGAGTAGCTCTAAGTAGCTTTTACAATAGAAGACTTTTACCTTCTAGCAATTGCCTGCAGCCTCTAGTTCCTACCATCTCTCACAGGGAGCGCTGTAGCCGGTGTAATTGGAACTCAAACATAGCCATCCAACCTCTTAATGGGAGAGGCTCATTCACTCACACACACACTCACACACAGACACACAAACACACACAAACACAACACGTATTACGACTCCTCCACCCATTTTTACTTTCTTCCTTGCAACCTTAATTATCATCTTTCCCCTTCGTGACAAATTTATCGTCTTCTCAACCTCGCTAATCTATCTCTCCATTATCCCGTTAGAGCGTTATCGCGGCCGGCAACTTGTTGCTAGGATGCTGCAAATGAGGTTGTCCGAGATGTCGCTGAAGTCTGTTGCCTGAAAGCTTGTTGCAGAAAGATCATTTAGAAATGTTGCAGGAGTAAATGCTGCAGGTATGTTTTGAGAACGCTAATTATAAATTCTTTTCTACAACTGAACATTTGCAGAAATACTTATCGCTCTAATATTTGCTTACAGAAAAACTCATTTGTTACAAAAGTAATTGTTATTATTTTAACAATTTTCTTAAGATGTTTTTAGAAAGTCCATTTCATGCGTGCATTTTTTCTTAGAGCTTCTTGCAAAGATGGCTTTTTACAATATTTTGTAGATGTATCTTTTAAACAAATATTTTGGAATATTACTGGTTAATATTTTAGTACTGAAATTTTAGAGTAAGGATAATGGGACCAGTTAACTTATATCATTCTTTTGTAAAAGTCTAATTCGAAAGAGTGAAATATTTTAAGGCATTAGGTTAATTTCATGACTTTAAGGTCCGTGAAGTCGGTTCCTCAGAAACGATTATTTTAATTGTAGACGTATAGGTCTAGAAGTATAAAATCACGTTTTTCAACCTCACCTTTTTCAACTATCAGAATTATTATTTATAGCCTACTGTACAATCACTCAAAATTCAAATAACCTACACCTGCAACATTGTACTTTCTACAAACTACTCGATACTTCACTCAGAACATTCACTATGATTTAGTTTAGTTTCACAAGGCCTGGAATACTCGATTGGCCGCTTTGGCACTGTAGACTTTTATTAATCCAGTCGCTAGCAAAACAAGTCAAAACGCATTGCCTAGGAGTCATAATATGCAGATTTGCAAACCAGAAAACTTGAGAAACTGGTTATATAGCGGACAGCCAAGGAGAAGGGGTAGGATGCAACTGTATAGAAGATTGTACACTGGTCGTGATAAGAATTCACTCAACTTTAGACTAAAAACTTTATATGCTACATTTTAATCGTTATCAGTTGAATTGTAGCTTGCCTCGAAGATGGATTGAGAAACTCATCCGAAACGTCGGTCAGTAATTTCAACATTTTAACGAGACCAGGATTTGACTGTTGACTTTAACCGTGGATGGAAGCCTAACTTCTATAGTCTATATTATTCAACCTATCTCCAGACTTTCCGTCTATTTGGGACTGTCCTGGGCATTACCCAGTTCCCATGTAGACGAAGGGTCAAATGACAGGCTCCGTCATACAGACTATAATGTTTTATTTTATCCTCTTATTCTAGGGCAGACTTTGCTTTACGTTACAAATGTTTAGAGCAAATAGAAAAATTAAAACCATTTCTGATAAAAGGATAGTTAAATCATAGACAAAAATAATTAAATATAGACCGTCAGCTGTGCTGCGGTTACCACAGGTTCTGGAGCACACCGCTGGGAGTGCTATGTGGTTACGGCGTACTCGCTAATTACTACACGGCGCTCCTAGCGGTGTGCGCCAGAACCTATGGTAACCGCAGCACGGCTGACAGTCTATATTTAATTCTTTTTGTCTATGGTTAAATCTAGAAAAACTGTAGTAAGCTGTACATATTATAATTTAGTAAAATCTACAAAATATGTATATTTCTATGTTTTTTTCATTACCAGAATAGACAAATTAGAGGGTTAAAAGTACGCAGCCTGTTAATTATTCAGTCGATGTTGAATTTACTGAAATATACCTTCATTCTCTAATTTGTAGTACACCAACTATTAAAAACGTTATGACAATATCCATTAACACATAAAGCTTTAAACCTTCAGTTCATCAATTCATTATTTTAAATATAATTTATCAATGCCAATCATTTAATTAATAGATCACAACATACCTCATAAATCGAGATACAAAACGAACTCAACAAGTAGCGCCACAACGAGATTAGCAGATCAGATAAAAAGCTGTTTATTATCACCGCAATCAGCTTAAGCTTAACACTAATCAGCTTTAGGTATAATAGTCGATATTGAGCGGCGACGACTACAAACACATAATACATTATTGTAAACATCCCTTTGATCGAGGATTATTAATTGTGTGGACCGGGAACATGGAGGGGGGAGGGGGGAGATAAGAACACGTGATTAATGGGAAATCTATAGCGATAACCTCCCACTCTAGGGTGGCAACCCTTCAACGCAGAAACACTTTGTAACACCAAACTCATTGTGAGGTAAGACGGGGTTGTGGGAAAACTGATTAACATTGTGATCGGATAGACTCGTTAGGTGATTATTCGGATAATGCAAACTTGTTTTTTGCTATTCGGATAGTGCGAACTTGTTTTATTGCTATTCGGATGGTGCGAACTTGTTTTATTGCTATTCGGATGGTGCGAACTTGTTTTATTACTATTCGAATAGTGCGAACTTGTTTTATTGCTATTCGGATAGTGCGAACTAGTTTTATTGCTATTCGTATAGTGCGAACTTGTTTTATTTCTATTCGGATAGTGCGAACTTGTTTTATTGCTATTTGTATAGTGCGAACTTGTTTTATTGCTATTCGGATAGTGCGAACTTGTTTTATTGCTATGCGGATAGTGCAAACTTGTTTTATTGCTATTCGGATAACGCGAACTTGTTTTATTGCTGTTCGGATAGTGTCCCAAATCCGAATAAATAGGTATTCGGATGACACATTTTATTGATTTCTATAATTATAGCCCGTTTTATTACGATGAAATCGAATGTGATTAATTATTTCGAACTAATTTATTAGTACTTTGGGTAATAAAACTGGTTTTTCAAAATTTAGAAGAGTTTCGATTTATTGTATGGTTATTCGAATGATATTTGACTTTTTGATTATCCTAATGATACAGTTTATCTTGATTGGTTGTTCGGATAGTATCTCATTAATTTAGCTACTGTATTTGTATGATAATAGGTCATTTATTTGGTTTTCCGGATGATACGAATTAGTTTAATTCATTGGTTACTCAGATAAAACCTGTTAATTTGATTACCATGATTTTATAAAAATTAGTTCAATTTAACTAATAGTTTACAAGATTTAGTTTGTTTGCTCATTTGGCTGGTATAAGATCATTGTTCAGCAATTTTGATGATATCAACAGATTTTTTATACCAACAATACACCTTGTGATGTTAATAATTTTATACAAAATTTTTTTTTTCAATATGGTTGTTTGATTTTCACAAATGTAGCTCATAATCTTGAATGCATGTTATCAAATACATAAAAATATATTTGTATCACAAAACTCCTTCACATTGCTAGCCAGGAAGCGTTTCGAATTATCCAGAAACATATCGCCATCTTATGCTATAATAACCGTAAACTGCAGAATTCTATTGCAGTTGCTTTTTATCGTGCTTGCAAGTTCCAACAACAAATGTATCTTTCAAAACTACCTCTTTAAAATTGCTTGAGTTAGAACGAGTCGGCACAATCTGATCGTTATGAGGTCAAACAAAATGATATGTTAAGGCGGAACTTGGATGTGAAGACAAAACAAGACTATTTGGCTTCAGCAGTAATACTGTGGCGAAGGTAGCTTACTTGGACATATTGTTATTGTTATTTCTGTATATTGTTACGAGTGAACTCGGGTGCATTTAAATAGGCTTAAAAGCTTACTAGCGTGGCAAAACTAATATTGCAATACCCTATTACTTTTCAAAGATTATTATTTCTAAGACACTGATTAGCTAAATAAAAATATTAATTTAGAGTAAAATTAATTTGTTAAATGTTCAACTAAACCCTTAAAGAGTGATTTGCCTACCTCCATCAGGTTTTAAATTGTCAAAAAGTGACCTTTTTGAAATCCATTTTCATAAGCTGGTTCATCTCTTGTTTACAAGACTTCGGAAACTGTGATAGCTGTAATTAAAAATTAAAAATTCATATTTAAACCGTTATAAAGAGAGTTGGTCAGCGTCATAGTATTTTTGATGGTAGTGAACTCAAGGAATAAGTCAAACTTCAGGGGTGAAGCCCTAAATTACCTTTTCGTCATAGTGCAGAACAGCCGTTTTTTATACATGCGTTGAGGGTCTAAAGTAGCGTTTTTACTCCCTAACCTTTAGTCCCTAGGGAGTAAAAAATAGCTGTTGTTAATTTCAATTGTTGCAATGTCAAGGGTAAAAATTATTAAGCTATTGCTTGACTTATTAAGTGACGTTTTAGCTTATTGTTGTCAAAAGTTCGACATATCGATCGTATAATGTACGGTAACATAATCGTAATAGACGAATTAAATAAATCAATTACTAAACGGCTGTTTATTTACATGAGCAGAATCGAACAAAAGCTGGAAGTCTTTTACATCAGTTGTCTTTACATGAAAAGTATTTTAGCTTTCTAGCTTAGTTAGTTAATAATGATGCGATATGAGTAAACGTATTAAGCGGGTTAAACTCATGGGAAAAAAGTGTCTTTTTTACCCTCGCTCATTTTCTGTCCTCGGCTTCGCTTCGATCGTAAATCTTGAGATCGGGTCGAAAAAAGTCACTTTACGCCCTAGTGATGAAATTTAATATTCTACCATACGTCTATATTCACTAGATTATAAGCTTTGAGGACACCTCCAATGGTAAAACGGCTGAAAAAGGGATGTTACAACGAAAACCCTTAGGGTATTGGCTAACATATAAAGATTATTTACGAAACGCTCTCAGCATATCAAATATCCTTTACATAAAACATCGACGTAAAACTAACCTATATATTTTAAAAACTACAAAATCACTGCGAGAATCAAATTTACAAAACGCAGCGATTCCGTTGTCTCTGAGCCACAACACTTCCATCATCCCAACAATCATCTCTGCTTTGTTATTTCTGGCGTCCCATTTTTAGCCGATGGTTTATCATCTATATTGTATCCCGGTTATTATTTCTCACGTCTCCGTCGATATTCTTAGCTTCTTTTGTTTACCGCCGTCCATTACTGGCTGAGTGACTCTTTCTCTTTGTTGTTTCAATCTTCGCTACGTTTTCATTATGTGACTCATGAGTGGATCAATGTGTGCCAAGTGCGATTGAAACAGTAAACTGAAATAGATTATTATGAAAATATGTTTGTGGTGTGTTAACCTTGAATTTGTTCGCCGACGTAGTTTTCAGACATTTGTGCTTGGACCTTATCAAGCAGAGGAATTGGTGAGCTTTTCTAGTTCATGAATGAACTGTAATCATGGATATTAGAACGGAAATGGTATGGATCCTAATAAAAACTAATTACGTCTTTGGCCCGAATCTTATACAAATATAATTAACAAATTTTTTAAAAGTTTTTTGACCGTAAAAAAATAATAAAAACATGTTTATTATCGAGCCAGTGGTGTAGTTTGTTTATGGTTTTGATCTATACCATTACTGTCCTAGTATTCGTAGATGGAATTAAATACCGAACAGTATATAGTATGCGTAATAACGGATGAATGTTGATCATATCGTGTAGAAAAACATCCTTAGCTTTTCATTTTTACCCAATAAACCCCTTTAAACGGTTTCAATTTTTCATCAGTACGGTTGAAATGTAGCCTTGTGACTCATGAGTATTTGAGAGGGGTTGCCCAGTAAGATGTGTAGATACTTAAGAATTGTATGTAACGTTTCCAGTAATTGATGTTCGGGGTTCCATGGTAATTATTATTTCAAGACACCTACGTATTGTTTGTTACAGCAAATCTAAATCAAGATCGAAAGTATTTAAATGAATATTCTCGATTCGTTTTAGCATGAATAATACAACCAGCCACCAGCAACTTATTTTGTAACTTTACTCTATCCATTTGCAAAAAACGTAGAAAAGTCGTTTGAGAAGTAGATAAAAGTAATTAACTTTAAACATAATGTCCACGTTAAGTTTAAGTAGACTTTATACTTGAGGCAGCACAAATCCTGGCTGATCAGTTTCCACTTATCACGATGATTGGTTTGTTATCAGCACCAGTAGCGGAGTAGAGGTTAATGCAGCGAACAACGAGATAAATCAGCTGCTAATGGAGGCAAGGTGACTTGCACTGTCGTATCTGCTAGACTCCTCTCTTTACCCCCCCCCCCCTCACCCCCTCAACACAAAAAAGTGTCAGAAACTGACACGTACCTTCTACATCTTTCAGTTGTAAAACCAGATTTTCTTTTTTCATGATAAAAAATCAAATTCTAAAATAGAAAAAACAGTTCTCAAATCTATATTATTAATACACCACATGAAACTTTGTGAACAATAAGGCTTTTACGCCACACTACAATATTTTGACGAACTTCCCACGCAAGGATTTAGTCCAGAAAACAGCTTTTTGCCGCCAGCTTAATCAAATGGGGTTTCATTGCGTACTACTGTACTGTAATGAGTTTTACCGGACACCAATCAGCTGATTATACGGTATTTGCGTTGCAATGAGTGTTTGTAAACAAAAAAACCTCTCTTAGAGATTACGACTAGTGATTTTTAGTCCTTTATTTGGTGGTCATATATAAAGATTTGTAAATATTTAGTAGTACGGCGTAAACTATCGTACGTAACTCGTAAAAAATGTGTGTACCGGACTCGTATGGTAATCCCGTACTCGACTTCGTCTCGCACGGGAACAACCACACTCGTCCAGTAAACACTTATTTTCAGGACTAGTAACGTAATATACTATTTTGTTTTAAGATTTAACCGCACATATTATACACCAAAATTAGTAGGTGTGTAGATTTGCAAACTGACCATACATTTTTGAAAAATTCCCTTGGGCTCTGCCCCAGTGGCTTTTAAAGTTCCCATGTTATCCTGAGGAAGAACATATTTGTTTACATTATCAGCTGGATAATTTAATTGCTGTTAATATTTTAGTTGCAATTTAAGGAAACGTGTACTACAAATGTTTATTATGGTGGTCAGTTTTAATTAATTTAACTTGGTTGAAATTAAATATTTACTATTTAAATTTGGGTTGGCGTAAATATTACAATGGGAAAAAGTTAGAAAGCCCGGACGGTTTAATGTACTCAAAAGAAAACTGAATTAACATTGTGCTGCATTTCTTGAGCACTCATTGAAAGAGCCATTTGCAATTTGCAAACTATGGAAACATAGGAAAGTCATAACACCACCAAGTAGAAGAAATAGAAATAACGTTGTTTTAGAATTTATAATTGTTATTGTGAACAACCTAAAGCGTCTATGAGTGGGAAACATTTGTAGAAATGTTATTAAAAAGGATAACGTGCGAATTTAATAATCAAAAGATAACTCGCTGGGTCACAAATAAAAGCTTTAAACATCGGCTTACCATTCTTCCAACTATTTATAAAACAGTTCCTCGTATTATAATATCAGAGTACTTTAATTGTGGTGAGGCCAGTTTAGTTAAAAAGTTGTAGCAGATAAGAAACTTGTCAAAGAAATTAGTCGTATTTCGGCCGCGGAACAATAAAGTTTTCAACAATAAGAACATTTCAGGTTCTGTGTATAGTCTGACTTTTCCAAGACGATTGTATATATATACTAGCTGTACCCGCGGGCTTTGCCCCGTTTAACTTCATAAGTGAGCTCGTTCGCATGGCTCAATCACGTCCTGGTTGAAGTTCGTTCGCTACGCTCACTCACTTTTAGGTTGGAGCTCGTTCGCTGCGCTCACTTGCCCTCAGGTTAGCTCGTTCGCTACGCTAACTCGCCTCCAGGTTGAAGTTCGTTCGCTACGCTCACTCACCTTTTGGTTGCAAATTAGCTGTTGTCATTAATTAAAAAAAAATAATAGTGCTGCACCCTGTTGGTAATCCTTGTAACTTTAATGCTATTGAACATCACAGAACAGAACCAACTTGTTTAATTGAAACAGCTGTTAAGATTCAATAATTCCTTTTAAATATGAAAAATCATAAGGTTAACATGGGAAACTCCAGAGCCACTGGGGTGGAGCCCGGAATCCCGATCAGAATAAAAACTACTTAGCTTTCCTATTTAATGTCCAAAGAATCGGTGTACCAAATTTCAGCGTCCTAGGTAAATGGGAAGTGGGAGAATTAGTGATGAGTGAGTGAGTGAGTCAGTGAGGGCTTTGCCTTTTATATATTCCTTTGTATGTTTTCGTCGTATCTAATCGAGTACTGAATATCACCAGAGAAAATAAAGAAGTGCAAAGCCCACAAAAACATCACCAACAATATAAGAAACACTAAAAACGAAGCCAAACTAGGCCATCAACCCCCAACACCGGAGTATATGAAGGGGTTGCCATGAGGGTAGACTGCGGATGTTTTGTCTGATACGTCTAATACAGAGGCTTAAAAATACCGCAGCAACCCTTCCCTTGTAAACAATCTCAGTTGCACCCCCGACCCTCTGAAACACCTTTGAAACACAAGGGCAATTTGTGATCTGTAGGGGTGTGTAGGGGTTTTATGCTACAACGTAAGATATTCATATATGTGTGGGTGTTAATAAAAAATAAATCACATAAAGAAGAGTGAAGGCCATTTTGTAGATACAAATAATCTAGGTTAAAATTTTTTTTTTATACATTTTTGGAGAATACATATCCGTGCATTTTAAGTTTACTGTGTGAAATTTATATTTTTTTTATAAATACTACAGTAGTTCGGTTATTTCAGAATTTACTAATATACCTAAGTACCTGGAATGGCGTTTAGGGTATGTATAAAATTATGATTTTTTATTTGGGCTAGTCTTCTGAGTATGCACTATTGAATAATGGTGTCGATGTAGTCTCGTGCACAGGATATATTTTTTTGTTTTTATTTTACGACAACCCAAAGCAAGTACATTTTCACATTTACTTGATAGTGGTTCAAAATCTTCTATTTGAATTGTGGCTAGTTTATTCATATGGAATACACGTAATTGAATCATCCCTCATAGAGTAGTAACTATGACCACGACAGTATCAGACTTATATTTTCTCTCCTTAAATACTTTGGTAGTCTATATATTTTGAAAGATGACAAGATGCTATTTACATTGAAATAAACCTCCCCTTGCGTTTTTGGTCAACGAAAATAAATGACTACTAAAAAGCATACAATTTTATTGATTTGTCTTCAACGTAAATGTATTTGTTTAATTTTTTACTTTCTCTCCCTATAAATAGTATACGGAGAAAGTATTTTTCGTCGTCAAGTGGTTTTCGTATGGAACACATCAGAGGTCTTATTTTGAAAAACTGTAGTTAAGTATTAATCTATGGCATATCCAAGAGTTTTTTTTTTTCATTTTAATTTCTAAAGGTGATTTCCCCATGATAAAATAACGGAAAAAGTTTTTGTAAAAAAAATTTCCAAATCCAGTTATTGTCTCTAGTATTTAATAAACCTCAATACATATCAAATACCATCTAGTGACCAGAACATTTTCAGGCGATAACAATATCCCTTTTTTTCTAAAACATGGTAAAACTTCAGCATAGGTGTTAAACGTATAATTCTATCAATATCTAAAGATTGTGTTTGTTATACATTTTTATATAATCTTCACCCGTCTAGAACGTCGCAAGGGCGGTAGCTCCATGAGAGTTTCCAGATGCGGAATTTTATTGTGGGAGAAGAGACGCTGAGAACATAATGAAAACTAATCCATTATTGGGTGGCGGGTGATCCATCTTGGCTGTGAATGGAGAAGAAAAACCGTCATTAATGTCAAAGAGTAAAAGGGCTTTTGTGGCGAAACACGGCAACGGCATATCGGTGGACCTGACATTCTTTCATGGAGTACAACTCAATTTGAATATTATATAAAATAATAATCGTAGTAGATTGAATAATTTAGAATTATAGAAAGAAAATTATTTAAACTTTTGTATTGAAAAATTAATATAATAGCCACGTTTGGTTAAAATGCGATAATGTAAATGCTGCGATTTTAATTTATTGCGCTTTAATAAATTATCTAAACACTTTTTTTTCCTATTTAAGATCTATACTTCGTTTCCAGATAACTGACTAAAAACTATATTAAATAAATTTACAATAAATCACTTTTCAATGCCACCGTGTCACAAAATATTTTGTTAATGTATTACGTACAGAAAGTATCGGAAGAAAAGTTATAAATCGATGCTAAAATTATATTCGTATTAATATTTTTATGTCTACTCGAAAGGCGTTTGTAAACATTTTTTATAAGGGAACGGTCCAAACCCTTGTTAATATTTAACGTCGTCCTGTTGTTAGAAAGCATCATTATTTGATATCTAACGACAAATAACATCTGTGAAAACGATCTAGTTTGGAATCGAACCAGCGACCTTCAGATTAGAAGGCGAACACTTTTAATACTCGCACAGTCTAGTTTGTTTATGATCTAATATTTTCTAACTACATTTATTACAAAATTATTTATTTAGATAAACAAATTAAATACTAACACAGTTTTGGAAATATTTGTCGATTGTTCTTAAAATCTACTTAATTATACGTAATTTCAATTTAATTTATATTCTGATTAAGGATTTCCAACTAATTATTGTGAAAATATTACTAATTCAACATCTAAGGAAACACAATTGTCATCAAATAATTTCAGCACCAAAATCATTTTCCAAATCACGAGCAAAGAGATAATAATCCCACATAATCCCCACTATTACAACAGGAACCGCTAAGACTCCTTATCCGAATGGTGTGAAGGGAGGGATAATACAGTATTTTATCCCTAGGGTAGGGGAAGGGTTGCCATTGTAAACGAGGTTGCCAAGCGACAATGTATTACACCAATAATTGTCGAAATCCCTCATAATATCGTCGGATTACTTCTTAAACCCGACATAATATAGCGTTTCTTCGCGGCGACGAAAGTATTAGGTGCTGAATACGTTCCATTCAGCGTTTCAACAGATATTGACATTATTTTTCCGAGGGAACGCTTATTGCAAGTTTTGCGCGCCAAATCTCCTTTCAACGTGATGAATTAGCCTGTATGGAGGGAGATTTGGCGGGAAGGGGGATAACAACAATCATGGGGTTGACACCAATTCATCCCAGTGACGGTTGGAGAAATCAACTCATTATGTCGTTTCTGAGGGTTTCTTCGGTTCGAGTATTTCTTATCGAGTTCCATTCATCGTTGACAAAGAGTTCAAAATTGTTTTCATCGAGTTTTCTAATTACGGTCTCTACAATGATTGAAGTTGGTGAGTTGATTCGTGATTTAGGCTGATTTAGGTTAATTAATTATTTGATTTTAACTGTATGAGACAGCTATGGAATATTTGACGAAATTAATTGGTTGTAATATAATACCTAATAAGTAGAGAATAATCTTAGAATATAAATTGTAAAACAATAAAATGTTTAATATTCATATAATCAAAATTAATTACCAGCTTATTGAGATGGAACATCCCGTAGGTGTGTATTTTAACCCAAATATGAGTGAAGGATGAGTGTAGAATGTTGCGAGATGATCTTTGTAGCTTTGATACTGACTAAGATCAGCTGTTTCATCAGTCAGGATCATTTATTTAAAGACCAATAATCAAGATTACATAAATTTTTCAAAATCTATCTAATTTGTTGAAATTACACACTGGACAGTTAAAAATATTTCCCTAAAAGTCACCCGACAAAGTGGGCTTCCTTGCACTGATTACAGAAAGCTGCTAATTGCTACATTTACTTACTTTGCCGCACAGTTTTTACTTTGTCGCACACCAGTATTCCAACCAAACAAATCAAAACAGCGTGCTTTTATAATAACCTAATTCGTGTACGCTTGGAAATAGGCTGGCAACACTTAAAGATACTAAGACTACGATCAGGTGGTTCAGGGATTCCCATTTAGTTCAACGTTTGGATTTAACCTAACCTAAAAATGTGTTGTACAGTGTTTGAAAGACCAATTATTTATACAATTTATATTAACTGTTGAACAAATATAATGTGTAACACGAGACTAGTTAAACAAATAACTATTCTTAAGCTTACTACTTTCAAAAGAACCAATTTCATAATTTACTCTCAATTATAACATAGTAACTTTAAATATCTAGGAGCAGATCGCTATAGAGGTTTCAGAAATCGCACCACACCTATTTCGCTGCAGCTAGACTAAAACACAAATATTCGGTAGCTATTACAAACAAATTACTAAACACAACCTAATTATCAACAACCATAACGCTGAAAAAAATTAAGTAACGCACGCTAAAAAAACTCAATGTCAGTAACATCACATCTGTTAACAACCGAGGCACAAGCCCAGTAACCTCAGGCTCAAAACCAGCAAGTCACCACTCGTAGTTAACTGAATATCATCGTCAACAAAATTGAAACGATGTTTGATTTCCAAACATTAGTTCCCTGTAGTTTATTGTTGTGCTGTTTGTTTAGCTGCACAGAACTGAATTAGCATCAATCCGGCCCCTGAAGGGGAGTAAAGAGATAATGATTTAGACCATATTGCCATTGGTAATGAAGTGGATGAAAGAGAATAATGGAGTATTGTTCTGTCTGGGTGACGCTGCTTTGTAGGCTTGTTAGAACTGTCTTTAGATGTCTAATGATTGTCACTAGAATGTCTCTATTTGGCAGGAGGTGGTGAAGTTGAAAAATCGTACCAATATTGGAAAGCGAAATTTGTAAATGATAAGTCACTTATACAGTATGTAGGGCTATTAATTGAAATACTATATGTCTACTCTCTATTTCTCTAGAAAGTAGTTCAGTAGGATTATGTTGTTGTAAATTGTGTACAAATTAACGTACTGCTTTTAATCTACCTTCATTGTATTTTGTTTTGAAGATAAACTTGTAATTTTATTTGTAATGTTGAGAAATAAATTCGATTTGAGTTTGTCGTTTCCACAAAGGGGATTTTCATCTCAATAACTGTCTAGACGTGATAGTTTAGTTTTAAATTTTTGGTTGCTACTAGTTAATGTTGAGAAAGCAACCTTCTTTCTGGATCTCGAATTCCGCCAATTTTCAACGAAGTTTGGTTGTGTAGTGATGCTATGATAATGTAGCTTAAAAGTGTATATTTACCTCATTTCAAAAACAAAAATGTCAGTCCTTTCAGGAGAGAACTCTCTATACTAAACGTCCTCCAAAAGCCATACGACAATTTAACAGTAATCTGAACACGATTATCCACGTATCCGGCTCGAAGGACCAAACTTTAGATCCGGCCCGAAGGACCAAACATTAGATCCGGCTCGAAGGATCAAATTTTTCCTAAATATACGTAGTCCCCGCCAACCTCTCATTTCGTGTCGTTATGAGTTATACATATTTAATGATTGTTTTCGAAACAGAAATGCAGAAGCTCAAGTTTTGTAAGATAGCATGGACAAGGTTAGTTAAAATATTTTTAAATAGGCAATGTTTTTGAATTTATAACTAATAAGGTTTCTGACAAGGTTAGATGTTAGTTCCTTACACGGATTGCTTGGAATACACTTAGCAGCATGTTTTAATCACAACACTTTACACACTCCAGTTTAATCCCCTATCACATCTTACCCCACCTAAATCTTTAAAATCCCCTCTATAGAAAACCCACTCTGCTGGTGTCGAAGAGAATTTAATAACAGGAGCTTTCACGCGCCAAAGACCGCTGAAGAGTACAACAATGCCGGGACGAGGTGGCTTCACTTAATTGGACGGAGATTGGACAGTAAGCCGCCAGTTTTACGCGACTTGGCGGGACATTGCTGGCCAATCTGTCCCCCCCCATATTACCCCCCCTGCCCCCCCCATTGGGACACTCTGGACGGATTAGGACCTGATGGGATCCAGTGATAACGGCTGATATAGGGCTTTTAGCTGTGAGATATTAGCGAACGTGAAATTACTTGTTGTGAATTTAAAGAAAAGTATAGTTTTGATGTAATATAAAAGTTGCAGTATCAATTAAAAGAATATTGAATTAACATGAGATTCAAAGGTTTGCATGTTGTTTATTTTAAATCAACAATAAATTTTACAATTCCTCCATCATATGGGGTTATGAATGAATAAATGACTCTGGTCATGAAAAAACTGGACTAAGGTCAGTAAAAAAGCTACACGGATCATCTCACTCTATAATATACTTACCATTCATTCATACTCAGCTTAAATACGCATAAACATGTACGTCGTTGACCAAAAGAATTGAATTGGATGTCAAGTAAAAATTTAGTGGGTTGGATACATTAAATTTTTTAATTTATAATTCGTCATCATCCCTTTAACTACATGGGGAAGAAATAGGAATATTATCTAGAAGTTCACAAAGCTGATAACAATGGTGAAGGATTTGATTTGAGTCCTTCAGGAGAGGAGACACAGTATTTACCTCTTTTTGACCTAGGACGCTAGGCACGAGCCTGGGATTGTTTTGACATTACTTCAGACTATACCTAGGGGTTGCAGTACTATCACTTATATAAAATCCATTGGTGATTTGGTGGGATTTGAACCCGGGACAACAGGGACCCGTGATCTAACCACTAGACCAGCTCACTCTGGTGCCTCTAGCACTGGCTATTACTAAGTTCTTCATACAGTTTAACACATTTACACATTCTCTTTTAGTTTATTTTTTTTATTTTCCTTACTACATCTATAGCTACAGAGAGATTTTACTATAGTCACGGATTGCGTAGCAAAAACCTAATTGCTATCGTTGAAATTTAAATTCGGAACATCACTATAAAATTCGAAATACCAACCACAACCTCCCGCTCCACCTCATCATATACATTTCAATTTATCTATTCAAAACCATCCTCCCAACTCTGCTTTGACTCCTTTCACTACAATCTTCACACGTCCACACTGCAAAAAGCCAATCAGTGAAACAATAACTCCGAGAGTGTAATGGAAGACTAATGGTAATACGCGGCTTACAAGGGAACATAAAGTGTAAAATTGCAGCTTATAACAACTCATTACAGACCGAGGTTTATGGGGTGTTTATGTTTATGTCCGACTACCGAGACACCTAGAGTCAGCTGTTAACTTTGTGGCGGTTGATTTATGGGGTTGAATTTAATTAAACTGTTCATTAATAGTATTTAGTGCGTGGGTATAATCAATGATTTTAACGCAATGGCTACTTTTCACTTGCAAATCATTGGTGTATCTATGTTTCATGTATAATAACGTTTCAGTGAGTTGATGTAGGAATTTTTCCTCTACTCTTTAATTTAAAATGTACTCTTTTGTTAAAACACCAGAGGAAACAATATAGTTTACAAATGTGTGTACCAATTCATTTTATTTGGTTATACTAGTTCCAAAGTTGATTAAACAACGAGAAATAAATATCAAACGTGAAAATTCGCTCTATACCACTCAGGGGAAAAGTCATCATATATGATTATAGGTATACAACTGTACAAATATTACATTTTATCGTTAAACATGTAGGCAGGTTTGGGATACGAAATAATTTTCTTAAAGTGAACTCCTGACTGTAGGTCTTGCAGTAAAATATTGTTTTAGCTTTACCACCCGATATTTACAAAATGCCAAAATAACAAGACCACTGTCCCGTATCTACAATTGTAACGGGTGAAAATATATAAATAAACAAACAATACACTTTGCAAAAGGCTCATGCCATCCAAATAACTTTAAGAATAGACGAGGCAGCCTTGTCAGTATCTACTCCAGTATCCAAGTCAATAAATTTACTATTAAAAATAGAGACAGTTAGGCAAATAACCACGATATGATAAGCTGTTAATTAGTAGTTTAGGAAGCTAGGAAACCCCCATATTTTACATACAATTTACATCAATAAACAACTAAAAGAAAAGCGGCCCCAGCCTGCATCCCTGAGGTAACCCTAACTCTAGTAGTTTAGGAAGCTAGGAAAACCCCATATTTTATATACAATTTACATCAATAAACATCTAAAAGAGAAGCGGCCCCAGCCTGCATCCCTGAGGTAACCCCAACTCTAGTAGTTTAGGAAGCTAGGAAAACCCCATATTTTAGATACAATTTACATCAATAAACATCTAAAAGAGAAGTGGCCCCAGCCTGCATCCCTGAGGTACCCCCAACTTTAGTAGTTTAGGAAGCTAGGAAAACCCCATATTTTAGATACAATTTACATCAATAAACATCTAAAAGAGAAGTGGCCCCAGCCTGCATCCCTGAGGTACCCCCAACTTTAGTAGTTTAGGAAGCTAGGAAAACCCCATATTTTAGATACAATTTACATCAATAAACATCTAAAAGAGAAGCGGCCCCAGCCTGCATCCCTGAGGTAACCCCAACTCTTGTAGTTTAGGAATCTAGGCAAACCCCATATTTTAGATACAATTTACATCAATAAACAACTAAAAGAGAAGCGGCCCCAGCCTGCATCCCTGAGGTACCCCCAACTCTAGTAGTTTAGGAAGATAGGAAAACCCCATATTTTAGATACAATTTACATCAATATACAACTAAAAGAAAAACGACCCCAGCCTGCATCCCTGAGGTACCCCCAACTTTAATAGTTTAGGACGATAGGAAAACCCCATATTATAGATACAATTTACATCAATAAACAACTAAAAGAAAAATGGCCCCAGCCTGCATCCCTGAGGTAGCCCAACTCTAGTAGCTTAGGAAACTAGGAAACCCTATATTTGAGATACAATTTACATCAATAAACAACTAAAAGAGAAGCGGCCCAGCCTGCATCCCTGAGGTTACCCCAACTCTAGTAGTTTAGGAAGCTAGGAAAACCCCATATTATAGATACAATTTACATCAATAAACAACTAAAAGAAAAATGGCCCCAGCCTGCATCCCTGAGGTACCCCCAACTTTAGTAGTTTAGGACGATAGGAAAACCCCATATTTTAGATACAATGTACATCAATAAACAACTAATAGAAAAGCGGCCCCAACCTGCATCCCTTAGGTAGCCCAACTCTAGTAGCTTAGGAAACTAGGAAACCCTATATTTGAGATACAATTTACATCAATAAACAACTAAAAGAGAAGCGGCCCAGCCTGCATCCCTGAGGTTACCCCAACTCTTGTAGTTTAGGAATCTAGGCAAACCCCCATATTTTAGATACAATTTACATCAATAAACAACTAAAAGAAAAACGGCCCCAGCCTGCATCCCTGAGGTACCCCCAAAAACAAAATGAGTTTCAACCTTGATATAGACTGATGAAGACTCCCAATTTAAACTCCCAATGTATCAAGTGGGAGACTAACGCCAAATTGACTATGGTTGCTAATAGCGAGAGACAAGGGTGTCAAAAGTAGTAGGAGCAGAAGCATCTGTCATATCTCCCCCTTGTTTCATAGCTTCATAGTCTGATGAAAGGCTTGCCGAGCATAACTGGAGTTTACAACGCTATCCACTTTAAGAGACAAATGTTTGGAACATCTTTTATTGTCGCTTTCACTTTGCTGAAGATGGTTTCAAAACTAAAGTGGGCGGAGTGGTCTGGATGTTTCATTGCACATGAGTTTTGTCGGGGGAGTTCATTTATGCTGTGCGGAGTAGCCTAAAAACTGTTGAAAGTGTAATATAAATACCGATTGCTACTTTTTTGGGTATTTGTTGAAGTGTAAGTGCATTGAAAGGAGTAGAGTTACTGAAATCATCATGATGGTCAGCCTGAAGATTACATTAATTAGTTAACAAAAAATACTTATGATATCTGTTGATTGACTTAATCAGGTATTTCCATATACTTGCCTTAGCCACATTACTAGCCACATTACTTCAGGCTAGACCTAAGGGTTGCTGCATTATCACTTAGAAAAAATCCATTGATTATTTGACGGGATTTGAACCAGGGACCGAAGTTCGCACTGTATCTGGAGATTAGCACAATTTAGAATAGTTAAAATACATGCTTATCGCAATTCCATTGATAGAATTTTGCGACTAGTTTTACCAAAAAATTGATCAAATCTTTTTACTCTTTTGACACTAATCTTCACATTTTATGTTCATTTGAGTGTTTTGGTTGGTTGAGAATAACAATGAAAAAAATGTTTTAAGTGTTATAGGAACATTATACTCGCACAGTATTTTGTATAGAGCCTCCTACACAATAACAATCGAGAAATCAACTTTCTCAAAATTTTATCAAGTATCTTCATGGATTGTAAGATGAAAAATATACATATGGGGAAAGAAATACACGTATTCAATTTCACATGGATATTCTTCTTTTTTCACAACTCTTTCAGGTTTGAAAAAAATTTACATACGATATCAGATATTTTTACTAGAGAAAAATTCATCACTAGCAAATTAATTCTCCAGGAACAGCCAAGTTCCACTTTAAGAGTTCACTCACAGCGGACGAACCGTGTTTTCTTGCACTGCGAGACTTAAAGGACGCCGACGATAAATAAATCATAAACTTGACGTAGCGGGTACAAGATGACCATGTAGTGTTTGCGCCTATGACATATACATGTGCAAGGGGCTTGTCAATGGAGGCGACTCCGGCTGTACAAGAAAATAATTATTTATACACACCGTTCGTCATGGAGCTATTGCTGGGTAGCTCAGTGGTTAGTGCTCACCTGGTAATTAGAAGGTTACCGCTTCAATCATGGGAAAAGTGTGTAATTTTTTGATGATTCGAAACTGAACCCAGATGTCGTTGAGCATTGGGCTTTCAATAAAATGGTGGTGACTAATGAAACAGCTGATCTTAGTCAGTAACAAGGCTACACACGGCTTAAAATAATATATATATATCACCTTTTTGGATTAAGAATTGCGCTATTACCCTAAGTATTTAAAATCCCTTTATTTTTGGAGGCATTTAATCTCGAGAATACCAAACTATTCTCGCGTTTTAAAACACTAGATCAGCCCACCAGACAGAGTAATAAACAGGTATTTGATGCAATTTATTTTCCCACTGTACAATATGACAGTGTCTGACTATTTCTTAGAAAACACATCCCCATAACTAAACTACTGTTTTTTTCTTTATTACCAATTGAGACGCCACCTAGGTGCGTATTTTAACCCAAATATGAGTGAAGCATGAGTGTAGAATGAAGTGTGATCTGTGTAGCTTTGTTACTGACTAAGATCAGCTGTTTTATTAGTCACCACCATTGTATTGGAAGCCCAATGATCAAAAACATCTGGGTCCAGTTTCGAACCACCAAAAAGCTACTATCTTTTCTCAGGATCGAACCGCCGTCCTTTTGATTACTAGGAGAGCACTGTAATAACTCGACAAAACGATCAACACCAATCGTTTTTTACAAATATTCAAGACAAATATACAATGTCTTAACTGGAAAAGACCAGACATTAAGAAGTTACATTATCACGATCATTCAATCCGATGACTCTACTGAGGCTGTTCTAGGATTCTAACCTCTTCAGCATTGGTCATACCATAGGCAAAAAAAAAATCAAATATAGACCAGTCAGCTGTGCTGTGGTTACCATAGGTTCTGGCGCACATCGCTGGGCGCGCCATGTAGTTACGGCCTTCGCATTACAAGGCGCTCCCAGCGGTGTGCGCCAGAACCTAGTGTAACCATGCTAAGCACAGCACGGCTGAATATAATATTTAATTCATTTTGTCTATGGTTATACACTCATCATACTTTGTTTTTGTTGTTATTTCAGAAAGATCGTGTGTGATTCCTCACTTATTTATTAGCGTTTTAGACTTTGGTATTAGAGGAACCGGGTTCAATCCCTGTCATGTACAGAACATTTTAGAACAGCTCTGAAAGCATTTGAAACTCATTCACTCAAAATGCCACCTAAGACACTAACATGATAAAGTTAGCACCATTGCCTAAACTTGATGGCGTTTCAGCCTTGCACACTCTCCAGACTCCTGACCGCCCCTCGCACCAGATGTCGCGGATGACCCATGGATGTCCGAGGCACGCGAAATGCCACGTCCCATGTCTGCGTGCCGTGTCGACCGTACACGGGTCTCGTTGCCTTTCACGCACGAGCGCCGACACGCCCTATCGTCGCAGTTAACTCATGATTTATTGCAGTTTCTAATTTCTTTGAAAATTCAAGTGTGTGTAATGATCTCGTTAGGATATAATGCTACGTTGTTTTTTATGTAGTTGATTATTTAAGGTGGAATTATTGATTGGGATGAGGCGTTTAGAGTTTTGGTCTATGAATTTTTGTCGGGTGAATACCGGGATACTCTAAATATAACTGACATTTGTTTTTAATTTGGTAGGTTTTCGTTTTGTGCATAGTTATACTTTATAAGGGGGATGGGGAGTATTGAACCGCCCCTTTCCGTTTTCCTGGCCGTCACAAGAAAAAATTTTATTTTATTCGCCAAGCATGATGTTAAGATTTTTTTACAAAATAATTCTCATGTTTATTTCTGTAAAAACTGTAAATACCGAATAAATTTATAATAGTTATAAACCCCTCATTCTTAAGCTGTCAGAAACTTTTCAGTCCAAATTTGTATGACAAAATAGCGGACAAACTATTTGGGACACCTAGTAAAAAATAAAAAATCTGGTAGTCACCATATCAGTTGGTTTTTGTAACGTTTGTTTTATTGCTTTTAAATTCATCTTTCTTTACCATTTTGGTTTCAGCTACGCAGCTAGATGTGACGGCTACATACAGTGAATCAAACATGAAAAGTGTCAAAGACAAAAAAACGTTCTTTAGTACCGAAGAACAAAAGAATATAACAGGTGAGTAGCTAAAGATTATGCGGTATTTCGTCTAGCAATAAGGTCTCCAATTCGATCCTGTGAAAAGTCAGTAGCGTTTAGGTTTGAAACTGGATCCAGCTGTCATTTATTTGGGAAGATGGCGAAAGAAACAACCCATCTAAATATATAATCCCAATAATTTAACACCCAATATTTAATAATCTCAATACCACACATACTACGTCAGCGTATTTAATCCCTAACATTTTAAAACTTCCTCCTCTCATGGTCTTCATTATTGTCATAAACTTCAAGAATTCTTATTTAATCCAGTTATTTACATATGCAGTTTGTCATAGCGGTTGACGAGGCAAAGCATAAACTTATAACAGGATTACAGGCCGGTAGTAAAGCACGAGCCAGTTTAGCGGATAATGCTATATTGGATGACAGGGTCAGAGGGAATAAAAGGGGGCTTTGAAGCGGTTACTATAACGCCGGAATAATTAATGTGCAGCGTCTTGATAGAGTGATCGACAAGTTGCTGAGGCCGCTATTATAACCTTTGGCAAAGTTTGCCGGGTAGGATCAGATAAGGGCGCTTTCGGAATTCGGGAGTGTGGGGAGATTCAGAGGATTACAGGAGTAATCAGAGATGGGAGTAGTTTCTGAAAGATTGTTATTGTATTTGGTAATTACCATGATTGATGGGGTAATGTTTTCTTACAATAATGTTAAATTGATTTTTACGTTGATCGATAATACTTGTGAACTAAAAATTACTCTTTTAGGGATGCTGTACCAAAGGACTGGGACGGTGACGTCCTGTAATCCAGCTACTAGGAGGTCACGAATTGTGGATATTTATAGGCATGCACTGTGGATACGATACTCCCTGGTGTGGATTAGCGTCATAGTGAGTACTATGACTATCCGCAGTACTATCCTGGTAATTAGACCAATTCGTTAATACCAAGGTAAAAATGTGGTTCGGATTCCACTATAAACTGTAGGTCCCTTAGTTGCCATTAGCTGTATGGGCTTAGTCACTAACAAGACTACAAGATCACGCCACTCATCCTACACTCATCTCCATTCATACTTGGCTTAAAAGGCCTAATTTGTATTGTCGCCGTTTCATTGAAAAAGTATTAAAAAAGTATAAAAGTATTACAAACGTTCTGTAGGAAACTGAATTTTATTTGCATATAGACATCAGAAGCCTTTTGTTTAAAAAAGTGTTGTAATCAAATCATGCTGCTAAATATATTCAAACTGATCAGAAACCTTATTAATAGGAAAAATCTAAAACATTGCTTCGCAACAAATATTTAAACTACTTTTTAAATTACATTGTCTCTAAAATCTCTTACAAAACAATCTTTATTACTGTGCTTCTGCATTTCAGTCTCGAAAACAATCATAAAATATCTACAACTACTAACGACCTGAAATGAGAGGTTGGCGGGCCGGTTACGTATATTTATGCAAAATTTGGTCCTTCGGGCCGGATCTAAAGTTTGGTCCTTCGGGCCGGATACGTGGGCGATTGTGTTCAGGTAGCCGTAATGACGGACATGCGCCGTCTAATAGTCTCGTCCCCGCGGGCTCGCTTTCCCCGCAAGTTTCTATACACGGTGCTGCAGGTGCGACAAAGACCGCTATTGTCTAATGCCGACAATTAACTGATGATAATCGCTGACCGGTTCCGCGGCCTCACTTCCATTGTGCCTCGGCGGTTCGATAACAATGAAAGCCGAATCTGATTTACAGCGGGAAAATGCGGAGAATCGTCCAACGGCCTACAACTCATCAGCTGGAATCTGGAAAGAAGGTTTTAAGTATTCGGAAGGAATTTGCCAAAATCATTGATGGTGTAGTATCAACATTGATAATTGAATCCTTTATGCTCTATACTACACTATGGATACAAAATTGTTTAATAAATTTGATTGATCAATAAAATATCATGATTACATCCGAAATAATTTGTAATTTTATAAACTCCAGCGCATGACATGCAACAGTGATAATTTTTTTTTAGTTATTACTCCCTAGTTAGCCTTGTTCGTATTATATGAAAATTTTATTGAACAAAGTTAAAAATTGGATCTTTTCATTTTGGCAAATTTTACGTTACATACATTACCATGTGCATTTCTAAATCCGTAGTGAAATTTAACAAATTTACAAGTCTCAAACCATCACTCATAACCAGTTAGTCATCACGAAATCTCCAAATCACCAAGTTACACGCACGATCTTTCAACTTCTCATGTCTTCTACAAACTTTCCTCACACCCTCCACAATCGTCGTCATGCAACTGCAGTGCATCTCGGGTGAGTGGACTCGACTCGCCTACACGCATTCTGACACTCACACACACTCGTGCAAACTTGTAAACATGCAAAGGCGAGTAGCTACTTCAATCAGAACAGAATCTGGAGGCGGAGAGAAGGTCAAGTGGCGAGAGATCCTTTCTCGAGCCGAACAACTGGATCGTGAGATTCTCACTGTCACAAACACAAACACACACACACACACACACACACACACACACACACACACACACACACACACACACACACACACACACACACACACACACACACACACATGTTGAGATAGTGCCGGATTTAATTCTCTGACATTTTTACCACTCAGTATTAAATTTCTCCACATTCCCCATCTAATTGTGAGCTCGATCTTTCTCCGTTACAATAACCGGCAAATTCCTCGACCTCTGTATTCCCACCTGTTTGTAAATATCAGGAGTCCTCGCTAATGAAAAGCCGACATTTTATTCAGCTCTCGACAGCTACCTGTATATCTGTGGAATCTACGGCTTGACTTTTAGACGGGAATGGCGGAAAGGGACGTTTAGACATTTTGAGATGAATTAAAGAGTTAGTTAATTGGATTGCGGAAATGTTTAAGAGTGATGAAGTCAGATAGTATAAAATGGAAGACAGGCTTCCTTGGCAAAAACAAAACTTGCGATTCTTCTTTTTCAGGAGATGACCATGTAGTTAAATTGGCGTTCAACATAGTAAAAATATAGCTTATTCTGAAGATGCAGTTCATTCGAAACGTCAACCAGCTCTACAAAGCGGCAATTGCTAAATATCAAGACTCAACAGGCATAAGTTTTATATTTACATATGGTTATTTTAAGGTTAAACTTCTTGATTGTATTGTAAGACAGCGCACAAAAAGAGTTTCACTGGCTCCCTTGAATCTTATCAACACATACTTTCTGTATGAGTAATTTTATGTAACATTCTTAAAAATAATTTTTTTAAAGAACTTGTCATACGAGGTCTAGGCTACACACCTAACAGTAGTTAAATAGAATTATGATTGAACATGTTCCAGTGTTTTAGCGAAGGGAACACATAATATAAACAATCTTGTAATTTTTAACATATTCATCTTTGAAATTATTGTATGTGTTCTTTTGCTCTATCAGATCCCCCCCCCCCCCAAAAAAAAAAGTTGCTAGAAAATGTATTAGTACCTAAGAAAAGTTGTTAAAATTTCCAATATTTTTTCTTATTTTATTACATTGGTCTAAAAATTTGTATTACTGATAACTGTAAACTACATTCCATTATGTCCATGCTCCATTACTTCTCAGACCTCTCCTACTTCAATAAAAATAATCGAACGTCTCATCCAGAGTCAAACCCAAGAAATCGAAAAGGTGAAATGATATTTTCCGGATGAAACGAAGGGTCAAAAGGTCAAACACAATAAGATTTATCACTTTGATCACGTTATGGTTCTACAGGAGTTTCTGCAGACCGCACTCTGGCCATTCAGGATAAGGCTTTTATGTAATTAATGCTCTGGATCGTCAATTCCGTGATTGCTAAAGTCTCCCTCTTGATCTTGGGATAAAGCCAGTCTTTAATCAGGGGCTTGCTTTGTATGGAAATCTCTTTATTACCGATATAATATTCTAAATGAGCGAGACACTGTTGAAAGGTTTCTGCGTCTGCTGTTTGAGAATGTAATCAAATTAGCTGTTTCTTTTGAGGGATAATAGAGAGTCTTTATAAAGTTTGAGTTTATATAATTTGTAGTACGCTTGTTTCTTGTGTTTGATGTTTAAATATGGCTTGAGTATTTTAATCATAATTTGTTTTTTAAAGTAATCATGCTTCGTGAAACTAAGACTTAATGAATAGTTATTATGTACTATGAAATTACTCGATTGGAGAATCAATTTATATCAGTTTACTTATCATTGAACTATACATGAACAAAATCGTATATCAAGAGATTTCACAATTGTTAAGCTCAGTAAGCTATTTTAACTTTTAGATTTGCTTATAATGCATTAATGCACTTTTACCCTAATCCATACTATCCATACATAAATCCCAAACTACCCATGATTTTTTGAGAAAACTAAAAGTCACACCCCCATAAACCATATACTTAAGGTGTTCGGCACGACGAGAAACCTTGCGCAAAACTATCCACTATTTCATAAATTGCCCTTTAAGGTCGTAATTCCTTTATAAAAGGAACTTTCCATATACCCAATGTTAAAAATACCTCAGCTTTTTCTTATTTGTTTGCTATTCTTATTATATTTTCTTGCCTATTTATTACATTATTAAAATCAGGTGTGATTATTTGTTTGTATTTCTGTATTCTGTTTTGTTTATATCAGCTTAATTTAAGCAATCAATGGTATTATTAATACTTATGAAGTAATAAGGGGCGAAGCCCGTGGGCAACAGCTAATGTATCTTGTATGTACTCTTTGACTTCAGTTTGTCCTGGATTCATATTATTTTTTTCTGTCCCTTCCTAAAAAAAACTCCTCTTTAACTCTAATCTATTTTACTTTATAATTTTCTGGACATATCCCCAATTTCTTTCCTCCCTTTTTTCTGTGCAAAGTTCAACCTCTATCCTCAAACTGTCAAATATTTGTTATCAGTCCTCTATTTTTACCCTTCCTATTTTTCCTCTGTACTTCATTCGTCCCATGATGTCCTTACATGGGTTCTCTGAGTTACAGTCCTTAAGTATCTGTTCTCTATCCTCTAATAATCCCCTGTCTTATATGTCCTTCAGTCAAGATTAGTTTTATGTCCTATAATCAACTCCTTAACTCCTATATCTTCTGTCCTTTTCCCTTTATTCTCTGTCCTCTACTCCCCATTCCTTATATGTTCTCTGTCCTCTATTTGTCCCGGCCACCGAGGACCCAGACGAAGTTCAGTTCTAGTTTCCCACGAGCTCTGCGCCTCTGTTTTAGCATATCCATTGTGAAGTGATCAGATATCGCCAGCACGACTTGTCACAGAAGGCTGAGACTCTCGGTCAGCTGACGTGTCAACGTTGGCCGTCAGTGAACAGCTGACGTCACAGAAGACTGAGGCTCTCGGTCAGCTGACGTGTCAACGTTGGCTGTCCGTGAACAGCTGACGTCACAGAAGACTGAGGCTCTCGGTCAGCTGACGTGTCAACGTTGGCCGTCAGTGAACAGCTGACGTCACAGAAGACTGAGGCTCTCGGTCAGCTGACGTGTCAACGTTGGCTGTCCGTGAACAGCTGACGTCACAGAAGACTGAGGCTCTCGGTCAGCTGACATGTCAACGTTGGCTGTCAGTGAACAGCTGACGTCACAGAAGACTGAGGCTCTCGGTCAGCTGACATGTCAACGTTGGCCGTCAGTGAACAGCTGACGTCACATAACCTGGTCGTACCTTGACGACGTCCTACCATAGACAAAAAGAATTAAATATAGACTGTCAGCTGTGCTGTGGCTACCATGGTCACTATAGGTTCTGGCGCACACCACTGGGAGCACCATGTAGTTACGGCGTACGGCCTACGTAACACGGCGCTCCAAGCGGTGTGCGCCAGAACCTATGGTAACCATGGTAACCGCAGCACGGCTGACAGTCTATAATTCTTCTTGTCTATGGTACTATATTAACAGTGATGTAGACACTAAAACCAAATCATCATATGGATTTTAGACACGACAGGTGGACTTTGATGTACTGTAAATATGAAGAATATTTGTTGTGTTTTCAATATCCCAATTATTGAGACTAAAAGACGTTGGTGGTGATTAAATATTTTTCTCTTAACGCCAGGTTGACCATTTATAATGTGGGCTTCTTTTCGGCTGCTATACCTAAGGACAGGCAATAGTTTAGATAAATAGCTTCTTCATCATTCGTCTATTGGATCTGAACGATTGGAGTGTCCAATCAAAATCGATCACCACTTGCCATCTTTTATACAGGGTGTCCCGGAACTATCTACCAATATTTTATGGCATTGCTCATGGGTAAGAAACATAACTAAATATCATATTTAAACTGTCCGGAAGTCCTTAGTTACTCACACAGCCGCCATTTTGTTTTTTTCACTTATTAATTTTTTTCTAAAGAATGGTTAAACATACGAAATGGAAACTTTGCACAAACATTTATGACAACTAGACAAAGCTACCAAAAAATTGTCACGATTTTTCAAATTCATAAAACAAAATGGCGGTCATTTAAAATTTTTCTAAAATCAATGGCTTTTGAGTTATTTAAGAAAGAAAATTTTAAATGACCGCCATTTTGTTTTATGAATTTGAAAAATTTTCATAATTTTTTTGTAGCTTTGTCTAGTTGGCATAAATGTTTGTGCAAAGTTTCCATTTCGTATGTTTAACCATTCTTTAGAAAAAAATTAATAACTGAAAAAACAAAATGGCGGCTGTGTGAGTAACTAAGGACTTCCGGACAATTTAAATATGATATTTAGGCACGTTTCTTACCCAGGATCAATGCCCTAAAATATTGGTAGAGAGTTCCGGGACACCCTGTATATATTTACCGTCTTTTGAGTAAACAGTATAAGTGAAATGTATAATTACAAGTGTTATTTAACGTATTTTTGTACTTTTGGATGGATATACGTATTTGGTTTAAAGATTTCCAAAGTTAGTAACAAAGTTTTTGACATAGCCAACACTTTTGACATAGCTAACACTAATTGTATTTGGTTGATTTGGCTGAATAAATGACTTATGACTTAAAGCAATAAATAGCTATAATCAACGCTCCAATGTTTTTAAAAGTTGCCAATAATTCGCCCAAATTCGACTACAAGGATTTTTAATCTTATGTGGTGATAGTACTTAGTACTTAGATTACTAATATATGAATGATGTTTTCGTAAACAAATATCTGTTTTGAACAAACTTTTACCAACAACTTAACACACATAATTTTGTATATAAATTTTCAAATCAACAGTTTTAAAATGCTAGGCTAGCAATGAAATTGTTATTGATTAGATCAAAGTATTACAACATTTACAAATGGTAATTAAAACATATTTAGATATCTAGAGTTGTTATCACTTTGTATTTCAATATCTTGTTTCTTAACTAGTATCGTGAAAAATATTTGAATTAGATTGATGATATAAATTTCACAAGTCATGCTTTGTTTTTTTTTTTTTACAACAAAACTATTTTTCTAATATTGTATTGTAGTAATAGATAACAATTTGTTAAATAAAAGAAAATAGTAATCAAAATATTCAACTGCCTTTAAACATTAGATGTAGCATTGTAACAGCGAATTTACTGCAAGGAAATGACGTTTACTCACGAAATGTATTTCTTTACCAAAAAATACACAACACAAAACATGAAGCCCTTTAAAAATTAAATAACCACTCCACTGGACCATCACAGTATTGGTAGTAAACTTGCAGCGATCAAACGAAACTTTATGTTATGGGAATTAATAATACATAAAGCCCCATGGATACGAGATCTCCACTCCCCTTTGCTGGGAAAAGTATAACATGGACGGAAGAAAACACTGAAGATCGGAGATAAATTTTCAGTAAAGACCCTTAGTGGCTGGCTATACATCGGGACATAAAACATGGCCTATAGGCTGTTCGCCGGGGGAAGGACTTTGGTACACCTTTAAAGTGTAAAAAAATATAGGGAAAATTATTTTGGGAACTTTATTTTAGTAACTATCGAAACTAACTAGTCGGAATGTCAACCAGAAACTAATGGTTGAATTAAAACATTAACTTTGGATAAAACTGTTTTATGAAGAAAATTAATTTTTTAATATCAAAAAATTCTGTATGATATTTTAATATAAATTACGGAAAGTAAATAAAAGATACGTCAAATAACACTTATAAATTGTACACTTTGTTAGACTGTGATTTTCCTTGAGAAAAATAATTTGTTAATTTATTAGAAAGGATATAATTTATGATCGAAGAAATATATGACATATGCCATGTTTAAAGAAATATTTGATATCGTAAGTATTTATAAACCATTGTAATAAATGTTATAAAAGAATTTAAACATCGTAAATAAAAAATATCCCAAACTATTTAATATCAATACCCATGTAACATTTTAAATACTTTACAAACTTATATTTACATTAGAAATCTTATAGCTCTATAATTTCTAATTAGTTTGCTAGATGCAATTAATTATTCTCTTAATATATAACTTAATATTTCAATAAAATATCAAAATCGTATAACCCAATAAATATGATCACATTATGGTAAAATCTTAAATGTTAGACTCTTTAGACTGATGATAATTGTGCAAGTGGAATCACATTATTTTTTTTATTTTTTGAATTTATAATTTATTAAGGTTGTCTTAAAGTGTGTAAGCTAATATCACTATTTTTTTTTTTAGAACGGTCCCTACTAAAAATTATCATCACTATAGTTGTTGTTTCCGTTGTTACTTTGTTTCTACCTTAACAATCTTTGTCACATTAAATCATTATTTATTTTTAAATTTAAGTAATGAGTCAAATTTAATGTTCTGATTGTGTTCAACTATTAATCTTAACATTCACCGTAAAAATAATTATATAAATAATTCCTTAGCTCGTCACTAACTTTTCTAATTATAATCTAAATCCCTTAACATTGTTTTTGCAAATTTTTTTTTAATTTTCAAAAACAAACAAAAATTCAAAATTTGTTTTTTAAAGTAAAGTTCAAATGCACCTCTATCCCTCCCCAAGTCCATCCTCCATTGAACGCACTGACACACTGTGCACTCTAAAGAAATGAAACTCTTATTGGTCCGATCCCTCCCAATCCCTGGAACACTGTGCTATAAGTTAGCCTCCGCTTTAAACTTGCATGCCATAGTTTATGTCCGTATTGGTGGACGGTGGCTTCGATAACTCCGCAGAAGCGCACAATATATTCTCCTGCAAACCACTTTAATTCTACCTCTATATCAGCGTTTGAAAATGTTAGTATTTCGTGAAATGTTTTTGTAGTTTTTGTAGTCTTGAGCTTTTATGGGGTAAAAGTTGGTATTTTCTATTTTTTCTCAGAACATTTAATATCCAAATTTCTTTCTATACCATTTAGTAGAGGTTAAAAAAACAAATAATTTAGAGACTTGAAGTGTTTGGATACAGTTATTAATAACGAAGAAAATTTAAAATAACGTTAATTAAAAATCTTATAGATAAAGAGTTAAGTGATTTAACTTGCTTGTTTATAGATATATTTTGACAAAACTAAAAAAAAAATATTTTAAATGAAACTACTAACATTTTAATAAAAATACACTAGGTACTCGTGAGACCAAATGTAAAAAATCTGAAATTATTTCAAGAAATATTTGAAAGGAAATCCAATGAGGCAAATGGGAATCGCTTAGTCTGCAGGTCTGCAACGGGGGTAAATTACTTAACAGTGGATTCAAAAGTATGACAGACAAATGAGACTAAAATATTGGTAGGTTTTCAAAGTCGTAAGTTGTTGAAATCTAAGTAGCTCCGAAGACCTCAATGTGGGGGTTTTAAGTCCCATCCTAAATTGACTTTATGCTATTAGTTGTAAAATTGTTGTTTTGCATGCTGTTAACTTTGGCTCAAAAGTAACATTGTAATTGTTTCGTATAATATTAATTAGAAACTCAAAATCACATAAGGACATTTATTTAATCTAGTGTGCATTTTTTTATATTTCTATTGTTTGTGAAACAATCTAACACTAAATGTTAATGAATTAATTTTAACTTGAAAAAGATATGAAAAATACCAATAATGTTGGTCTGCATAGTAAAAAGCTGGTAGGCCTACATATTGTAGACATATACAACTGTTACAATGTCTTACATAAATCTCATTATAATATATAGCCTGTTGAAAGCTCTAAACAAGTTAAGAAATCAGCTGTTCGCCATCCTGAGTTTTTATGTGGTGCCAAAATGCTGCAGTAATTATAGATTCCACGTGTAATCATAAAGTGGGAAACTTATCGCACAGCTGATCTGCTCAGGTGTGGCGTCGATTAATCGATTTTTGACTAAACCGAATGAACACTGATGAATTCATCGGATAAAAGTAATGATTTGTCTTCGATCAACAAATTTACATATTTATATTCACAGGGATATATAAAAATGTTTACGAAAGTAAATGAGCGTTCGACTGGAGTAATGTATGATCAATACATTATGATATTTGTTTACATAATAACACAAAATAAAGCCTTATGAAACATAAACTTATGTATGAATAACATGTAAAACATAAGTATTCAAAATGTTTCATATATGAAAGTGAGATTATATTTCGAGTCTTTGCAGTTTTTTCGTGCATAATTACTTAGCGTGATAATAAGAACCACTCTATTATGTTAGTATAATTTTAGAAATATTACCATTATTGACATTTATATTTGTATACTTTTAACGTTAAAAGGGTTGCAAGAAACTTTACGGTAGTAAAAGTTATTTAAACCATAGTTTATAGCATTCAAACTCGAGAAAACGATGTTCTTTCAAACATTATACTGCATATTAAGTTATTTAATTGTTATATCGACGATCTTTCAAAGATTATGATACAGTTATCAATCATTGTTTCATAAAACTTTATATAAATTATATACCGTAACTATTGTAAATGAATCGATTGCCACAAGTTTTATCAAATGGTGATATGACGTTATATGACTTTTTAAATTGCAATTTTGAAATTTTAAAGCACATAATGACCTGTATATATACAGTCTATCTACGAGTCTGATCTATGAATTTCTGTTGAAACTTTGGCACATTTTCAGCCACAAAAACACCCTAAGTGCTCCTCAAAATTAAAACCCCCACAAGATTCCGAAATTCACCCAAAAGCAAATGGCGGGTTTCTGACGCACAACACAGGAAGGTCGTATAATAATAGAGAAAAGTGGACATGGTAGAAATAAACAACAAACCTACAGTTGTCAAGCGGATAATGGTACTTGGCCGCAGTTTGGTGGAGGGCGTGGCCTAAGTTGTGCCAACCAATGGGACGCTCGCATTTGGGTTTGGAACAGTTTATGTACGCTTGTCTCAAATTGTTTAGTCACCGTATGTAAATAATTGTGCATAAACTGTTCCAAGTAACTGATATAGAATGTGTTTGCTTCAAAAATATTAGTGTCTTAGGGGTAAGAATACATGGTGTAACATGTTAAAGAATGTATAAAATATTGGATAATGTTATTGAATAAATGTATTGAAATTATCGTATAGCCTTTCTGTGTAAGGGTCCTTAATATAGATTCAGTTATCGTCTAAAATATCAAGCTATCTTTTATCACGTCAACATTTGTATAATAACTGGAATAAATAGCTTAAAGAGGGTTCCAAAACAGGGTGAGGAATCATAATAGATAAAAGTTGTTGGCGAAATTCAAATCCAAACTTACACTGTTAGAATTACGAATATCATTGGAAATTAAATGATACTGAATTCAAAATATCATTGAATCCATTCCTATAGTTCGTTCCTAATTAATTTGGACTAAAACAATTTAGCTAGCACGATTTCACTCTTATAGCATATAAAACACAAAAGGGAAAATTGTATGAATTGGTTAAGACCAATCAAATGAAAAAGATTGAAATAACTGTCTAAAAGTTTATTATTTAATTTAAATACCAATAAAAGCATAAATATGTACGTTTATTTTATAACTGGAAGATAGTTAATGTTAATAATCAATTATGTTAACTAGCTGTTACCCACGGGCATTACCCCGTTTGACTTCACAAACAAATAATCACATTTTAATAAGGTAATAAATTAAAAGAATAACGAACAAATAAGTACAGCTGAGGTATTTTTAACATTAGGTATATCGAAAGTTCCCTTTAGAAAAGAATTACCTTAAAGGGCAATTGATGAAATAATGGATAGTTTTGCGCAAGGTTTCTCGTCATGACGAACATTTTAAGTATTTGGTTTATGGGGGTGTGACTTATAGTTTTCTCAAAAGTATATGGGTACTTTGGGATTTATATATGGACTACCCTATAGAATAATAGTGAATGCATATTTTAAGAATCTTGTGCAAACACTTCGCCATCTTGTAAATTGTTTTCTTTTGTAAGTTTTATTTTAGGGATGGAAATAAATAAACAAAAAACTACAGGTACAGAATTTGTTGTTAAAAAAACTAACAGTACAGGGTGCTCATAAATTATTGTACACATTTTAAGATGACATAAATAAAAAACCAAGCAACATATAAACTTGGAAATTGGTTCATTAAATAGCAAATTTAAAACAGTTTTATACAGTAACTACAAAAAATTAATTATAAAAATGTCAACAATTATGAAAAGTAGTTATAAAAACACAATCAAGATCACCTCAACTGTTATTGCAAGTTATGTTCTTTTGAGATGAGGACCCTTTAGACTATATGTTGGACACTTCCCAGTCATTCGTACTGACTGTACCACCATTTTATAAAATTTTTACACGGAGAATTACGGCTCTACTCTAAACAAAACCTTCTTCGAACTGTTATTGCAGATTTACTTTCATTAAACCAAAAACTTTGCTTTTTATTGAACCCTAGTAAATTTGTTACTTTTAAGTCAGTTTGAGGTTTTTCACCAAATATCATACACAGCTGGTGTAGAAAGGTCCATTGTTGGTTTTGCCATGCTAACTATGCCATGCTGTATATGCCACAACACGAGTCATTAAAGAAAAAAACTTACACAAACTGTTTCAGTGATTTTTGCACATTTTTTATAACCACTTTTTATAACTATTGACATTCATGTAATTATTGTTTTGCAGTTACTGTATAAAACTATTTTAAATTTGCCATTCAATAAAACAATTTCCAAGTTTCTAAGTTGCTTGGTTATTGGTTTATGTAATCATAAAATGTGTCCAATAATTTATGACCACCAATAATTTATGACATCAAGTCATAATCAGTAAAACAGTTGCTAAATGATATTTGTTAGAACATCAGCAAAATGAAATTAAACAGTCTATTCATCCACATTGCAAAATATCTTTCTTTTCAACTATTTCTCAACAATTTCACCTCTTCCTTCGTCACCGTATCAGCGTCGTACATCTAATACCGTTATGATTGGGCAGATCACGGCGATCGCAGCATCCAGCGCCCAAGGCGCAACAGGCAGCGCCCATTTACATAGAGCGATTAGCAACATGTAATAACATATCAATTAATGCGCGGCAAGTAGGGCGAGCGCCCACAGACTGATGCATGTATTAGAGCTTTGTTGTAACGGTGTACAACTTTCACCCCACAGTAGCTGGATAAACAACCTGTGTCTGTGTGTCTTCCCCACCACAGCATACCTGCAGACTGAGCAGATTGTATTTGGCTGATTAAATTTTCATTAAAATGTTCCCTTAAATTTGTCAGATGTATTCACTATTTATAAAAATAAGTTTTGTGAGTAGTTAGGTTTGCTGCTACAGGGAAGGTAATAAAGAGTGTTTTTAGTAAAATGGCAATGTAGAACCTCGATAACAAGACTCTCATTAGGATTATTAAATAATACTTGTTATCAAGGTTGACTTTTCATTGAGGGTCTGGTTATCGAGGTTCCACGTATATTATAATGAAATGAAGACATATGCTCAATTTTATCAAAATATACCAATAAGCAAGTTAACTACAAAAGGTTACTTATTCTCCATATGAATAACGTGAAAAAATCAAAAATAATTTTTATTTTTATTAATTTTTTGAAACCATTAGATAACCATTACATCAGCGCCTCAATATATTACATTTTTTGTGTTTAAAACCTACAAAATGGGTATGGAAAGAAACTGTTAAGTATGTTTAGGGGTCATTAATGGAGAAAAACTTACTTTTACCGCTTAAAACCACATTCAAACCCAGTTTTAACAAATGAAAGCGTTCTATTATTTTTTCAATGTTTCTGTCTGACGGCCTTTACCATGACGGATAAATATTAAAATTTTTGTACTGAAAATAAAATAAAACATACAAAAACTGTAAGATATCATTTGTACGTATTTATAAACTCCTACATATTACAAACAAAAAATCGAACGAAAGTTAAATTTTGATATTTACAGTTTTCGATTAAAACTATTAGAATACAAATATTTACTATTTAATAAATATTTAATTATTTAAATATTGTTAATACAATATATTTAATATTTTAGCACGAATTTACTCGCGAAATTAATAAACACATTATAACCCCTATGTTGACTTACTCAAATATAACTTAAGAAAATTATGGTTTCCAATGTGTAGAAAACGTTATGCATGTGCAAGACCATTCCCTATTTAACGAGAAGGAACAAGGCAGTTATGTGTCCCTAGCTACCCGGTAGAGCAGTGTTATGTGTCCAGTGGTCAAACACCAGATGTGACTCATACAATATGGAACTTCATATTCTGCGGTCTAAAACTGGTCTGTTGTATATCATTATTTACCATACTTTCTATAGTTTTATCATCCATTTAGACAAGATGAAAATAAATTGTAATATTAGCTACGTTTAGTATGTATTGTTTTACTGTTTTGAAAACATTTTATTTACTGAAAAATATCTACGTCTATGTGATTATACCTATGTATGACTATCCTCTGACATAAAAAAAAAACGAAAACGCACTATTCGAAAAATCTAACTTAAAAATGAAACGGGAATATTAGCAGAATTTAACACACACTTTAAGCTTAACTGACTTGAAACACTTGCACAGGTTGCAATTTTTTGAACAGAATTATTTAGTTAATTTACGCTTTAGTAATTTCAAAACCAATAGAAGGACATGTAAAATAAACGACAAAAACTTGCAAATAAACAAAAAAGGAATATTCAATTACCCTAAAACTTTCATAGCAAATGACAAAGCTCAAAAAACTTTAAGGAATCTAAAAAAAACTCTTAAGAATTTGATCCCCAGCACAAAAGGATTGTCGGGTTGTTTTTGGATAAAACGACACGGGACACTTTTTTAGAGAATAGGATTAACGAGCGATGCCGAGACAGGAAGCGGCTAAAGGGACCATACAATCACTCAGGTCTATTCTGGAGCAAAGGGTGGGAAAAGGGTGAAGAAAAAAGTGAACAAGAAACTGCTAATCTGAGTCGAGATACAGAAAGAGGGGTGAGAAAAGGGAGGGTAATTAGGGGTAGTTTACAGAGAAACAATTACCTAAACAATTACTGTAATTAATTACCGTACAATTACCATTGTAAGTTCGGGGTTGAAAGTTCACATTTGCATAACATCTGCATAACCTTTGCTGAATTCGAGTTGAAAGCTTCATATTTAATGCTCTGATTTTCTTCACCTCGACTTTGTTTACGTTAATTAATTAACTGAATGTTCTTTGTGAGATGGGGAGTTTTGCTTGAAATATTATAAGGAAATTCAAAGTTTTGGAGTTGGAAGTTATTTTATTTCAGATTAAATTATTTGTGACAAGGTTTAATATAGTTTTTGTAAATGAAAGATTCTTATAAGATTTTTCAGTTTACAAACTAGATATAATAATCTTTTATTAATTTTTTAAATATTATTGAATGGCGACCAAATAATGTTTAGTTCAATATAATTAAGTGGTATGCATTTTACTATATTGTAAATATAGATCACGCAACACAGCAATGAAAAACAAACTTGAAGTTTGAATTAAGTTCTGTATGTATTTGTTGAGCTTGGAAAAGAATGTAGTAAAAATGTTGCCATACTATTCGAGTACAAACGGAAATTACTATTGTCAAAAACTTATTATTGTAGACATTTTATTCATATTTCATCATTTAGCTTACAATATTTTAGTATTTCACCAAAAATACCATAATTTGTACAGTAAATAATAAACTACCGTATTATCCATTTTAGAATAATAAGAGTACATCGATACGATATTTATGATGTGAAAACTGTAGGTGCAGTAGTGAATTCACATATGTTATACTCAATGTGTAGCCTAAATGTCTATTTAATTAATACAACATGTGAAGTAATCTATATTGGTTTATTATATTGGGTAACGGTTATCAAAATTTTAGTCCAATTTCTTTACTATCCTTTCATTCCAAAACAATCTGTCTCCATACCTTATTCAAAATTTCACCAGCTACTACGAGCATACTGACGCACATCCCACAACAAACATTTGTATTTTTAACCCACGACATCCATTTAACATTAAACGTTGTGCGAATCCACTTTGACTAGCGGAAGTTCTTCCGATTCTTGCCAAATACCGTCGAATCCAGCGTGGAAATACAACCTCCCACGAAACTCCGGGACGAAAATAGCCTCAAAGAGGCACATAAATAATAAGTATGGAATGTATAATAAAAACAAATGCGAGGGCTCAGGCGACTGTTTCTCGTAAATTCTTACAGCTTAAGTAGAAGACGTTAGTAAAGAAGTTAAAAACAAGAACGTGCCGCCTAGCGAGGCCGGGGGATAACCAGCCTTTCTTATTGGCCGACAAAACCGCAGACACAAATAAACGCGACAATGTAGACGGCGGATTTGGGGAGGATTAGAAAATGGCGACTGAGAAACTAGATAAATGACATTGTGTGTAGCTTTAACGTTCCCAAAGTAAATTTCAAAGGAAATTTCGCAAGGTGTGATTTTAATTGTTTACGACACTTCGGAGCAAAATTGCTTCTTCTCATTGGTTGTTGGGTTGAAATAGTTATTTTTATACCTAGAATAAATTATAATCAGCTGGTGTAGAGGTAATCAGCTGATTTTTCACGTTATTTTTTCGGAATTTTTCTGGTTAAGTGAGATGGATTTACAGTAGGATATACGAACATGGATTTAGACACTGAAGTAGACTATCTATATGAACCAGCTGTTGCCACATTTTTACTAAAAAAATAAAATAGTTGTGTGAGCCATTTACAGAATGCGCTGGTGAATAAAATTCTATTTTCAACCTTATTTTTGGTGTTGACGTAGTTGATGAGCCATAACAGTTGCTATAGCTCACAATAAGTCATTAGTTTGAGTTGGTAAAAAAGATCGCGTATTTGACACAAATCAGTAATTTAGATCAACACAATCTGTCGGAGGCTCAAATTAACTAGGAAGATTTTAATTTTAAAAACTGCTCACAACTTTAACTTGGGGATGGAATTTCTAATAGTAGGGGAGAAGAAAAATTAACTCTTGTTTGGATGACTCATGGTGGAAGTCACTAACTTTTGCAATACTGTACATAGTAAAATATCAGCTAGTAAATAGTACTATAACAGTTTCAAAAAAGTCAAACTTTTTCTCTAAAAGAAATTGAAAGTTCTCTTCGCCGCCTCGGCACGGTTTAATTTCATGCACTCGAGCTTTGCACCGCAAAACACTAAACCAACCTTAATTGCCGTGCGTATTGCAATTCAATTACAAAAACAATGAAGATTGCAATTACCTGACGAATTGCACGCAATAACGCTTCTAGAACAATGCAAGTACAAGATAAGCAAACGATGGCCCCGGGACGGGTTGAATTACCATAAGTAAAGAATAGCATTACCATTCATCGTGGTATTGTCTAATTACTTCATGAGAATTAATAAAGCAGTTAATTAATTTGCACAATTAATAACACTGCAGGCGATTCCTCTGTGTCTTTATCGTTATCAAATCATGCTAATTTTGATCGCATTTGCATCATGACAATGATGATTCTAGGCTCATTGTTCGAATCTGGTTCTATAAATCTGTTTACGTATCGGTCGGCATTGGCGCAATCGCTGCTTCTACTTTCAATGTAGGCGAGGGTACAAAAAGAATAGAGAGAAATATTTGCTATAATTTGCAGATGTGCTGATTTTAGTTTGAGAACGTTGTACTATAGTTTGTATGATGGAACCTGTCTCATAACCATCTACCTGATCTGTTTGGGCCCGGGCCTTAAACTATTGACCAGTTCGTAAGTAGGAGGGTTAGTAGACAGGTTTCACCATACAGACTATAGTCGTAATGATCGGCTGTTCATTTGATTCTGATACACTGCAATACATTTTTGATGGCTTAAGAGTGGACCCATCTGTCAATAATAATTGATTTTTTTTAAATGACCGGACGGGAAGATCGAATAGGACCACGAATTATATCTCTGAATCCTCAAATCGAGAAAGAAGAAATAAATTGTGTTGACCTATAAGGATATTTCCTAAAAGAATAACTTGGAAGAGAGTACAACCATATGTACGAGGACTTGTACAATGAAGAGACAAACCGAACAAAACTACTTCACTCAGTCTGTCTACAGACAAAAAGAATAAAATAGAGACCGTCAGCTGTGCCACGGTTACCATAGGTTCTGGCGCACACCGCTGGGAGCGCCATGTAGTTACGGCGTACGTGCTACGTAACTACGCTGTGTGTGCCAGAACCCATGGTAACAAAAGCACGGCTGACAGTCTATATTTAATTACTTTTGTCTGTGGTCTGTCGTAGCAATTGTTTAATGTGAGTGATTCAATTTTATTTAGCCCAATGATCAACTGGACAATTATGACACTTCGAGATTTGTTTCCGTTTGGGTTCGAACCAACAACATTTATATTTGAAGGTAACAATTGTAGATATATACCAATATGTGTAGGCCTATCAATACCACATTCTTAAAATATACTTCTTTAATAAATTCATTATTTTTTGTAAAAAAAAACAACCTAATGAGACCATTAAACCATAGATAAAAAGAATTAAGTATAGACCGTCAGCCGTGCTGCGGATACCAAAGGTTCTGGCGCACACCGCTGGGAGTGCCATGTAATTATGGTGTACGCGCTACAAACTAAACGGCGCTCCCAGTGGTGTGCGCCAGAACCTATGGTAAACACAGCAAAGATGACGATAGTTGATTTCTTTTTGTCCATGATTGAACTTACAAAAAGTAGCAATATTTTAACAAAGCAACAAAAAATAATTTCCAAAAAAAGAACGTATGATGAGATTAAAACTGCATTGAGGGAAAAATCCAATATTTTTCATAACGAATGGCACACAAGGGTGACAATTAGATAAAACTCGTCTCCCGGCGCAGTGCGAGTGTCGAATATCGGTCATGGATCATGAGGCGGTCAATTATTCAAAAATTGGCGCCAAGAGACCTCCAGGCCGTACGATTTGGAGGGAATTTGATCCGAAGCGAGAAAAGAGGAGAAAGTAGAATCTCTGTGTCTTCCGGGATATCATTAAAGCTTCCTTGGTTTGTAATTGTGTGGTGAAGTGGACTGAGCTAATGTAAAAACAACAAGTTAATTCTATGGAATCATTATTATATTTACATTTTTTATTGATGTCCGGTTTGGTCTAACGACAGTTATTCTTAACGAGAAATGTAATTTTCTGATAAAGGAAGTTGGTAATCGTAGACCCATGATTAACAAAATAATATATCTGGGTATAGAGGTTTGTGCTCACTTGACAATCATAAGTTCACTAGTTCAATGCTGAGAAAAGTTAGCTTTTAGCTTTAAATTCACTCAGCTGTTCTGTTCATTGAACTTTTAATAAATAATTCTAACAAAAGGAATGGCTGTTCTTAGTCAATGACAACCATCGTTGCATATATCATTTTACTCCATCCTAACCCATCTTACCAATTCATAAATGTACAAACGTTAATGAAAATTTAATGTAAACACTAAAAAAATATAATCAATATCTTAAAGTATATACTAATTATAACGGGCACAGGTATTTCTTTAAAAACACATGTAGCGAGAAAAATGCTGAGAAACCTAATCCAAACATGTGTACAATTTTCATAAATGTTTCATCAAAAATCTATAATTTGTTAGTAAAAGAATTGTAGCGGAATATTTATTTACTTTTAGAATTTTAACTTCTATGAACAATCATTCAGTTCCATCAATAGACATGTAAATAAATATCGATATACTACAGTAATTAATAAGTAACATGGATTTTAAAAAGCAGAGTTTTATGACTTTAAAATTCTTGGATCATACAAAAATGAAAAGAACAACAAGCATTCGTTTTAGTGGTAAACTTAAATTATTTTTCTACTTGTAAGATCATCCCGAAAGTTTCCTTAAAATTGTTTAACCCTAGCTGTAAAATTATATTTAGATTAGTTTCATCTTATAAAAAAATATAAATTTATTCATAACCCTAACTAATAAAAGACACTTTAATCAATATTTTCATCCGGAACCTAACGTACAGCACCGTTATTTCCAAGTAGACTGGCGTTGACATCTTCGTTCAGAACAAAGTATGGAAAGTAATTTTCTTTCAATTTCCGATCGCGTCCTTTTATATTTGACACGTGTGGATGTAGAACTTCATTTAGTTTTTTGTTGCGAAAAGTCGTTACGGTAACTTCCGTTATTCTTTCAGACTCCGGGCGAGCCCTGGAAGGGGGTTATTGCTTCTTTGTAAATTCACCTCCCCCTTTCAACCCTTACCCCTCTTTTTGATTAATGAACAGTGTTACCTTGTAACTACTTTAGGATTGCATGTGTCACTGGAAGATTTGTTTCATTTTTCTTCTAATCAATTTTTCCCAAATCTCGTTTGTCTTGATGAGATTCGCTTTGCACAAATCGTTCTTGGTGATTGATGAATTTGAGAGGTTTTTAAAAGATTTTGCACGACCCAAGTTGGCTTGATTTTTTTTTTCAATATCTATTTTTTTACTGAAATAATTACCTTGAAATTTTTAAAACTATTCCAGTTCTGACATTGAACTACTATTGAAATGGATATATATATATATATATATATATATTTAATTTTCACTAATTGCTAGATAATGTCAAAGTATATTTTTGAAAAGCCTCTAAGCAAACAAAACCTATAATTGCAGTTACCTTTGGATAAATTTACATGGGTTCACTGCCACTGTTTGGAAATTTTCAAGCTAACTTCAGGGCCCTTTTATCTTGTTTTTTTGTTTGTTATATCCTTATGTGGCCGTTTCCATTCAAATAAATAAAAAAAACCTTAACTTATAATTTGTTTTTTATTGGTTTTAAGTTTACAAAACATTTGGATGATTGAAATATTTTGTAAATCTAAAGAATTCGGTTAAATTTTGAGATTTATCTATGATCTTACTAATATTATAAATGTGAAAGTTTGTGTGTTTGTTTGTTTGAAACTCAATCACGCATTAACTACTACACGGATTGGGATGAAATTTGGCATGATGATACCTCACATTCCCGATTAACATATAGGCATATGTTTATCTCAAAAATCCTTTCGGACTCCACCCCAGTGGCTCTGCAGTTCCCCATGTTACCTTATGAGTATTCATATTTAAAGGGATTTAACGAATTTAGTCAGCTGTTTCAACTAAAAAAGTTGGTTCTATGACATGAAGAGCATTAAACAGTTATAACATTAACCAACAGGATGCAGCACTATTATTTTTTTTGCATTTATGAAAACAACTAATTTTAACTAAGCAGCAACAAAAACTGCGATACGCAATGAGAACTGTCAAAGTAGGGATTTTTACAGTAATGTTTATGTTTTTAATTTAATGAACCATTTGTGATATTTTGAAAATTTTTTATATTTATTTTTCTCTTTATTGTTTAGGTGAATTGGTTGAAAATGATGGCTATGGTAGATATGTAATACTATAGTAAACTGTAAATTTAAATTTAAAGAAGTAATTTGTATCAAACTGCGTTCTCCCCCCATTGCAAAGGCAAAGCTTGAGTATAACTGCAATAAGCAATTTATACTTATATGCCAACCCCGCACGAAGGACGGGTACTCTGCTAGTATGTAATAAAATGAATATATGAACAATTATAGATTTCTACTCTACCAAATAAAATGTTGCAGTTATTTTTTAAACACTAAGGTATTCATTATCTTTACACACCTTAGTATGCTTATAAAACTAAATTATTTATAAATGTTTAAGAATAAAACTTTGGAACTGGACTCACCTCAACATTCTCACTCCAAAATGTAAATCCTGTAACAAAACAAAATAATATTACTAAACGTTAAAAGTGCCAACATTAACATAGATTTGTACCTATTTCAATGAAACTCAAGTACAAAACAGTTGAACTTTAAGTGGATTCACAAAGTACTGCTAAAATAATCTGTGAATGCATTAGGAATTCCCCAGTGCTCTGCTCTATACTGACCTATGCCTTCTCGAGGTGAAGAGTCGACAGATCACAATACTGAGTCTATCTCGGAGTTATCAGGACTTAGATAACAAAAACAAACATCAGGAAAGGTGAGAACGGATATTTGACAATTGATCAATACAAAGGGCTTAGTCACTGATAAACTAACGTCACTGGCAACCTAAATAGGTGATAATTGGAAAGTAAAGATTGTAAAATGATTATCTAATTAGAGCTTTAATAAAAGCATTTATTTAGGGTTATCTGAATTGACTTTTGTATTTTTATCACAGCTGTTCATAACATTGTTTGAAGCTAAGAATACGAAAACTACTCCAAAGTAAGCGATTGAGAAACGAATTTGTATTCTTGAAACCTTTATCCGTCTACTCTTTTGATTCTAGATTTGTAGTACTGTATTATATATTGCATTTTCTTTGGAAACCACGGTTTAGTGGCTTTGTACTACCATGCGCAGTGCCACCTATATACGTAAACGCATATTCTTCCTCTCCCTTAAATAGTAAAGAAAAATCTGTTAGACCCTCAAATGTGTATTTTAAGATAAATATGAATCTAAGTAGTTTATAATGGAGTGAGATGAGCAATGCAACCTTTTTACTGACCAGGTTTAGCTGTGCAAGGCTTACTAACGTAAAACTAAACTAACAAACACAAATCACAACAGAAAATCCATTAGAGGAGGATACTCAAATACCAATTTCTCATTGCATACTGAAATCTTCACCGATTCGCAAGGCATTCATTGATGACTCAGCCTGATTCACAGAAGACAGATAAAACCTGGGAAGTTCAAGGTACTCACGTTCACCTATCTTTGCCAATGTTTGCCAAGGGATAAGACCAAGTGCGTGTGCGAGTGAGGTATATGCCAACCTCTTGAGAACACGCTTCTAGTGAGAACAGCTGATAAGTAATCTTAAACAACTCTCACAGTAAGATGAGAATGTTAGGTCCACGAGAAGTATTCTCGAAGAAGAGTTCGAGATCATGCATATTTTGTTATGAATCATACTGTATTTTTGGGCTTATCTACGCCATTTGTATTTTTAAAGGTTTTGTAAAGGAATGGTCCAACGGTATTGTTAATGTCTAACATCGAACTTTTGTTACATAATATATTTAATAGATAGCCAGATGTCAAATAGCATCTTTAACTGATATTCCAATGTCAAATAGCATCTTTAACTGATATTCCAATGTCAAATAGCATCTTTAATTGGTAGCACAATGTCAAATAGCATCTTTAATTGATACCCCAATGTGAAATAGCATCTTTAACTGATAGCCCAATGTCAAATAGCATATTTAATTGATATTCCAACGTCAAATAGCATCTTTAACTGACAGCCCAATGTCAAACAGCATACTTAATTGATAGTTCAATATCAAATAGTATCTGTAACTGATAGTCCAATGTCAAATAGCATCCTTAATTGATAATCCAATATCAAATAGCATCCTTAATTGATAGCCTAATGTCAAATAGCATCTTTAACTGTTAGTCCAATGTCAAATAGCATCTTTAACTGATAGTCCATTATGTTAAATAGAATCTAGGTGCAAAATCGACTCCAGACGGTATTGAACCATTAAACTTCAGATTAAAAGGCGAGCGCTATTAAGTCTGTTGATCAGAAAATCGATTAGGTTCCGATGAGTGTGAAAATTTTCCATTCAGATAACCCTTGACACCATAAGTTACAATTAGTGTTCAAAGCCTTTTTAAAAAACAAACTTATAATTTGTAGATTCATCAAAAGACTTAGTAGCCAGTGCAAGAAGCGGAGGTACCACGACGATTTTAGACAATTTTGGTCAAAGATGCCGATGAGTGTGATCGAATTTAATAAGAGAATCCAATTTTAACTTTCAACCCAGTTAACCACTGAAATACTTGTTTAAAGCATCTTTAAATTAAAAACTAACAATTTGAACATTGTCAATGAGATATTGTTGCCAGCAGCGCAAGAAGTGGAGGATTCTAAAGTACTAAAGCAAGAACACGACCTAACATTGTGTCACTTCCTTTGAGAGTTGACAATGGAACTACTAATAGTATTCACCCCTCCAGTGTGACAAGGGTCGAGTGGGGTGACGTCATACTGACCTAAATCCTCCTTTGGGGTTTTGGGGATGATCCATAAAAGTTTCCTGTAGTACGCAATTTGTATGGAGATGCTGTGTCGGTAACCTATATATTTTTATTGATTTTGTTTAATTTTGAGTGTGTTAACGCAGATGGAATGAAAAAAAAAGATATTTTTTGGAGGGATCATCAACTCAAGGGCCATCCAACAATTAACATTTTGATACAGGCTCCTCCGGAACCTCCTTGAAAACGATTCGGCTACCTCCAGTAAACCAACTAAATTTTACAATAAACAATCTTTTTTTAAGACTAAGCTTAGGTTATTGGTTTGGTGTGATGAAAGCGCAAAAAGTCAACGCTCGAAGTCTGTGAGTGTTTTGAACTGGACCCAGCTCTTTTTGAACAATGCTCTTAATTTATAATTAATTTATAACCGTAGTTAAAACGATTTATTGATGTAAGATACTGCAAGAAGATTTTATATTCTATTGGGAAATATTAAGTTTCTTTTGATATCTCTTTGATGATAATTACTTTAATATTAATTTTATTTTTATGTTATATCAGGGTAAAATAAAAAATGTATATGCCTTACGTATTGATTGTAATATAGGAAATTATGTAAAAAAACATCAAAACTAGTCGATATCTATCAATATATAAACAAAATAAACTCTGGATATCATAGGATATAAAAATACTTACAACACTTGTTATATGACCAATAAGAATTATATCTAAAAGGGATGTATTGAAACCTATGTTAGCAACTTTCTCATATGGGAAAATAGAGAAGAAGCTATTGCCGTAGCCATCACCGTAGTAAGACCTACACCCGGGACCTATTTACTTTATCGTTTTCATGTCCCCAGAGGCAACATCCATTAAATTCATCAATATTACTAGAAATAAAATCAGACAAAATGGAAATCGCTAAGTAAACATCAGAACCGAAAATTTGAGGGGTACAATAGGGTGTAGGTTTGCTGTAGCAGGGGTATTTTTTATCTGAAAAAGGGATAGAAGCGATATCACAAAACGAACAAATGAAGTGATATAATACCCGTTCTAACTAAATATGTCTATCTGTATCACTATATTATAAAATACTAACATACCCCCTTCCACTCAAAAACACCCTTTTCCACCATAAAGAGTAAAAAGACTTTACAATGCCACCCCTTTGTCTCAGCTGACCCACATTTTGTCAAGTGCTGGACACAAACCTTTGAGCACCTCATCTCTACTTACAATGCCTTCTTGTTTGCGCTGCCACTCGGTCTTTCAGCTCCTCCTCTCGAAATATGCAAACTCACGGGACAGATCGGCCGGATAACCTGCTACAATGCGGTGAATAATAACAAACACCACAACACGCTTCACTTGACGATAACAACCTTGCTTTTGTTCGAGCCTTTTCAGTTTCCCTTTTCTCTCCGCGATCTATTTCTCATTTTGGGCACAATTATTTTCGGGGAGATTTTTCGAATTGATGAATTGTGTGCATCACAACCCTTCGGTTTCTTTTTGGTCCTTCGAGATCGATATAGATTTTGTGCACGGTAATATTTCTGTTGAAGAAGGTGAGATGGATTTTTGTTTTGTTGGATAAATTAATAACTTAAGTGTGTAGATATATCAGACTCAACTCTCTAAGTTTGAGCCTTTAACGTCTCTCTGTTAAAATACACGTTTTGTGAGATCTATTTTTCATTATAAGCACAATTTATTCTCTAATGTAGAATAGATATTTTTAGGAACAAAAATCTGTTAAAAATACACCAGATTCACAAAAGATATAAAGTCATGTTGACCCTTAGTATTTAATAATTACAAAACAACAATGGAAAAAAACAAAAGCACGATAGATCTTTTTTGTAAGAAAAATCTGATAAAAATACATAAGATTCGACAAGTACAATCGATAAAAAATAATATTGACTTTAGTACTTAATAATTACAAGACAACAGGGAACATCATATAGAAATAAAAGAAACCCTTGAAAATAGAAAATAATTTAATAAACCATTTTACAACGAATGGATATTGGAAAACAGTACTTTTAGGTTATGTAGAGTATGATTAGATGAGTTTTGTAAGATTTTGTTAAGTTACCAAACCTAACCAACCTCACTTAGTAAACTGGTCAGATAAAAAACAACAAACCTTCTCTAAACTAAAAAAGTACACTACTTGAATAATACTAGTAACAAACATCTACAATTTTTTTTCTCAAACCCGTAAAACACTGTACCTTCACCTTCTCTGATATGACAAGAATTCTAAACCACTTTGATCCAAGATTCTGATCTGTATCATAACATTCCCACTAGTCAGCTGACGACCCCGGCATTCTTCTTCTTCCCCATCAATTCGCTCCGGTCCAGTACAGCAGTAAACCCAGCTGTTTACTGGACGTCTCCACTATAAGGCGCAAGTTTTATAAACAGCTTGCCAAGAACCAGCTGATTACAAAATGCCAAGAAACGTCGGGCCCCGTGGAGTACAATAATTATTCTTTCCCTTATAAAAATCGCTGTCGTTGACAGCCGACTTCTTTGTCTTTAGTAATTCCCCAGAAAGACCCCCACTGGGCGTGAGTTTGACAAGAAATCACCGAGAAAATTGCTATTTTTGTAGAGTAATCACAATATAGAAATGAGTTCGCTTTTGGCGATTAAATTGGATTAAAACAAGTAAATGTGAGAAATGCTGGACAATGTGGTTGTGATGGCGGTTTAAATTAAATTACTAAATGAGTTGTTTTTAATTGTAAAGTGTTTTGTCTAAAACATTTTTTGGTAAAATTTATTATTTTTCCCTAGTTTACGGGTTAATAAATATTATTTTTTAATTCAAAACCAGGTAATTGTAAATATATTTTTAATTTTTCCCCCATGCGTTTTATACATTGTAATATAATTGGGAATAACAACTAACTGATGTTTGTTTTAGCAAAAGAGAGTTAATTAAGTTTTTAGCATAAAAACATTGTTAAGCTCCACAAGAATTGTGTCATCAAAAATCATGTAGGTATTTGAACCAATTAAAATTAAAATCATAACAAAAACCTAAGCTAATCACAATTTTAATGTGTGCTTTAAAATGTATATGTCCTAAAGATTGAACGTGTATGTAACGGCACAGAATGAAAAGTAGACAGAGTGAAAGAAAAACACTGATAATGCTTGGAAGCTAATTACGTTTACTCAAGTTTTTTTTTTAAATAATCAATACTAAAGTAGATATTTTGCAGCAAAAAGTAATAAATTCACACTTTTAGGGATCTAAGAGTGGCAGACACTTTATATGATAACAAAAAATACACCAAGTTGGAATCTGTATCCACTTTCTATTTGTCACCCAATGAATCAAGTAAACGCAAAAAGTTGTTATGCATATACCTAAAAAAAGATAAAGTCTATAATTTGTAACCCGGCCATCAAGATTCATCCAATTTGATTTTAAGTCTTTTTAATGTACAGGGCGTTTATAAAAGAATCATCAGGTTTTAAAACATTTTATTGACGTTAATGTTTAACAAATATGGCTATAAAATATATCAACAGAAAGAAGAACTCTTAAATTTTTCTAAGATACCCCTATAAGTGCTCAATGTGCCGTCCATTAGCCGTGGAGCAAGTTTCCAATTTATGTTTAAATCGTCCCATACACCGGCTAGCATCGCAAGGTTCATTGAATCTACAGCATTGTGAATTCGTCCATGGAGCTCTTGAAGTGTTTGAGGCATTGTCATTATAAAAACGTTGTAAAAAATCACACAACGAAAGATCAGAAGATCTACGGGGCCATTTGAGAAGGGTCAAGTCATTATCGTTAAATCTGGCAATCCACCTCAGTTTCTAAGAGAACTTTTGCGTGACCACTGCTTTTACATTTTAATACACCTCCAGAGTTCAACTGGCGATACCACCTTAAAATGCTTTAGTGTGTTTTTTAAAATGACTCCAAAACTCACGCTGGACGGTTATTAAATATGCACTTAATGAAAAACACTTTGTCATACCGTAATGAAAAACACAAATTTTTGTTCTTGAGTTGTAATTATTTTGCAAACATGCAAACACGTCCAATAAAAAAACCAAGACTGATTATTGAACAGCTGATTATAAAACTTGGAAACATGCTTTTTAAGCACATGTTTCTAATATTAATGTGAGACAAGAATTGGGCGAGGTACATGCCATTAAAACCTGATGATTCTTTTATAAACGCCCTGTATTACATCACTGTTCGTAAAGGTCACACAATAAAAAATATCCAAATTATTTATTCGTCATGTTACATGAGTTTATGCAATTTAAGAGTTTCCAATGTATAATAGTGCACTAATAAAGCTATAAGCTAACACTGAACCATTAACAGGATTTTCATCTAATGATTACTTTTTTGTCCTAGGACGCTAGGCACGAGCCCGGAACTGTTTTTCACATCACTTCAGGCTAGACCTAGGGGTTGCGGCATTATCACAAGATAAAATCCATTGGTGATTTGGCGGGATTTGAACCTGGGACCTCTGGAACCGAAGTCATGTTCTCTAACCACTAGACCAACTCACCACAATGACGAAAACACAAAGTTTCCCTTTGAACATTGTTTTTCCAAACTTCCCCTTTCTTGTGCTCATTAATATTTCTCACCTGCTCCTTATTCCGCGGCGTCTTTCTTATTGTGGATTCAGACAATATTACAGTGTCATATCTAGGGGTGACAGCATCAAAGACTACTCGTCCCGTGGGGGGGGGGGGGGGTACAATAGAGGGGGTCCCCCCAATGTCACCGCGGGCTAATCTTCGGGGGGCGATTGTCCCGCTCGCATTTCCGATTACATATTTCCTGTCGATTCTGTTCCCCTGAATCATTTAGTTGGCCTTCAAATCACCTGCTGGAGGCGATTTAAGTTGATTTTGACTTTCAGGATTTTTACAGAGTGTTTCCTCTTTTTGAGTGACTTTTTATTGTTGTACTGTTTGAATATGAATGGCCTGTGCAGTAATCTAATATTACACAAAGATAATATTTAAACAAATTCGGGTTTTGAAAATAATGTTACCTCAGTTAATATTGTTCTAGAAAGCTCATTGACAATAAAGCATGTATACTGCGATCCCAGACATTTTTTATGGTGGAATTTTTTAAAATTAAGATCCTATTCTCATCAGGAAAATTTGTGATCTTCGAGAAATAGATCGTATTATCCTTGATGAAAAAAAATTATTTAGTTATTAAATTGATGAATTCAATATTTTTGCTTCTTATTTCATCAGATGGAAAGATCCGACTTTACAAATTATTTAATAGCTGTGACCCTATTATTTATATTAAATCTATATTGAATCTATCTATATTAAATCTATATTGAATAGCTAGGAATCGTTTTAGATTAAATTGGTCTTTTACGTACCCCTAGTAAAATCTGTAACCTAGGTGACCTTTAGTAAATTCAGTAACTAGGTAACCATCAGTAAAATAAGTATCCTAGGTGACCCACCTGGTAAAATCAGTAACCTAGGTCACTCCTAGTAAAATTAGTACACCTAGCCTAAGTGACATTCTAGTAAAATAGAAAACATTTTCCGATTTCAGTGATCACTAGACACCCTGAAATCGTCCACAAAGTTTTAATTGTACTGTTAACTTTGTGATATGAAAACATTAATTTCTGAATTAACATAACGCTCTGTAAAAACACAAAATACAACGATAGCTGTGGGTTGGTTCTCGTTCGGAATTTTGCACTTCCGCACCGACTTCAGTAGGAGTCGCAGAAGCGGTGAAAGCTGGAGATATTAATTGCCAAAGGACGTGGGTCGCCTGAGCAACTGGCTTATGTAAAAACTACTTTCTGTCTATTATTGTGTTGGACTTTAACAAAAGGCTGAGTTCCAGCAGGATAACCGAGTTTTTTCAGAGAGAAGGTCACCAGTTGTTGATTGTTTGTTACTAGGTAGCTGATCTTTGTAAATAACAGCAACTTGACCTGACTCAAGAAGTTCTATAGATTAACAAGCTATTTATAGATGAATTTTGTGGGTTTTATAATGTATTCAGTATTTTTCACATGTTTTTTAGGTAATGGTTCGAACTCACCTCACCTCACCTTTTTAAGATAGTATGAAAGATAAGGACACCAATATGTACGTATTTTTACCCAATTATGAGTGAAGGCTGAGTGGCGTGATCTTATAGTTTTGTTAGTGACTAAGGCCGACATTCCTTAGACACAGCTGTTAATTAATAGCCCATACAGCTAATGGCATCTAAGGGACCTACAGTTTATAGTGGAATCCGAACCACATTTTTGCCTTGGTACATATACGAATTGGCCTAAATCTTAATATAATACTGCGGATAGTCGTATTGTGGACGTTAATCCACATCAGGGAGCATCGCATCCACAGTGCATGCCTATAAATATCCATAATTCGTGACATCCTAGTAGCTGCATTACAGGACAACGCCTCCATCCCATCTCTATTACAATGACTCTTTAAAATAAATATATGTATTTATTCAATTTAAATGTATATTCAATATTTTACTTTCTATCCTTTATTGAGTATGCATTATTTTATTATCTAATTGTTCTTAATCGTTATTGAATCAATGATTTTTCTATGGTACATTTAAACGTTAAAACCCTGTAGTGTTGTGGTTTATTATATTAATAGAATAAAATATTTAGACATATTTTGAAAACATGATGTGTATTCTAAGTGAGTAAACAAACAACTGAACTGTAAACATATCGACAATTAATTCATCTTAAAACATGTGACAATAACACCAGCTGGTACACTACAAACCCCTTCCTCTGTTCACCATTTGTTTAAAAGTTTAATATATTACGTTGACAAACATGCAATGTGCCTTCATTTTGCTTATATTTGATCATAAGCTATCAAAGAAAGGTTTTTAAACACTATACAAACTGACGTTAATACATATTGGAAAACAAGAAATCAACATATTTTCCAGCTAATTGCTATAGAACTAGTTAGTAAGATTGTTACAAAAACCTTAATTAATTTATGCTAACCTTATCTCAGATGTTCCGATTTACAAGCTGTTCCTCGCAACTCTGACATGTAATAATGTGACTTGTCAATCTCAACATTGACTTTGGACGGACTCCAACTTGTTGGGGTGAAAAGAAGAAAAACATTGTCAAATGACGGCGCAAACCGGTTCAACGACCTGAGAAGACGTCGGATTTGCCGATAAAACATTTAAAACCCCGGGGATTTTTGCCCACGCTGCCTCCAAATGATCCGATGACAAGTTTACAAGTTCCTGTTCCCGCCGAAAATAGCCCCGAAGCCATTGTGGAGGGAGTTAACTTTCCACCTGCGGCGGTATTGACGAAAGGGACCGGTGTATAACTAGACATCGTAAAGTGTAAATGAGATAGATATAAATGTGGTTGATCACAATTTGTCCAAGGTTCTCAATGGTTTGCAACCACGTTTTACTAGTTGTTCTGCCCGTGCCTCACCACTAGGAGAGGACAAAATATGTTAACTCATCACTGCCTCATCCAATGCTAACTGCTGGTTGATTAATCACTTGTTTTTTATGTAAATTAATTTTATCGATGTCCATGTCACAAGTAAAAATACTCTACAGGCACGTTTTCCCCAATTGGAACACATAAGGCTCCTTCCAAACTTTATGATTCTTGTGTCACTTTGAACACTAACATTATAAGAAAAACGTACCGTCACTGTTCTTGATGCAATATAGAAATCTATGGTATAATCAAAAGGTTAACTCAAGTAAAAGTAATTATATACTAAAAAAATCCAACAGCTGATGTATCTTCAATATTTTAAATTTGATTCAATAAAGCCCTTTAACTGAAGTTCCTGATATAATGAGATTTTAAGTTTATAATGCCAAACTCATTTTGGGACGTACAGCAAACTATCCAAATTTATTATATCCCCATCAACTAAAAAAAAATTAACAAACTATACAATTTCATCAACAAACTCTAAAACACAATCACCTAGCAATTTCATCAAAACTGAGACTAATCTTTATAAGAGATAATTTCTTACAGTACTCCGAATAAACTTTTCATAGACAACTATTTGTTCAAACACATTCAAAGTTAACATATCAGAGGTGTATGTAGGATGTAAGATTTAGTCAAGTATGAAAATATAATTAGATGCATCGCGAAGTTGAGATAAAATTTTTGTACATTTGGCGCCAAGATCCGCGAAAACGGCGCCAAACCTATTAGTACACTTCTTACGTCTGGTGAAATACTGGTTGGTTGTCTTTGATAAATCCACTAAACTTCCGTACTTTAGGTTATTCAGGAATTCTGCAGATAAAATTTGTAAATACCCCCGCCGCAGCAAACCTGCAGACTAAGCGAATTTCCATTTGACTGATTAGATTTACACTGAAATGTCTACTTAAAAATATAACATTTATTCCCTATTTAAATAGAATTAGTTTAACAAGTACTTAGGTTTGCTGCATCAGGGAGGGTAAAACTGTTTTTTTTTGTAAAATGTTAATAGTTAGTAAGAAATAAAAACATTTTCCAAATTTGATCAAAATATGTTCACAAACAAGCAAACTACAACAGTTTACTTATTCTCCATAAGAATAACATGGGAATTTTAAATTTACAATTTTTTGGAATTTTCTCCGTAACCATTAGGCGTATAATAACGCTTGAGTATACTAAATTATTTGTTTTTTAAGCTCTACAAAATGATTTGGAAAGAAATTGCTAAATTTTATGTTTTTTGGGTCAAAAATGGGAAAAACCTATTTTTACCCCATAAAACCCCCCGTAAACCCCCGTTCCCATGGTCCGATCATGCTGGATCGCGAACTCGTTCGAATAAACGTAGGTTTACACGTTTGTACTAAATTTCATCAAAATCGGATCATTTTTGCTCGAGTTATCGTGCTAACGGACACATATATATATATATATATATATATATATATATATATATATATATATATAAATATATAAATATATAAATATATAAATATATAAATATATAAATATATAAATATATAAATATATAAATATATATATATGAATTTAAACGGATGGTGTTTTTGGCCTCTAGGGACCTCAAAACGAAAAAAAAATCGGTCCCGCGTCCAGGTCTTACCATGAGTACTACGGTAATAGCTTATTCCCTATATGGGAAATTCGCTAAAATGGATAACACATTATATATAGCTAAAGATTTTGAAGTCTATTAGTTTAAATTTACACCATATAGCATTCTCAATTGATTAATTGATTTGCCATTTAAGTACAAAACAAAAAAAGAAACAAGAGTCAATCATAGAAAATGAAGATTTTTAATCTTTGAACAGCGGAATCAATTGAACATGAAATCAAATCAAACTATTTATTACTTAAAACCAGTGTTTGCAGATAATACAGGGTGTCCCGTAACTCTCTGGACACATGTATATTATTGCTTAGGTTAAGACAAACACATTTCACCATGAGAACATGGATCTGTGGTGCCTAATTTACCGACTGTCTCTATACAGCGTTGAGATTTTGCACAAATGTTTATCTTCTTAAGACCTATTTTGGTTTAAAATTATACCAAAAAACAATAAACCGATTCAAAATGGCGGCCATTTAAAATATTTGATGACAAATTTTACGAAGACCATTAACTTTACAAAGGAATTGCAAGGGAGATAAAAGTTGGTAAATTTTATGTAGTTTTCAATGATATTTTGTCTGTTAAAAATAGATAAATAATAACAGAGAAACGTGTTGTTTTCGTAATGCATGACCATTTTTCTCCATAATACCATGTGTTCATACACGAGACACCCTGTATATTGGAAATGTCAATACAGATTCTAAATATTTTATTACAGTACAAATTACATAACAATTGGCACCAGTGGCTTTAATACATGATATGATGGATTACAACACAGAATTTCTCTAAGTCCAGTAATCTAGGTTCAAACAGGTTTCAACATGATTAGAAAACATTCAAAAAGTCTTATAAATTGCTCTTCAATTTGTTTACTTGTTAGGAGCCTACTGGCCAAATTGCCTCCAGAAGTTAATTTAAAACGAAATTCTTTCCACGAAATATCAAGACAGCTTCATTAAGCAAACAGGATGCTTCGTGCAGATTTCAAATAAATCAAAAGGATGATCGGACAAGAAATGTTATTGGACAAAACGAGAGGATTAACCGTTTCTGAGTCAGCGTATAAAGATATAACGATCCGCTGATCGTGACCTGCCTGGATATTGTGAGAAGGGGAACATTGTTTTGGCGTTAGTAAGCGTTGAATATAATCAGAGTTGTTGTGAAAAAAGGGGATATTAATCTAACTTTGGATGCGATATTTAGCAAAAACTTGTGGAACTCGAAACAGATAATTTGGAAATGCAGATTTACTTGTGTTTTTACTATGAGATATTTTTATAGCTCGGTGGTTATGTAGTTTTAGTGCTCACATCAAAATATCGCTGATTAAAACCTGAGAAAAACCAGTAGCCATTTTAAAGTTTTGAACTGGATTCATTTGTTCTAAATCGTTGGACGTTTAATACATAATCCTGATTAAAGAAAATGCTGTTCTTAGCTAGTAATAAAGCTAATAATTTCCTGATAAACTAATGAATACCCTTGTATTTTACATTCCATTCCAAACCCATCCCTTACTGTATGAACTAAAATAAGTCCATTTGGGTTCGCATATTAGTTACATTTTTAATTTTGTTTATGATTTTAATAAAAGATTCTTGTGCTATAATGATTGATAATTAAGTACAATACAATGTAAAGGTAATTACGAATACTCAATATTAGCAATATTAACAGTTTTGACGCCAAATCTTTAGGCCTATTGTTTGAAAAATCACAAACACTCAAGTTAGAGTTAAAATAACACCCCACCACAACAAACCTGCAGAGTAAGCAAATTTAACTTTGCCTCATTTGATTTTCAAAAACATATCTCCTTAAATGTAATTTATTTCCTATTTAAATAACATTAGTTTAACAAATACTAGACTAATTAAGCCATTGTAAAAGTTAACAAAATACCTGTAAGTCACTGATACTGCCTCTGTCCTGACTGGGCTATGTAGTAGTCAACCAGAGAGCAGAGTTAGTTCTCATTGTCTCCCTGGCTATTGTCAGGCTATTAGAGGGCATTGTATGTAGCCACGGGGTCTGACACGAGTGCAAATTGTTTTAACACAAGAATCCGACGGTTCTCAGGCCAATTGTGGGGGAAATCGGAGTTTTAGCAGGTTTAGTAGTGTAATTGTTTTAACTTTCTCCTCCTATGTTTTCTTCAAAATCTTAGATTTTTTTTATGTGTTTGGGTTCCACTCATAACCGAAAAGTGGTTATGAAAAATTCCTACCTGGCAATGAAACGATTACATGTTCAAGGTTATGTTTATTGTAAACAGGAACTATGCTAAAAACACAGCAACACTAGCTTTTGTATATTTCTGTTTAATTTACATTGTTGAACAGTAAAAACAGCTGATTTAAATTGTGAAAATTAATGTTAAATAAACAACAGCCTACGTGGTGGGCAGATGGAGAACTGATTGAGAGCAAGGGAAAGTAAATTTAAATTTAGAGCAAGAAAATCTGCTGATTGTTTTTAAGGAAGGTTATTTTAGAAAATTGCGTTTCTTAGCATTGAATGTAATTAAAAAAAAAAAAAATCAGCTGATCGTTCATCCCTTGTTCTGAATTAGAGAGGAAAACAATTATTTTCTTTGAATCAGCTGTTATAGAAAACTAGTGAACCTGTTGTTTTAATTTGAGCAATTCCAAAGTACAGGCGTTATTCAAAAACAAATAACAGTCATAATTTCCGATGGCATAAAAAAGTCATCTCAAAGATAATGTAATCAATCACTCCCACTCCAGTTAACGAAACTGAAAATATACTCACTCTGAAAACGAACGCTATTGTGTGTATCATGTGTTTACTATGAACAGAAATTTATTAATACAAATTATTCGTCTGTTTAAGTTAACAAAATCTTTTCTTCAAGAGAAATACATTGGTATTTCGATGGCCTATGGGGCAAAGCCCGAGGACTTTTATTTCAGGAATTGGTGAAAGGGGGGCGTCTACACAAAAAATTCTTAATTTTGACACATTGTTTGTAAAAATCCGTCCATTATTAACGGAGGAGTAATGTTTCGTAGAAATTGCCTTCAGATATTATATAGTATAAGGACAGCTACTTTCTGTATGTAGTGATGAAAAGTATTTTTATACAGGGTGTTTATAAAAACACTTTACAGCTTCAAACAACCATAAACGCTCTATTTCTCCATTTAAAGCTATGAAATAACAATTAAAGTCAAGGAAATAATTTCAAGTTTTAGTACATAGTAAGGAGTTTACCTAACTTCAAAGTGTTTTTGGGTTGTTCACGATTTTGTTAACACATTCTTCATCGCTGATCCTGGGGCAACCGTTCCCTTTTTTGTGATGCGCACTGCCAGTGTCCAAGACTATAGTACCAAGCCCTAATTGTAGGTATTTAATGAAGATTCCAATGTATCTTGTCCTAAATCTCCGTTAAAAAACAACACGAGACTTGGTTTCAATGAACCCACACAATGCGTTTTCCATTGCGATTCTAGAAACTCAACAATTATTTGTTATTGTTTACCAAGCTAAATATACACCAACCAGCTGATTAAACAAAATTTTAAGCCGCGCGGAAAGAGGATGGGGGAATGGTAAAGTGGTTTAGCAATATTCCCTATAGGGGAGTAGCTATTACCGTAGGTCTCATGGTAAGTAACTTGAGCCCAGGACCGATTTACTTGTACTAGCGTAGATCTTGTTAAACTAAAGTTAATAAATAGGGAACTAAACCAGCATGACCGGACGATGGGAACTGTGAGTTAAGAGAGGTTTTATAGGTTAAAAATTGATTTTTGCTAATTTTTGGCCATCAAAACACAAAAATTTCCAATTTATCTCTAGACAATTTTAAAGAGCTTAAATACAGAAATGATTTAGCAATTGAAGTGTTTTTTTACGGTTATTGATTACGGAGAAAAAAAAAATTAAATTAAAAAAATTGTAAATTCAAAATTGACATGTTATTCTTATGGAGAGTATTGTAAAATGTTGTAGTTTGCTTGTTTATGGATATATTTTTATCAAACTAGGCAAATTTATTTTTTAAACTAAGCTATTATTATTTTACTAAAAACAAACTTTGTTGGCGTAGCAGCAAACCTAGGTACTCGTTTAACCTAATGTTATTTAAATAGATTTCAATTCATGCAAATGGAAATTCGCTTAGTCTGCAGGTTTGCTACAGCGGGGGTATTTACAAACACCCTGTATAGTCTCAGACTTCTCAAAATCCACAATTGACCACTTCTAAAACTCACTACACAGTGTAGGACCCGCTAATACAGAGTTATCAGATTTAATCGCCGTCCATCTAAAGGTGGAAACAGTTACTGCTACAATAGGGATGGCGATTTATCACGGAGATCGTGGCGATCGCTGCTCTCCAGATTGCTGTTTATTATTTCAATTTAATCGGCAATTTCCGGAGGTAATCGTGAGTTTACGCCGACGATTACCGGACGGAATGCCGCGTTATTAGCGTGATGTCGGCGGTGATACCAGACGATCTCTCCTTCTCATCTTTTCGGAAAATATCCTTTTAATAGACATTTGAAGAGGTAATTTAACAAGTTCGTTACAAAAATAAATGTTAGAAAAAATTCTATGTAACTTGTGATTAGCTGTAAGTAGTTTTAATAATTTCCTAAAATACCTTACTTGGCCTTACAATATTTAATTTTTATTTGTTTTCTCTATAAATTATTTTATAATAATAATTTTTTAGCTATAAATTATTTTTTTACAAAATTTTCTGAACTTTCGGTTCACTATCCAAATCATCTAATCCTTTAGTACTAACATATAAATTTAAGTATTTTAAATATTACATGCCTTTACCTACATTCGTGGTGTGTTAATGAAATAAGAATGTGATAACTTAAGGGTGTGTTGCTAGCCTAGAGTAGTAGAGTAAGTAGTAGAGTAGTAGCGGTACATCCACAAACCCTATGGTTTAGGACTGCTTACCCAAAAGGGTTTGAATAATACACTCTATTTCATCTCCTCTGAAAAATGTCAACGGCGTAGACAAGAAAATGCAATGGAAAATGATATTATATTTTAATTAAAAATATCAGTCAAAATGTATATCTGACGTTTAAAAGTTCTTTAATTGTTGTTTGTCATAGTTTCTACTAACGTTAAAAATAAATCAAAGAGACACCAAATCCACCTTCTTTACTCTAAACCCATCTTGGATGCACCTCTAACCCATAATCCAATTACTCGCCACGGATTATTCACTAAGAAAATAAAACGAGAAAATAACGAGCTTTGTTTATACGAGCTAAGCGACATGAATGATTGCAAAAAGGGTTGCTAAAGGAAGAAAGGCGTGAAACGAAGTTGATGAGGAAGTTCTGAAATATCGCGTCGATTTAGCCGCGACCGCATCACTATGTGGACTCATTATGTGGCAGGTTCACACGTAGTGACACTGACTTCCGCAGCGGTGCGGGACTGACTGAATCGGTCTGGGACTGCCACAAGGGGGTGTGATAGGTCTTGTGTTGTTTCTGTCCTGACTGAACGATTGAATCGGTCTGGGAGACCGACACAGGGGTGTGTTATAGGTCTAGTGTTGTTTCTGTGCTGACTGAATGATTGAATCGGTCTGTAAGACCGACAAAGGGGTGTGTGATAGGTCTAGTGTTGTTTCTGCCCTGACTGAACGATTGAATCGGTCTGGGAGACCGACACAGGGGTGTGTGATAGGTCTAGTGTTGTTTCTGTAATGTCTGAACGATTGAATCGGTCTGTGGGACCGCAACAAGTGGGTCTGATAGGTCTAATGTTAAAATGTCTTAGTCAGTAACACAGCTGTCCTCTCATCAATTCAACACTCATCATTTACTCATCTTTACCTTAAAATAAGAACCCTGATGAGTCAGCGGAGTAAATTATCTCTATCTATATCTCTATTTCTATTACATTTTTCATTTAATTATTGTAAATCTTGAGTGAGGCAGATTGGGTGAAAATATAATAATATAGCCTATTTTGTTCATACCGTCTACGCAGTCAGGGGCGATACTGCATTACGGCCGTTTCGGAGATAACTCCATCTTCAGGTGCGTAGTGGTACACTAAACTAAACAAGACACGTTTTGAGGCCCTTGGATACGTTTAGTGTAACAATACGCACCTGAAGATGGAGTTATCTCCGAAACGGCCGTGGTGCAGTATCACCCCTGATTGAGTAGCCGGTAAGAACAAAATATATTATTATCTTTGTTGTAACTGCAAGTACACTGTAGTACCCAACTATAGTACACATCTTAAAGAAGGGAGATGAGTACGTTTTAGTTTATGTTCAACCGCAAATTGATTAGACGTACTGCAGCGATTGGACGGGATGGAATTGAATCAAGAAAAACGGGATGGAATTGAATCAAGAAAAACATTTTACTTCAACAAAATCAGAGTTAATGACAAAATTCCTGATTTAAAGGAAGGTGTAACGAAACCACAGGGAGTAAAACAAGATCACTCATAAAAATGATTACATTCCACTATTTCCTCAAAACGAACACTTTCTTCGAACTAACATCGCTATCTCATCAAACTTTCCATCGAGTTTTACTCGAACCCGACAGCTTTCTCTCCAAAATAATGGACAAAACGTAAATGAAAATTGCTGAAAATAATGCAACTCTTTAATAACAGCGGTGGCCGAGGGGTATATCCAGGTTCCCACAGGTGTCATTAAGGATCTGACCGCCACTGATGAAATATTTAGCAATAACGGTCCAAGAACGCAGCCCTGGGGCACGCCACTGCCACTGCGACTATTACAATAATCACAGTCATCCATCGCATCAATCTGTTAACCTGTTTGCGCCGCCCCAGATCATTGTCAAGACAGGATGGAAGAGTGTTCTGGTGGAAGAATGTAAAAAACCTTTGGGTCGTTTCAGAACTACGGGGTTGTCGTATTGGTTCAGGTAGAAATTGGAATATTTCAAAGTCCCGTTTGACTTGGACATGAACATTTTGTCAGGTTGTGTTAATAGATGAGTGAACGAAGTGAACGAATCTATGTATCGTGTATAGCGGAGTCGGAGAAAAGTTGTCTGTGAGTCCGTGTGTTCGCACCAAAAACTCAAGAACCGTTGCACTTATAGCGTTCAAATTTTGCACAAATAATTATGACTCCAGTGGGAAGACCTCATTAAAATTCTAGACAATTCTGTTCAGTAGTAATTATAAAAACCTTAAAAACAATTTTAAATTTGTCCCATAAGAATAACATTAGGAGCTACCTTCTTCTTCTTTTCATTTGTTTACCTTTTGCGACCAACAATTTTGTTGTCTACTTAAGACAGAGAGAACGACTTTTACTCTAAGCTATTTCATTCATGGAGTAAACAGTTTGGCGTCTATGAATATATATCATTATAATTTCACAGGTTTCAGAATAATGTTGTTTAAGTTAATTAAATTTCACAACTTTCTGAAAAATAAATTTAACTTTACAATATTAATCGACAGTTATATACCGTTTATGTTCAGTATTAAAATTAACCTTTAAACTAAAATATTAAGGAACGCGGCAGCGTTTCGCCCCGCCAAGTCCCCCAGCGGTACACAGCTGCTGCAGTGTATATATACATGACGTGACAAAGTGGCTTTTTTACTCGTCTATAGCTCTGAAGAAACAAAAGCTATTAAAATAATTGTTCATCTACTGGATAGGGGCAATCATTCTCAACAAAATTAAAAAAAAGAATTTAAAAAACGGTTGTGTTTGAGCCAAGAAAAACTAGTTTGAAAATTCACAAATTTTCCGTGTTCTCCTTCTTCTCCTTAAATGTTGACGGACCTACAGCCCAAACCACTGGCTCAATTTTAATGTTTTTTATGTTGTTTGAAAGCCCTTAGCGTGTAGATGTGCCTTTTGAGGGTCTCAAGTCGGTGCGTTGACCCATAAACCCTTGGCAAGCCCTCAAAGTACGAGTTTGGCCCATTTAAATAACATGGGATTAAAATCAAAACAAAAGAAGGACCAGCTGCGATTAAATCTTAATTAATTAAATGTTAGAGAAATTCATAGGAACAGCTGAAAAATTATTTTAATACTTTTATAAAGTATTTTTTCAGGTATACTGAATGATTTGAACTACTTACTATATAAAATTACTTAGAGCAGTGATATTCCCCGATACTTTCCATTGAAAAATGCAGTGTACCGATGGTACACTGGTATAGCAGCTCGTCATTTTTAACAGTTTAATACTACTTATCAAAACATATGAAACGTAGGAACTTGAAACTTAGTACTAGTACGCTAGTACTAAGGTTTGTTCTATGTTTTGATACACTAAAACAAATAAAACGATCGGGAAAATCACTCTACATATGTTAAACAAGCAATTAAAAAGTGATATGTAAATTTAGGATAAATGAGTTATTCAATATTTGTTTTGACTTATGCTATTTCTAACAAACCTAATTAGTTTGATTACATTTTTACATCTCTAATAAGGGCTCAATTTACACTAGTCTTTAGATATACGGGTTTAATTATTAGAACACTTATGTAACATCAACACATTTTATGTTGTTCAAGATGAGCATTGATGAAATTTGAAACTGAGTTTAAGCCCAGTGGGTTTGTTAAATAGTAATTTTGGTACGTGTATCAAAAAGTTTTTAATCTGTTTAAAGCAGATAAGACCAAAAATGTAGAATTTAGTTCTACATTAACAATATTATTGAAATTAAATGAGATGTAGTTGTGCCGTGGTCTATATATCAGAGAAAAGAGGATTTTTATTTTAACTGTTAATTTTCTACAAAAATAAATAAAATCTAACAAAAAACCACTAAGTGGTAACACTTTCCCCGCCAAGTTAGCAATCCAAAAAAGTTAATAAATCATTACTTTTTCCGCCAAGAAAAACAATGTAATGTATGTAAGTTTGGCAACTTGGCGGCAGACTTTTGCTCGATCCCTTTAAAAAATACCATAAAACTAGTTTCATTGAGCAAGTATCCCTCCCATTGGTACATTGCTAGGTGAGAGCTTATTTTACAAAATTTGACCTTATTTGTGCCACATTTCATAAATTATACTTAGTTGGACTAATTAATTAGAGAAGTTGATTTGTGAAATTATCCACGAACGTAACTTAAATGAAAAAAACCAAGCAAAAGTCTGCCGCCAAGTTGCCAAACTTACATACATTACATTGTTTTTCTTGGCGGAAAAAGTAATGATTTATTAACTTTTTTGGATTGCTAACTTGGCGGGGAAAGTGTTACCACTTAGTGGTTTTTTGTTAGATATGTATATATTTAGAACAAAGCAGCTTTTTACATTATTCAATTTAATGTTGGCATTGAATATTAAATATTCAAAGATGTTAGTAATACTAAAATGCTATGCGAAGGGGGGGGGGGAAAGGTCCACGACGTAGAGAGTGGTAAATGAAGCGGAAAGGTGAGCAGTGCGGAGTGTGGAAATCCTTTGTGACTGTTAAATTAATATATCTGTAATACTTAAATGCTATGGAAAGAGAGGGAAACAGGTCTACGATGTAGGAAGTAGTAGTGAAGGAAGTAGTCAAGGCGAGCAGTCCGGAGTGTGGGAACCCGTTGTAACAGTTAGATTAATGGATCTGCAATAATAAAATGCTAAAGGAAGGTAGGGAAACAGGTCCACGACGTAGGAGGTGGTGAAGGAAGTAGTCAAGGCGAGCAGTCCGGAGTGTGGGAACCCGTTGTAACAGTTAGATTAATGTACCTGCAATAATAAAATGCTAAAGGAAGGTAGGGAAACAGGTCCACGACGTAGGAGGTGGTGAAGGAAGTAGTCAAGGCGAGCAGTCCGGAGTGTGGGAACCCGTTGTAACAGTTAGATTAATGTACCTGCAATAATAAAATGCTAAAGGAAGGTAGGGAAACAGGTCCACGACGTAGGAAGTGGTGAAGGAAGTAGTCAAGGCGAGCAGTCCGGAGTGTGGGAACCCGTTGTAACAGTTAGATTAATGTACCTGCAATAATAAAATGCTAAAGGAAGGGAGGGAAACAGGTCCACGACGTAGGAAGTGGTGAAGGAAGTAGTCAAGGCGAGCATTCCGGAGTGTAGGAACCCTTTGTGACAGTTAGATTAATGTATCTGCAATAATAAAATGCTAAAGGAAGGTAGGGAAACAGGTCCACGACGTAGGAAGTGGTGAATGAAGTAGTCAAGGCTAGCAGTCCGGATTGTGGGAACCCGTTGTAACAGTTAGATTAATGTACCTGCAATACTTAAATGTCATAGGAAGGGAGGGAAACATGTTTACGACGTAGGAAGTGGTGATGGAAGTAGTTTAGGCGAGCAGTCCGGAGTGTGGGGACCCTTTGTGACAGTTAGGTTAATGTACCTGCAATACTAAATTGGCATAGGAAGGGAGGGAAACATGTTCACGACGTAGGAAGTGGTGATGGAAGTAGTTGAGGCGAGCAGTCCGGAGTGTGGGAACCCTTCATTAGTTAGATAAATATATATTGGATTTTTAATCATTTTTAGATGATATAATTACGATATAGTTGTTTTAAATTATCATTGTAAGCCATACAATATTTTTTAGGAGATTCCTTACATCGTGCTTTGGAAATTAGGTTAAGTTAGATTAGTTCAGTTTGGCTTAGTTTTGTTTATGATAGGCCTCATAACAAATATGGAAATAGGCTTCATTTAATCAAAAGACATGTTGTACAGGAACGATGGATTTTCCTCCTATCGATAACTGTTGGAAATCCATTACGTATATTACCAATGACTTTGCTGACTTTAATGGATGAGAAGTTAGGATTGTTGTTGACTAAGATTTGGTTGATTTGCCCATACAAATAACATTGTGTTCACCAGTGACACCGGTAAGTAGGCTAGGTGTGGGTGGACTCTTTCATTACTGCGATCATGTTCACTCATCCCGTTACGCGCAGAATAAGCGTACTACTAGTATAAGTGCTGAAGAGGTAGTGGAAAAACATGCGTAAAATGTAAAATGGGAAAATAAGTTTTAGTATTATCTACATTGGTTTGTGATGAAGTCTGCCATTGAACATTATTGATATGACGTACCAAATGTAATTAGGCATTTATTTTATGATAATAAGGAGAGTATCTGCATTCATCACGGAATCACCCCAGGACAAAATTAGCTGTAAAAATACACACGAAAAATTTACGTTGCAGGAATGAATTATTAAGGTTCTATTCTTGTTTCTATGTTGCTTTTTGAGTGGGAATGTACCAGAAAAATTTTTCAAATTCAAACCGTTAAATTACTGAATTATTGTCTAACACCATAGTCCAGCACAGCTAAATGATTGTTCGTTTGCCCCCCCCCCCCTTATTGTAACCAGCAATAGTGACATCTACACGAAACCTACCAATCTAAAGCTTGAGCTAACCCACTTGACTTTTTCTTGAGTCGCATTGAGAAACCAAGATACGCAACCTATCAGACGTTTAACGCTGGAAAGCAAATAACTTGTGCAAATGCAAATTGTTTGTTCTGGAGGCACCTTGGAGATAAGGACTATCACAAACGCACCTCTGTTATCAATAGATGAGTCAAGCAGGGTGATAACACTAGACTTTGGGCAAACACCGTTGGATCTTGAAGAGCTATGTTATGAAAGGTTAAGCTCTGTTATAAAAGGATTTCTCTTATAATCTTGTTTTTTGTTGTAATAAATCTTTGAATCAAAAAACCTTTTTTGGTTTATAAATGTTTTCAAATAACCAGTGATGACTAAAGTTACTTAAACGGTGCCAGCAAATGGCTTAAATAAAATATCTATTTTTTGTCTGTTGGTGTAAAATGTTGTATGGACATATCTCAAAAAACCTTAAAATAAATTACATAATAATCACTTTTAACCAAAGATTTTCATGGAATTGTTAAAATATTTACTGTGTATCCATTTCAGATGAACAACTATAAACCAACATTATCTACTGACCTTTGCCGAACACTTCACTACCTTCAACACCTGAAAACCACAGTCATGACGGCGAATCCCCGCCCGGCGACCACGCCGATCACAACAATTACAGACCCATTTCACTACTACCAGAATATCAGAATGTTCTAAAACGCGGTATTACCGGTGAGATAAGTGAATTGTTGTTCAACGCCGCACGAATCCGCGATGATCCCCGCTGCCCTGTAATCTCAGCCCGCCTTCGCCACTCGCTTCGCTTTACTACGCTTTTATCGCTAATCTTTAACAGCTATGTTTAAGTTGGCCGATCCCTGTGCACCCGTTGTTTCCAGCTACCGAACATTTTCAATTATCCCCACTCACCGTTCCCACGATCACTTTATTCCTTTGACGGATTTTTAATTGCGGCGTGAAATCGGAAATGCACGGTGAAAGGGGTTTAACGGTTTTGCATTAAGGTTTATCGAAATTCGGGTGATGTTTATAAGCTGGATTTGATCAGGCTTTCGCCCTTCACCCCTGTGTCGTGAGCTCTTCATAACGATGGATAAATTAAACCCAATTAATGAAACTGTATGACTTTTCACAAAGCATAATAAATATTGAACCATTAGATACAGAAGTGCAGGAAAGTAAATTTCGAGGATTAGGTTCAAAATTTTACACTTGGTGCATAAATAGTATCACAACTAATGCATCTCGTTTGTTAAATTAAGTTATGCTTACAAATAATACTGAGTACCACTCACTTTACGCCTCATTACTGAATCTTCAGTGAAAGCTCAAACATGTCACTTATAACTGATCCCTGAAATTTTGGTATATTTTCCAGATTCGTCTCGAGCACCTAGAGTCCCCAATTAGTGAGGTCAATACCTTAGCAGCGCTGTATGACTGATGCCTCCTCGCTAACTGCCAATTACCTCTGTACACAGTTTATAAACGGTTGTTCATCCAAGTTACGCTAACTGGACGCAGTTGACCGCTGAGCCGGGGGCTCGGAGTCCATGGTGAAGTATGAGGCGAGGAGAACATACCGTGATTGGTAGGTGGTGGATCGGCAACTGTATCAGGCGGTATGAAGAGTCTATGATGTGAAAGCTGATAGTGATTTATTGTAACTGGTGACACCGTAAACGTATCAGGAGCACATAGTTACGTAAGGGAGAAGAAAAACATACAGTGATTGGTAGGTCGTGGATCACTACCAACTGCATTAGTAGTATTAGGAGTCCATAGTGTGAAAGCTGATAGTAGTTTATAGTAGTTGGTGACACCGTAAATATATCAGGAGCCCATAGTAAACTATGGAACGATACATACATTAACAGTAGTCAGCTGTAAAACTGTATTAGGAGTTCAGCTGATGCATAAATAAGAGGAATTCGTGGTATCAGGAGTCCATCGCAAAGTACGAAGAGAAGAGTACATACCCTACCCATAGACCAACTGTAAATAGTAATAGCAAATGTATCAGGAATCAAACTGGTGGATCAACAATTGTATTAGGAGTCCATAATAAAGTATGAGAGCCACAGCGATTGGTAGTAGCTGACGGATCAGTAACTGAATCAGGAGTACATAGTCAAGATAAAATATGAGAAGGGGAAAACATACGGTGGTTAGTGGTTGAGGATTCACAAAATTTATCAGGGGTTTATTAATGTTTTGGAAACTCAAAACACGATTATCACAACCTTTTACTAAAAGACCTACTATCATGCAAGAAACTTCCTTTCACGAGATAAAAAAAAGAATCAGAAGATTTCTGCCATTAAGACGACCGGAGTTGATCACAATGCTTTCTCGGAGTCGCATAACGCTTACAAAAACGTGTCACTTGTACTGCGACCAGTCGGCAATCGCGGTCGTGGAACTGCTCCATATAATTGATCGAAACAGGGACCCGTTACAGCGCGGAATGCTGGTTAATTATTACTGAAACTGAACCGGTTTCGCCGACATTCCGCTCTTTTGGGTCCATCAGCACTAGGCGGGTAAACACGACAGTTTTGGCGGGTAACAAATGGTCCACTATGTTTGATCATGTTGAAATTAAGTTCTAAAATCTCTCCGAGTACCTGGTGAAATGGAATTTCAAACTTGAACTAATATTTACTATACATCAAATTGAATATCAAATGTAACTACATAAGCAATACAAAACTTGTACTAGATATTGGAATTGGTAAGGTATTATTTCCTTTTCAAAAGCTGACATTGATATTTGAACGTGCTTTACAATCAAATGAAATCAAGTTGTAATTAACTGTTTAGGCAGCCTAATGATTTTAGTGTTAGCCTTCAAATTTGAAGCTCACTCGTTTAATTCCGAGTAAGATTGTTTCTGGACTTAGTTGCGATTCATCATTTTGTTATTAATTAGGATATCTACAAAAGGTTTGTTTTTCCCCATAGGATGCTTGTCTCTGACACGAGTAATTTTTAAATTCACTTCAATATAGACATAGGGGTTGCGGTATTATCACTTCGATAAAATCCATTGGCGATATAGCAGGATTTGAACCCGGGACCTTTAGAGACTGATGTCCTTGCTCGCTGCCCTAAATGTTGACTTACAATTACATAGTAATAAGAATGAAATGTCAAAGTTTTCGAAACACAAAAATAGGAAAAAGACACAAAATAAAAGACCACAGGGGTACTTAGACAACTAAAAGCTCTGTTTCCCAACCTGGGTTGCTTAAACACCTCAGCCGTGACTAGAGGCGAGAGGCCGTGTAAACAGAAGTGTTTGACAATACAAGGCCGACCACAATACTACAATGCTACAAAGCGGTGTTTGTGAAGGCTCAAGTGTTAATCTCCTAACAAAGGAGGTCTTCTCCTGGCACGATCTACATACATGTCGTCACTACAGCCTTGTACAACTCATGAGATGCTCTTGCGATGTACATCGTGTACTGAGGTGTGTGGGATATTGTCTAGAGAGTTGATACTTTTTAAATACTCATTCTACTGTTACTCAATCTTTGATCCTTGATTTTGGGATAGTTAAAAGTTGTTTTAAGACTTTAAGAGACTAAAAGAGGACACTTTCTTGGTTGAACTTCATTTAATGAAATTCAACCACGTAAAAACAAAAGGTATCATATTGAAATAGGCTGAAAATTCTTTCTAGATGTTTTGACTCCCAAATCACCAATACATTTTGTTTTGCCCCATATTGATGTCTTCAACTTATCAATTTTCAAGTCAGAAACAATATTCTTCTTCTTGAGGGGAATGTGTTCTTTGTACAACGTGCCTGGGCAATTAGACAATGGTGGAAATGTCAATGGATAAATTCAAGTAAAGCATACCGATGTAGGATACAGTTTATAACCATCCTCTAAACAAGAGCTAAATGTTATTAAGGTGAACGTTTCTCATTTTAAAACTATTTTTTCGATCACCACATACTACCAAAGAGTGGGGTGGTCCAAAGACAGTGAAGTAAAGTCAGAAGGACAATCCAGTGGGACTGCACTAGTAAGTTTATAGTTAGTTCAAATTACGAAGGCGATCGAGGATGGGGCCTTCATGCGGTCAATGAATACAAACCTTATTCATAGGCCGCAGTAGTCTCATCCGTTATTTGAATAAACTATAGGCAACCAGTCTTGAACCAATATTGTTTGACTTACCGCACGGAGCTACTGCTAAGCTACCTTTTTTCTGCAGTATTATAAAGGAATTCTAAATAATCTTCAACTTTCTCAAGCGTCTGTGGCCAAGAAAAATATTACGAAACGAAATAGGTTGAAAGAAAAGTCCAAAAGTTGAAAAGAATCCCATAGTAGCTAACCTACAAATCGAGCTTTTAAAACAATCATTCTAGTGTTTCGATTTCACATTTCTCAGAAGCCGTTTCAAATCGTCACAGGAACACCTTAAATAAACACAGGAAGATAGAGACATCCGACGACATTCCTTTTTCCAAGTTCTCGACAACTGCCAAGAGCATCCTTATTGTAGCGATAGAAAGTAATAACAGGTATTTCCGTGATACCTGTTACTACCGTGGAGCGGTTGCAGCGTGTGTTTAGCAGCTATTACCGCGACGATGCGTTTTGTGACATAGCGCCTCGTTAAGAGCTGTACCTTGATTGTCTGGATGTAAACTCGCCTAGTTTTTGCCCAGCCTAGGTCGTCGGCCTCCATGTAAATCTTGTAGGCCGCTAGCCGCCGTTACACTTGATTGAAACACTCTATGTTAAACCTGTTTCCATGTTTTCCATTGAACGGCTTTTTATGTAAGATTTTTGTTGGAGTGGAACGAAGTGAATGCTACTTTGATAGACTCATTCTGAGGATTTAGAATAAGTTGCGATTTCCTTTCCTTGCAACCTAGTTTCTCTCTACATATTTCTATTTGTGTCAACCATCAATACGACTTTGGGGTCCCGAAACTAAAACTTAGTTCAACTTTAGACTTTTTTTTCAAGAGTTTGGTGGTTTTTTTAAATCTTAAATTTGCCTGTCTACAAAGTACTCGCAACCATGCGTGGAGTATATAAAGCAAAACAAGAGTTGAGCAGGTGCAGAAGTTCACGTACTGATCAAATGTGGTTCAAAGGCAGTGAGATACCATTTATGGGCAAAGTCAAATTGGCCAGTGCAGTGAACGTCTGGAACCATCGATGTCTGGCTCATCACCCCAAGACGCACTGAGCTACTACACGGTAGTTCGCTACACTACTACCAAGTACTTACAAATAACAACGAGTAACAAAAGATTCACCCAAGCTCAAACAACACCTACTTAACACTAAATTAATCACATTTTTCTCCTCGACTTTCACTCAGTTCGCATATCACAACAGGTTTTGTTTCTCCTCAACAATACCACAAACAGCACGACTTGGAGATGTTTGTTTCTCCCACTACGCCTGTGCAGCGCTAGTGTTGCTGGTCACGATATATTCAATAAGTCCCACGCTGCCGACACGACTTCTCGCATACATCAATCGAAGGTGATAGACTAATATCACCTCGGCTCAATCGCACGATCTATTCTCACCTCAGATAGCAAAGAACAGGTCTTCGGAAACGGTGTAATCAGCGGAATTTCTACCGCGTGCGCTATATATTATTCCTGACGTTTTGCGGACATTTAAATAGGGATTCACATCCTGGGAGTTGTTCTTTGGGTTCGTCAGCGATTTTTGAGTTGAATTAAATTGATGATGCAATGGATGAATTTAAAAATACAACATTAAAACAACGGAATCACTAAGTTTAATTTCAAACGAATGAATGAGAAAAGCTTACCTTACGTAATCCTTATAAGTCGACCATCAATAAATGGTACTTTTTTTATGAATAATGCCTACTATGTTGATATCATAACAATTTGTCAACGGACTTGGTATAAACTTCCCCTTATCAATAAGCCAATAAAAATCCGTTAGCGTTACATTTAAAATCGGCTCAGGTTAGTTTAGGGTGGCTATTTCACTTTCATCATTTCCCCAACATTATTTTTTCTACATTACCTAACCTGCTCTAACTCATGTATTTTGTAATACAGTAACGGTTCTTAACTGTATGTATCAGTACTAAACGGGTACTTTCTACTATTTTTAACTCTTTTTATTCTTCTATGTTTTAGGTGTGAATTCTTATTCACGTTACTTCAGGATAGAGGTCCCGATATTACTTTGTTAAAATCCATTGATGTTTGGCAGGATTCGAACCCGCGACCTTGGTTACCGAAGTCCCACTCTACAACTAGATCAGCTCCAAAGGTACTGAAAACACATATCGAATTCACCTCACTGACGTACAATTGATTCCCCCTACGATTTTGACTCACATCTCCAACAACGCATCACAACCCCAAAACAAAGAACCCCTTCTACAGATCAATTCACGTACCCTATGATGTATATATATCCTGCACTATATCTTCCTGATGATCTGCCTCTTCCTGCAGACATACGATACGCACTATTTTGCCCCATGTGATCTATGCCGCGCCGCCGCCCCTACAAATGTGCGATCAGCCACGTTATGAATTACGACGTCGTCGTAACTGTCGTAAATATCGTAAATGCCGCAGATGCTCAGGACTAATTACCCGACGAGTTTATGTCGTTTTGATTTACTATGCCATGCTTTGTCGTGGTAAATTTGGTTATAGGATTCTTTTGTGAGTTAGGTTGTTGGTTATTTATAATGTTTAGTCTTATCTTCAAGCTTATTTTAATATGAACTTTCTATAATTTTCTGGGTAAATGTGTATTTCTCACGAGGTAATTTCGCTCTATCAGAATTTGAGGGATAAGGTTAGCTAAACCTAACCTTTTATTGGTTTTGAAATATTTTGTGGATACATGATTGTGAGGGTAGTTTGTCCGCACGAATATTAGATCAGAAACGGTATGGACCATCAACATAACCCAATTATGTCACTGGCCCAAAAGTAAACATTGTTTTATTTATTAGATGAAACTGTCAGAAAAACTACAAACCAGCTGTTAATGCTATTAGTCTAGACATTCGGAACAGTGACGTCATTTGTTTATGTTTCTGTTACATACCGTTTCTGTTCTAATATTCGTGGTTGCCCGGTATTTTTCCAGTTACATTCTCGTTTTAGTTTGAGCTTATTCCCATAAACATCATTTCTGAATTTTACGTTTAAGGGTCATGTGACTTAAAGGGTTGTTCAAAATCCCTATAATGTAGTTTTTGTCTGTTTTTGAAAATAAATGTGATACACTTTTGTGTTTTACATTAATTTTCGTGGTGAGGGCAGCATTGTTAGGTTGAGTTATCTCATTTGTTTATTTTGATGCAATATCTTCTATGAATTGGTACTTACATACCAAATTTAATAAAAATCGTACCGCATTTGTATTCAGTATCTCCGTACATATCCAAACACAGACACCATTTCAAAAACCACTATTTTGGGGTTATAGGGACCCAAAATACATATTTCCACCCAAAAATCGAAAATTTTGACAAAACAATACTGCATATATTATAGGGGGCGAAAGTAAAAACACCACGACGATTTATATATTCTCTCCATATACTAAACAATCATGTCCTCACACTTAAGATTTACATAGTTCCAAACACTGTCATTTGCGAGTTGAAAATCACATTACAACTTATCCCCGAGTATCTGTGGGCTGATGTTATTAAGCTCGAATTTGAATTTCAGTTGACGCCGAGCGCATTACAGAGGCGAAGCAGCTTCAGGAGTGATACAATGCCTTTGCCCAGTCCGGCAATATGTAGATGAGGGCTTCCGTCAAAGGAAGGTCCCGGGAGTCTATCCCTCCCGACCCTACGACCCTTACACCACCTCTTTAATTATTTAAGATGATTGTCGGTGGCCTTTTTTGCCTTTCAAGTGACCTCCATTACGCATGCACTCTTTGATCAGCAAAGTTGTTTTGTTAAAGGAAATCCCCTCGATTTCCCGATTGTTCACTTTTTGCTATCGATTCCCCTCTCCCTATTCTTTAGTGCTTTACGGATTTGCCTAATTAAATTGTTGCTTTTGTGAGTGGTTATTTTTCCGAACGATTCGTGATTGAAAAGGAGGATTTGAGTAAAAATGTTTTGTTAAAATTACTGTGTTCGGATTTATATATTTTTTTTTTATCACTAAAAGTACGCCAGTTTGGTCTATTATTTGATTTAACAGGTACTTTCAAAGATGGCGTTGTATGCCTTGTAGTGTAATAATAACTACTGGCCAATCAAAATGTCTTTGGGCTAATGCAATTAAAGCAGCACATAAGCAAGAGAAACTTTACAGGAATAATCAATCTACACACGCCAAGAAATAAAGAACAATCCTACATAGTAGAATCGATTATAAACATTATAATAAACCACAAGATTTAAAAGCCAGAATCAAACCTCACACACGAAACAACAGCCAGCCTAACAGAGTGAATTAATCCCATGTTAATTAATAGACGATTCCACTGCAAGAATATACATTACTCGCAGAAAATATCGAGAGCTATTAATTCTCTTAATTGTGAATCGAGGGATTACTACCCCAGATGCAATTAAACTCCAAATATCGCGAAACAGATTGTTCCGATTTTAGAATAAATCTTCTCGTTATAATATTTTTTTCGTAGGACGCTAGGCACGAGACCCGGGATTGTTTTTCACATTACTTCAGGACCTATGGGTTGCGGCATTATCACTTGGATAAAAGCCATTGGTGATTAGGCAGGATTTGAACCCGGACCTCAGGCACCGAAGTCCCACGCTCTGACCACTAGACCAGCTCGCTCCCCCGCGTTATAATAATAAATCCCAACTCCATGATAATCATACTCCACAATCAAAACACACTATTCCACAGTTGGAATCACACCCCACATCATCATCGTCATCATGAGAATCAATCTCCAAACTTCGCAGCATACGTTCTACTTTCAAAAGCATCCACATTACAACAATCAACCCTAACATGAGAATCATACTCCACACATTAAACATGGCGATTCCACAGCTAGATTCAAACCCAACTTAAAATCTATCCATACACACGAAACAACGGACAATCCAGTGAGAATCAATCTCCAAACTTCGCAACATATATTCTACTTTCAAAAGCAATCTCCACATTACAACAATCAATCCTAATATGAGAAACATACTAAACACATTAAACATAGCGATTCCACAGCTAGATTCAACCCCCACTTAAAATCTATCTATACACACGAAACAACAGACAATCCAGCGAGAATCAATCTCCAAACTTCGCAACATACGTTCTACTTTCAAAAGCAATCTCCACATTACAACAATCAATCCTAATATGAGAATCATACTCCACACATTAAACATGGCGATTCCACAGCTAGAATCAAACCCCACTTAAAATCCATCTATACACACGAAACAACAGACAATCCAGCGAGAATCAATCTCCAAACTTCGCAACATAGTTCTACTTTCAAAAGCAATCTCCACATTACAACAATCAATCCTCACACGAGAATCATACTCTACACATTAAACATAGCGATTCCACAGCTAAAATCAAATACACACGAAACAACAGACAATCCAGCGAGAATCAATCTCATGTGCGAACCACGTCTGCATATTAATTCCCGCATTCTCTCCACTATTTAATTACATTTCCCACACGAGGGATTAGCGATTGGTGATAAGTCGGTTGGCGCCTGCCTCCCATTGTAGCGAAGAGTTATGTTGTACAATTACCCAGACAATGGCACACATGGAAGGGGTTAAGGGTTAATAGTGATCATGTTCAAACCCTCTGACCCCGTCCTCTTGACCGTTCAATTGAGTTATCGTGCCCGCGCGCCATCCCCCGTTATTAGGTTAAGTTTGGAAATTAGTTATGGCCTTTTGTCTGGGAAATTCGGACGATTAACGGGTGAGTTACGTTTTTGATGTTGGTAGGAAATATGTTTAGTTGGTAGGTTGATTAGAAATTTTACTAATAGAGTTTACGGGTTTGAAACTTATCAGAGTTATGTTTCCACTGTGTTTTGGATTGTTTGCCTTTTTTGTAGTGGTCTAAGAATCCTGTCTAGTTATTATGATGCATAACCAAACACTATAATGATTTGAAGAAATTTGTTAAACTATATGCCTTACCTAAGATCACAAATTTAGGAAAACAAATTTTTAAGTGTTGTCACGATGAAGTCTAAAAAACGAGACACTATTCCCATTGACTACTAATAAAAAATATAAAAAATCATTTTGATGTCAAAACACTACCGTTTTTGGCCTGTTACAGACTATTACAGTTAACAATCATTTTTAACTTATTCAACTCGGCTTTACTCAATATGGTAAGATTTTCTCATATATCAGTTCTAAAACAAGAAATAGAGATATGCTAGTAATTATGTAATAAATTTCATAAAATGCTTTCTTTCATCTTACTAACACTGGATGGTCCAACCTCTAACTGAATTGCAATAACTAGAATATTTCAATAGCAAATTGATCACAAAATCTAACAAACAAGGTACGAAATCTGACTTATAACTGTTACTAAAAAGTAACTTCAACGATTTCCCAAATGGCATAACGATAATAACCACGAAGGAAAGCGTCAAAAGAAAAGAAATTAACACAAATTAACGCCAATACCTCAGAGATAATTTGTAGGCTGGGTCCAAATTAGCATAATGGGGTATGATATATTGGCCTCGTCGGTCGACCGGGAGCAACCTGTGTTGTTTATGAGTTCAAAACTGCGCCTAAGGCACTGGACCTTCTAACCGCTGTGTGTGTGTGTGTGTGTGAGAGTGTCGGGATGTTATTTGTTTATGATGATTTACGTAGATTCAGCATCATAACTTACTACTGGACCCCGGTGGCGCCATGAGAAATGAACTAGATTATAGACGAGATTGAGAGCAATAAATTTAATTCCTCGTTGCAAAAGAGTTCCAAAAAGACACGAATTATTCTATCAAACACCTTTTTTACTTGGTCGTTCAAAAATGTTTAACTAGTTTTAAGTAGATTCCAAACTACCGGCGGCATAGCTTTGTCACAAAAAGTGAAAAGTTGTAGTTTAAACCATAAAACGTTACGTTTACGATAAATTTACGACATTTCTTTTCTTGACTTAACATACTGATATAATGTTATCCACACTTATGTTTAGGGATAAATTATCTATCAATTTTATAAATTATCTACTATAAATTATAGGATAGATTATCCACACTTTTTTATAACCCACAATAGGGTTACAAAACTAAAAGTTGAAAATTTTCAATGCTGTGTTTAGGGTAAGATTTTTATTTTACAAATACTATAAAATATTTATTAGTTATTCAACATTTTTAGAGGTAAGCTCAGGTTAGGACGGGTGGCGTCGTCCTGTAATCCAGCTACTAGGAGGTTACGAATTGTGGATATTTAGAGGCATGCACTGTAGATGCGATACTCCCTGGTGTGGACTAACGTCCACACGAGTGAGTACTACGACTATCCGCAGTAATATTCTGAAAGTTAGACCAATTCGTATATACCAAGGTAAAAATGTGGTTCGGATTCCACTATAAACTTTGTTGCCATTGGCTGTATCGGCTGTTAATTAACAGCTGTGTCTAAGGAAAAGTCGGCCTTAGTCACTAACAAAACTACAAGATCGCGCCACTCATCCTACACTCATCTCCATTTCATACTTGGCTTAAAATACCTACTTTGTATGGTCACTATTTCATTCAAATGTATTAAGGATTTCTTTGAATCTTTCATTGATAATCCCAAAGTAATAATCTAAACCTAACTTTAGTTTACTACTCCAAGCACACACATTGTTCAATATGTGTTCAATATGTGAAGTATGAACAATATTTAAGTACATACACTATTAGATGGCTTATTGTGACAATAAATACTTGTGCAGGAGTTTTTGTGAACATTACATTTTGTATTCAAATGAATTGTACAGTTTTCTTATTCTTCTTTTTTAATTAATATATTTATCCTTAAGTAGATTTAATACGCAGCTAACTAGAATCTCCTCAAAGTACCACGGGTGATGAGAAAAAGGTTAAATGCGTCTACACTTTGCAAATACATCAAATGTTTTTCTCGAGCAAAGTCAACAGCGGAAATTGTAAAATCACTTGTTTGAAGTGTGTCATTGAGTCTATGTCATTAAAGACTCGTTACAGGGGGGAGAGAATCTTTAAACTTCAAAATAATTAATGTTTGTGAGACACAAAGTGGAAAGTTTTCCCCAGTAGACAACCTGTACCACTAGCAGGTGCCTGGACAGGACGAGATAATCCATTCAGAGTTACATAACCGGCCTGGATACAAGTGGTAAATCATATCACCAGCACAATTATTGTCCTCATTCTCTTGTCTTATGAAACCACTAGATTTATAGGCTGATTTCCAGTTTAAATGCCACAACATTGGGTTTTACAAGCTTCCTGTATTGGGTTGGAAGGTAGTGTGAAGGCGATACAAACAGGTGGGCTTTCTAGACATCACTTAGCCAAATTTGTATCATCGGTTTAAAACATAGCGATTTTTCTTGTGAATGTGTTTGTGGGTGAAGCTGATCTAGAAGTTGTACTGAACCTTTGTACACTTTTGTACTTTTGAACACCGGGTTTTCAATCATATTGATCATTGAATTTTTTGCAACGTGATAAGGTTATGACCTGTCATTTTTTTACCAATTAAGAAAAGAAATTATAACTTTATCGCAACACAAAACACTTCTCAGTATTAGAAACTCTCCATTAAAGGCCATGCGGTAACTGAACTATTTTTACCAAAGTTTCCTCAATTATCTTAAACTATTTCAGATTTTATTTCAGTGAAATAATTTGTTACATAAAGTATTCAACCTAAATGAAGTATTTATTTACTAAAAGACTAAATAGTGACCATTTAGTTTGTCAAGCATAGTACATGCGTGTAAGTTTTAAGAGAAAAAATACTTGATGGGTTAACTTAAAGCTTAAGTGTTAAGCGTTACAAAAAGAAACAACAGTTTGTATAATCAAAATCCCAAGTTTCCAATCAACAAAGTAAAATCAACAGCTAAATTCTTTCTTTGGAATTCCGATTACAATTTGACTACCCGAATCAAACTACCAAAGCTATATCTTAAAATCAATATTTAGTTTCGATTTTATACATTATTTACAAATTGTTACATATAAAACTTGTATTTGTAAACTAAGTTAAAAAAACACATACATTACAGGAAATTCGTGTTCAATAATAAAATCAATGAATATTTAAGTTCATAAATATATTTTTTTAAACAAAAATTTTCGCACTTAAAAAACTATCCGCAAAACTCTTGATGCTGCAGACAAGAATATCACTACTTCTAGCGGGATAATGGATCCGTCCAGACCGCGTCATTAGGCCCATTGATACTCGCTCACAATGTTTACCTAATTTGCTCCCGTGATTGATTTCCTCACTCATTGATGGCTAACCCTTTCACTCGGGATATTAATGATCCTGGACGCCCTGCCTCGGTTACAATGACGAAACACCTGCTCTGCTTGGAACAATCTGTAGTGCAACTCTTTAGACTTTGGGGGAGATTACTGTTACAATCTACTGTGTGACTCTTTAGACTATGGGGACACTCTACAGTGTAACTCTTTAGACTCTGGGGGCACTCTACTGTGTAATTCTTTGGACTTTGCGGTACATCACAGTAATTATCTACTGTGAGAATCTTAAGACTCTGGGGGCAATCTACTGTGTAACTCTTTGGACTTTGGGGCACATCACTGTAATAATCTACTGTGTAACTCTTTAGACTCTGGCGACAATCTACTGTGTAACTCTTTAGACTTTGGAGTAGATCACTGTAACAATATAATGTGTAGCATTTAGACTTTGGGGACAAGCTACTTGTAACTCTTTGAACTCTGGGGTCACTCTACCGTGTAACTCTTTAGACTCTGGGGTCACTCTACTGTGTAACTCTTTAGACTTTGGAGACAATCTACTGTGTAACACTTATGACTTTTGGGACAATCTACTGTGTAACTCTTTAGACTTTGGGGACAATCTACTGTGTAACTCTTTAGACTTTGGGGGACACTCTACTGTGTAACTCTTTGGACTTTGGGGACAATCTACTGTTTAATGCTTTAGACTTTGGGGACACTCTACTGTGTAACTCTTTAGACACTGGGGACAATCTACTTGTAACTCTTTAAACTCTGGAGGCACTCTACTGTGTAACTCTTTAAACTCTGGGGACACTCTACTGTGTTACTCTTTAGACTCTGGGGACAATCTACTGTGTAACTCTTTAGACACTGGGGACAATCTACTTGTAACTCTTTAAACTCTGGGGGCACTCTACTGTGTAACTCTTTAAACTCTGGGGACACTCTACTGTGTTACTCTTTAGACTCTGGGGACAATATAATGTGTAACTCTTTAGACTTTGGGGACACTCTACTGTGTAACTCTTTGGACTTTGGGGCACATCACTGTAATAATCTACTGTATGACTCTTTAGACTCTGGGGGCACTCTACTGTGTAACTCTTTGGACTTTGGGGCACATCACTGTAATAATCTACTGTGTGACTTTTTAGACTCTGGCGGCACTCTACTGTGTAACTCTTTGGACTTTGGGGCACATCACAGTAATAATTAACTTGTAAATCTTTAGACTCTGGGGATAATCTACTTCCAACTCTTTAAACTCTGGGGACACTCTACTGTGTAACTCTTTAGACTTTGGGGACAATCTACTGTGTAACTCTTTAGACTTTGGGGGAGATCGCTGTAAAAATCTACAGTGTAACTCTTTTGACTTTGGGACAGATCACAGTAACAATCTACTGTGTAACTCTTTAGACTTTTGGGGCAGATCACCTTAACCGTCTACTGTGTAACACTTTAGACTTTAGGGCAGATCATTGTAACAATTTTCTGTGTAACATTTTGGACTTGGAACTGGTCATTATAACAAACCACTGTTTAACGATTTAGACTTTGGGGCAGATCACTCTAAAGATTTTATGTGCAACTCTTAAGACTTTGGAAAGATAACCGGAACTAACTACTGTGCAACTCTTTAGACATTGAGGTAGATCACTTTAACAATCTACTGTATAGGCCTAACTCTTTAGACTTTGGGACGCCAAACCAACGTATTGGAAAATATTAATTGATGATAAACTAATTAACTTCGCTAATATGTCGCATTTACTATCTGAAATATTATGCATGTTGTGGCAGATGCTCCTAATGTAACATATACTTACCCCCTACTCACATCTACTTACTTAGAGACCGAAGATATGTTTTGCCTTAACGTTTTAAGTCAAATGTGAATATGTCCAATTGTGCATTGAACAATATTTTAATCACCTTATATTGTGTTTTTAAGACTACCTAGCCATTTTTAGGTAAAGAAATGAACAAAAGAGGATGAATAACTTGGATGTATAATTTCTTTCACGTAAGATTGTGATGCTTGGATTTGCATAGTTATATAAGCTAAATAAAAGTATATTCACTGTTGCCAAGAGTTAACACTGTTGATTCCCCTTCGTTAACACGAGAATTAATAATTACTGCACCAGCAACATTGCACGAAAACAAACTTGTACTGCGGAAAACAAAATAACACTAAGTTGTACACGTTAATAGGTCTATTTACAAGAGATACAAGCTGGGCGGGTCGTAAGCAAAGACACGAGAAACGATCCTGCAAACGCTTAAACTCTAGCAAACGATCAGCATAAAGAACGGGTACATGTAATTGCTGGGAAAGTTAGTTTTATAACGTTGGCAACGCTGCTGACAACAGGTGTTTCATTGTTGAGCGATGACGACACGCAGTGCTGCCAATTGCACGAGTATAAATACTCGTAATCAGGTGATGCGAGTGGATTGCCTAAGCCTCTCGGGTTGAAGAAGCACTGTAACGTCACGATTTTATGGGACTTATGGTGTCGACATGAGAAGAGGGTTAACGTGCGAGTGAGATACTGACTGAAGTATCCTTCATTGTTAAGGTTGGATATGTTTTTTTTTTATCTTTGTTACAAAGAAATTGTTTTTTTGACAAAACATAAAATGTATCCCACTAAATTTGCTATAGAAATAACACAAATTGATTTTTTTTATTTTTATTTTAGTATTGTCTTGCATTTTATAAATGTATTTATAATTCTATTTGGATTTTTAAAAGTTAATATTTTCCGTGGCACCAAAAACACAGGACTTATGTTCTCATGGTTTTGGTTAAAATCCTTCCAAAGGATAATGCGTTTTGGTGTGTGCTGTAGAAACTGTGGTCCGACTGTTCGTATTCGTTACTAAGCTGTAGGTCAAACTAAAAAAAAAAATCGCCAAGCTTAAAAACTGTTGGTAAAGTCAAGTTGATGCATAAAAGATAAAAATACAGTTTGCAGTTATTATGTTATTTTAAGTACGAAAATTATCAAAGGCTGTTTTTGGCACTTGACTTGAAACAGAGAATTTGGCTGCAAAACTGAAATTTCTTAATGCAATTCCTTTTTAATCAACTACATAGTCCTTGGATTGCAGTGTGCATTATGTTTCGTCGTCTTTAGTTATCCTTGTTCATGAAAAATGGATTTTGGTTTTTTGGCAGAGGTGGTGTCAGCCTAAATGAAAACAAAAAAAAATCGGTTTATCATAACCTCTCACCGAGAAACATTATTTCCATTAATCCATTTCCACAAAACCAAGGAAAATTTAATATGCTAGGAAAAATGCACATTTCTTTTCTTCCCTAAAAAGAAATAGCTGTGTCCTTAAAGTAGTGTGTGGTTGTTTAAGTGTTTAAGGGTGATGTGGTTGCGTATCCTCCCAAATATTTGGTCCAATTGAAAGTTTGTTTCTTCACGCAGCCGATTTCACACGATCCACCCAAAATATAAGTTGACTTCTTCAATTCTAGTCATAAGTCTTTCAAAGTCACTATAAATGAGCTGTTGTGGAAATCCTAGTTACTGGAGACATGTATTTAGTTAATGTCAGTTGCTTCCTCAATGTTTTTCTCTTTTGTTTTGCTCAACACTATTGCATGTATCACTATGGCTGTGTTATTAATGTCATTGTTGTCAATTCTCAATTATTTTGTCTGTCTTGTTATATGTATTGCAATCATCACTTTGTTAATTTTTCATATTTTAGCCATTAAGCAAATATCTATCTTTTGTGTAGTTAATCATGTACTATAACACTATACACGCATTTATTATCATCTATTGTAAAAATATGTCATGATGTTAACGCACCATAACAATGTTAGTCATCAAATCTTTCATATGTATTGTTTTGTTAGAATTTTTAGCATATTAGCATATTATTGTAAATGGTTGTTACCGTCAAATAAATAAATAAATAAATATCCAAATTAACATACAACCTCTCACAATTCCCACTCCAAAAGCCCAAAAGCATACAACTTTCTAACTCTGAACTAAACACTCGTCTAGAAGTTCATCTCACTGACTTATAATTGAAGTTACCTTCAGGTTATCCGTTTTCTGCGTAATAATAGCCTTGAAACAATAATTAATTGGCTGCAGTGCTGATGCGTGCGGTCGTCCTGCATAGACGCACGTACCTCCAGATAACCCCCCCTTAACCCCCCCCTCTATATGGGGGGGTACGTGTGCCAAAGTAATTGGTCAGGCCTTATTACACTTGCTAGGTCAGCTTCAATTATATGCTTGTTAAAGACGATCTTTCATGAAACTATTGTAATCTGTTTGCATCTCATTTATACGTCGTCGATAGATTTTTAATGAGTCGTATTATGATCGAATGTGTTTCGATTTTAGCTTGACTTACTTAAATGTTCCTTATTTAATCTGAAAGAACAAAATATATGTTTAATAAAACTTGTAAAATTTTCACTTATACTGTTGAATCACAAGACGATACGTATAAAAGATGGTAAGTGATGATGGATTTCTATTGGACACTCCAATCATCACACCCAATAGGTGAATGTTTAAGTCTTATTATTTGATGTCGGAGTGAAAATTGACTGAAATATTATGACATTTCTTGAATAAAATTTCTATTAAAACGTTCCCTTATGTAAAAATCTAGACTATATTGCATTTAAATCGAACAAATACAGGGCCATTACACCAAATTTAAGGTGGTAAAAGCTTTTGACTATGGATAGTACTATAAATTTTATTCTCTATTCTTTTAGCGAATTTCCCTATAGGGAAGTAGCTATTACCGTAGGTCTCATGGTAAGACTTAAGCCCGGGACCGATTTACTTTTTCATTTTAATGTCCCCAGAGGCCAAAAACACCATTCGTTCAAATTTTTATATGTATATATATATATATATATATATATATAGATTTATATATATATACTGTATATATGTGTGTCCGTGAACACGATAACTTGAGTAATTTTTATCCGATTTTGATAAAATTTGGTTTGAAGGTGTAAGGCGGGATAAACTTGAATGAGTTCGCGATCCAGCATGATCGGACCATGGGAACAGGGTTTTATGGGGGGTTTTATGGGGTAAAAATTGGTTTTTCTCACTTCTTACCCTCAAAACACAAAATTTCCCAATTTTTCTCTAAACCTTCTTAAAGAGCTTAAAAAAACAAACAATTCAGTATATCAAAGTGTTTTTGTACGGTTAATGATTATGGAGAAAACTAAAAAAATGGTAAATTTAAAATTCCCATGTTAGTCTTATGGAGAATATTGTAAAATGTTGTAGTTTGCTTGTTTATGGATATATTTTGATCAAACTTGGCAAATTTATTTATTTTATAGTAAGCTATCAATATTTTACTAAAAACACACTACTTTATTAGTTTCCTTGTAGCAGCAAACCTAGGTACTCGTTAAACCTAATGTTATTTAAATAGATCAATTAAAAATCAATTCGGCCAAATGGAAATTCGCTTAGACGGCAGGTTTGCTGCGGCGGGGGTATTTATTATAAAAGCTGTAGCAGGTCTTATGATAAAAATTACTGTAGATAAATTTAGCCTTCAGCTAATACTGTTTTCAATTACTTATTTATGTTGTCCACACCAACTTTTGTTTTCTAAAAGTAAACTTGTTTAAGCTGTGGTGTCTTTACGCCCCGTTAAATATGACAACATACTAAATTAATTGACATCTTGAAGTCTGACAGTTTTTTTTCCTATAACGTTGGGCACGAGCCCGGGATTATTTTTCACATTAATTCAGCCTAGACCTAGGAGTTGTGGCATTATAACTGAGATTAAATCCATTGGTGACTGAGCGGGATTCGAACCCGAGACCTCAGGGACCGAAGTCCCACCCTCTAACCACTATACTCACTCCTTTAATTCTGACAGTAGCACGTACTGTGAGTAGCTTATTCAACCTAAAATCTTTTTTATAAAAGTTTGCAACAGCTGGTCCATAAAGATATTTTTTTCCTATTAACAAAAGTGAACAGATTAGAACAAAATCAATTATCGTCCTCAATATTGGGTTAACAAACCCCCCTTGAAAAATACAGATATATTACGAATCCTCTCATCATTTCCAACTGGTCGAACACAGAATGAAATATATTCATAGCCCGGCTATCACAGCATCAAAATACCTCAGACATTTTCCACATACCCGAACAAAACGGAGACATTTATTCCCGGAACACATCACCCATTATAAAAGAATTATGAAGAAAGGTTTCTTCAGTAGATAAATTCCTTGAGTGATTAGGTGTCGAGGTTTGGGGAGAAGACCGCCAAAGCGATGACGTAACCCAAGACAACAACGGACGGTGGGTAAAAGATGGGGATACAGAAGTACAATGAGTCCCTCTTGTGGGGGACAGACTATAGTACAGGTTTGGTGGTCTCCAAATGAAACAGTTGAATACTAAAATACATTACATAAATATTTAGTTCATTTCTTCTTCTTGAAACATAGGAAATGTACCTCTTGATATGGTTAATCTAGTAAACATTATTAGGAGTTAAGTTTAGAAGCGTTCATTCGACTATGTATTCCTAGATTATTTTTTCAAAAACCCTACAATATAAAAAAAACCTTTAAGAGTAAAATATTTCTATTTGCTCACAGTAGGTAAGTTGATCAAATAAAAATAATTGATCAGTAAAAATATTACACTATATAAACCGGACTAAAAAAGAGAGTAAGTTTAGTTTTTACTCTAAGTTACAGTGATTAATATATTAAGCACAAAGATAGTGTTCCAAGGGTCTTAAATACTAAAATGAAATAGTAACAATAAATTGCAAAACACACAATAACATTGTCATCAGTTGACAGTTGAAAAATAAAATTGCATCTTCAAAAGATCTTTATACTTCATACAGTAAGAGTATTCGCTGTAACATCCTTTTTCAGCTGCCCTACTTACCCAATTTTTACAATTCATGCTCCACTTTAGAACTTATTACCTAGCAGAGTGAAAAATGGTAACGAAAAAGGTAATTTGCTATAAGGATTTGCCCCCTCCCGTTTTATTTTTAGACTACGCTTTCAAAGGTTCATTGATGCTGAAATAACAATTTTAAATGTAAACAGCTGATCCTTCAATTTAATATTTAATTATAAACAAAAGACGAAGTTGACAAAAATTGATTTTTAATCGGCTACTTTTTTATAAGTTTTAATCTGCTCAAAATGCACTATTTGCACATGGGTCATCTCATGATTACTCTATTTTACATCGATTTCTCTCCCAAACACCAAACCTAGATCGTGTTCCGAGGCTCTCAGTGATAATGAGTCAGACAATAGAGGCTATTTGAATAGTAGCTTCAGAAAAACCGGTTATTTCGCGTTTAGGAATGCAGCCGCAGCTCGTGGGAAAGCTACGATATGTCAACTTGGAAATATTGGGTGTCATCTTCGATACCAAAAGAATGACCATTAGTCGGTCTGACAGATCGGTCCACTTCGGCTAACTTCGGCTTCGTTCGGATCGTGGGAACCGAGTCGACCGGTCGATTAATCTAAACGCTACCGGTAGCTGGGAATTCGGTAATTGGAGGACCGAGTAAGATCTTGGACGAAGAAAGATATCCTAGGAGTTATAATAAAATGAATTTAAAAATCTGAAGCGTCTTCGATTGGTTTGTTCCTAAATCCTTTAATCTATAATGTGAATGCCAGTGTTTTGATTTAAATTATTATTAACACTTTTGAGGATGTGCTATTCTAGCCTCTTAAATTAAAAAAATTCATATTATTCGGCAATCGAACCCATATCCTAGCACCGAAGTTTGAGGCACTATAGTCTGTATGATGGAACCTGTCTACTGACCTTCGTCTATCTGGAACTACTGACCAGGTAGGCGTTGGGTCAGGAGACAGGGTCCACCATACAGAGTATAACCTCTAGGTTAGCAACACAACCCTCTTAATTACAGTAGACCTTCAATAATCCGAACTAATGGAGATATCAAGTTGTCCGGATTAATGAAAATTCAATTAGAATAAAACAAAGAAATTACGAAAGGTAGTAGATTTCCGATGATGTTTAGGCACGTTTCTAGAAAGTATGATTATGCTCGTATTATGCACTTTTTAAGTCTCTAAGTATTGTCGCTTTAAAATTAAAATTGCAAATTATAGTAATTTTAATTTTATGGCAATTATGAAATACCTCTATATATAAGCTTCAAATTATTAAAACTTATTAGGTTAATTTAAAGGCCCTAACTTGATGTAAATTGTACACAAATTCAATTTTCTAAAGAAAGCGTTTCAGTGTATTAATTCAAAAACTAATTTTCTTGCAAATATGTATTTTTATTTTCCTTTTAACATCTCTTAAACACAATCCAAATATTAATATAGATCAATATTCTTTTTCTTTGGGCACTCCAATCATCATCAGACCCAATAGGTGAATGTCGAAGTATTTAATTTTTCTTTTGGGCATATTTAATTTGATGATTTTATTTTATGGCACCGAAACGTTTACGTGGAGAAACATTTTTAACAAAGAATGCGGTTTCTTCAACAAGGAAAATTTTAATATTCACTCATGACATTATATATGCAGATTTTTGCATTGTTTATTTGCAAGACGATTTCCTTCATTTCGTAAGGTAATGGAACAAGTTTTTCTGGTTGTGCTCGTTCATAAACAGTTTTATTACTTCATGAGTTAAACCTTAAAATAGTATTGCAAAGAATGTGAGTGAAGAGTGTCTGTATGTTATTGAGTATTTTTACGTATTACAGTACATCCAAATCTTTTGGATTCTTTAAGACAGCAACACATTCTCGGGTGTATATTTTAAGCTGAATATGAATTAATCAAATATAGAATGGAATGAAAAATATATGTGTAGCTTTTAAATTACTAAGAACAGCTGTTTTTTTTTAGACAAACCCATAAATTCGAGTAAAAATCCCAATGACAGGTGGGTTCAATTTTGAACCATAAAAACAGTCTTTCTTGTGGATCGAACCGACGACCTCTTAATTTTTGGACACATTAAAATCACTCTGTTAACTACCTAATAATAACATAGGTTATTTATTGTAGTACTAGACCAGTGTGTATTTCAACATTAGTTTAATGACTTGTTCCAATTATTGCTATTAGCGCCGTTTTAGCGCACTTATGCAAATTATTAGCAGCACCTAAATTGCGGTTAAGTTTTGGAAGGCGCTGCCCTCAAATACAACGGGGTTGGATGGCTAAGTTCCATATGAGTCTATCATATATTTTATATGAGTATTAAGTAGTGTTAGCTATGAAATTACAACTACTGTACCTACAAATTTTTAATTTTAGTGTCTGGACTTTTCATAGTGTTTTCTACTTTTCGCTCGGTAAGGAAATTTGTCAAAAATTCACATATACAATTAATCCTAACCTAAGTTTTTTCACATATGGTACATATAACATAACCTAAAAACAATATACGAAAACAAAATGAAACTGAAACTAAACATAACTTTACCGTCTTATCCGTCCGAAGCCTTAAAATGTTAGCTGTAATAAAGGACCATGAGCCTTGATGGATAGTCTTGATAGTCTTGATATAGTCTTGATGGAGGTCCATATTTTCCTTTAACTTGGGACGAACGTCCTAAGTTCGTCCCGATAAAGGAGGATTTTCATTAATTTAATCATTCAAGCCTTCAAGATGGTCTATAAATTAGGTAGATAAGGTTAGACAAGGTAGTTAGGTAAATGTAGACTAATAATTAGTCACTTGAAAACTGAAGGAGTTTCCTAAACGTGGTGTAAAATCTTCAAAAATTACTGTTAAAAATAACCGTTACCACCAGCGGTGACTTCTTTGACAACAAGTACAAGCAATATAGCGCTTCTCTACTATTTAAGGCGAGTCGAACACCATAACTTCCACTACAGGATGTTCCAAGGATACATAATACATGATGGTGTAAAGTATGAATGATACATTGGAGTACAAGCAGACAACGCCTGTGCCGCCGCCGCACTTGTACCGACTATTGTAACTGGTGAAAGGGGTTAAAACTGTGTGATATTAGTATAATATTCTGAAATTGGTACTCGTAAGAAGTTTAGAGTATGAGGATGAAGTTGAGTCTTCGAGCTTTTCAGGATGACTCCTAAGTTTCCAAAAGGAACAGGTTTTTTAGTCAGGTACATAAGGGTTAAATTGAGGATTTTCTCTGTGACATCCCTTTTTCAGCTGCCATTCCTACAAAGATCTAATGATGCTGACAGAGATTTTTTATCACAGTTTAAATATGAACTAGAGCTCGTCCATTGGTTTAACACTCTATCAAATATATGTAATGTACAGACTCTCTATTTTCACCCCACGCTGTAAATAAAACGTGTCATTGGAATTTCTACAATTTGTTTTCATTTTATATTTCTTTGTTAATTCGTTTAATCATGGCAACCCATAAGGTCTGTGTTAATTTTTAAATTAAATTAAATTTGTTGTGCTTATTTTTGAGCCTATTTTAACTTATAAAGGAACTATGCAAATCTACAAGAAAATGTTTTTTCTACAGTTACCTAATAATGTACATGTACTCTCACTGATTTGAGAAAGCAAAGTTGCCAATTCAATGGTTAACACTGTCTCACTCTAATTACTTTGTCTCACTCCAGATTTGCAACGAAGGCACATTTCTTTACCAATTTATTTGTTTTATGGTAACCGTAGGAAAAAATATATGTGCAACTCGAGTGCAAAGTGCAATCGCCTCACTCGAGAGAAATCCTTACTCACGAGCCGTCTAGTTGTACAAATAACTATTTCCTTGAAATTGAGTTTTAAACTCTATAAAAAATTAGCAATTTGCACATGGGTTTCTTCGTATTTTTAAAACCTAATCAAATTGACCCCAATCTGTTACCTTTTCAAAACCTCATCTTGAAGACTTTCCTCCAATTCCACCAAAGTTAGGCAACAATACCTGTTCCTGCCGAACCCTCAACTTATGAAATCAACTCCTTTCACCGTATCGATAAACGGGCGCTCATCTCCGCGTGAAGTGCGAAGGTAAACAGGTCCGGGGTTCGCAGGCGTTCAATTAAAATGTTGGATTCCTGAAAAACTCGGGTTATTAGGCGTGCGAGCGGCCGGTCCGACAAGTGGCTAAAGTGCGTGTGTTGGTGTGTAAGTGTGTGTGTTGGTGTGTTTGTGTGCGTGCGCCGGAATGCTCGCCTCCGGCTCTAACGGGCCTGCACCACTCCTGTAGCTTCTGTCCATTGACTATTGACTCATCCTTGTGGTTTGGGCTCATTTAGTCAAAATATTCCTGTATGACGAAATTGTTCCAATTTATCATTCAAGGAAGACTCGAAATATGTCCTAAAATGAACTTGGAAGTAGTTATAGGTTCCGTAACTTTTAGGTTCCGTAACTTTTTTCTTCTTCGGAGTTGTTCAATTTTTTCTTCTTTTTTGTGATGTTTGCAGCTTCTTTAAACCTTGAATTTCCTATCACGTGATCTTCAGACCACCCAAGAGTTAAACGTCAAAGTTGGAAATAGTTTTGAGAAGTTATCTTTACATGAAAAGTATTTCCGTTTTCTTTAGCTTAAATAATGGTGCAAAATGGCGAAAAATATATTTTATCGTACAAGCAAAGTGTCTTTTCAAAATTCACTCAACTTCTTTAAAACTTGGCCTTTAGTCGAAAAGAACAACTTTACGCCCTTGTGGTGAAATGTACTTTTAAGTTGCAGTATCATTTTCAAAACTTTATTTTATAACTAAATGTGTTTTTATCTGACATTCGTATTCATATCTACATTTCACAAACTTCTAAAACAATCGATTACAACACTTAAGCAAAATCTTTCACTATCTAAGCTCAAATCCACTACTGCTCGTGCGAACCCCACTCAACACAACCATAAATCTTTATTGGTATTGCACGCCAACAAAGTAAATCATTCTGGTACGTAGCGAAAATGATTGATACTCATACTAAACTTACGAGATGCGGTAATATGGGACTACCCACTGATTCTACGAGCTGGAACAAATGTCTGGTTTCCTAAACGGGAATTTATTCTTGTGTTTGTTTCCTGGATTGTTGAGACTGCATAATAAGGTGGTTATTTTGATTTGTGTATACGGACTTTTATGTTTGCCAGAAATATTGTTGGATATTATTTTACAAACAACACGTCTCTGGGAGTATAGCTAAAGTCAAGCACTTTCAAAAATAAATAGTTAATTCCTAAAAAAACCTCAAAAACTCCATAATGGTGATTGGCGGGATTTGAACCCGGAACCCCGGGCCCCGAAGTCCACGCTCTACCACTAGACTAGCTCGCTCCACCAAACATATAAAAATCGTGTAATTGTCTACCACTAAAAACACACATCTTTACCAGTCAGACCAAATAATATGAAGATTTGTTTAAGTTCAGTAACTTTAGGTGCGTTTGTGTTTTCTATTATCTCCTTATCAACGAACTGGATGTACCAATATTCCCATTTTTTTACTATTATGCAATTGTTTGGATAAAGGGCCTTCTATTATAAATATTAAAGAAAACATACTAACTCAGTACGCAGAAATTATTATTTTTTTTAATTCTACATGTTTCGACCTTTAGGCCATTTACAAGAGTAACATATTTAACCTCACCTTAAAAAACATCAAATTGATAAATAAATAAACATCAGGTGATGATCTTGGCATCTGATTTTTCTTTTTTCTTAATATTTATGGTTAAATAATCTTTGGTCTTGAAATTTTTTTGAAAGTAGACCTTTTATCTTAATGCAGTATCTGAAACCCGTTGTAATGTAAATCGTCTAAGGATGTTGACTTCTGTAATTTTACAGTGTCCTGTGTTTTACGTCCTAATTTAGGATAGATTTTAACGTGCGCGCTTCCTTCTTCGGCTACATTATATTAGTTAACATTTTTTTTTAGACATAATACAAGCGGTTTTACTAAAATAACGTTCTAGTGATCGTAAGACTAACTAAAAGTTGAAGTAACCTGCAAATACCCAGAATATAGTTATTTTTTATCGGACTTACATATTTTAAACTATTCTAAATCTCCAGGTTTACCATATGTCAATTTAGTCTGTCCACTTCTCAATATAATTTTCCCACACGCAATTTTCACATCATACCTTATGATTTACACACATATGAGAATATTTAAAACATTCGAGTTGAAAGACCGAACGTAGCATTCTTCAAGAACAAACGCCGCCTTTTTTGCAAAATGATATAAAACACAATATAGCACAACGCGGTATACCATCTGTCCCAGGCCCATTAGGTAGCGTTCCTTCGACGGTTTTTGAGCGAGAACTAACTCTAATAACCCGGGGAAAAAATTGCGTGGCAACCCATTCTTTCCAATCTACTGTAATGATGGGACTATCATTGTTTTGTCGGAAATAGTTTATCAAGTGAAAACAGATGTTGTAAATTCGCGGAATAGGAGTTGTCGCCCTTCTGGGGTGGCTTATTGTGAGATTCATTGTCAGTTAAATCCGTCTGAGCAACAGGTTGTTTGAGAGGGGTTGTAGAGTCGATTTTAAGTTAAAAATGTCATTCTTATTCCTATTGTTGGTTTCTTTAATTCGAAATGTAATATTAGACTTTACTCGTTAGCAAGAAGTTTTAGGCAAAATTAAAAGATGAAATTTAAAGTATATTTTACAGTCTTATCGTTTAGTAATACTAATTCAATTTTGTTTTAAAATCTATGCTGTTAATGTTAGACCTATTAACATGGAAAACAAAAAAAATGTGTTTTTTTCTATTTTTTTTGTTGATTTAACTTGATTAATTTTCTCAGATAACAAATAAATTGTAGATTTTTTTATTTTGCTGTTTTTGGTGTCTCCATCCAGGGTATCTTAGTAATGTAGTCACAGGACCATACAATTGTTTATAATTTTACATATGAAAATTAGATATTTCAAAAACTATCCGGACAGTAAATATATGTCTTTATTCAAACAACCTCTATTTTATCCCATGTTGTCTTGGCTAAACTGAAAAAAATCTAAACCATAAAACCTCTAATCCTTTATTTTCTATGTTTTAATCGAGCTAACAAAATATTTCATAATAAAACCGCCATTTTCCACACACAAGCAGAAGTTTTTGTAGTCAACTAATTTCGTGGATATTGGATATCCTAAACATCTTCAAAGGAAAAAATGATTCATGGAAGATAATTCTACCATGTGACACTTTACACACATAGGCCTATTAATCAGTAACTTTTAAAACACAAGAGCTCAAACCAAGACTAAATTAAACACCACAGTAATAATGGATAAGTAACAAACATACGGACAGACACGTGATTATATAAACTATAGTAAAAAATACCAATTTCAAAATCCCCATGACGTCAATTACATTTGCTAGCGAAAAAACATGAGTTGACACGGGAAGTCCCAGTGTCGGTTACTAGAAAGTAGAACAAAGCCACACCAGATGAGTCACAATTATCTGTTGTTGCGGTCGGGTTTAGTTCCACTCTGGTGTAATCAGCCGAAATCGGAATGTGAAACAACAGAGCAGAATGAGCCTGGACAGGTCGGCTACTGACGTCTGTAGTGTTTGTGGTGGCGGCGAAACGAGATCTGAAATGCCTGCGGTGACCAAGTGAAACAGCTACCTTGCAAACACTGAAATGTCTGGAAGTATCAGCACAGACTACCCTGATACAGCTACCTTGCAGACACTAAAATATCTGGAAGTATCAGCACAGACTACCCTGATACAGCTACCTTGCAGACAATGAAATGTCTAGAAGTATCAGCACAGACCACCCTGATACAGCTACCTTGCAGACAATGAAATGTCTGGAAGTACCAGTACAGACCACCTTGATACAGCTACCTTGCAGACGATGAAATGTCTGGAAGTACCAGCACAGACCACCCTGATACAGATATCTTGGAGACACTGAAGTGTCTGGAAGTATCAGCACAGACTACCCTGATACAGCTACCTTGCAGACAATGAAATGTCTAGAAGTATCAGCACAGACCACCCTGATACAGCTACCTTGCAGACAATGAAATGTCTGGAAGTACCAGTACAGACCACCTTGATACAGCTACCTTGCAGACGATGAAATGTCTGGAAGTACCAGCACAGACCACCCTGATACAGATATCTTGGAGACACTGAAGTGTCTGGAAGTATCAGCACAGACCACCCTGATACAGCTACCTTGCAAACACTGAAATGTCTGGAATTTTATTATTGATTTAACTACGGAATTCATTGTTACTACCAGCTATGATAAGTTGTTGAAAGCATAAAAGGAAGATAGTGTCAGTTTGCTGATATTTTGGATTGTCAGTGCAGTATAAAGAAGTTTCACAAACTATCTAATCAATCTCAATACAATTAAGTCATATAAATAATTTTACGAATAAGTAACCAGTGTCGTCCGCGATTCTGTTACATTTCCCGTTTCCATTTCCCCCGCTCACTTGACAGTATACCCACGTACTGTGCTGACAGTAGGCTCACCGCCTTAGGCTGCTAGAGGGCGCCAATTAGGGTGACAATAGTGTTAAGCACCCTCTCTTAAACTGCCTCTTTCGCTTTAGTCTGGTTAGGCAGACTTTACTCGTTAGCAAGAAGTTTTAGGCAAAATTAAAAGATGAAATTTAAAGTATATTTTACAGTCTTATCGTTTAGTAATACTAATTCAATTTTGTTTTAAAATCTATGCTGTTAATGTTAGACCTATTAACATGGAAAACAAAAAAAATGTGTTTTTTTCTATTTTTTTTGTTGATTTAACTTGATTAATTTTCTCAGATAACAAATAAATTGTAGATTTTTTTATTTTGCTGTTTTTGGTGTCTCCATCCAGGGTATCTTAGTAATGTAGTCACAGGACCATACAATTGTTTATAATTTTACATATGAAAATTAGATATTTCAAAAACTATCCGGACAGTAAATATATGTCTTTATTCAAACAACCTCTATTTTATCCCATGTTGTCTTGGCTAAACTGAAAAAAATCTAAACCATAAAACCTCTAATCCTTTATTTTCTATGTTTTAATCGAGCTAACAAAATATTTCATAATAAAACCGCCATTTTCCACACACAAGCAGAAGTTTTTGTAGTCAACTAATTTCGTGGATATTGGATATCCTAAACATCTTCAAAGGAAAAAATGATTCATGGAAGATAATTCTACCATGTGACACTTTACACACATAGGCCTATTAATCAGTAACTTTTAAAACACAAGAGCTCAAACCAAGACTAAATTAAACACCACAGTAATAATGGATAAGTAACAAACATACGGACAGACACGTGATTATATAAACTATAGTAAAAAATACCAATTTCAAAATCCCCATGACGTCAATTACATTTGCTAGCGAAAAAACATGAGTTGACACGGGAAGTCCCAGTGTCGGTTACTAGAAAGTAGAACAAAGCCACACCAGATGAGTCACAATTATCTGTTGTTGCGGTCGGGTTTAGTTCCACTCTGGTGTAATCAGCCGAAATCGGAATGTGAAACAACAGAGCAGAATGAGCCTGGACAGGTCGGCTACTGACGTCTGTAGTGTTTGTGGTGGCGGCGAAACGAGATCTGAAATGCCTGCGGTGACCAAGTGAAACAGCTACCTTGCAAACACTGAAATGTCTGGAAGTATCAGCACAGACTACCCTGATACAGCTACCTTGCAGACACTAAAATATCTGGAAGTATCAGCACAGACTACCCTGATACAGCTACCTTGCAGACAATGAAATGTCTAGAAGTATCAGCACAGACCACCCTGATACAGCTACCTTGCAGACAATGAAATGTCTGGAAGTACCAGTACAGACCACCTTGATACAGCTACCTTGCAGACGATGAAATGTCTGGAAGTACCAGCACAGACCACCCTGATACAGATATCTTGGAGACACTGAAGTGTCTGGAAGTATCAGCACAGACTACCCTGATACAGCTACCTTGCAGACAATGAAATGTCTAGAAGTATCAGCACAGACCACCCTGATACAGCTACCTTGCAGACAATGAAATGTCTGGAAGTACCAGTACAGACCACCTTGATACAGCTACCTTGCAGACGATGAAATGTCTGGAAGTACCAGCACAGACCACCCTGATACAGATATCTTGGAGACACTGAAGTGTCTGGAAGTATCAGCACAGACCACCCTGATACAGCTACCTTGCAAACACTGAAATGTCTGGAATTTTATTATTGATTTAACTACGGAATTCATTGTTACTACCAGCTATGATAAGTTGTTGAAAGCATAAAAGGAAGATAGTGTCAGTTTGCTGATATTTTGGATTGTCAGTGCAGTATAAAGAAGTTTCACAAACTATCTAATCAATCTCAATACAATTAAGTCATATAAATAATTTTACGAATAAGTAACCAGTGTCGTCCGCGATTCTGTTACATTTCCCGTTTCCATTTCCCCCGCTCACTTGACAGTATACCCACGTACTGTGCTGACAGTAGGCTCACCGCCTTAGGCTGCTAGAGGGCGCCAATTAGGGTGACAATAGTGTTAAGCACCCTCTCTTAAACTGCCTCTTTCGCTTTATTTGTGCAACTGTTCCTTTATTCGAGTACGTAACGGTTGAGAAAAGTAGATTTGAGTTGAAATACCTGTGATTGATTTGTTTTTTTTTTTAGCTTACGTTTATACGTTTTACAGCTTACTAGTAGTTCAAGAAGTAAATGCATAAACGGTATCAGCATCCCATTAGCTTGACAACAACTTTTATCATGGGTAAGCCGTGGGAGTGACTATAGTTTATGGGGGAAATTACAAAAGTTGCAATAACTTTTTGAACTGTAATTTTTACGTATAATTTTATACTATTTTGTCCTAAAAACTATATCTTACCACTAGTTCAAAGATAGAAAGTATATAGGTATATTCAAGAAAAGAGATGCTACTCTTTTACATTGGTTAGGCTATGTTACTTTAATGTTGTTTCGTTCAGTTTAGTATAATGACAAACAAAATATATACAAAAAGCAAAAATTGTGATCTTGTGTAATATGTTGATGAGAAAGTTTTCACAAAGACATCAATGTATATTCGTGCCCTCTTTTGCAGTGTATTGCAGAAAAAGAATACATTTTTGTAAATGCTACCATATTTGTAACCATCATCTATCAACTATCCTACCCCAACCGCTTGGCGTACTGTTCAAGAGTGGCAACGCTCTTCTTGAAAAGACCCGTGTGTAAATAAGCAATCGTAAAGATTGAACTCTTTACGGGTTTATACAAAGGTAATAGACAATTGTTAAAACACTTTATAAACCAAACAAAGTTAATTAGTGTACAATTGACCAATTCAAATGTTCTAGCACTAAGACATAACTTCAGATATCGATAGTCAAATATGAAAACTGCCTTCAGGAAACCAAAAAGGTTAATACTCTCTAATAGGAGCTACTAGATCATAGATGCAGGTAAGGCTACTACATAATTATAATAGCAGTGTGCGCCAATCCCCAGACTGCGCCTAGGGCACGATAGGCGATACAGCATTAACACCGCCTAATTGTTATACAGCTCGATGCTACCTGTAGCTCCTCCATAAACGCCTAGGGCGCCATTAATGATTAATAGGCGTTGTAGTGGATTACTATAATACTGGTTAATAGTGTTACAAGCGGTATACCGATTTTAAACAATAGTTTGGAAAAATTCGTGTAGTGTATTTTTGCCTTAATACGTCGTGCGACTTAGGTAAAGTAGTTTAGTTATAGCTTACATTAAAATACATTATTGTTTATTTACTATGTATATTTTTTGTATATTTATCGTCTAGCTATTAGAAGTCAGCAGCTTTTTGATGATTCAAAACTGGACCTAGCTATTTTTGATGGTTAAAAACAGCTGATCGTAGACAACAGAGTTACGACATACAAGTCCCTATACTTTTAACTCAATCTACATTCAAAATCAGTTAAAAAAACAATAAATCCATGTCATTGTCTTACAAAAGTGAAAAATCACTATGCAAAATTATTTTTTTAACACTACCTATTTGATTTTTTTAAATAATTTTAGCAGAACTGGGTTTACCTAGTTTTAAACCCGTTTGGACTTAAAGGTAAATAAATTAAAATGGCAATTAAATACTTAATATTCGTTTAACTAATTGCTTATTTTTTACACAATGCATATGCAACATGTATTTCTTTAATAAAACGTGTATGACAATGATTATGTTTGTAATGATAAAGAAGAGATGAAACTATAAAGTTAAAAAATCATCAAATAACCATAGCTTAAAGATAAAATAAGTAAAACAACTAATTGTACAAAACTAATAACAACGATTAACTAAACTCGTCAGCTAAAATTAACTAAATAATGACTTGCAATGTTCCAAAATACAGAAACGTAATTACTGACAGAAAGTTGGGGAATCTTTGCATAACAGAAGAGTTGAACCTGTGTCGTTGCTTCAAGGCTCGTTAAACAAAACTAATGTCTAAAGCATTTAAAACTTTGCCAGTCTTAACGGAGGGTCCGTAGTTAGGTAACTGAAACAAATGACGTTTTGAACGATTCTTCCTCTACAATTACCTTAAGTTCTTGAAATTCTCCCCTTCATATAATTGTTACGTGTTGAAGCTTGTTTAAGGGGTGATTTATTTGAACGGGTTAATTTTGGGTAATTTTATATTGAGCTGAACTTATAAGAAGTTGGTTGTGATTTATGTAGGTTTAGGTAATGTTTGAGAGTTTTTTTAAATTGTATTAACTAAAATAATTTATCTATAGCATAACATGGTGCTGAAATGCAGTATGTATGTTTAAATGGAAGGTTTAGGGTGAAAGAAAATTGAACCAGCTGATAGGTTAGGTTTACACCTTACTTAAATCAGTGATACGCCATGTAGAGTAAAAACTCAAAATAAAATATAAAATCATTACCACCCCTATATACACTATTGAACATATTTATTATTTTTGTTATTAATTGTTTAAGGTTTATTTATTTCAAGGCTGTTCATTAGGTTAGGTGTTTGGATTTTGGTTTAATTTTTATATTTTATTTAAGGCGATAAGATTTACTTCAACCAAACTTTCGAGTTTAGGGAATTATTTTTTTACTTTTATTACTAAATTCTGTCTGTTTTGGTAAGCGGATGTTTATCAAAGGCAAGTAAAGTTTTTTTCAGTTATCACATGAAAAATTTACCCATATGAAATAAACTCCACAAAAAAATGAAAAAAATATTTACTAACACTACATTAATTTTGATGGCTCGTTTACTTTACAAACAAACCAGCGTAAAACTCAACCAAAATATACAGTATATAAAATATACAAACTTAAATAATAATCGAAACAATATTTCGTAATTTTAAATACTTTGTAGAAGAGGGAGAGTTTTAAAATTAAATATATCGTGATTTGGAAATGTACCCATTATTCGGGATCATATTTTTTATATTTTGAAACAATTTAAAGTTTCAAGTTTAAAACACGTTTAGGAGTGGTTTAAGTCCATATTGAAAATATTTCGACATTTTGAATATATTGTAAATAAATAAGAGTTTGAAGATCAAAATTTCACCTTGGGAATCGTCCCATTGTTCGGGTTCATACATTATGTTCTTTAAAAACGTTTAGGAGTGTTTTAATTCCATAAACAAAAGTAAACTTAAACATCCTTTAACCTCACATAAGCTAATATAACTTCAGAACAGCTGATCCTTTCCTCAAATCAGCTGATCTCAGCGCATTACTGATACTCAGCCCAGGTGATATCCAGTGTCCCCTATATTTATCTCAGCATATTTCTGTGTGGGAGAGGGGGGGGGGGGTGAATGGGCCTTGGCTTCTCCTCAATGGACCCAGATGGACGCAAAAAATACGCGACCGGATGTACAGTTGAGACGGAAGAACAGGTGAGTCCATCATTTCTATCTCCGTTGTTTTTACTCATTAGTAGCACTGTTGCGTGTGGGCTAGCATTAGGGGTAATAAACTCCGGATTATCTCAGTGTTGGGGGCTTGTCCAATCCGATTGTTTGGCCCCCTAATTTGCTAAGTGTAAAAAGTAAGGTTTTTTGTTGCATAGTTTCACTGCTGGTGGCGAAATAGTGAAATGTGGGTTTTTTAATGAGGGCAATAATAGGGAAGTAAACGTATTTACTGGATAATAAATATATGATTTTTTTATTGAGTTATGCTAAATTTACTGTTGAAATTATTTATAAAACGTATATAAAAGTAGGTTTAATAACACTTTTGAAACATAAGACGGTAAATACATAATTTATATTATAAAAAACTGTAAGCGGTCATCTGTTTCGATACTCCAATCATTATCAGACCCAATAGGCGAATGCCATGAATATGTCAAGTGTGTTATTAGACCTATTTCTATTTACTTTCCATAAATTTAATAACACAAACATAGCTGATTAATAATTGTTTTCAATTAATTGTCGTCCATTCACACCATTAAAATGAACAATCTTTTGGTTTAGGTTTTTTATATTAATCTACTTTTTACAGCGAAAACTATTAATAGAAATTGATGGAAATAAAAAAATCAAGTTCAAGTTTATTTTATTTCGATCCAATACATTTTAGTCTGTATTTTAGTTTATAATACCTATTGCATCAATACTCGGTTTATGAACGATTTCTAATTACTTTAGTTTTTTACATAAATGAATCTAAATTACTTTAGGTTATTTTACAAAATAATTTCAAATCACCACAATTTCTTAAATGTGCTAAAATAAAAGTTTAATCTTATAATATTTTGTCGGCATTATTGAAATTATTTTAAAATGTTTATTATAACAACCGTTTAAAATATCTTTACTGACCAAAAATGTTTCAAAAATCAATTACATTTTTAAATAAACTCTTGTCACAATCTAGTTTATTAATATATAATAACAATGAACAAAAGAATTCAACAAACAATTATTTAATAGAAAAATTCTTATTATATTAATAAATTGTTCCTGTAACACAAAACCACTATCCGAAAAAAACATGTTTTCAACTTATTACAATAACCCAAATTATTACAATAGAAATTTCTACAAAATCAACCTTCCACCCGAAACATGAACCACAAAAAGTTCATTCGATATCCCTTCCTCACATTCTCACTACGGATTCTGGATGAGCGCCATGGATGAAGAAATTGCAAAATAACGGAAATGTATAATTAAACACAATCATTTAGATGTTGAATGGGCCGAGGTCTATAAGAGTAGGAGGCGCACACTTTACTTTCTGATGGCTTCAGTGGTCGAGAGTCGTGACGCAAATTATATTATGACTTAGAAAATATCGCCACAGAAATAGACGCCATTGATAGAGACGTCCGGAAATACGCAGTAATTGCTTTTATTTTATGCACGGTGTGGATTGTGCAATGGAGATTTGTAAAAAACTGAATTGTAAATTGAACGGGTTTGAGGAAATGCTAAAAAATTCCCAATTTTTAAATATTAAAGAATCATATGACTACACACAGCATAATGTAAAAAAGGTGAAATGATGAAATATTTCGAAACCATCGATGTATTTAAAACGTACAGTCCATTTACCCGGTTGTAAATTAATAAAATAATGCAATAAAAAGGTATGTTGTAAATAAAGTATAATATAAATAAAATGTTAGAGCAATATGTGTAAAATATATTGTAAGATGAAGAAAAAAGTTGTAAATAGAGACAAATAATTTATATACGTTATTCAAATTTGTTATTTTAAATTAAAAGTCAATTAATGTTACACAAATTTTAATTTATTATCAATGTTTTACTTCAAAATAGTATTTACAATAATAACCCTACTGATAATCATGTTATTAGTAGTGTCCTCTTTTCTCGAAATCGAGCAATTGCTAAGTATTAAAAGAGTGAATTCAAAATACTACCTACAGCTACAAAATTATGTACTTTATGTTCGTTTTGTTAGTTTTTTTTATATCATTCAACATTAAGTTCACAACTTTGTTAATTTTTTCTTTCAGTTTTCTTGATTTTTTTCTTTGTTGTAAAATGTAATAGTTATAGTAAAAATTTAAACGTATACAACGTAACGTTATCATTTATTAACGTTATCATAACGTAACGTTATCAAACGAAAACATTTATACTATGTAGCAAATTTAATGGAATAAACCATTCATTAATTCATTCAATTAAACAACTCTCAGAATTATTTTTAGATTACTTATTAGATTCGACTTATTAAATATAAGGTAATATCGGGAATTGCTCAGACTGTTAATGAAAGCATTTTAAAAACAATATTTGATAATTTTAAATAATTTAAAATGTGTTATCTGAAATAAGTATTACTTTCCATAAAGCTGGTTATAAAACGAACATTTAGAACGATAACTTTTCTGTGAAATATTGACTTTTTATAGTTTATAATTTTACAATATAAATTTAATAAAAATTCTGTGTAACGTAAGAATGTTAGCACATTCTACAAGACACTTATTTAACAATGTTATTATTGATAAGACAACCTATAATTATTGGTTTAAACAAATTTATACTGTACTCCATTTTCCCCTAATCCAATACTGTTTCCCATCATTATTATTCAAAACAAATGTTGAATTCAATTCACAGTTCAATTTCAACCTTTTCCAATCCCGTTAAATAGAGCAACAAATCCAACATATTCATAAATAGACCTTTCAAATTCAATTAGTATTTATTCACGCACAAGATCTCTGCACGTCCGTTTATCATGAAAGGTTGCATGGCTATAAATATTACGTGCCATCTCACACCAGCACGTAGTTTAGTGTCGTATGTTTAATTACATGGTATGAACTACCTACATGAACTACAGCCGGATCAAATCTTGGTGACCTTTGGTGGCGAATAAATAACGGATGGAACTCACCTTCCCCTCTGGGTCTGAAACAGAAAAAAAGTAGTTTAGATACGTGTCTAGTTTAGATAGAGGCAAGGTTTGAATATATTCGTGTGTTTTAAATACATAACTAAAGATATGTGATTTTGATACATTTTTAGTTAAGATGAATTGTGTGTGGTTTGGATATTTGCGAGCGAGGTAGATTTCTCTAGTTAAAGTAGATCGGGGTTAAAAGACATTTCGGGGTTTAAAATACATCTCTTGGGTTTAAATAAATCTCTGGAGGTTTTAAATACATCTCTGGGGGGTGGGGGTTCAAATACATATCTGGGGGTGGGGGTGTTGAAATACATCTCTGGGGGGTGGGGGTTCAAATACATATCTGGGGGTGGGGGTGTTGAAATACATCTCTGGGGGGTGGGGGTTCAAATACATCTCTGGGGGGTGGGGGTTCAAATACATCTCTGGGGGGTGGGGGTTCAAATACATATCTGGGGGTGGGGATGTTGAAATACATCTCTGGGGGGTGGGGGTTCAAATACATATCTGGGGGTGGGGGTGTTGAAATACATCTCTGGGGGGTTTAAGTACATCTCTGGGGGCGGTGTAGTTTAAATTCATCTCTGGGGGCGGGGGGTTAAAGTTCATCTCTTGGGGGTGGTTTAAATACATCTCCAGCATTTAAATATATATTTAGGATTTTATTACATCCCAAGGAAATAAATACATATTTGGCGTTTAAATACATCACAAGCTCTTAAATACTATTCTGGAGCTTAATACATCTCTAAGGTTTGGATACATCTTCAGCCTAAACATGACTTTTGAAATATAAAATGAAAAGAAAAAACTTAGGATAATATATAAAACGGTAGGTGATCTTAAAATGTCCACAAGATTAATTTATATCAAAATTCATGCTTCTTGCCCCTGACTATTTTACTAAAAAATAATACGTTTTTTAAGTACCTTCGTCAAATAGTACATTGAAAGATTGAATGTTCATCATTAGACTATTTGACGGAGGTACTAAAAAACCTATTATTGTATTAATTTATAGGTAAGCAAATAATTAAATACATCTCTAGAAGCTGGATAAATATCTATTTTGAATACTGTTTAAACTTAAAATTAAAATACTCTTTAAACTGGATGCTCTGAGTTAGTTAAACTTATGTGGTTTAGATACATCTGCGGATTGCTAAATTTCTAGATTGAATCCATCTAAGATGTTTAGATACCTTACTGTGGTTTGAAATAGTTTGTAGTGATTTCGTTGAGAATGGTCTTTTAAACCTTTTGCAGGTTGAATTTTGAGAACATTAATATTTAAGAATATTATAGTGCATTTTTATTAAAAATTAAACTTAGTAAAGGAACACATTTTCTACTAGTCTTTAACCTTTTCCTTAGATTGTTTTTAAAACACCACATACTACTAAATTGTTCAAATAATTAGATTTAAATATATACAGCAATATATATGAACAATCTCAGCGAAGATTGTTCGTTCCTAGCTCGAACAAAAACTAAATTTTAACATGAGTAGGTAACGAATTAACAACAAAAACACTTGATGAGTAATAAACAAAATCAACACCCAACACCCAACATCAACCCATCATCCAGCATTTAAAACAAATGAGATAGCAGAACGTAACGAAATAATAAAGCGAAATTACAAAACGTAAGAGAAAAACGGCGACTCATTATTGTCGAGAGAAAATGACGCCACGAGTGATTCAATACATCGTAAATTCAGTATTTGATTAAGAAAGTCCCGAGACCGGCAAGCGCCGACTGAAGAACCGGATAAAATATTATAAATATATTCGGTCCAAGCGATATAAGCTCGTGGCGGGGAGTAACTAATAAGGTTGTTTTAATCTTCAATAAATAAAGTCTGACTCGTTTTGTCACAGCAACAATGGATGGTCGATAGGTCGATTGTGGTTTGTTCGATGGGTCGATTATGAGTGTGATTCGATAGGTCGATTAATCTTAAGCGATTAACGACTCGATGGATGGACTATTGGAAGGTGTAAAATGCCTGTAAATTCTGAAATAAAAGTAAAATATAATGTGATAATCGACATGATTGCGATTTTAGCTAGTTCTGTAAAGTATGAAACATCATTTGTAACTCTATGATTTGTTTTTACATATTTTATTATTGCAACTAGTTTGGAATTGTGTTTATAATAAATTTTTAAACAATATCATTTTGGCATGAACTTTTTTTAAACTAGTAGAGATTAAAAAAAAACACTGAGTTTTGTATGTGTTTAAAAAATGCTGCTGATTCTAAGTATCTACGGAAGTACGTACCATCCTATTTACAAAGTAAGTTATGAGCTTTTTATAAAATACTAAGATTTTGTCTAATTTACTAATTAAATTGTAAGCAAACTATTCTTGACATTTTTGAAACATGATGAATAACGTTATCAATTTTGTATTGGAGTCCAGATTTAAATAACGAATGCATCACAACCACGATAAATAAGGTGGTATAACCTAATACATATTTATATCTAAATATTTTATACGAGTTTTAAATATTTTATTCGTGATACGTAGTTGTATAAAAAAAAATCTAACTATCTTAACTAATTAATTTTATAAAAAAATTAAAATGCAAATTGAATAAACTTTTTCAACAACAACAACGACAACAACAACATTAATTATCCAAAACCAACGAATTTCCGTCGAATCTGCTTTCTAATTTCCAAAAACAGTAAAAGAATATTTCTCCCACTTTCCCTTAAGTTGAAAAAATACCGGTTTTGCCCTGTTTCTCGCATCTGACAATGTAGTATTGTAGCCGGTCTTCGACCGCTTTCCAATTAAAACTGTCGCAACTCCTTGCATAATCTGTTTGTCTGGTCGAGTGGTGCACCTGTATATGTGATACGGTTGGGTGAAACGCTGTTCATAGTGTTTTTGCATGTAAAAATTATATGTTTTTTTAGTAGCTAGAACATGGTACTCCCCTAGAAGCCGTGTACGAATCTTAGTCACTATTAATGAATTGTGTCATCTTCCTGTGAATCGGAGTTTTGAAACACACATAAAACTGTATGTCCAGCCTTAAAGGATGAGAGTCTTAGAAAAAAACAAAAACAAAAAACAGTATCCGCTTTCAAAGAACCTACTTTCATAAAAGTCATTGGAAATTAATGCTTGGAAAATTAATTAGCTTAGACATATAAATGATTAACAGAATAACATATAATTTACTCTAGTTGCATTCATCAAGAATGAAATTTACCAATTCGTACGCCGGTAAAAATTCAATGTATAACCTCGTCTTGTTCTTATCTTTGGACGTAAAAAGGTAAAGCAACGAAAAACCTTTCCTTAAATGTGTCTGCTCTCTTTACGACCTAACCCTCAAAGGATATTTTGAGAACTTAGATCAGAGAATATTAAGCAATAAAATAACGTTGTTGAAGACTTTAGCCAGACAATACTCACACAAACCATAGAGACTTTGGCCATTAAATACTCACAGATATCGTTAGAAACTTTGACCAGACAATAATCGGAACTAACTTATGAGAATTTGACCAGACAATACTCACAACTAACTTAAGAGAATTTTACCGGACAATACTCACAACTAACGTTAGAGACTTTGGCTAGACAATACTCACAATTAACTTTAAATAACTTGGCCAGACAACACTTAAAGTTAGATACTTTAGCCAGCCAATACTCACAACTAACGTTAGAGACTTTAGCCAGACAATACTCGCAACTAACGTTAGAGACTTTGGCTAGACAATACTCACAATTAACTTTAAATAACTTGGCCAGACAAAACTTAAAGTTAGATACTTTGGCCAGCCAATACTCACAACTAACGTTAGAGACTTTGGCTAGACGATACTCACAATTAACTTTAAATAACTTGGCAAGACAACACTTAAAGTTAGATACTTTGGCCAGCCAATACTCACAACTAACGTTAGAAACATTGACCAGACAATACTCACAGTTAACGTGAGTGTGGCCAGCCAATACTCACAATCAACGTTAGAGACTTTGGCCAGACAATACTCGCAATGAACGTATCACGAGCAACACATTGGCCAATAAATAATGTATGAGGTGTATTGTTATCAGGCAATAACTACGACTTTACGAGCCTGCCTCGTGCAATTATCTCAGAATTATTGGCGGCCTCTAATGCCCAATACTTGGGATTTATCATAGTCCAGCTGAATCAAAGCTTTGTCTTCCAAGTTGTCTTTTGTCCTGAATTATTGATAAAGTGGCTCCTTACCTAAGCTTTGTTGCCTTAAAGAGCTAATTGACCGTGCTTTGTCTTCTATTCTAGCGTTTATGTCCAATTAGTTACTTGTTCCGACTTTTTATTGCGGTTATGAAAGTAACAAAGTGTTTGGCTTCGTCGTTCGTCAATGAGGTAAAGTAAGCGGTAGATTTCGCGGAAGATTGGATACGGAAAAGGGAATGGAATAAATGTTGGAGTTGAAAGTTGAGAAGTAAGTTCATCGATGGTATGAACGGTTTATCTACAATATGTATAATATTAGAGTTCGTTCTCTTCATATCCCTCGTAAGTAATCAATGGATGACGAACTAGTTTTGAGAAACCAAATAATATTTTTTAATTTCTTCTATTCATCATTACGCATTGGAATTCCACTCTTTATATTTCCCTTCCCTAAATATTATTTCCACTGTTTAATATTTTTAAACTAGATTTGTCTTAGCTACCATTCTCTTACGTTGTTCTTGAATTCGTACTGGACCAAAAGATTTGATTTCCGCACCCAGTTAAATGTGAGGGACTACCTCTTAGGGAGTCTAGTCTGAGAATTTAAATTCCCCGCAACCTTAAAATATATGGTTGGTACATTCTTTACGCCCCTTGGTAGTTTTTCCTTAAATCCTCTCTTAAATCAAATTGACTCTGTGAGTTTAACATCTAAATTTTTGTCAATGGCCAATTAAATTTAAGATAAGTAATCATCCAAGTTATAAGTGAGATTTTCTTAAATTGGTGTTAAAAACAAATGTAGATTATAATTAAATTGTTAAACTAGATGGAAACCTGATTAAATTACATCCATTACGAGTTTGTTATTTGTATTAGTTACGCTACAGTTAACATTAAACTGGTTCGAGCACGAGACCAGTTGACTGAAACTCTACGTGTTGAAGGAATTACCCAGTGGCTCGGAACCTAATAGACAAAAAGAATTAAATATAGACCGTCAGCCGTGCTGTGGTTACCTTAGGATCTGGCGAACACCACTGGGAGCACCATGTAATTACGGCGTACGCACTACGTAACTACATGGCACTCCCAGCGGTGTGCGCCAGAACCTATGGTAACCATGGTAACCGCAGCAGGGCTGACAGTCTACATTTAATTCTTGTTGTCTATGCTACTACCAACTGTAGAATCTCTTATGAAAACTAAGTAAGAAAGCGGAACAAAATGGAAATTGCGATTTCAGGGCCTAAACCATTGAACTATCACAGGATTTTTGCTTTCCGAAACTCATAGTCTTAAAATTATTGTGTGAAGGAACATGTGTTAATCATTTTGTAATTTGGTGATGGTGGATGTTATTTTATCTTATACAAATTAAAATATTAAAAATTCCTCCTGTGTGATTGGATTTGAAAGAAGTAGTTTTTGGTACGATAACTTAACTCCTGTTAAGGTTTCACAAATACACATTAAAATCTTCAATCGCAGATTACAACCCCAAAACTACTTCCTCAACATATAAAAATACAAATAAGCAATAACAACAAATGAGACAAACAATGAATCCAAACTTCATCCCATCTAAAAAAATTAACTAGTGCGTAAACTTTAAACTCTTTTTCACTCTCACCAAGATATTTTACATAATTGATTAAAACAAAATTCTCACAAAGAAATTTCTCCGGCGCTAAGAACTCCCTCTACCCCCGGACGTGAAGGTCGCTTCTCTATCTAGGTGAGCGGTAGCGGGTCCGCAGCGCCGTAGGGCTTAACAGGTGTTCTGGTCCGCGACCGCTGTTCCCGCTTAATTATTGCCCCGGTTCATTCCACTCCGTTCATCAAGTCCAGCGGTATTTACATTTATATTTGTTTTGAGTCGTGTTTCCCATCATTTACACCTGTTACTTCCAGGTTTAATTCACCGCACGCATCCGCAATCCAAAAATAGAGGATGAGAACCAGAAGGATGTTGTATTTCAGGATTTGAGAAAGATTCCGGTTATTTTCGTCGTGAAAGTCGCGAATTGGTACTCGTAAAATGCTTGAGAAAGTGCTTTTAGGGAATTTTGTGAGTTTATACTCTTCGGGATTTTTTACGGTGTAAGTGGTCTGAAATGTGAGCTTGCTAAGGAAACATTAATTGATAATCCCGTGAAAATTTTGCAACGATCGCTTAAAGATCTTAAAAGGCTAATTACGCGAAATGCGTACACTACTTTACCTAAAACCGGTTTTTAATTATTAAAAATCACTGCGCATAACGTCTAAGAGAGGTTATGTTTTCGTTTATAACCTCTCATTGCCACTGATTTTGATGCAACGAATCATTGTCCCAACCACTCACTCATTATACTATAATAAATTCAGTTGGCCTTAACAGCTGATAAGTTGGTATTCAAAGCATTACAATTTTACTTATTTTCTCTCAATCCTTGAACCTTATTAACCAAACTTGTACTGTAAAGTAACAAAACAATTCTGTAAAGTAAGTAAAAAATACTTTTAAGCTATTTTTTTTAAATTCTAGAAATTGAATAGAAAAGGCTAGTATATATATATAAAAAACGGTCGTAGGTAAAATACATAACCGAACTCGATTGAAATGGAACTGCCATGGTATGATTGATTTTATTTGGACTAATTTTGTAAACCGTCGAATCTATTGGTTCCGGACCCTTTTGTACAAGTTCGTATATGATCTTTTTGTGACATTAGTCTTTAAAGCTCAAAAAGTTAAAACGTTCATTTGTGGCTAACATATTGTAATACATGTTGTTGTTGTTGTTGTATTGTGTTGTTGTGTGGTATTGTAACATATTGTAATTCGTCGTCAACCGTTTTGGCATACAAAGCTGTTTGTCCATATACACTTAACTAGCACTTAAGTGCCTGAGTTCTTGCTCCAAGACCTCCCTGAAGATACCACATAAGGTGGCGAAATTATATAGTGTCACAAACATCTTACCTACAAGAACTCAGGCAACAAAAACCAAGGTATATCTAATATAAGTTATTTGTGCTGTACCTTATTCATTATAATTACTAATTTTAACATATGGCTTGTATTTTACTGCGCTTTACGGCAAAAAAAGTATTTTATTTTATATTCGGCCCTTTAACATAGTGGAAGAGCTTACCCCAACCACTTAACATCCCGTACAACATTAGTATCCTTTAAGCGGTCTGAATTCTTAACAGCAGTTTTGTTACTTATCATTTGATATATTTTTAAAGTGGGTATTTGATACTTCTACTACAGTATACTAACGTCTACAGCAACTTTTATTCTTATATTACAAAATTGTATTGCAATCCAAAATGTCGATTTGCTGCATTACACTATGACTAACCAACCTTTTCGTCGTTACCGAAGACAAATTAAGTTGTCAACATCCATTATCTGGTAACACAACTAGTTATCGATTAAATAGCAATTTCACAGCACGCGGTTGACCTGAATATAGAGGACATTAAAACGTCGGTCATCTTAAGACAATTAGAAGGGTAGATCTGGGGCAAGTCCTTTCTTGGAAAACCGGTTTTCTGAAACTTAATTGTATTTAAGATATAGGTGGTGATTACATGTATTAAATTTGACATAACATCCAGAATGTATAAAGGGATCAAAAATATAATGGAAAATTATTTATTTGGTAACTAATTAATGCAAAGAAATGTAGTTGAAAATATCAAAATATGTGAAAAGTTTTTAAGGTTACGTTTGCTTTTAATTGATTTCCTTCTGCTAAAACAGATATATTTGAAAATAAACATTTTTATTGTAGTGTAATTACTGTAATAAATTTAAACAGGTGTTCTTTCGTACTACATCATTCTTTGCTGACCAAATCACTGAACAAAAGATTGTATATTGTTAATTGTTATAATTCAGCTCCCAACCTTGCCTCAATATTGTTTTACAAAATTTTAACAAATATTTGTTACTGATTTATTAATTTATCTAGTCTGTTTGAGGTGGTTTAAAAAAATGAGATCCATCAGGCATTAAAATACCAATAACCAAACCAACCAAAACCAATAAAACAACCAATAAAATAATGATTTTAATTTCAAAAAATGCCGAAAATGTTGTTAAGAAATTATTTTTACAAAGAAGAAAATCTTACAAGTGATGTCCTAGACTTAAGACAGTTCTTTGATTCTCTACATTAGATTTCTACCACACCGAAAAAGAAGGTTTTGATGTTTGAATATGAGTGTGCGATAAATGTTGGAAAAATAAGTTTTCAGCGTTTTTACTGACTTATATCGGTTGGTTCTTTAGGCTAGACTACTGAAACGAAACCCCGGACAATTAGGTCCAGTTTTGAACTATCAAAACGATTCTAGCTTTTCTTATGGTTGAACCAGAAAAAAACAATTCCTAATTAACACATGATTTTAAACGATCCCTGATTAATAAAAGACAAGCACAAATTCCATTTAGAAGCCCTAGCTCTAAAAATGACTACTTAGCCCTGCAACGCATGCATTGAAAACAACAAAATATGTTTCAGTATGACCAAAACCATAATCGGTTTTGAACTTATAAGTCTTGACGTATGAGACTATGAGCTCACGACCTTCTGATTATGAATCAAACAATTTATCTACTAGCCCTAAGTAATTATTGTCTGGGTGAAAATAATTACTTAAGTCCTACAAAGTGTGTGTAAATAACTCTTTATGTGTTAGTATGACTAAAACCGTAAGCATGTGTATCGGTTTAACAAAAAAATGGTCCTTCGAGACCCCAAACACAACACAAACAGCAACTGTACATACCTAGATCTGCAGTCCCTGAGAAGCTCACTTGGTGACTGACTCACCCTATCCCTGCCCTAGCAATCACTCATTCAATTTTTAACTCTCGCCCTGGGATTGTGGAAGGGTGAGCTACATTATCCCAGTGTGAGGTCTAAGTTTGTAAACACTTGTCTTCCCCAGATTGAGCATTGTTCCTTTGATTGCTCGTCTTTGTTATTGTTGTTTATTGATTCCCGCTAAGATTTCCGGGGTCGCATATTGTATATTGTTGACTGCGTTTGTTTCCTTGTGTTTGTTTTGGTTAGGGTTGTTGTAGGGTGTTGGAGGAAGTTTGGGCAGAGAAGGTTCTTCTTTTTTGAGAGAATTGTGTTTTTAATGTTTTCTAGATTATTGGGTCTTTAGCTTAATAAGACGACCTCTGGAACACCAAAGTCTTTTAACAAATACATTTAATACACTTGTGATTAATGGGATTTTAACAAGGACCTTTAACACAGAAGTCCACTAGACCAATCAGACCCCTTAGATAGGGATTAAGGTGAAAGAAATAAAGTTTTTGTACACTTTAAATAAGTTTCATATTGGGTTAATTCGGTTTTAATTAATCTATCTGGTGCATAAGTCACATTATGTCTCAACTGTGGTCATAGTTTTTTGTTGAAAGTAGTTAGTACAGTGGTTATAACATATCTTATGCATTTGTAAACTCTTTTCTATGTATGTGAGCTTGCACAGGGTGAGTCATTTTTCATTTGAAGACTGAAAACTCAAACCAATTTAAAAAATGTTAACACCGTACCTACTCTTTTATGAGCACGTTAACCTTAACTTTTAATTCTTTTGCTCAATTTCAGTTGTAATTTTTGTAATTTAGTTTTAGTTTGGACCTAAATCGCACTGAAACTCAGTTTATAACTGATAAATGCTTGTAAACTAATAATTCTTTACCTTGAGCTTTCACACCATCCAGTAAATTATTTTTGCTTCGTTAGATATGCCAAATGTTATTCATCTTTGATACTATTTTATGTTTTATAAATTTTAAAATCTGATCACATTTCCCCCTAATGTTTTCACTATCATTCCTAGATATTCCATCGAGTGCACCATTCAACAAAGCACACATACAACTCTATTTCCACCACTATACGTTTGTCTAGCTGTCCACAGGTTGTGATAAAAAATCGACGAAGAGAGAAACTCCAAGACAAAGACAGCTGTCGTCGATGGAATTGCAGATCGCTGATGGATGAGAAATGGAACTTATCTCCAAACAATAGTTAACATCGGGTAGGTACGTGAGTTTTTCTTCCCTGCATTTCAATGCGGACACGGTTGAATGAAGAAGAAACCGGCGCGGCGTCAGCGAGAGAATGCATTTGACAAAAGCCGCACTTGGCCGCATTCATGTATTGACATGTTACTGCAGGATCGGCAGGTTTTATCACTTGTGCGGGCAACAGCGTTAACTTTCACAGCTATCTGACGATTTAAGGTTGAAAGGTTGAAATTAGATTCAGAATCGAGGGAGATTTTTTTGGTGGAGTTAAAATATGTACAGTTATGTAATTTTACAGTTTGTCAAATGTATCTTCGGGTGACGGCCGTGGAGGAAGACTAGAGGCCGACGTTTTAGATGCGTAGCAGCCATCTTTAGGGCAAACTATTGTTGGACAAATAAAACATTTGAATACATCTTTGGAAAATATGCAAGCATATTGTTCTATAGCATTTGCCAGTTGTTCATATGGTCGTTTGACTAAATAAAATAGGTGAAGTTGATGTAGGAAAGACATGAAAACTTTTCAGTGAATTTCGAAATATGTATATTTCTGTTAGACTTGTATAAACAATTCTTTATGACAAACTCATATCAAATTTCAATAAGAATTATGAATTGTTTGCGCTTTACTGTAAATTGAAAAATAACACTCAGAATTTAATATAATTAGATTCAAAATTCAAATTCAAATATATTTATTTGTGATAATACAACATCTTGGCCTCGCCTAGTTTACAAAACTTGTCGGCGAGGTCCAATTGATTCACAAAAATTAACAAACAAAATTTACATTTTTTTCTTTTTAACAAATATAAACATTTCTAGCGCTACTAATTCCATACACACAGTAAGGTTTAATTATAAGAGTGTGCTAACTGCGATTGTATGTACAAGGATTGCTACGTTTAGGCTCAGTGAATCCAGAGCACAAACCTGTGTAGGGGGATTTCTACGGCAAACAATAAAAAAAATCATGTACATAGAATCTAAAGTAATATTGTCACTATCGGTTACTAAACACAGAAGCAATATTATATTTTACCCTTTTTATTTAGCAATTATCACATTTTCAAATTTGAGGTTATAGGTGGCCTTCTCGAGAGCGCCCATGAAAGCCTATAATAATTTTTCTTTCTGCAACACTTACGAAACTGTCATAGTCTCTTACCCAATTTGTTTCTTCTTTAATCTGTCACCACTCATTCTGACGATAAAGTAGGACCCGAGGTCAGGGACGGGTTGGATGGCAGGTTTGGCGGTAACGGTACGCGTTTTGGCGGGAGATCGCCCGAGGCTGGACGGACACCATGACGTCACATCATGGCGGCATACTCTGTCTCGCTCTCGCACATGTTTAATTTGAATAATTGGCTGACCGTCGCGAGCCCCGATGTGCGTAAATAATCTCCTCGGGCTTCGCCCCGCTGGCCCCTCGCCCTGGGACGGGTACAGGTGCCGTGTCTGTGAGGTGGCGAGCTGTTGGAAATCCTGGAGGTGGAGAAACAATATATATTTTAATTTTGAATTCTGAATACTTTCCCACTACGGTAGAACCAGTGTGTGCTTTTGCAGATTGAAAGAGCTGCAGAAGTTGATTCATAAGAAATACCAGTAGCTTTTTGAAGGTGAAATTGACCCAGATGACCTTGATAGTGCTTTTAAAAACAGTCTTGCCTAAAGAACCAGAGAGCTGATCTTGATGTAAAACTGTACAAGGCATCTCGCTCCATACGGACACTCGTCCTTGATTCATATTTGGGTTAAAATCTTTTTGTCTCGATACAATGATTTTGATTTTGCAAGTTTATGGTGGATTTTTTCCCTTTACTCTTGTAAGGTAATTTTATGATAGAGTTTTTTAATCAGCACCGATATTCCAATTGACTTGAAAAATGAAGGTGGCTTCTTGTTTGCATCAATCTTTATCATAACTTATGAGACATCATGAGTTTGTGTATTTTAAGCTGAACATGGCTGTTAAGTGTAGCACGGAGTGACAACTGTGAAGTTCTGTTACTAAATGGCCTTGTTATTTAGCCAAGACAATTTATTGAAAGACGATTTTTTAGAGGGACCAAATTTCGAGCCACCAAAAAGCTACTGACTTTTTTTCCTGACATTATAGGCTGTATGATATGACCTATCTCTTGACTCTCCGTCTATCTGGGCCAGAGACAGTCCCAGGAAGACGCAGCTTCAGGAGACAGGTCCCATCATACAGACTGTACACGTCCTGAACTCTTCATCTACTCAGATTCCCACACCGATTATAAAATAATTCCCACACATGACAACTTTACCACACTCCACTAGCCCGTTGCATTTGTCGTTTTCCCCACGGAATGTGATAATCTCCGTACATTAGTTCATGACTCGCACTGCAGACTGACTTGAGCTGTAGCGTGTTGTAGCTCTGTAATCGGCTCGCCGCGCCACAAGTGGTTGTTTATGGAAACATTGTGCTAAGTGTGTAAACACTCCGATTCATTAGACTAAAAGCTACATTTACTAAAATGCGCAATTTAGTTTCGCTACCGACTGCGTCGTATAATTTTGGAGTGGAAAGGTTTTGAAACGTAGAATGTGTTAAATTTTAGAAATTACGTGTGAATTTGCTGATCCTTTGTAAACGTTGGATTCCTCATAAAATATAGTAGCCTTGAAGTTGTTTTCAGTTACGAGATAAGTTTAAAGTTTAGGATGAGAACCCTGAACCGAAAATTGTAAAAAATACGCTGCAAGATATTAAAAAATATATAATGTTCGTTCTTATGCGAACTTAACACAAAGTTTACAAAAGTGAAAATATGCTTCATAAAATTATTCGTATATGTAGTCAATATTTAGCTACATACAGTTTAATTTTTTTTTTACTTGAAAGTATTTTCTCAGTTATTTCTAGAAAGCTAAGTTTGTTTAGTCATAAGAGCACTCGGTATTTTTCCCAGACTTCTGAATTAAAACGCCGTTGATTCCCTATAGCAATTAGTTATGTGGTAGTAAGACCCAACTAATTTTAGGCTTTTGATATTTTTTAGTAAACCGATTCTTCACACTTTCATACTTCCAGGTGTAAATAGCTATTTATGTGTTAGAGAAGTCCTCCCGAAAAAATGTATTTTCGGGTTGAGAAATACAATAGTTTTCCCTTATAAGCAGATAAAACAATAAGTATTTTCTATTCTTTCTTGAAACAATCAACCAATTGCGATAACTTCCGAACATCAACACTAACCTATTACGAAGAACCCAAGTCCCTTCAACAAAAAGCAAGACTCAAAAACTTCAAACAAAAATTACTTCAAATTGAAGGAGAATGGACTAATCGGAAAATAATTGCGAAGGACAATCGACAACAAAAACCGTCGAGACAACAGCGCTAAACGGCGAAACAGTGGATTCCATAAAAATTGGATAATGACTGGCGATATCCATTTGCGCGTGCGTGTTGACTGCGCACGCAAACAGCGGATTGCGCGGAGCGTTGAACTTAGGCGCGGATTTAAATCCCGGTACAAAGTTATTAGGCGCGTAGCTTCTATCAGGGTAATGCTAGGGTGTGGGATTGACTCGGCGCTTCGCGCATGTCGATATGTCGGATTTGTCTAGACGCGATTGTTGTATAAAGCAATCTCCCCTTCATTTAGATAATGCCAGTTTGTCGATGCGCCTGTTGTCATATACGAGCACCTCGAGGCGCAACGCTGCCGAATTTGGAAGTGGAATTAGCTGCGATTTAAACACTGCGAATCTGTAATTTAGCGTTCGATTGCAGCTCGGCCTTTCTCCGGTAGATTGGGTCATTATTGACACACTTTGGAGATGGATTATTTAGTACCGTAAGTGTTACTGAGTAACAACTCAAAATGAGCTCATGTAGTACTTTGAATGCTCTAAATGTATTATTTTCAGAATAATTGGGACCGAAAAGGTCAAGAGCGCCAAAAATCCATATAAATGTTTTATGTAAAGTAAAAACCGAAATGTCTTTTTATACACATATTTTGACCCTTGACACTCCGATTTTTTTAGAACAAGGAGAAAAAAATGAGAAATTCCAAACGTATAAATAACCAAAAGATTCGAATAACATGTCAATGGGTTGAATGTATTCGTAGTTTCTATCAAAATCAAATTCAATAAAAGATTCAAAATTACAAAAAAGTATATTAAATATTTTAATTGGTTGTCAGGATATTCGTTTAATTATTAGCTTACAAAATATATTTTTTTATTGTAGACTGTAGCTTTTGGTAGCGTATTTTACTGATAAGACTGGCATTTTGCCGAGTCAAGACTGTCTACCTACATTTTATCACAGCATCATTTAGAACTTGCCTATGTGACTAATACTTGCACACATCAGCTAGCTATGGTAAAGATTTGGGAATTTTACAATGTAAAAAACATACATCAATCAAACATGAACACAATTCAAACCTGACAGACACCAATGGTCAAGAATTGCAGAGTCCAAGCAATTAACGTTTTAATTAGTCCTACATTATGACGAGGCGTTTTGTATAACAAGGTAAACGTGATATTTATGAGGCCAGATGAGCATTGAGCATGCGTGGTCGCCATCTTGTGTCGGCGTATTGTTGCTAGGCACGCCACAAACAAATTAGTACAGATTACAATGGTCAGACAAGTGTATGTAGAGAAATGCACAATTATACACTTCCTGAGGCCGCTATCTGTGCAGAATCTTGTAATTCGAAGTTACTTTAATTGATTGAAATGTTTTTTGTAGATCTATCCTTAATTTGGCATTTTCTTTTCGGCATGTAGAGCGTTTTGATGTTAAGTATTTATTTTGGTCTTACATTATTTTCCTTTTTCAGCGATTTGACCCATCCAAATCAAATTTCTGACAATAAATATTGGTATGGATGATTCCCAAAATGCCGGATTTGAACATAAGGATTTATAGTTGATATTTGAAGGATATAAATATTTATATATTTTAACCTTGATCTGTTATTTTTTTATTATGTAGTATGGATACAAATTGTACGAGTAGGCCAAAGTAAAATATTTCTTTCACATGGTACCGGGGATTAAAATTAAGTTAAGTACTAAACTTCCTCGCTTATAGATTTGATAACCTTACTGATCAGTCGAAGACAGTTTTTAAAACACTAGTCGATATTACTGATTATTTACCGGTATTTGACCAATTAATTAATTAGATTGGTTAGAACTGTTCAGCGTAGAATGTAAAGGTGGAACATAACACAAAAAAACTATTTTGATTTGAATTATAACGTCATTTGTAATAGGTTGTCCTTCTAATGTTTGAAGATAAACATAAACCCGAACTAATTGCAAAAGAAGCTTCAATGAACAAAAAATATTCATTTCAACTCACAAAAGGAGTATTTTTCATAAGAGCCACTATTTAAACTGTGGAAAACCCACAGTTTAGGTTATGTTAGGTTAGTTTATTGCTTTACTCACAAAGCTTTTTTTATACGGAACAGAAATAATCCAAAAACTCAAAAATCACTAACCTAAACTGTGGGTTTTCCACAGTTTAAATAGTGTTGGCCCTCTTTTTAAAAAGACCCCACAAAAGTAATAATGCCAATTTCAAACCTGCGCCATAAATCTTGGAAAACACCTTAAGTGCCTGGTGTGAAAACAAGGAAAAAAGAAACAAAGAAGAAAAACAGAGCAATTGTGACCGGCTGGACAAGTATAACAGTGGCAGAAGATAATTACATAGGGCAAGTAGTGTTAATGGCGGCGCACGGTCCGGCGAAGTAATTTGGTAAAAGATACAAAATAACGATCGATTATAGCTGTAATTGAAAATCGGGTCGTCAACCTAGGCCCAGACCTGTCCTGTATAAATAGAAGAGTTGTGGCTAGATAGGCCTGTCCAGTAGGAGGTTCATTGGTTGTTGAAGGAGGTGTTTAATTAAAATTTATATAAGGGTGGTAAAGATCGTGGATTTTATAGTGAAGATACCTTTCTGGTGGGCTATGATAGTTCGGTTTATTATTCTTTCATTCGCATTAACAAAGTACTGTAGGCCTAATACCTTTTTTTAGTAAAACACAGAACGTAACTCATGAGCTTTTACCTAACTTTTGAACTGTATGATAGGGTGAAATATACTAGGAAACAAATTATAGCTCGGCCGCTTAGAAAACGACCTGCGTGCTAATGCTAAACCAATGCTGGAGGAGGTCGTTTTCTAAGCGGCCGAACTATAGTAGTAATATTTATCTAAGTTTTTCTTCACAAACCATACCTTCTGAATTTTTAGCTGCTATTTTAACCTACCCAGCCAAACCTAACTTCACCTAACTTATGTATCGTAATATAGGAGGATAAACTTGATCACCAATATAAAACTAATATTTCTTAGGTTCAAGAGTAAAAAAAATATTTACTGATCCATACCTAAGCTACAAAAATTAAATTGGACACCGCCTTAAAGTAATATTTTTAGATATACTAAATCTTTCACAAACTAACTCCTGAGTGCTTGTATTATAACCTAACCTAACCAACCTATCTTTCCAAACCTATCTTAACGTAATCCGACCTAGCAATATAGTGTTAGGTGAAATCATTCTTAAAACTATGAAAAAACGTTATGCCAGTTTACGTGTTTATTTACGAAACACAGCTTCTAAATTCCTACATCCTAATACAACCTATCCAACCTAACCTAACGGACCTAGCCTAACTCGATGTATCCAAGAAGTTGTTCTTTATGGTAACATCAACTTGGAAATTCAATTCACTAGGAAGTGAATATCGCTTTTAGGTTTACATCTGGTTTCACAAACAGTAATTCCTGAGCTCATAGATTCCTAACCTAACCTAGAAGATAACAATAATTCCTATCTAACCTAGAAGATAACAATAATTCATAATTCCTATCTAACCTAGAAGATCCTAACCTGACCTAAAAGATATCAACAATTCCTAACTAACCTAAAAAATAACCACATATCCTAACCTGACCTAAAGGATAACCATAGATCCTAACCTGTCATAAACCTGACCTAAAAGATAACCATATATCCTAACCTGACCAAAAAGATAACCATATATCCTAACCTGACCAAAAAGATAACCATAAGTCCTAAACTAACCTAGAAGATAACGATAATTCCTAACTAACCTTGGAAGATAATCATATATCCAAACCTAACCTAAAAGATAACGATAATTCCTAACTAACCTAGAAGCTAACCATAGATCCTACCCTAACCTAGTGTGATAAGCTAAAATCAACTTTGACACCATTAGCAATATCTCTCATATTCCGTGCGGTTGCAGTAGTTCCTAGCTCCCACCGCAGAGATCGCCCCCGGGCACGTTCCATCACCACGACCACTACCAAGGAAGGATTGAGCAGTTTTTGTTAGATTACGTAGCTCTGCACTTTGGCGGTAATTGTTGCCAGATGAATCAACAGCTGATGTGGGAATCAACAGCTGATGTGGGAATCAACAGCTGATGTGGGAACGTCGTTCCACATCTCCGTTTCCTACATTCCCGATTTCGGTCGGAGAAATGGAAATTGGACTGTTACAAAGAGTTGCTACTGGAATGTAGCGAAATCTCTAGTCCAGCTGAAATTTATGGTGTCTTTGTTAATTGACAACGAAAGTGTCGTCTGTTAACTTTCTACGGTTGTAAACAAGTCGTGTGGTTAAGAATTGATAAGTCTATTTAGATGTTACCACTTGAATTCTTGAAAATTCCCATGAAAATGTTTAAACTTCAAACTATGCTTTTGCCATTTTAATGTGCTAGACATTGTGTTTAATTTGTATCAATAAAAGTCACACGTATTTTTTCTTTACCTTTTACAGCACACAAAATCAAACTGCACTTCCTCCCTTATGGATTTTTTATCTTCAATGATCGGCTGAAGACAGTTTTTTAACCCATGTCTTTCCTCTATACGGCCCTATATGAAAATATCGAGTTACTTATGAAAGAGTAGTCCATAGCTAAGAGCAAGTAGTGTGTAATGATTTGCATATAACATAATCTATTTTAAATGCAGACAGTGTCATCATTGTAATAAAAATATATGAAACATTAGAGATGTTTTTGTTTTATTTTTCAACTAAGAAGTATGTCGTTTTTCAAATTTGTAAAAACGCTGATAAAATGTGTAAATAATGTATAGAAAATATGCATAAAGTCTATAATAAGGTTTTGTTATGCCTGGATGTAAATAAATGGTAAATAATAAATTTTAATGATAAGCATGCTTAATAATTTTGCATTTATGTATTTTTGTGTGTATATTATAGATTCACAAAGAAATTTCTATTATTGGCTATTACCAAAACTACACTAATTTTAGCTATTAAAATTAACTTGGTAATCATTAATGCAGCGTCTCATCCTATTATAGAATCCTACAACTGTTTAAATGTGCATTTCATGTCTAACTACCCTTAATAGTGTTGACGTTGAGCAAATCTTTGACTCCCATTCAAAAATTAAATAATTAATACCAAAGGATAAGTCTAATCTTAGTTATAAATCATATATTAATCCAACGATGATTTTAACTCTGTCCCTATTTCACAATCAAAATTTTCTAAGTCTTTCACAATATTCAGTAGAGTTATAATTATCCTTTAAACCTCAGAGGCTGATCGTGTACCCGGCAATTTGACGAGTTAGGCCTAATAGTAGTGTTTATAAATGACATCTTCATCAAAATTAAGAGGTAATTATAACCAAGCTGCGGTCTCAGAGGAAAATGAGAACTCACTTTGACTGAAGGCTTATTAGTAAAGATGTCGGCGAGGACCACCCTTAATGGGATACAATTGTAATTGTAGCTTTAGAAACTAGATAAATTCGCGATCTTTTTAGTATGCTATTTCGGACATAATGTGATTTTTAGTATGGTAAAATAAAAAAGGTTAATATATTGAATACGAAAAGGAAATTAATGAATTAATGATAAACACAACTAAAATTTATTAGTGAATTTAATATCGGCTGGGTAAGATGTTAAGGATCATAATTCTAATATAATTATTTTCAAAATTTTCTACATTAGAAATAGATTATGTTTAAGTTAAGGTAGATTATATACAGCTTGGAGTTCTTTATTTCAAGGTATATTGTGTTTGTAACTAATTTTTGCTCATTAGATCTGATAAAAATTATATTTTTGGTATATAAGTGTGTTTGAACAAATTAAGAGGAATTAAAATAATTTTCTTTTTAACTGACAATGCAAATAAGTTAATAACAGGTTGCATTATCAACACTAAAAAATATTTTATGTTTTATTGCGATTGCTAAAAAATTTGCTTAAAAAACTAGGAATAAATGTTTGCAATATATTTAATAAGAGAAATATTTTGCGATTGTATCACTTTTAACACTTATGCAAATGTGAATTTCTACGACTTCAGAGATTCGTTCGTTGATGTCTCCAAGACCTCGCTTCAACAACGACATAAGATATTTATACATAAATAGCATTTAATAGTCTTCAACTTCTAGGGCCTGTTTGGTTAAAAGTATTCCTTGATCTGTTTATAATCATATGTTATTATTATTATTGTTTACATTTAAATTATTTACAAATTGTACACAGATTTATAGCATTTTCTTTGAAACCTTAAGTTGTCGTTTTCAGGTAAAGTCTTTGAAATTAATACTATTGGCAAATTTAATCACCCCTTTTCTCATTGGTTTGTAATATTGATATGTATTGATTTTAATTATACATTTTAGTTTTTTAATATTTTCGTTGCGTTTAGTAGGCAATTAAAATTATAAATTGTAGAACGTGAAGCAACAAGTAGAAACTTAAATTTTCAATTAGGCCCTGTTTAATGAAAGAGGGCTCTGAAAGGATGGCTGAAAATAACACTACCGGTACTGGAGATGGGGAATCTCTGGAGGAAGTTTTCACCAATATAAGTAAAGAACTGGAACTCAATTTGGAAGTAACCAAATGTGAAGAGCAATTTAAAAAACTTTCTGCTGGTCCGAGTACAAGACCTCTATGGATAACACTCAATATTATGAGTTATTGAGCCAAAAAGCAATTTTCTTGGAAGAGATCACTTCTGCGTTGCAGAAAATCGAAACATCTGAAATTCCAAGGGCAAGTGTACATGCATATCAAAAGTATTCTTTTTAAATATTCAAACACATTGTAACCTCAATAAGTCAATGTCCACCAGGAAACATTAGCACTGTGGAGAGAAGCATAATGAAATATAATCACTTGGTATTATTGTAATAACGGTGGTCAACAACACTTCAGAAGTGATGGGAACTCCCGTTCCTTTAGCCGCAACCGCATGCAACTGTTAAAAAGCGCGGGTCAGTTGCGGAATAGATTTTGTAAAAATGTTTCTTTTAATTAGCAATGATATTTTGTGTAAGATTGTTTGGAAATTAGTATGTTTTCCGATCAACGGGCTCTGAATCGTATAAATGGGTAATTGAGTTGACACAGTGCTCGCCTTGTGGTCAAATGGTTGCTAATTCTATCCAGAGAAAAAGTTTGACGATTTGAGACTTGGCCCAGCTGTTCTTGATCATTGGGATTTTAATAAATGGTCCTAGATAAAGAAACAGCTGATCGTTGTCAGTTACAAAGCTGTCATCTCATCTCTTTTAACACTGTTCAATCAACGTCGGATATAGATGCGCACTAAGGTGTATTAGCGTCGTTAACTTAAAAATGTTACATTTAACACAACATAATTTTAAAACTGGCCTTTTAAAACTGCTGCAATAAACAATACACTTTTGATTATAGAGTTTAAAATAAGATTCTTTAATCAATATTATTACTATAAAATAAACATACCAAATAGGTAGTATTACAATTTTTGGTAACTTAGCTTTGTAGTAGAGTAAAAAAAAAAAACATAAAATGATTCAAATGATGGAAAGGACAAAAATTGGCACGCCTTTAAACATCACAGTTCATCTTTGCGTTTATTTCGTTGTTAATTTATGTGGTATATCGGAAAAACAATAGCTATGTGAGTTATGTTTAAATAAAATATTCTAAAAGTGTCTTTAAGCACTTTGTATCAATTAGTAACAGTTGTAAAAGCACAGTCATCTTTAATACGGAAATTCTGTGAGAATCAGCAAAATTTTATATGAATTCAGGGTGAGTGCGAACGAAGTTATTTAGAGCAGCGTTGTTACAATCAGCTATGGGTTTTTGCACGTGCTCATAAAACACAAATGGTGGTTTTAGATTGAGGTACCTTGACGCAACCTCAACCTATTCATTATTTGAGTACACTACTCAAAAATGTAAGCCAAATTAATAAGTTCATCTAGATCTAGTTTCGAAAAAATAAAACTCTATTGACTTATGATTGATATCAGTCTATATTTATTTTGTTACTTGGCTCCATAATACTCTAACGTTCGAAACATATGTTTTTACAATCTAACACATTTCTCCTCGTGGTTTTTGTATCACCGAAGCCTAATCGCAGGAAGTTGGGCAACCGACTAAGATCATGTAAACGTTGTCATGTTGTCAAGTTGCCACACCTGAACATCCTGTACTTGTCAAAGTTGGCACACCTGTCCCTCCCGCCAAAACGACACTTTCCCCGCCAAATGTCAAAAGCAAGCTGGATACAAGTGAAATTAACTTGTTTTATCGGCGATCAAAATTATTAATTGGGAAATTTATTCCAATTCTAATGTACTTTAGGGCTCACGTTTTGCATTCAGCCAAAGATGTCAAAATTTTAACTTTAACCTGATACATCTGTACAATTTATTAATTTAAATTTAAATGTTAACTAGTTCAACGACCATAGAGATTTAGTTGAAAATGAATTTTGACAAATAATGGATACACCTAATAGAATTAGTTTAACTGAATCATATTTGTTTCTTGAGTCCTCTTCTAGCAAAGTGTGAACGATTTTATTGGATAATGAGGAGAAAAATGTTTACCCAAATAAGTTACACATTCTGGTATTTTTTCTGTTTTTTGTTTCTACTTTTTGTAAACGTTTTTCTTATTAATGTGTTGACAAGCGAGCATTTACAAGGTATAAATATTACTTATTTTTTCATGAGTTATCTTTAGCGCAACAAAGCTATGTTTAATTTATGTTTATTTTTTTCAGGGCTACGACCCGAAACCACAAGCAAATATGGACAGTAGTTAATATCTACCTCGCCCAGTCATCGTAAGTTAAACATTAAGGTGGTAAAAAATAAGGTATTCATAGCCTTCATGAGGGGTAAAATTATATTTTCTTCAAATTAACATTAAACATTTAAAATATTATTGAAGAATAGATGGACATGAATTAAATAATGTGGCATGAAAATACCCTTGCCTATTTCAATTTATAATATTTTTTCGCATGATATAGTAAATATTTCCGAATCAGTTATCCAAAAACAGTTTAAATGTTGTTTGTATTCTCCAATAGTTTACACCCTTATACAAATTAATAATGGTTTTATTGATTATCAAGGATTATTTATCTACCCCCATAACATTAAAAATAATTTATATGTGTTGCATTAAAAAGTACTACGAGTTTTGTGCGTTGTGACTTATTTTGTAAGATTAATAATTAATTGTTCCAATAAATCCTTGTTAAATCCTGTCTAAATGACTATTATTGTAAACAAATACGTTATTTTGGCTTTAAATATTAAAACTTTTGCGATTAAATAACCAAAGATATAGCATCACATGCTACATGTTTTTACATGATTTTACATATTCGATTTTATAAATTCTATTTTTCTCTCATTGGCTATTTCGTCTCCTTGATTCACTAATATCTTTAGAACTGTAATAATTTCCACACCAGCTTAGTTGCTTACTTTAACAAGCTAAAATTAATAGATTTCATTACTTGTTAATTTATAAGTAAATTTGAATTCCACACAAGTTTGATCTAATATATAAATCTACTAATTAAGAAATTGGAAAAGAGTAACAATGAAATCGTTCCCCAAACAGGACATTCAATTTGTTGTGTGTACCAATATTTGATATGATTAAGTATTCAGTGCAGCATTTACCCATCCATTCATCGTCCGTTAATTTATTGTTTTACAATAAATATTCATATTCACTCATGAATACTTGAAGGTTATTTTGAATATTTAATATTTGTTTAGTAACAACCAATATTTGATGCAGACTAAAGCTGTCAAAGTGTTCATAAAATTCCTTTTTTAGTTGAAATAGTTATCTAACAATATTAAAGTGTATTATTTATACCAAAATTTATCTTTCAGCAGCATAATAGCTTTATAAATACAATCCTGTATACATACTAGTATGCCTAGAAAAACACATTAGCCAAGAATGATAAAATATTGTTAAGTAATATTTCATTTATTTCATTTATTATTTACTAAGAAACCGTTGATTTTGTTTCCATGGGGTTATTAGGGGTCTCTTCATCTTCGATTGTAAGCAGTAAAAAATAAATATGATATTTCGTGTAAGTAAATACTCTGATCAGCATTTATTTAAGATTTGTTAAGGTGTTGTATGCTTTTAGATCGGTATTGAAAAGAGTGAGGCCCGAATTTGGACATTGTCGTAAATGTATCTTTTTTTAATTTGTTTTTTTTCGGTCTTGCTATAGGTACCATTTTACTAATTTTTGTTGCTTATTGGTCTACAAAATCATTGTACACAACTGAGAATCGCTTGTAATAAAGGAATGATTTATGTATTTATACTGCCGGTACCATGAAAAGTTCTAGAGTGTGATGACACTCTAGTTTTTGTGGTATTGTAAAAGGTAGACGCCATAATAAACAAATTCTTTTTCACAAAAACATAATCATATTTTGATAACATTTTAAAGCGGTTTAACGCCATCTAGTTCAATTCCACCGGTAAATGATGTTGGAGAGAATTATCTCATTCTATTTTTGGATGATTGTCAAATAAATAAATCCATTATTAATTTATCAATCACATGGAACGGCTGAAAACTATTTTAAAACTACGTTTATCTTGCAGTTTAGAACAAACCCCGGATTAACGGGTCTTATCGTGTCTTATTAAACGTTAACAACTTATCGTGGAAAACAAATTCCCTTTTGTATACACTGAAGTAAAAAAAAAAAAATTTACTCCGGTGTAAACACGATTTAAGTTTAGGCCCGTTTATTTCGTTTAAAGAGCGGTTTATTTAATAATTTCCCAATGATTTCACTTATTTAAAAGATCTAATGATAAACGATAAGAATAGTAATCAAAATATCAACTAAAAATCGTTAAAAATCCCATAACAAAACACCATTGCAATCAAAACGTCATTAACATGAGACAAACATAAAAACTTCCAATTATAATATTTTGTAAGTCTACTTACACAATTTAAATTAATAACACGTCAATTTCCAACACTCACCGTAGTTCTGCGCAAGTCCGGTTAATCTACACTGATAACTGAGCAAAATGCAGAAACACACAACACTGTCACAGTAGTTAGCACACGCCGCGCAGATCACACACGTTACCGGTGCGTAGCGCGAGGTACATGCGCACAAGGCAGCCAGCCTACTGAGCACTACGCCTGCGCCGTGTCCTGCGCACCGGTCAGGCAGGTTGCTCGATTGTTGTGGCGCATAGGCAAACAAACCCCTCCTACTCGGCTAGGTAATTAATTTTTCAGTGGTACATCGTAGGAGTTTGTAAAATAGTGTGTAGACGTTTAAAACCCATCACATGACGAATGAAAATGATGCTATTTGGCAAAATATTCAGAATGACATTGACAACTTTTTTTTCATATTATCATACTAATCTCTAAGACTTCAAAACGTTATATTCTTTTTCAAAATTTTTTTGGGGGATTTGGAATAAATTTCAAAACTGGTCTTTATTATTTTAAATAGACGTTCAACTTCGAAAACTAATTGATGTTCAACACATTTGGTTGGAAATGAGTATTTAGTTAAAACAATATTTTTTTTTAAAACCAACCTCTCCTTCCTACTCAACTAACTGATTAACTTTGTTGACTTCACTTGATTTCAACAACAACCTGATTTCAGGGGCTTTGGGTTGTAGGTTGGAGTTTCCAAACTCAACGGTAGGAAAGAAAATTTCTTAAAATATTGCTTTAAGGAGAATTATCTATTTGTTAATTTCGTTATTGAGAACATAAGAAATTACATAGAAAGAATAAACGAATTTAACTGTTATTCCTGCAATAATTATCATGCAATTATATTTAGTTCCAACAAATATCTTGGGATTTAAAATCAATTTCAAGTTCACTTCAGTACTATATCACTGTTAATGTTATAAGCAATTTTAATTGACATACTAAATAATTTAGTTGTTATTCTTTGGCAGATTCATTGACAAACCAAGACCTTCTACCTAGGTGACTAGATAACTAATTTTGTTCATTTCAGCGAATTCGGTGCTTGCTGAAGGAAGGTTACTATAGTATCTAAATAGTTTCAGTAAAAAAAATTTGTTTTTTAGTGAAATATGATTTTGAAACAGAGCATTTGGAAGCACTATATAGTTTATTAAACCATTCCTGGGATACCACAAACTTATGTTTATTTTATGTAAAAGAAAGTTTACTTAATGTTGCCACACTAGAAATAAGCAATTTTCCAGAGATTTTAAAGAAAACAACTAAACGAGCTTTTATGCTGTGAATCAGCAACCGTTAATGTGAACTAGATTCAACTTCATAGTTAAACATAGATTTATTGAAGAAGAAAACAAACCTACTATACCTACGAAGCCACATTTGCTATTTTTTTGGTAGGTTTAGTTATTAAGGAAATTGTAAAATTTTCCGACTGCAGAAGATATTACTATACCGTACTAAAATTTTGTACTGTCTTCCCTATTGGATGTCATGAATGCTGTTTTAATACGTCTAAAGTAATCAAGCAGCAACTAATTTAATATATGAGCTAAAATTATCCTAAATTAAAAACCTTAACAGAAGATTATCTAAAAAAAAATCTCGAAACCAGTAGATAATATTCAATAAGGTGGACAAAGGGGTTGTTAAAGCCCCAAACTGGTCGTCGTGTGATCCACTGATGTACAGGATGTTCCGGAACCTGCTTGGCTATCAATCAGACAAGACGGCTGACCGGGCGAGGGGAGCCGCAAGGGCTAAACAAACACAGGTATGGTGACAATGATGTGCTACCCCTTACAGCCAGGGGTTACTGTGCCATACCGTACGCGGTGTTATCTGATCAATCCAATATCAATGTAAGTTTTTCTTTTAAAATTTTCTTGCAAAAGGTTTCACTAGTCACTAGAAAGGTTAAGAATGATTTCCCTATACGTCGTTCACAATGTTTAGGTGGTTTGAGAGAAAGTTCCCTCACCACTTTTTGTATTTAGTGTATGTTCTTAATCAGCTGTTGAATTATTATTTTAAAGGAAAGAGCCAAGTGAAGGGGATATATTTCATCCCCTAAAATCACCTAAATATTTTGAACATTATGTTCAGTATTAATTAAAGGCATGCCAGCTGATCAATGTGACAGAGTGAGAGAGTAAATTACACAATCCCTGTGTACCCAACAATGCAACAATATAAATTATTAAATGTAAACATTCCTGGTTCTGAATTTTATTCCTCATTCCTCGTCGTCCTGTGTAGCATCTTCAAATTCGTTTTCCTACAGTCACCCGACAAAGTTGGCTTCCTTGTACTGTTTATAGTACAGAAAGCTGCTAATTGCTGCATATTTATACTTTGCCGTACGGTTTATACTTTGCCGTACGGTTTATACTTTGCCGCACATCAGGATTCCAACGAAACAACACAAAACATCGTGGTTCTATAATGCACGTAATCCATGTACGCTTGGAAATAGGTTGGCAACACTTAAAGATAATAATACTATGAGCAGCTGATTGACTATTATAAATACGATTTAACCTGACCATTTCGTGTTTATAGTTTCGGTATTTCTGAACTTTCTGGACTTTTCTTTTAAACGTTTTTAAAACATTCCTACGATCTTAATAAACAAGAAAATCCCTTTAAAGCATTTTTTTTAGGCGCGGAAACCACTCCAAATTACAAAAACATACGGCACTATATTCTCAAAACGCGGAGCACATCTCTTGCCGAGGAAAAATAGCGGAGTGATACGGACCGCAGGTACTACTTTCTCTAAGGGCACCATTTGTGTTGCCAGCTGAACCTAAAAACGTGTTGTATAGTGTTTGAAAGACTAATTATTTATATGTTTTATAGTGACTGTAGGAAAAATATAATGTGTAACACGAGTGAAAAAGGCCTTTGCTGCACACGAGAGCAATTGCTCTCGTGTGCAGCAAAGTGCCACTTTCACCACTAGTTACACAAATAACTATTCTCTTTTTATTGTGTTTTATTAAACCAAATCTTTCTATTGTGTATGTACATTGACCTCCATTTTGATTAAACTGTCCGCATACTGTGTGAACATTTGGACATATTCTCAACTGAACTACAAATGAAACTAAATAGTATGGCCATACTCCGGGACGATGTCGAAGTTGGACAACGTTAAACGTGGACTACGTTAAAAGCAGACACCGCCTCAATCAGACAACGATAAAAGCAGACAACGACGAACGTGGACACATTCAAATGTGTCCAAGCTTAACGTTGCATGCAAACGACGAACCTGGACAAGTTTTCAAGTTGTCCAGGGTTGTCGTTTGCGTGCAACGTTACCCTTGGACACATTCAAATGTGTCCAAGTTTAACGTTGCATGCAAACGACGAACCTGGACAAGTTTTTAAGTTGTCCAGGGGTGGCGTTGCACGACACGACGAATCTGGACACATTCAAATGTGTCCAAGTTTAACGTTGCATGCAAACGACGAACCTGGACAAGTTTTCAAGTTGTCCAGGGTTGTCGTTTGCGTGCAACGTTACCCTTGGACACATTCAAATGTGTCCAAGTTTAACGTTGCATGCAAACGACGAACCTGGACAAGTTTTTAAGTTGTCCAGGGGTGGCGTTGCACGACACGACGAATCTGGACACATTCAAATGTGTCCAAGTTTAACGTTGCACGCAAACGACGAACCTGGACACTCTTAGTTTTTGAACAGACTGTACACCGGGCTCATCAAATTCTCAGTCTCGCTCGGATCGGTTGGTAAACTCTGAATGAGCTTCCTAAAACAGAAATGCCGTGAATACGCCTTATTGTTACAAGGCTTCTTTCTAACACATTGTTACTAATACACTGTGTTGTAGTGACTCATAGTCCGCGAAACACATTGCACATAAATTCGGAAATTTAATTGCATGTTTATTTGGTCGTTGTCAATGTTTGCTGGACATTAATAAAAATTTAAAACTTATGGGACCTGGATACACCGTGTCCCAAATGGATGGTTCAAATCTACAGCTTTTGTTAAATATACGTGTTGCTAAGTGTCGTAAAAAATTAATTAAGGCTCATTTTAAAACTGCCATATTTAAGTGATTTTTAGTGCCCTTCAATAGTAATTAGCTGTCCATTGTTTTTGGCACGTTTGAATCTTCAAAACATACATATGCAATATGGAGCTGCGGCTGAAATTAAAATTTGTTAATGGTTTATAGAAACGAAATATGTGGAGTGTTTTTGTCTGGGGGTTTGGCCTTGGTTTTCCAATGACTAGTTAACCGCCCGTGCTCCGCCACGGGAATATTGTCAGCAATAAAAGCAATAATAATTAACAAATACTGTTTATATTGTATATTATTTAGGGGTTATTTAATTTTTTACATGAAATAGAACTGATAGTTTGCCTGTATAAACTATTTTATGTTAATAAAACCGATATATTATTTTAACCAAATGAATGTTTTATATTAATTCGACTTTCATTTGAAAAATAAATAGTATACGAACTGGGCAATGCTGATAACCTAATAAGCAGCTATTTATGATATTTAGATTATTTGCTCAAGTATATTCCTATATTCGTCGTTATTTTTTTCATTACATTTGTTGTATGGAATAAAGATAGTCACTTAGCCTACATGTAAATCACGCATCAGCAGTTGGTCGCATTTCACGAATCTTTGACCCATACTGTGAGTAAAAGCTGTGTTTACGTCGTATACAGGGTGAGTTTTAATTGCCCCCCCCCCAACTTTTTTCTACATTTTTTAAAATATCAATCCCAGACTACTTCCAAACATTGTTGGGTACTAAGTACTTCATTTTGACAAGGTGGTCATTTCCGGCCGCCATCTTGGATCCGCCATATTGGATGCAAAATATTTTTTTCAAATGTAAAGATGGGTATGTGACCCATTATTTCGAACTAGATTTTTACCCTGATTACAATGCCACAGACCGTTTTTAAAAATCTTGAACCATTCTAAAGTTATGAGGCCTTTTTAAAACTTTATTTTTAGCCCGTTTTAACATTGTGCATGTACAAACTAAGACCATAATCTCAAAATAGTGCTAGATAAAGATAAGTATACACTACCAGTCATTGTTGACCTACTTTCACTTCGTTATGACTGATAACTTTTTTTCGGCCGCCATCTTGGATCCGCCATTTTGAAATGTGATCAATTATTTTAAATATGAAGGGGGTGTTGTGACCCATCATTTCGAACTACTTTTTTAAGCTGAACCCAATTTCATGATCCGTTTTTCATTTTCATATTTTTATTTTGAAATATTGACATTTTCAACAAAAAAGTTGCAATATTTCATAAATAAAACTTGATAACAAAAAACGGATTGCGGCGTTGAGTTTAGCTTAAAAAAGTAGTTTGAAATAATGGGTCACAACACCCCCTTCATATTTAAAATAACTGATCACATTTCAAAATGGCGGATCCAAGATGGCGGCCGAAAAAAATACATCCGTCATAACCAAGTGAAAATAGGTCGACATTGACTGGTAGTGATTACTTATCTTTATCAAGCACTATTTTGAGATTTTTGTCTTAGATTGTTAATGCACAATGTTAAAATCGGCTAAAAATAAAGTTGTAAAAAGGCCTCATAACTTTGGAATGGATCAAGATTTTTAAAAATGGTTTGTGGCATTGTAATCAAGGTAAAAATCTAGTTCGAAATAATGGGTCACAACCTCACCTTTACATTTGAAAAAAATATTTTGCATCCAATATGGCGGATCCAAGATGGCGGCCGGAAATGACCACCTTGTCAAAATGAAGTACTTACTACCCAACAATGTTTGGAAGTGATCTGGGATTGATATTTGAAAAAATGTAGAAAAAAGTTGGGGGGGGGGACAATTAAAACTCACCCTGTATATAAAGTTGGGCATACTTTGTTCAATGTTAGAGGGTATCAACGGTCCAATTTGATGGAAAAGGAGTCGTGGATTTTAAAACTATATAGACTACCAGTCTACCACTACCAGAAAGATGTTGATTCAAGTGAGACTTAGAACTGGCCATTTCAAATGCAGATTTGTATTATATTTTACTCAAATAGTTTTTTGTCTCTTTTGACCCTTAATACTTTTTTATAGTCGCTGTTGATAAGATTTTCCATAAACTCAAAGATGTTCATAAACAAGCAACCTACAACAGTTTACTTATTCTCCATAAAAATAACATGGGAATTTTAAATAAAATTTTTTTGAATTTTCTCCGTAACCATTAGGCGCATAATAATGCTTCAATATACTAAATTTTTTTTTAAGCTCTACAAAATGGTTTGGAAAGAAATTGCTAAATTTTATGTTTTTTGGGTCAAAAACGGGAAAAACCTATTTTTACCCCATAAAACCCCCCGTAAACCCCCGTTCCCATGGTCCGATCATGCTGGAACGCGAACTCGTTCAAATAAACGTAGGTTTACACGTTTGTACCAAATTTCATCAAAATCGGATAATTTTTGCTCGAGTTATCATGCTAACGGACACACACACACACATATATATATATATATATATATATATATGAATTTGAACGGATGGTGTTTTTGGCCTCTAGGGACCTCAAAACGAAAAAAAAATCTGTCCCGCGTCCAGGTCTTACCATGAGTACTACGGTAATAGCTTATTCCCTATATGGGAAATTCGCTAAAATGAAGCAAACAGATGTTTTAGATTTTAACGTTTTCGTGGCAAAACAACTGCAATAGAGCAGTCAAATTGTTATGGATTATTTAATTATGTGTAAATGGATCCTGTTCGACTAAACCTGTTTCACAATGTGCAGTCTATCGTATCCTACGATCACATATCGTACCTAGAAATAATAATACTGATTCGTTTGAGGATTATTTGAACAAAGCAGCAAAATAGCAGTGATAAACAATGACAACATATCAGGAGAGAGATCGTTTGAGATCGTTAGTGAATCCACTACGGGTAATACTTTGTAAAATCGTTACGGAACTATAACTACCCCCACCACAACGAACCTGCAGACTAAAAGCTACTTTACTTTAGTCTGACTGTGTTGTCAATAAAATATCTCCTTAAAAATGAAATATTTATTCCCTATTACTATAACATTAGTTTAACGAGTTTTTATGTATGCTGCTACAGGGAAGGCTGTAAGGTGTTTTTATAGCTCAATGTTGACAGTATAGTATAAATAAATACATTTTCCAAATTTGATCAAATTTTGTTTATAAACAAGCAAACAACAACAGTTCACTTATTCTCCACAAGAGTACTCTCCTAGGGCTCTGCCCTGCCTGCCTTAAGCGTTTCTACGTTATTCTTATGAATACGCTTAATATTGGAATTTTCACATGTATAACGTAATTTATTATATTATATCGTATAAATTTATACGAAGAGTAATTTGAAAATGATCAGGCTGCAGATCTATCGAAATTGTGTTTATTTATTCGTTGGTTCTTTTCATTCAGTATATCTATGGAACATAATAATTATTATTCTCTCTCGTTGCGAAGCACGGATATAGCACGGACGTAGGGGGTGGTGAAGAAAATAATAAAGGTGAGCAGTGTTGAGTGTGGGAATTGATTAATGTATCTGCAATGCTAAATGCTATGGGAAGAGACTGTAGACTGTAGGTTAAAATGGTTACGAAGCACGAATCGATACATATTTTCGATACATGCAATCGTTTACAATAGAAATTTACAACTGAGTTGACAACAGCTGATTTTTACTCCATAGAGGCTAAAAATGATTCTTACTCCCTAAAGAGTAGAAATGCTACTTAAGACCCGCAACGCATGCATTAAAAACGACTGTTTTTATGTAGTATGGCAAAACAATATATTATGAACCCTTGATGATTCCGCTCAATTTTGTGGATGCTTCTGCAAACGCCACCTAGTAGTTTAAGCCTACCATTGTCAAATGGCCACCTCAGCATACAAAAGTGTCATCATGAAATGGCTAACAAAATACTAAAAGCTTTTTGGTTATTAGAATTTGTAAGAAAATTGTAGTGGAACATATAAACTTAGTTCCAGATCATAACAGATGTTGCATTTGAGACTAAATCTTTAGGATGCTGTTTGACTTCTGGCCAATTAATCATACATTTAAATAGCTCATAATGTATTTGGAAGAATTAATAAATATTTACCACTAGGCCTTCCATTGTAGCGAGAGAAGTGTCTTGCTTGCGCACTCAAACACAAAAATGAACAACTTAAATAAGTAAAATTAATTATGAGAAATATCCAAATATAAACTTTCAATCCTAGCCAAAAAACAGTAACTAACTGAGAGAAACTTATCTTACACATTGGACAAAAACAGCGTGGAAGTTCAGAATAGACTTTTAAACATCAAAGAATTTATTTCCCTCTCCCAAAACGTAAAAAATTTTGTTGTTTACAAATACCGCAACAATTTCAATCACGTTTTGAAATAAAAGCCAAACCAAGTGACATAAAAAAAAAATTGTCCTTACATAACGGATTTAATTAATCGCAAGTGCAGAATGTGTAACCGCAAATGAAATTAAATAACTTGGCATCATCCAGGTCAGGAACTGGAGATTCTTTGTGTATCAAATAGTTCCTGATTTTTGATAACCGGGAAAAACATTGAATCAGTGTTGTTTAGGGCTGGGAAACTTACATTTTTTTAAATCATTGTCGTCACTGGCTTACACAAATTAGGTTTCCACTCATTGACGGCGCTTACTGATTTTATATACAGGGTGATTGATATAAGTGTGCCAGCCGTTTTATTTGAAAACTATAAGAGATATCAAAAAAAGTTAAATGGTAAGTGCCTTGGATTTTTTATTTAAAAAATTGTAGTCAAGTCAAAAAAATTATTTTAGCCGCCATTTTTCCAATATGGCCGCCAACTTTGATTTTTCTTATGGAACACCCTGTATTTTATGATGTATTCTGGTAGAAAATGTAATTTTAAGACGATTTTATTCTTGTTATTTTTTTCATAAACCTAACCGTTTCAAAGATAATAATGGTTAAAGTTTTGAAATTTTTGCATGAGAAAGAGTTTCGATACAGGCCTAAGCAATCATGCCAGCTATTTTATTCGAAAACCATTCAAAATTTCACAACTTAAACCATTATTATCTTTGAAACGGTTAGGTTTATGAAAAAAATCACAAGAATAAAATCGTCTTAAAATTACATTTTCTACCAGAATACATCATAAAATACAGGTTGTTCCATAAGAAAAATCAAAGTTGGCGGCCATATTGGAAAAATGGCGGCTAAAATAATTTTTTTGACTTGACTACAATTTTTTAAATAAAAAATCCAAGGCACTTACCATCTAACTTTTTTTGATATCTCTTATAGTTTTCAAATAAAACGGCTGGCACACTTATATCAATCACCCTGTATACTTTGCTATGGTGAAACCGTAGCAAATTCCTTAAGTAATTAAATTCTACATTTTCGTGTGTATGTCTGTTTGTGACGCATTAATGCCTTTATTACTCAGTGTTTCACGAAAAAGTCAAGAGCACTTTTGTTAATGAAAATGTCAAATTGGATAAAGTGTTCAATGGTGAGGACTACACTATCGCCGTGCGTAGAACGGGCACTTAGCTAGTTTTAAATAAACACGATTTACACGTAAAACAATCTACATATGTTTTATAGGTTAACTAGAGTTCCAGATTAATAGTTTAGTTTACCTCAAACATGATTGTTTTATTTTCGTTAGACATATTTTTAATGAGATGCAGTAAGAAAACTAACCTCTTAACACTTGTATAAATGTGCTCCAGACTCAGAACATAAAGTAAAGACCATGACATTTTTTTTGCAAGTCCTTAAAATCAGCATTATAAAATACATTATACAGCAGAAAATCACATCTTAGAGTCTTCGGAGTGTTTATTTGCAGTTTTATGTATACAAAAATATGTACTTATTTCTAACAGTAGATTTATTATTAGTGGAATTCATTAGTTTTGAATGGACGTAACCTTTTTTGGCCTAACACAAAACTGTATGATGCGTCTAATTGGTAGAGGAAATCCGATGTTAAATATAGGCCAATAAACTATCAAATATGTGATTAACCGTTATAACATAAAGTCTTAGGCCTATAATATGGTGCAGCTTTAAAAATGATAATACTGTAATGATACCATTTTTAAATGCAGAATTTTTATGTTGGTAATTTTTACTGTGTCAATAATGCGAGTTTATTTAGGCATACAATGGTTTTCAATTACTTTTGTGCAGTAACACAAAATGTGTGAAAATGTGCAAATAGCACCGATACTTTTTAAATAAACCTGAACTACTATTTATTTTTTATTAAGTCACGTTTGAAGATAGAAGCTACGTTTCATATTAGTTATGTATGGACAGCATATAAAATATTTACCTGCTAATAAATAGAAAGTCTGGTCTTAATACACACATTCCAATCAAATATAATTTTATGTGAAATGAAGAGGCTTGAAAACCAAACAGATATTTTGAAATAGTCGCCCGAAACTATATTAGGATTGACAAAGTAAGACGTATATGTAATCTTATTAATACTGTCATGATTATTTCATTCATATTTAATCCATAATGTCCGGAAAATTAAAAATAATACTAAGCTATGAAAACAGAAAAAGTATAGTTCAACTGATCTGAAAGATTGGTGACGAACATGGACAACGCAAAACGAAAGCCTGAGGGATGCATTTTCTTTATCCTAAAGGCGGTTCCAGACATGCGCCAGTCATCAAGCACGAAATATTAACTTTCAGCGATTTAGTTGTATTGCTATTCACCGATTAAAAAGTAGACTTATACTACACACATGTGTTGTTTTCCGAGCAAGTGTTAGTTTTTCCGTCCGTAGGGAATAGAAAATATTCGTTTACTTTTAATTATGCAAAAATACCGACTATGTGCAACACTACGTCACAGTGGTGGATAGTTGTACGAAAATGTAACCGTAAAATCTGAAAACAGCCAGCTTTATTACCTAAAACATACGGGATATTGCAGTGAATCTATCCACTAGTGTGACGTCATGAACCTTCAGCATGGCGTGTTTTTCTAGTGGGGCCTTGGTCGAAATCCCAAACAATGGACTTTGACAGGTAGAATGTACAGTCAGGTCCCAAAACAAGAGACTTAAGACAAATGTCCAGATTTGTCGTTGCACGCAAACGACGAAACTGGACACATTCAAATGTGTCCAAGCTTAACGTTGCACGCAAACGACGAACCTGGACACATTTATAAGTTGTCCAGGGGTGGCGTTGCACGACACGACGAATCTGGACACATTCAAATGTGTCCAAGTTTAACGTTGCATGCAAACGACGAACCTGGACAAGTTTTTAAGTTGTCCAGGGTTGTCGTTTGCGTGCAACGTTACCCTTGGACACATTCAAATGTGTCCAAGTTTAACGTTGCATGCAGACGACGAACCTGGACAAGTTTTTAAGTTGTCCAGGGGTGGCGTTGCACGACACGACGAATCTGGACACATTCAAATGTGTCCAAGGGTAACGTTGCACGCAAACGACAACCCTGGAAACTTAATCTGTCCAACTTTAACGTAGTCCGCGTGTGTCGTTGTCCAAGTTCGGCGCGGTCCCCATACTCCACTAGACCGTCCTTTAATGCAAGAACTGTTTTTGTGGTAATATAATTAACTCAGTGTCAAAAACTAAAAGCACATAATTTTGTTGTAAACCAAAATTAAATTCAATATTAACCTCATAGAGTCCACTTCATTTTAAAAATCCTTCAACAGTTTAGTATCCCATAATGTAACTGTAACTCTTATAAAAAAAAATACATTGATAATTTTCTTGAAAAAGGTCCACTAGTCACCACATGAAGTGACAATAATGTGCTAACCCTTGTATGAGCAGTTAGTCTGCCATACCCAATGTATATGTGTTATCTGATAGGTTTAGTAACAATCTAAGTAAGTGTGGTAAAGCTTTATATTTTTTCTAAAAGTCTTCACTGTTCACTAGATGGGGTAAGAATAATCTAATCCCTTATATACTGTACTGTAAGCTATCTTGGTCAATCTAGTTTTAATATGTATAAGTTTTTCTTTTAAAATTTTCCTGAACAAGGTTTTACTTGTCACCACGACATGGGGTGAAAATGATGTTCCATCCCTTGTCAACCCAATAAAGATATTAAAATAAATTTGTATGATTTCTTTTTTAATCTGTCCGAGTCAAAACTCATACTATATCTTATTTTTGGGGAACAGGGAAGACCGTTGATAGATATTTAGCTTGATAATTCACATATTATTTGTTAAAGATTATACGTTTATATAACTCGGACATAAAACTAATGTCACAATTTTCCATTTTTTACGCACGAGCCGTAGGTGAGTGCATAATAAAAGCACGCTGTTTTGTGTTGTTTGGTTTAAATCCTGGTTTGCGACAAAGTAAAAACTGAGCGGCAAAGTAAATGCAGCAATTAGCAGTTTTCCGTACTATAATCAGTGCAATGAATCCCACTTTGACGGCTGTAGGAAAAACTAATTGAAATAACATGGTATTTACCTTAGTGTCTTTCCTTCACTATTAAATTACACTTAGGGTACACTCAGTTAAAAATGTGCATTTACAATTACAAAAACAGAATTTATATAACACTCCACCAGCTTAACTAAACTAAACAAATTAGAGAAAACAAAAACTACCAACAGAAATACAAGTTTCTACTTTATTGTCCTTCATTCACCCCTCCCCTAAAGGATGCGACTTGCAACCGAGTAGAAAAATGAATTATCAACATTACAAGAGTAGAGTGACAATGGGCTACGAACCAGCCGGGCAGGTCTTGAGCAACAGAAGGGTGAGCCATTGTCAGCGATCAGGATAATACCGGCTGTCAGTCAGTCTTCACCCGGGATCTTCTATGGAAATGTCCTTTGTTGACACACCCACAGTCCCACCGTCGTGGGATGCTACCAGATCCTGCTGCAAAAATTAGATCGAGAACTTGATGTTTTTATTTTAGGGGTTGCAGAGTTTTAAAAGATGTTCTATTGAAACTGTTGAGTCTAACTTTAAACTAGCCGCAGAGTGGATTTCTAATAATAAGCTTGCTCTGAACAAAGATAAGACACAGTTAATAATTTTCGATCTAAGTAGAACCAGATTGAACACTCAGAGTGATACTGTTCCTGTAAAACTGCTTGGCTTTACTCTTGACTCTGTCCTAAGCTGGAGTGACCACATATACTCACTTTGTTCAAAGTTGAGTAGAGTCATTTTCCTGTTGCGTAGACTTAAAAGTGATATGCCTTTTGTTTTCCTTAAATATGCTTTCTTTGCTTTTTTCCAATCTCACACTGGGTATGGGGCTAGGCTGTGGGGTCATTCCAGCAGGACCCACAGCGTTCTTCTGTTGCAGAAAATAGCAGTAAGAATTGTATGTAATGCCCAACACCGAGCCCATTGCAAACCGATGTTCAAACTGTGTGGTGCAATGACTATTGTTAATATTTACATTTTTCAGTGCCTAGTAGCAATCAAAGATAATGAGAGTGTATTTATGACAAACGGCGACATCCATGTGTATAATACAAGGAATAGAAATAACTTTCACATGAACAGATCTAGGTTAAGTTTGGTCTTGAATTGTTATCCTGTTGCAGGTATGAAATTTTTCAATCGCCTCCCAACAGCTGTAAAAAACCTGTTAAAACTAAGTTTGTAAACACTATAAAATCATGGCTTTTGTCAAACCCTCTATATAGCTTGGATGAGTTTTATGAAGCAGATCTCTCTAGCATGATTAAAGAAAGATAACACAAGTAATGTATAGCTTGGTAAGATGCATGGTTTGATGCTTTGCAGATGCTGTTTGCTTTGAACTCTTGATTTTATTTTGTTTGCTTGCATGTTTGCTTTTTATTATTTGATGTTTGATTTGTGCATGTTGAATGTGTAATGCTTGATATGACTTAAGCCTATTGTACAGTTTGTATTGAATAGCCAAATAAAATGATTTATGATTTATTGCAAAGTAGTTTTCTGCGTATCATTGCTCCGAACAGAATGCCCCACTAAGTCGAATGCTCCGATAAAAATATCTGGTTAAGGAAATTTTCCGAAAGAATGTGCACGGTCGGTTACTGTTCTGAAAGGCACTAATCCAATTAATTAATTAATGCGATGTTGATCAGTTGAATCCAGTTATTTTGTAATGGGGCGCATAAGATTATGATGTATAACTGGCTAAAATTAGCTCTTATGTTGGAGTCTATCTTCACCTTTAAACTATAAAAAAATACAGAACTTGTTTTTGTGTCCTGTGTAAAATATCTAATAATAGGCCTATTATTATAGTCCAAATGTTTATTATAACAGTTCATTCTTACACTGTTCTTCACACTTTAATTTGATTGACACGTTCCACGCAAGTTCAACTTCAACGGACGAATTCAACGTTAAAGACGACACCAATCTAAAAAAAATCCATTTTGGAAAGCACTACTAATTGTACAAAATTGTAATGTAACAAAATATGCCTAATTTTCCTTCCCAGAACATCTCAACTCTATGTGTTTGTGTTTGTCGTCTCGCTCAGCGACAAAGCCAACTCTATGTAATGACGAGTCAACATTTAATTTGACAATATCCTGAGTAGCGGTAACTAAACTCGACGCTAATACAAACATCCCTCGACACTCGCACACACAATCGTACCCCACATATACATAAACACTCACACGCACATCATCAGACCCATACGATTGCTAAATCTATATATTTAATACACAGTTGTAACACTGTTTTCTCAGTAATTACTGGACCGATCTACAAGATTTATGTCTCAAATTAAAGGGGATAGTGTGTAGATTTGCCGAACTTCCTTAGAACTTACGTTTTTTCTAAGGGCTACGACCTACAGCCCTTTAAAGGTCGAGTCAATACAATTCTTATTGAAGAATATAATACACAGTTTATAATTTATTCGTCAGCTGTTTAATGTTTGTCAGACATTTGCTATTATTTTTATAACCTCACTTTCAGTATGCAATTTTATTAAACTTGGAGTTTCTGTTTATAAACACACGATTTTGATCAAGGAAAGTGTATTTGTTAACTTATTTTTGAAATGTTTTAGTTTTCCTGCAAAGTGATCTGAAGGAAAGTGGTAACTGAGTTTAAGTTTGAGTATGGAATGTGAAATAATACCCATAGTAGGGAACGGAAACTAATTGTTTTGATCACTATAATTTATTCTCTACGGCCACCAGAATAACCATGGGGAAATCCGCTTGCTACATATAATTGCTAATGAGTGGGAAACATACAAACATTTTATAGTTGGTGACGAATCTTACTCAAGATCAGTGTTAGACGTTCAGTGGTACCAAACTTTACCTTCTCAAGATGGCGAGTACGCTGGGATACGTGGAACTACAATATATCAATGAATTTTTTTTCAAGTAGGCCTACACAGGGAAGTTGCTTGAGAAACTGTGACTTACCATTCGGTTCTGGCGAAGAAGTATGTGACTTGATGTTTAATGGCAATGTTGACTCGGGTCATTATAGCGTTATAAAACTTTATAATTAACCCCAGGGTGTGAAAAGTACAAAAAGAAAAAGGAAAGGTAATCATTAACCGGGCGTAAAGAGGCATACCGAACGAAAAAAAATGTAGAGAACCATCGAACTCAAAAGGTAAAGAGCAGTGTTGGTGTTAAATGTGCTCTGGAAGTCCCTACAAAAAAATACCAACTCTTTTGAATTGGGGTCGTTAGATTGGATTTGTCACTACTCCAAATTTATGAATTTCGAGTCAGAACAGACTAACTGGGACACAAAAATGTTTTAGTTTTCCTGCAAAGTGATCTGAAGGAAAGTGGTAATTGAGTTTGTGAAATAATACCCATAGTAGGGGACGGAAACTTATTGTTTTGATCAATATAATTTATTCCCTATAGCCACCAGAACAATCATAGGGAAATCCGCTTGCAAGTTGTACAGATAATTGCTAATGATTGGTAAACATACAAACATTTTATCGTAAGTGATTAACCTTAATGAAGATCAGTGTTCGACGTCCAAATTTTACCTTCTCGAGATGGCGAGTACGCTGGGATATTCCCTAACTATATTTGTTCGAGTAGGCCTACACAGGGAAGTTGCTTGAGAAACTGTGACTTACGATTTCGGTTCTGGCGAAGAAGTATCTGACTTGATGTTTAATGGCAATGTTGACTCGGGTCATTATAGCGTTATAAAACTTTATCATTAACCCCATGATGTCAAAAGTACAAAAAGAAAAGAAAAGGTAATAATTAACCGGGCGTAAAGAGACATACATAACGAAAAAAACATATAGAGAACCATCGAACTAAAAAGTTAAAGAGCAGCGATGGTGTTAAATGTGCTCTGGAAGTCCCTTCTAAAAAATACCAATTTTTTTAAATTGGGGCCGTTAGATTGGATTCGTCAGTACTGCAAATCTATGAATTTTGAGTCAGAACAGACTAACTGGGATATATTTTTTCCTTATGTTGTCACAAGGGGAAGGTAAAATGAACTCCTTATCAACATTTTGAGTTTATGGAAAATCTTATCAACAGCGACTATAAAAAAGTATTAAGGGTCAGAAGAGACAAAAAACTATTTGAGTAAAATATAATACAAATCTGCATTTGAAATTGCCAGTTCTAAGTCTCACTTGAATCAACATCTTTCTGGTAGTGGTAGTCTACATAGTTTTAAAATCCACGACTCCTTTTCCATCAAATTGGACCGTTAATACCCTCTAACATTGAACAAAGTATGCCCAATTTTATAACGACGTAAACACAGCTTTTACTCACAGTATGGGTCAAAGATTCGTGAAATGCGACCAACTGCTGATGCGTGATTTACATGTAGGCTAAGTGACTATCTTTATTCCGTACAACAAATGTAATGAAAAAAAAAACGACGAATATGGGAATATAGGCCTACTTGAGCAAATTATCTAAATATCATAAATAGCTGCTTATTAGGTTATCAGCATTGCCCAGTTCGTATACTATTTATTTTCCAAATGAAACTCGAATTAATATAAAACATTCATTTGGTTAAAATAATATATCGGTTTGATTAACATAAAATAGTTTATACAGGCAAACTATCAGTTCTATTTCATGTAAAAAATTAAACAACCCCTAAATAAAATACAAAGATAAACAGTATTTGTTAATTATTATTTATTTTATTGCTGACAATATTCCCGTGGCGGAGCACGGGCGGTTAACTAGTACAATTAAGGTAATAAAGTAAAATTTTTCCTGTTTTCATCCTGTTTATTTTGTAGAGGGTGAGGCATTTGGGATACTCCAGTTTATAAATAGTACAAATAGAATACTTACACCCTTAACATATATTATAGCAAGTAAAAAAAACTTATATTATGCAGTTACAACTTAATGGAGTAATTTTTTTTCTTGTTGAAACCATTCAAGTGACAAACTTAACCTACTTGAAACTCCTTTAGTACATGGAAATTCTGTCGAATATACTTTCAGAATTTCTTCAGGAATCACTCAAATTTCGTGAAGAATTCTAAGCCTCAGCTTGATCAAGTCTTTATGGAGACTTTGAAAGTAAAGCACCACTAAAAAATGCATGAATAATTAGAAAACTTTTTATAAGAGTAGTAAATGCCAGAAATAGTGACATCAAAGTTTTGACTTGTCAGAAACAGCTAGTTTTAGCCAATAAAAAATTTAAAAACAAGAAATCCTACACGATCTGTTCTTATGTTCAATCACAGTCAGTTTCAAACACGCAACCTAATGTTCCTACATCTAAATGAAATAGTAAAAGATAAATAAACAACAATGTAGAGTGAAAAAGACGGTTACACAAAAAACCTCATTTAACTACTATTGTCTTGTTCAGATGCAGAAGAAAATTGCAACCGGATGAAACCTCACAGGATTGGTAATTTGGTCAGCAATTCTCCGGTCCTCTTTGTCGTTCCGACCACATCCAGTACATTGTTTACCACAGTTCTTTGTTTCCACAAATGAGAAAACTCATCAGAATAACCAGAGATGTGGTGTGGCGGCGGTCACTCAGCTGATCCTGGAACTCTGGGTAATCAGCTGATTGTTGTAGACTGGCTACAGGGTGTGTAAAAGAATACTAGGTATTTGGAAAATCTTTGGTAGAAAAGAGCGTTCCAGTTTGTTCTTTGCCTAAAAGTTGGAGCAGCCACGATAATTTAAATAAAGACAATCATCGAGTTAACACCTCAGTTGAAGCCATTTACAAATCTCTAAACAATAAAGAACTAGACAATGAGGCCTAATCTCTATCTTAACCCAGAAAATGAGCCATTTCCAATTTTTATAAAATCATGATCTACTTTATATCCAGCGAGTGGATATCCTACACTCTTTGATGCTAGTTTTAAAAGTTAAAAGTTAGGTTAGTTAACTCTTTAACAAAAACCTAATACATCTGAGCAAAGAGTAGTTGTTTTTTACACTGGAAATTTGTACTTTCATGAATCACATAGGTACAACAAGTTTTGTTTGTTCGTTATTATAATATATCTAAGTAACGTGGTGGTTTTAGTGCCTACCAGATCATAAGGTAGTCGTTTTGCACCTTCCGGGCCTTTTTGCACAGAATGGGGAAAGCCACCAGATCGGACTGTCTGTACTGCCCCGGCATTGCAGGCATGGCCGAGCACACCTTCTTTTGCGACAAGTAGCATGTCCACCGAGCCTCCTTGATCTCAGAGATCGGCGTCGATATTAGTCCCGACAACATCGTTGGAGCGGGGGAGGGAACCTGGAACTGTGAAAAGCAGTTCATCGAGGCCATACCTCGGGATAAGAACGTCAATCTTGAACGGCCATAGTTTTCTGAGGAAATAAAAAGAAAAGCTCTAGAGGCGTAGTTTAAAAGGCCTAGCCCGAACTAATGTGTTAAACAGTTCCAGGCTAGTGTCCTAGGAGATTAGGGTTTTTTTTAGCTGGTAGTCCGGGGACATTGAGCCCGCAGGAGTCCGGCACAACTGAGAGACCATCTCACAGTCAATATACAACTCGCCTTTGGCTCGTTGTTCCCCAGGCCCCCTTTTTTGGTTGGGGGTAAGTACAAATGAGCCACTGGGGACAGGGCGCAAGACCTACAATCGTGCCAAATATCAGATATCCAGTTAATCTAGAAATGGGTAAACGTGATTAAGACTTATGCACTTGTAAGAATAACATTAGCTAGGGAGGGAAATACGAGATTACGGGGGGTTAAAATTTAAAAATGTCACTTTTTGGAATTTTCCCGGGGTTTGGGCACTAGACCTACAACCACCAAAAATTTCAATTCTCTAGCACCTCTAGAAGTGGTCTAGAATTTGTATCACCCGTGAGTAAGTGAGTTACACATCGGGAAAGCTAATCTAAAAATGGGTAAACGTGATTTAGACCGATGCACCTGTAAGAATAACATTGGGGGGGGGGAGGAATTCGATATTTAAATATACAATATTAAATATTGATTGCTGATATTGATAATTGATTGAAATATATTCATACAAATAGTTTTAACAAACCAAGAGTACCCTTTCTTATACACCATCAAATATGTTTTTGTCCATTTTTTTACTGGAGACAACTTAAACATAAGGATAGAATGTCTAGTTGTATCAATAGTCAAATAATGGACTTATTAATTTGTAACTAACAATTTTTGGTTTTTGAGTATGTTCTTCTGCAATATACCCTTACTCCACAGCTATGATAACCATGGGTGAAGTGAATAAAAAGTAGTACATACTACATAGTTCGTACTACGTAGTTCTAGCACTTGCTCAAATCTATGTGAATAAGAATTAGCTAGAACTAGGTAGTAAGTACTAGGGGTTCCCTAAATGATGTAGTATGTACTATCCTCTTAGTACGTACTACCCCCTAGTACGTACTCATAATCAAGTCACAACTGGCGCGGGGCGATAATCTGTTTGCCATTTCTGTCTGCGCCTGCAGTTTTCTCAGTCGTGTTGATCAAATAGACCTAGTATTTGGTTAACTGCGTTTGAGGACGATTTTGATGGCGTTGACCAAGTTTTGCAAGGGGATGAAGCTACGAAATAAACATTTCTATTACTTTGAGAAATCCAAAATTCCGGGCGTGGTAAAGGGGAAAACAGTGTGAAGTTGAAAATGTTAGGTGATACAACAAAACACTTGGTAAAGATTTTAATCTAGTTAAACTCAAAAAGTTATTAGATAGATTGAAAAATTCGGTGAGGGAAAAAACAGGGAATTGTTACGGTAAATACTACGACTGAGCTTGGAGAGGGGAAAAAACTTGTTGGTAAAAAAATCAACAATACGATTCTCAAATCACAGTAATTGCTTACAGTTACCAACATTTCTTATTTCAAGGTACAATTTCCTGTTATGTACTCTTGTATAAACATCGCCATCTTCGCAAACTACCAAACTGAAGCATGCCCATGAGCGTACTACATAAAAATGAAGTAACTACTATGCGGGCCGGTTTTTATTCACCGAAAAAGCCTAGTAGATACTACGTTCCCTAAATGACGAAGTATGTACTAGGGGTAGTACGAACTAGCATTTTATTCACCTGCAAGATGTAGTTTGTACTAGGGGCTAGTATCAACTAGAATGTTTATTCACCGAAAACCGAGTAAATACTACAAAAAGAAGTACGTACTACCAAATACTACCTTTTATTCACCTCACCCAATGCCCTCACTCCCCCAGTCTATTACATGACAGGTGGGAACCTAGCTCTGTTTACAATCAGATGCGCCGCTAAAGATCGGATTGCACCAATTGGAGCGCACCTGGTTTGGACCGTTCACACACAATGCCACGTCACTATTGTCTCCATTGATTATTGTTGTATTGTTCGATTCAATTTATCGGCCGACTCGCCAGCATTGTCATGCCGTCATGCTGCTATCTACAGATATTTGCATTCAAACTGAATTCTTATAGTTCGTGGTCGGTCGAGTTGAAAGTGGCTTCACGTTTGTGTTTAAAAGCTACTGTTTTGTAATCTCTAAATGGTGCTTGTGCTTATCTGTAAAAGCTTACCGTTTTAAGTGGTCACTGTTTATTCTATACATTCTATTGTGTTTGTCTTCCTAGTTATTTGTTTTGTTGAGGTTGGTACGTTTGCTTGTCTCTAACACTACTGTTTTGATGTCATGGAAGATGTGCTGAAGTCTTCATTTGTGAAACTATCATAAAATCCCCATTCTTTAGTTCCACACAGACCTTCAACAAGACCTACCATTGATAAACCTACCAAGACATTCATAGAAGTACTAAGAGGGAGATGTCCTGAAGTCTGCATTTGTGAAACTATCATGAAATCCCCATTATCCAACCCCACACAGACCTTCAACAAGACCTGCTATTGATAAACCTACCAAGACAATCATAGAAGTACTAAGAGGGAGATGTCCTGAAGTCTGCATTTGTGAAACTATCATAAAATCCCCATTATTTAACCCCACACAGACCTTCAACAAGACCTGCTATTGATAAAACTACCAAGACATTCATAGAAGTACTAAGAGGGAGATGTCCTGAAGTCTGCATTTGTGAAACTATCATAAAATCCCCATTCTTTAACCTCACACAGACCTTCAACAAGACCTGCTATTGATAAAACTACCAAGACATTCATAGAAGTACTAAGAGGGAGATGTCCTGAAGTCTGCATTTGTGAAACTATCATAAAATCCCCATTATTCAACCTCACACAGACCTTCAACAAGACCTACCATTGATAAACCTACCAAGACATTCATAGAGGTAATAAGAGAGAGATGTCCTGAAGCCTGTATTTGTGAAACTATCATAAAATCCCCATTCTTTAACCCCACACAGACCTTCAACAAGACCTACCATTGATAAACCTACCAAGACATTCATAGAAGTACTAAGAGGGAGATGTCCTGAAGTCTGCATTTGTCAAACTATCATAAAATTCCCATTCTTTAACCCCACACAAACCTTCAACAAGACCTACCATTGATAAACCTACCAAGACATTCATAGAAGTACTAAGAGAGAGATGTCCTGAAGCCTGTATTTGTGAAACTATCATAAAATCCCCATTCTTTAACCCCACACAGACCTTCAACAAGACCTACCATTGATAAACCTACCAAGACATTCATAGAAGTACTAAGAGAGAGATGTCCTGAAGCCTGTATTTGTGAAACTATCATAAAATCCCCATTCTTTAACCCCACACAGACCTTCAACAAGACCTACCATTGATAAACCTACCAAGACATTCATAGAAGTACTAAGAGAGAGATGTCCTGAAGCCTGTATTTGTGAAACTATTATAAAATCCCCATTCTTTAACCCCACACAGACCTTCAACAAGACCTACCAGAATTGTTAAACCTACCAAGAGATTCATAGAAGACATTTAAGAGGGAGATGTTCTGAAATCTGCATTTGTAAAATTATCATAGTTCATTTATTTGGCTGTTACCTGATTTTGTATGTTATTGTTTTAGGTTTGCTTTATGTTTGGTTTAATGTGAATATATTGGAAGAGGTTTGCATTACAAAAATAGTTATTAGTTTAGTATCTTTAAGGTCAAAACAATTGAATTTCCAACAAGAAAAAATATTTATCTAGCTGTAATTTGAAGGCAATTATCTGTCCATGGAAACATCCACTTGTAAAATACTTATGAGCTTTTACAATTTCGATAAATTTTCATTGAACAGATATTTTATCATATCGTCACTGTAAGTGCAAAAGGTCGTATGTCAAAATTTTCAATTTTTTTTTATTTGTGCTAAATGTGCCAAATAATGTCCCACACCTGCTGGCAAAACATCTTATGTCAACAGCTGATATGTTTAGAGCTAGATTATAGTTACAAAAAGACGTATGTTTTGGTAGCTGATCTTTGTTACTGCAAAAAGTCTTATGTCTGTATGGATCAAAAGGTGCTTTGCTGTGCATGTTGCATTACTCTTTTCATTAAGTTTTATAGTGAATTTCATAAACTACAGTATTATTTTGTCTTTAGAATTTATCCTTGAATAGTTTTATTTGTTATTTGACTGATTTTCATAGATCTCCATGATACAAAACAGAAGAATCTGCACACTATTACAGGTGAGTGTTTTTAGGTTATGTTTATTTTTGTATAAAATGCATGAAAAACAATGGTAAAGCTGTAAGCTGATCAAACAAGTTTAAAGAATTGATGTTTGAGTAAGTCAAACAGGCACTACAGAGTTAATTTTTATTTTTAGCCATGATTTTCAAAAGTTTTCATTAAATCGCAAAAGGTCGTATGTAATTTTTCTGCATAGGACATGCCTAACTACAACTGAGGATTGAACATAAGTCTTTTTGCAACTAAGTTTTAAACTAAGTTTAAGCAATTTAATTCCATTAGAAATATTAATGAAACTGTAAAACTCCATGCCAAGTTTTTAGCCTTTATTATTTTTTTTTTTTTTTGGCTTCAACTACCTTAATGGTAAATCTTATTTTAAGCTTCCTAATCGATTCGGAATTTTTCAAATATTACCAAATCATTTTGTCTGATTTCATGCAGTTATTTCTTATCCTAGGCTTAAAGAGAGGATTGAAGGTGGTATAATTTTTTAAAAGAAACTTTACTATTGTTTTTATAAGGCAATAAACAATTTTTTCAAAACCTTTGATGCTTTTTGAAACTAAATTAGTATGAACCTACAAACACCCTACCGTACTTGGGTTTATATCGCCTGTCATGTTTTAACATAGAAAATAGGCCTAGTTTTTGTGGATTCAGAAGGTTTTATAATGGAGTTTATTAACTGCCTAAAATCATTAGGCCTATTCAAAGTATTCTTACGATTCAATTAAAAAACAAGTAATTCATCTGTCACAGGACTTAAATCACTGCAGGCGTCAGTACTATGATAGCATTAATAATTTAAACTCTGCACCTAACAGTTTGCGTTACAGTGGCTCGTTTTTGTTTCAGAAGAATGTTACGGAGGGGGAAACTTATGGTAAATTTGGCCAATGAAAAACAAAAACTCAACAAATTAGAAGATGAAAAATTGCATGTTCAAGATGTCCTACCTGCTGCTGCTAACAACTTGTCATGCCTTATTAATACCCAAGATTTACATCTTACTACTGTTCCGGTTGTCTTAGAAGATGAAAGTTTACCTGATGTTCAAGATGTCCTACCTGTTGCTGCTAACAACTTGTCATGCCTTATTAATACCCAAGATTTACATCTTACTACTGTTCCGGTTGTCTTAGAAGATAAAAGTTTACCTGCTGTTCAAGATGTCCTACCTGCTGCTGCTAACAACTTGTCATGTCTTATTAATACCCAAGATTTACATCTTACTACTGTTCCGGTTGTCTTAGAAGATAAAAGTTTACCTGCTGTTCAAGATGTCCTACCTGCTGCTGCTAACAACTTGTCATGTCTTATTAATAACCAAGATTTACATCTTAATACTGTTCCGGTTGTCTTAGAAGATAAAAGTTTACCTGCTGTTCAAGATAACATACCTGCTGCTAATAAGCCAATATCTACTGCTGCTAAAAACAGGGTATCTCTTATTGATATTGATGATGGAATTGATTTTATTAACTTAGGAAATGCAGCTTTGTCTGAAAAAAATGTGTCTGTAGACAGCTCTTACTCTGTAGCCGTAGAAAAGATCAATTTTGAAGAATCAAACTTTACTAGTAATGAGTTAGATTATCAGAACTTTGGGTCCAGCTACAACAGACCAAGTCGAATCAAGAAGGATAGAGGTTTGGAAAAAATTAAGAATATTTTAGAATCCTCTGGTAACAGCATTAATGAGCCTCTTTTCTCGTCGGACTCTGACGAGTATAAACCAGATTCAAGTTCTTGCGATGAAGATGATTTTGTTACCCCTCGTGTTAGGAAGAAACAAAATTTAAAACAAACGAGAAGTTCAAACATTGTGAGGCAACGAGTCATCAAGACCAATAGAAAATCAGTCCAAGAAAATGTGGCAGTTGCTGAGGATGAAAATCGCCTATTGGAAGTGGAAATACCTGACACAAGAGAACCTTTGGGAGAGGTAGCTGAGGACAATAATGATTCTAATGTGGTAGAAGCTTTGGTTCCTGCTAAAAGAAAACGAAAGAGAGGTGAAGATATTGATCCTAATCAATGGGCAAGGAAATTAAATGCAGATAAAAGAAGAAAAGGGGATAAGTATTTAGGACTAAAAAAACAAGAGAATGGTAAGTATGAACTTGCAGTTGAAAAAGAAGACAGAAAGTTAAAAAAACGGTGTACTTGTAAAAAAGTAAAGATGTTTGCTTGTACAACAATTTCGGAAACAGAAAGAGAAAAGATTTTCAACAACTTTTGGAAGAAGATTGAAAGTTGGGAAGCTAAGAAGGCTACAGTTGTTGGTCTGGTAGACAAATCCAAACCAGATTTTAGGCGTGGGAGTACAGACATTGAAAATGCTCGTAAAAATATCTCTTTCAAGTACCATCTCAAAGTGGAAGATAAAAGAATAAGAGTGTGTAAAAACATGTTTTTAAACACATTCTCTCTTGGAGAAAAATCCGTCAGAGCTTGGGTAATGAAAGCAGCCCTGGACAACCCCTTATGTCAGGAAGATTTTGATATCGACGATCCACAGCCTGTTACAGGTTTCAATGTTCAGACAAAGCCTACTAAAGACACTGAAAAAAGAAATGAAATCAAACAGTTTTTAGACTCATTGCCGAAAATGGAGTCTCACTATTGTCGTGCCAACACAACTAAAAAATACTTAGAGCCAATGTGGGAAAGCAAATCACAACTGTTCAGAGAGTACGAACGTAACTGCCACGAAAAAAATGTTCAGCCAGGATCTAGGGCTCTCTTCCACACAGTATTTCAATCTATGAATATAGGATTTTTTCTTCCGAAGAAAGATCAATGTGAAACATGTTTAAAGTACCGTTTAGGAAAGGTTTCCGAGGAAGACTACCAGAAACACCAAAACAGAAAAGTGGAAGCAAGAAACGAGAAAGAAAATGACAAGATTAGAGCTTTGAATTCCAATAATATTTCGGTGTATGCAGTTGATGTACAGAAAGTTCTTACTTGCCCAGACATAAAAGCTTCTGTAGCGTACTATAAGACAAAGTTAAAGGTACATAACTGGAGTGTTTATAACTTAGGCACACACGAAGGGACATGTTATGTATGGCACGAAGGAAATGGCAGCTTGGATAGTAATGTATTCGCTTCAATGTTGGTGCGGTTTTTGACTAAAGAACTAGAAAAGAATCCTTGTGTCACTGAAATAATTATTTGGAGTGATGGGTGCACCTACCAAAACAGGTGTGAGACTGTTGCTAATGCACTCCTCTACTTCGCAATAAAGAAAAGTGTAACTGTTTATCAGAAATACTTAGAGGTCGGACATACTCAAATGGAAGTCGACTCTATGCATGCTGTGATTGAAAAAAAACTGGCAAAGCAGGAGCATTATGTTCCTGCAGACTTTATAAGAGCAATCAGGGCTGCAAGGGTCAATCAAAGTCCCTACTTGGTTGAGAGTTTAAACTACAGAGACTTTTTCAACTACAGCGATGGATATTATAAAAGTATCCGCCCTGGATCAAAAAAAGGAGATCCTTATGTCACCGATTTGAGATGTCTGAAGTATGCAACAGATGGGCACATCTTCTACAAAGTAGATCTAAAAGAAGAGTGGACGGAGCTGCCTAAAAGACCGAAATCGATATCTGAAATCTTCAAAGAGATCAAACCTCTTTATACCCAACCACTACCAATTAAGGATAGAAAGTTTAGAGATCTCCAAGAACTGAAGGCCTGCTTAGAAGAAGATTACCATCCATTTTATGAAAATTTACGCCACAGTTAAAAAATGATTAATTTACTGTAAAGTTAACAATATCCCACATTGAAAGAACATTTAATTGTATTTTTCCATAGTGTAAAAGAGTTGTTCAGTCCATTAAATATGTCTCAATAATAGTCGTATGTGTAGTTATTTCCTTCAAATTAAAAAGCAAAACATCTTATGTCAAAACAAAAAAGTCGTATGTAAAAAGTTTCTTAAGATTTAGTTGCAAAACATCTTATGTATTTGAAAATCACTCAATTATTAAGTTATTACCTAAAATCTTCTACCAAATAATTATATATTTAAAAAGGATTTTAAAAAAAATACTGTACAGTTGTGTGATAATTTTTGAGAAAAATAATAAGTTTTTTTGCTCTCCTGTAAAGTACACCATTTGGACATACGACCTATTGCACTTACAGTGACGCTATGTCACCTTGAAACTGGTTGAACCCCGTTTTCCCAAACTATTAAAAATTCCTTGAGTTTCCAGTTAACAAGACGCTATATTACAATGTGTTTAAAATTATATATATTTTTTTTAAATGCCCTTCTTGAAATAAATCAATCTCATAGAATCAATTCTTACGATTCTTAGCCTCTTAACAATTTAATTAGTTTACACGACAGTGTGCTCTTCGTGAGTTATTGAACAAGCCCTAATAAAAGTGATTCGATTGAAAAAAGGTCTACACATAGAATTATGTAAAATTATGGGACAATTCATATGAGTACTGGATTAGGCAAAGCGTAAGTTTACTATCAGGTTTACTATCAGTACATGTATAAACACATAGACATATATGTACAAGAGAGGCCATTGGTGTATGACTATTTCGATGACAAACATTGCGTTAGTTGCATAATCCCAGCATAAAAGCTGTCTCCGAATTTAGTAAATCTCTCGTGTTCGCTGTTCTTTGGCAACTTTTAACTACATTAAATTATTATTTTAAGGTGATATAGACATGGAAACACCTCTAAAAGTACTAAACTAAAATCCGCATACTTTCTTTCATGACAAAATGCCTATCATTTACATGAGTTAAACATATCACCAAAACTGATGATTTAAGCTCAAGTTTGACAGGCTAAGCTAAGCTGGGAGCGCAAAGCAAGGGTAACAATTTGTTGTTTTAGTTTTTAACTTAACAAAATTTGGTTGTCCGAGGAATATCAATTTTGCAAGAAACAGGGGCTTGAAACTAAATAGATGTTTACATTTTTAGGTTAAAAGGTGGCGGGGAAACCAAGTCTTAATAATCAATTTTGTTGTAATTTTAAGCGGAAATTTGAAATTAAGTTTGGTATCAAAAGAAGATGACAAATTACATAGAAAAACTAAGAATCTGGATTATACGGATACTTATTCCGGCACATAAACTCTGATTTATAAAAATTTTCAACAAAAACTAATTTAATCATTTTTTTTTGTAATAAAATAAAAATGTCCACGTTGTGTGTAAAACGTGGAGAGAAACGACGGGTGAACAAACTCAGGTAAAGTATACAAATCCAATCTAAAGGTCTTTGTCGTCTACAAACACAGATCAGTAATTTGTTCAACAACCAACTCCAGTGGCCCGAGGTTGTAGCTTGCAGTCGCTCAAACAACCGATAGGATTTTGTTTGTTCTTTGATCAGAGTTTGAGCGAGGCAAAGAATTCGGTTGTTAATTTAGTCTTCTCTTTGTACAGAAAGATTTTACTTTGAGGCGGAACACATTGGCAATATTTGTATTGAATGTTTGTTTTAAATGGGTAGAGGATATTTAAACTGACTTTGACTGGAAGCAAATCGTCAGTTGCAGATATTGGATAAATCAATAAAATAAATGTACTTGTAATTTATATTTATTTTCCCAGAGTTAAAAACTATATAAATAAAAAAAGTTGCACTCTTGTACTAAGTGTGGACTGAATAAGTGACATATTGCGTTGGTCGACAGTTACTATCAATTTTGAAATGAACAATTATGCTAACGGAATGGACTTTCTTTGATTTTTTATTCAAAAGAATATGCTCAAAGGTGACCTTTTTATATGCCATTTGATAATATTATTGTAAATTAACCTCCCAAACTCTCGTCTTTAAGAGAAGAAAACATTAAATTGCATTATCAAAATGTAACACCATGTTTTGCACGTTACAATTGCGGACAACGAAATAATTGGGAAAACCTTCAACACTCAGTGTACGTAACCTGTATTTACAACTTTTTGTATGTAGAATGTATGTACCTCTGTAAGTATGTGAACCATTATGTATAACAGTATGGATTTTAAAACCCTATGTACGACTTTACCCTTGAAACCAAAATTTTCCATTTTGTGCATGCAGATTATATGTACCTCTCTGTATTATGAAGACTATTATGAAGACTCCTAAATCCATATTACATCTATGTATCACTGTATCTATGTTGCCTTTTTGTGTCACTGTACATGTTGAACGCCAATGTGCCACTTAGTTTATGTAAACTTTATGTACCTCTCTGTTTATATGTACCCTCTATGTACCACTGTTGTCAAATAGTTGTTAAAGTTTAAGTTAGTTAGTTTTATAAGATTAAAAGTTTGATAAAATTGGAATAAGTTGAGAGAGTTTGATCCACAGTTTTTATATTTGTATAGTAACAATTAATTATAAGTTGAAAACAATAACAAACAAAATCCAACCAGCTGACATTTAATACATTAATTTAATCCATGTCTTTGGCACAACTGTATCTATGGAACCCCATTGTGCCATTTAGTATGTAGACTATATTTAATTCTCTGGATACTCCTTATTTGATTTCTCTGGTAGTCTCTATGTACCACTGTAGCTATGGAACCTCAACATACCCCTATCTGTATGTAGATTTTATGTACCTCTCTGTATCTATGAAGACTCTATGTACGCCTAAACCCATGTTGCATCTATGTATTACTGTATCCATGGAACTTTAACATACTACCACAGACAAAAAGAATTAAATACAGACCGACCACAGTGTTTCGTTTACCATAAGTTCTCGCGTCCACCGATTGGAGTGCCGTGTAGTTAGGGCGCTGGCTCTACTTAACTAAACGGCACTCCAAGCGGTGGACGCCACAACTTACAGTAACCGCACCACTGTTGTCGGTCTTTATTTAACTCTATTGGTCTATGATACTACTTTCTGTATGTAGACTCTTCATCCCTCTCTATATGTATGTAGCCTCTATGTACCACTGTACCTATAGAACCCAAATACAGTATACCAATTTGTGTATGTAGACTCTATGTACCTCCTAATATCTATGTACCACTACACCTATGTCCCTTATAACCCTGCATGTACGTAGACCCTACGTACCACCTCACCATTGTGTGCCACCTCTATGCAATGCACACTGAAAGGTGGCTCACAGCCGGACACTCGCATATTTCCTTCTCACGTCCGCACGTCTTATCCCCTCGTTAACCCAGGTTCCAATCGCCTCGGCCAGGCGTTAACAAATACATATCACAGCAGGGGCCGAAATATAAATGCGCTACACGGGCCGATAATGGCGATATATGGCCGGTTATAAATGCGTTTTGTGGTTGAAATAGAAAAGTGGACAATGACCTGGTCGACCTGCGCATAACTGATGTTCACACGAACCGCGCATGCTCAGATAAACTGCGCGCCAAAGTTCTCGGTGTAATATGTGGGGAGTTACAAAGATAAGTTAACATTCGATCTGGTCTGACTTAGAGATGAATTAGTCGTTATTCAGTTGTAATGTTCCTAACTGAAATGTGTGTACTTAGACTCGCTATTTTTCAAGGCTATAATTTGATACAGTATTCCACATGTAGGATGAATAAGTAACAAATAATGTATTGCTTACGTACACAGCAGCGTGAAGAACAAATAATATACATACGCCCAGGTTTGAGATGAAACCTGGTAGCCGAATGGTTCAACAGCTTGATTTCCAATTTCAAAAGGGGCTGATTCTAAACCTAGGGCTCTTTGTTATTAGCCCTTTCAATTAATCGAGATAGAATGTGATTTGCATTGAAAATTCAATATAGAAATGTTAATTACGTTCCAAAATGAATCTACTATAAAATTCTTTTATCATTCCTAACAGCATGAACATCGTAATAAGTTCCATAAGATGAGACTCATTTTTGCAAAGATGTACAAAGTTTATTTATATGCCAATACGTAATACAATGAGCAAATTTTCTAGAACAAATCAGTAAACGATGAAAGATTATCCGATCTATGGGTTTATAAATCCGTCCTACACTGTCAAAACTTAAACATCTCTCTGCCCGCGTTTATTTTTTAGATTACACCTACCTGATATGATTTAGCAAATATATTGGTTCCATCGATATTTTTTTGTTAAAAATCATTATAAAGAATTATCTTTTATAAAACATAGATATCAGAAGGACAAGCTTACATCATTTGACAAGTATTTTTGTACGCTGGGGTAAATATAGACATCTTGAAATAACTTATAATTTATTACCATACACATTTTTATGAAGTTCATTGTTTTGAATGCCACTTTTTGCACTTTTTTGACAGGAATACCTGTCAAAAAAGTGATAAGATGTATTACATATCACAATTTTAAAACGTGGTAATGACAAATAAATAAATTTACGTAAAGTAGTTATCATTATTGTAACTACTAGACTATCTAAAATTTTTAAATTGTATGTTTTTTGTAATTTTCTAGTGATTTTTATTATGTACATAATAAATTCATCCTTCGGTGTTTTTATAAATTGATTTAATTCAGTTTTGCTAGTGTAAATGTTTGAAACTACTCACTGCACTTCTGTTCTTCATTCTACATTATTATAATTCTTGTAGTTGTTGTTTTTATTGTTGTATTTTATAATTATAATTATTGTATTATAATTCTTGTAATTGTTGTTTGTTCTTGTTAACATATGTTTCTATTAATTCTTTGTGTTTGTATACAGTGTAGGGCTTATGATAAAAGTGTATTGGGGTTGATTATATGTCATTGAATCATTGGGCCTTAACATTAGGGCTCCTTTCCGATTATATGAAAAAAAAAACTAGTAACCTGGGTTATTCGATTTAGGATTCATACAAATACATGCAAATATGAACTACACGAAGGTTTATTTTATTGATTCATTAAATATCTGCAACTGACGATTTGCTTCCAGTCAAAGTCAGTTTAAATATCCTCTACCCATTTAAAACAAACATTCAATACAAATATTGCCAATGTGTTCCGCCTCAAAGTAAAATCTTTCTGTACAAAGAGAAGACTAAATTAACAACCGAATTCTTTGCCTCGCTCAAACTCTGATCAAAGAACAAACAAAATCCTATCGGTTGTTTGAGCGACTGCAAGCTACAACCTCGGGCCACTGGAGTTGGTTGTTGAACAAATTACTGATCTGTGTTTGTAGACGACAAAGACCTTTAGATTGGATTTGTATACTTTACCTGAGTTTGTTCACTCGTCGTTTCTCTCGCCGTTTGAAACACGACATCGTGGACATTTTCATGAAGATTTCGATTATTTTTTTATAAAAATTAAACACAGGTTAGTTTTAAAGGTTTTATTGGTTATAGTATCGTGTTTTACAGAGTCAAAATGCAATACGAAAAGATTGTGGATTTTTATACATTGTTTGTATATCTATAAAACTCAGAAAATAGGGTTGAATTTAGCATTAGTATTTAAATATAACAATCTAAAATTATAATATTAGGAACTGCAGTTATTCGTTTGCCTTAATTACTAGAGAACCGGTGCGGTTTGATGAGCCGCATAGTATGAAACATAACGTCAAGGAAAACGTTATGCTTAAATTAGAGTAATTCTAGCTAGATTTTAGAGCCGTTTGAAAACTTGTTTAAAACTAATTTTAAATGTCTCTATTTGCGTCGTCAAGGTTCACTTAAATTATTTTTGAATGAAAAATGAATGAATGCTAAACGCTCTGCTTCAATTCGAGTTGACATGTTGCAACAACGTTTTTCCAGCATTGATAATTGAAGAAAACTACAGCATTACTAGTGTTCAGTAATTTAAATTGGGTCATTGAAATTGTTTGATTTGAAACAATCCCTAAACCAAAGAATTTTCTTCGTAAAGAATCCTGAACAGTGGGGCGAAATCAACCTTTAGCAGGTTGGCCACATCTCCCTTGTACCAACATTCAGCCCAACTGATGGGACAGTAGCAGGTTGGCCACATCTCCCTTGTACCAACATTCAGCCCAACTGATGGGACAGTAGCAGGTTGGCCACATCTCCCTTGTACCAACATTCAGCCCAACTGATGGGACAGTAGCAGGTTGGCCACATCTCCCTTAGTACCAACATTCAGCCAAACTGATGGGACAGTAGCAGGTTGGCCACATCTCCCTTAGTACCAACATCCAGCCAAACTGATGGGACAGTAGCAGGTTGGCCACATCTCCATTGTTACCAACATCCAACTGATGAGACAGTAGCAGGTTGGCCTCATCTCCATTGTTACCAACATCCAACTGATGGGACAGTAGCAGGTTGGCCATACCACCATTTTTACCAACATTTAGTCTCACTGATGAGACAGTAGCAGGTTGGCCACATCTCCATTGTTACCAACATCCAACTGATGGGACAGTAGCAGGTTGGCCATACCACCATTTTTACCAACATTTAGTCTCACTGATGAGACAGTAGCAGGTTGGCCACATCTCCATTGTTACCAACATCCAACTGATGGGACAGTAGCAGGTTGGCCATACCACCATTTTTACCAACATTTAGTCTCACTGATGAGACAGTAGCAGGTTGGCCACATCTCCATTGTTACCAACATCCAACTGATGGGACAGTAGCAGGTTGGCCATACCACCATTTTTACCAACATTTAGTCTCACTGATGAGACAGTAGCAGGTTGGCCACATCTCCATTGTTACCAACATCCAACTGATGAGACAGTAGCAGGTTGGCCATACCACCATTTTTACCAACATTTAGTCCAACTGATGAGACAGTAGCAGGTTGGCCACATCTCCATTGTTACCAACATCCAACTGATGGGACAGTAGCAGGTTGGCCATACCACCATTTTTACCAACATTTAGTCTCACTGATGAGACAGTAGCAGGTTGGCCACATCTCCATTGTTGCCAACGTTCCCACGTGAGCCACTAAAGTAGCCGTCCGCCCACACCTCTCTCTGCCATTTAAAATTCAAATGTTGACCGGGTAATGAAGGCTAATGGAGCCGTGCCGTGATCTCGGATAACTTCACTCTTAGACAATGCTACCACTCTGCATAATCAATAGACAAAAGTAATTAATATTGACCGCATCCAATTATAACCAGACGTTTAACATATCTTCTTATACTAGGACGGATATTTTTTCGTGATGATTTACAGTCCTAATTTTGTGATTGTTGTCAGTTCATCCTGGAATAGAATTCAGTTTTAGCCTTTGTTCAATACAGTGAAGGCTTGAAAATCTTAGTCTTAATATTTTACTTGTAAACGTAAATTTAACTGAAATAATAATGTTCCAATATTATTAGCTAATGGAAACCTTAAATACTTTAATAACTAACTACCCCTTAAATATTTTATTGGTTAGTAAAGAATTGTGAAGTCATAATTTTGTTATTGAAACAAATAAGGTTAACCAAATTACATATTCAAGCAAAGTATTAGCCTTTCCTCTAGTCCATAATATAAATGTTCATTCTTGTTTAAAATATCTCATATGTACATCACCATAAAGTTAGTCATCATTTAGTTACCAAAGATAGTTAATTGCCTAAGGTTCAAGTCACATAACATCATAGTAATTGTTAAATCATATTAATAATTTACTAGAAAATAATATCACTAGTAATAGGAAAATTATGACTGATGTTTCAATGATAAAATTAAAAATAATACTTTCCATTTTAAAAGGTTGAGGCACCACATAAAAGGATGGTTAGCTATTACCTGTCCTACAAATTTACTATATTTGTAAATTTAAACTTATAAAATTACTAACATCACATCACCTTGAGACCACCTTCGTAGATATAAAATATCCTTCAAAATACCTTGACCCCGCTATAAAATATTTAATACCAGAAAATGAGTGCGATTTTACCTTGCTGAAGTGTTTTATAAGAGAAAAACTTGGTGTCGGCTCAATATATTTAAGATTTTACTATAGGATTATCAAATTGGATGTTTTAAAACAACCGCGATGATTCATCTCATCCTACGGATTTCTTGTCAATTATAGCGACGGTATCCTTTTGCAGCTTCCGTAACGCAGATTGGCAGTAACTGTAAAAAGCAAATAAAACAGACCGGATCTCCAGGACTTGGCATAATTTACAGGTATCTCTGCACAGAGTTTCAACTGGAAACGACTCTCAATAATTGGTAACACTTCCTTCCAGATTTGCTGTAGTGGTGTAGCAAAATAAAATGAATGCATCAGAAATTGTTTTGATTTTGATTTCTCCTTAGATAGTGAAGTAATTATAAATATAAGTAATACGCTTAACAACTTTACTTAGTACAACTTGTGAATTGAAAGGATGTTTTAATTTATTTCTAATCAATCAGTTTATCATTATTTCCTAAGAACAGCCATGGACACATTGAGTGTGTATATAGATGTAGATCGAAACCAGTATTTTACTTCTCTTACTTTTTGATGGATAATTCAAACCTTCAAAACGTAAAAAATGATAACAAAGAACCACAAAGATCAGAAAGTTTACCTCTAAAATTTAAGGTTGTTTACCTATAACAAACTATATATTGGGGGAGACTGTCATAACTTTAATCTTGACTTAAAACACCTGTTAATATTTTATTTTACAATTTTTACATATTTTAGGTGTCCCAAAAAAAACTGAACAACTTATGGAGCCCAATACAATCATTTAGGCGTCCATAGACCATTTTTAAATTACTATATGATAGAGGAACTTAAGTTTTTTTCAATATGATTTGCATGTATCAGCTGTATCATTGTTGTAGCTCAAAGCCGTATTTGGCTGTCTTTTTGACAACAATGGAAGCCATGATGATTTTAAAATATTAAAATTATATAAAAAAAAAACTTAAGAATATGTGTGTTGTTTTACATCTAATAAAAATGTATAAGCCTGTTAATAAAATGTTTACACTGCAACAAAGTTGTTCAGTTTTTTATACACCCTGTACAATCGTTGACTATTGGATACTAAGTCAAAGATACAAGGTTTGAAGATGTAAAGTGAATTAAATAAAAACATATTTGTGACATTCTGCTAATCAAAATAGTGTACAACCACACCATTTTGGGTTAAGTTTATGTATCGATTGGACTGTTTTAAAGTGAAAAAAGTAAATATAAAACCAACGCAACAAAGTTTAACACTGACAAAGGTACTGAGTTACGCCAGCTGAAGTGACGAATTCCCACATTGTCCTGGCCAGGTGAGATGGTCCTTCCTATACAGGAGTCACGGAGGATCTGTCCAGGAGATGCCAGGACATGCACACTATTGTGCCAACCTTCCCCACAGGATGTATCAAGGATCTAACCGATTGTGCGGAGAGCAGAGGAACAATGCTGGATGTTGTATTGTCTTCTTTGTTAGACGTTAAAAAGGTTTTAAGATGTGAGATATCAGAGGAAGAATTAATTTTAGGATTTGAAGATAGGATTGAAATATCAGTAGGATTTGATATTTCAAAGTTTTTCAAAGAAATGTTCTTGATGTAGACAAGTGGGATTTTGAAAAGCCAGGTTGTTGTCTCACAGTTTAGAATTCTAATTGTTCGTCCTTTAAGTTTCATAGCTAACAATCTTGAAACCTTTGTTCTAAATCTAAACTTATCTTCACTTTGTAAAATCCTGCGTGGCTCACAACTTTCTTGTCAAAATCTGTGAGACTATGTAACATTCCTTTATGACAGCTATCACATTACTCCAAGCTATACCAATAAAATATTTTTTTCAAATTGAGAACATAAAAAACCTATCAAGGTTCCTATGGTGATTTTTTTGTATTAAGTTAGCAACTCACTCTTTTAACTAACTTAAGCAGAATATGAATAAGGATTGGGGGTAGAATAGTGGCATAACCTGCAGATTTCGATTACGATTAGCCAAAACCAATTCATTTTAAGTGCAATGATGAAACTGCACTAGTTTTTGAACTATCAAAAGCTACAGCCTTTCCTCAGAATCAAACTGGCTACAGTCTGTTTACTGGGGGAGTGCTTTTATTCAAAGGACTAATTGTCTGACGACTCAGTGTCTTAGAAAATCCCCTCGTTCTAATGATTTTCGGGGAGCGAGCTGGCGTCGTGGTTAGAGCGCGGGACTTCAGTCCCTGAGGTCCCGGGTTCGATCCCCACCAAGTCACAAATGGATTTTATCTAAGTGATAATTAGCCTGAAGTAATGTGAAAAACAATCCCAGGCTCGTGCCTAGCGTCCTAGGACAAAAAAACTAACAAAAAATGTGAGGGGATTTTTCTTTTCATTTAGTGTCTGCGTCAGTCCGTACATCTTTCGGGAAATTTTGGGATCAAACAATATAGATCGATACAACACAATCTAAATCACCAAACACACATGACCTTGAGATTTCAGTGGATCATGACTTAGTCCGCCTTCCTTCATTTTTGAATATAAACGGCAACATGTGTCATACGGCATCGCTCTGCCTCGCCTTTATCGGGATACCCCAAGGTAGCACGTTGGGTCCGCACATCTTGACACCTCTGACTTATCCCCGCACCTCCACAATAGCCATAACTCGCAGTTCTAAATCAGTCTTAACTCATATTGTTCTATTTTTCCCGCATTCCACCTGTACGTCCGCAAATTGCCGCATAAATATGGCTCGGGTAACCTTTGCCGAACATCCGAGATATACGGGGAGTCGACCACATTTGTCAGCGGGCCGTGTAATACGTGTCATTATGGGTCTCGAAAATGTGTATAAATTAAATCGCGCCGGTCGTAAATATCATGGGACAAAGTGGAGCTCACCGATTAATGGGGGATTAGAGCATCGCCTACTCCAGTCTCGCTTTTTGTGTAGATTAGTGGTCAAAGTCCATGTGACTGGTTATGGTAATAGTCTAGTCAAGATATGAAAAAAACCCCTTAACCTTAAAAAAATTGCTCTAAAAGGTTTTTTGATGGTTTTCATTTCCAAAAAGTATGTTAAATTACATACTAAAAGTCTAATAAAATCGGAGTCTCGGAAATTGGGTTTTTCCAATATGGCGTCCAAAAATTTGAAAAAATAATAAACCTTACTATTTTCCCTGTAAATTTTCTTCTGAACCTCCAATTTAGACCGAATTTGGTACAAACCTTTGAAACTGTATTATCTATAAACTATTCATGATTTAAGATAAATAATATACAGTAAACGTGTTGTATGGGGTTGAAAATAGGTAAAAATCTGTCTTAAGTTGTTAGTAGTAAATAACTTATTTCAATATTAGTCACTATAGGGAACAAAACTTTTTATCCCTAGTCTGTGCTATACCCATGTTGTAAATCCTTAAAAAATATATGCAATTTAGTATTTTTAATCATTAAATTATCTTAAGTGGTGGTGGGATTGTTATAAAAAAAACAATGTAATTCTTATGGGTACTCTGAAAATTACCATATCTTAATTGTTAATTGGTACGCTTGGATGACAATTCATCGTGGCCTGTATCGTCTCCACAGATACAAACACACACATATTTGTCATAAGCGAATTCTGTGTCGAGTCAAGTAATAGAATTTGTTTCAATACTTTTTTTACGCTCATTTAATTCTTTTATTTTGTAATAGTTCACAAGTAGTTTATAAAAAAAATATATGTATAAAGTTAACAGGTATATTTTGGTAATACTGTTGTTAATCAGCTGTTTTTAAACTCCACAGGATTCGCTTCCGCTCATTCAATTGTAGTTTAGTAATAAAACACAAATAGTTAATTACAAAAATAATTACATGTATAATGTTTACAGGTTTATTTTGGCAATACTGCTGTTAATTAGATGTTTTTTTTTTTTTTTTTACTTCATATGTTTCCAATCGTATTATTGTTCATGTTTACAGTTATTTAGATCAAATTTAGTCTAGCCAAGATATGAAATAAAACCCCTTAACCTTAAAAATTGCTTTAAAAGATTTTTTGAAGGTTTACATTTCCAATAGGTATGTGAAATAATATACAAAAAGTCTAATAAAATCGGAGTCTCGTAAATCGGGTTTTTTTCAATATGGACAAAATTTCCAAATTTCACTAAAATACTTCCATTGACAAGCAAGCTTTAACACTTTATTTATTCTTCATAAGAATAACATGGTCATTTTAAATGTACACTTTTTTATTTTCTCCGTAACCGTTAGGCACACAACAACGCGTCTGTATACTAAATTATTTTTTTTATGATCTCTTCAAAATGGTTTGGAAGTAAATTGCAACTTTTTACAGTGAAAAATGGGAAAATCCCATTTTTACCCCGTAAAAATAGGAGATCTTAAGCATACTCAATTTTTTGGCTTAACCTAGACACAAATCTTAAATATACACAAATCATAATACAAAAACTTTCTTCAGGGTTATATGTTTTTAGGCCGGTGTCACTAATGTAACCTGGACATTCTAAAATAAAAATATTTTGTCTTATGGTCTGGCAATCTATGGAGGAACGCCCAAAAAATTTAGATACAGTTCTGAAACTAAAAATGCTATAAGAATCATGCTATACTTAGACAAACGATAACTGTAAAATTCAATTTTCAAAACTACAAATTTTGACTGTCTGATCAATAAATATGTACTACAACTAGTGGCCTGTAGGAGCCATAGCCCCTAATTTAGACTACAATAAAAAGCCATAAGACAAATATTCGAAATATGTTTTTAAAATTATCAATTTTATGTTACTTAAAATTAACAGTGTTTCTTTTTTTATATCTTGCTTTTCCTTCCGTTGGAGTCGTATATTAGTTGCTTCTGATGGGTCAATGAAATTCAATTGTAAAATAATGATTAAATCAATAACACAACATAACAAATAGAAACGTGCACACGGTTTGGCCTGAGCCCGGAGAACGACGAATCAGAGCTGCAATCATACTGCCAAACATTGCACATCTTTTCTAGTTTAAAATTGAAGATTTGTTTTGTAATCTTACGAATTCTGTTATAGTTTCCATTTCGAGAACCAAATGTATGTAAAGGTTAAAATTATTACTAATTATTATGAAGGCAACTGCCCCATTTCACGGTAGTAAGTCAGAAATATATCTATGAATTTGTCCCTGAATTTTAAAACAAAATTTGGAAATTAGGAAAAATGTCCATCCATATGAACTAGAAATAAAATTTATATAAATTTATCAATCTTAGCTTCTATGAAAAAAATAAAAAAAGGAAACCTTCATGGGATCAAAATTTTTGAATAATTTTCCTACCAAATTAAAAAGTAAAATAAACCAAAATTATTTCATACATCTAGTGAATCAACTGCTAAAAAAAAGAACTATTATTCATTTGAAGAGTTTTTCAATTAATGTAAAAAAAATTCGAGATGCTCTGCTGGAAAAAAATAAACAATAAAAACAACTCGATGACCCAAAGTGCCGCTCCAGAGATTTTTAAGATTTGTTCACTGCAACTACTCTACTGGCTGCAAGAATTTGCAATGCTCCTGCAACAAAGTATGGGTTACCTTGTACTACAGCTTGTGGACTTTACCAGCTTGGAGAACAATGTGCCAGTTCGTAAAGTGATCATAACAGTGTACAACTTGATGAAAATTATGAATTATTATTTGTATAATGCTCTACTACTAACCACAAGAAAGTGTGACTATATTATACTATTACTAATATTATAAATGTGACAGTTTGTTTGTTTGAAGTTCAATCACGCATTAACTACTGGTCGGATTGGGCTGAAATGTGGCTTTATGATAGCTCAGATTCCCGATTAATACAAAGCTTATTCTTTTCTAAAAAATCCTTTCGGGCTAAAAATGTATAGATATTTATTTAAGTAAATAACATATGTATGTTGAATTTTAGCTAGCTTGTGATCTTTATTTTAAGACCTATTATTGGGGTTTTCAAGAAAAAAATAGTCATAAATTAAAACACCCCCACCGCAGCAAACCTGCACCCTAAGCGAATTTTAATTTGCCTGATTGAATTTACACTAAAATATCACATTAAAAATATCATATTAAAAATATCACATTTATTCCCTATTTAAATAGCACTAGTTTAACTAGTACTTCAGTTTGCTGCGACAGAGAGGGTAAAAAAGTGTTTTTAGTAAAATGTTAAATAGTTTAGTATAAAAAAAATGCATTTTCCAAATTTGATAAAAATATATTCATATACAGGCTAACTACAACAAGTTTTCTTATTCTCCGTAAGAAAAACATAGGAGTTTGAAATTTAATTTTTTTTAATTTTCTCCGTAACTATGTATTAGACCCATGACAACGCTTCAATGTACTAATTTTTTTCTGAGCCCTAAAATGGTTTCAAAATAAATTGCAAAATTTTACGTTTTTAGGGTCAAAAATGGGGAAAACCCATTTTTACCCCGTAAAACCCCCCATAATCCCCCGTTCCCATGGTCCGATCATGCTGGTTCGCGAAGTCGTTCAAATAAATGTAGGTTTACATGTTTGTACCAAATTTCATCGAATTCAGATAATTTTTGCTTGAGTTATTGTGCTAACGGACACATTTGACCAACATCTTGGACGCCATCTTGAATTTTGGACTTCCGAGACTCCGATTTTATTAGACTTTTTTCCTGGAAAATACACATAATTTTAAGTCAAAATAACCAATAAAACAATTTAAAGCAATTTTTTTAGGGTTCTCGTACGGATTTACTCGACTATAATTGCAACGAGTGCTAAAAATGATTGTCATGAGAGGATTGGAACTGTTTTTATCGGAGGTTAAATCGGTTTGAAAATAGTTTACCAACATATCAAAGATTATATTATCTAACAGCACTTGAAGAAACATGAAGGTAGCAAATGTTTATTTTTTTAATTAGTTTGTGGCCTCTTTTAACATTGCATTTGCCCATCCACATGGACTAAAGATCTGTGCGTGGAACGTAGAACGTATCCAGCAAAGCAAGGGGTGAGCCGGTACAGTACAAAGGTAAACTGTACTGATTAAATGTTTGTTGCAGTGACCAGGATCCGAACCCACGAAACGCTGCCTTGGGCCCGAAGTCCGTGACGCTACCAACTGAGCCACCGACTCACCAAATGAGGAGACTAGGCAACTTATTGACATAAAAAGTGGCTTACATAGCTTGGGTAAAATTTTTAAGTTCACCTCGCTCCCTCACTTTGTTCTGGCTGTTATTTCACACGAGAAGGTATAAAAATACGATTTACTTGTACTGTTTGATAATATATTTAATGCATAAACTAAATAGCTAGTTTTTTTTTAGGGAGAGGGAGAAAATACATTTACGCACACAATTGGCCAACAGATAATCTGAGACTATTGAGAGGATAAGACTACTCACTAAAAATAACCCTCTACTCTGTTGGACACAGACCTGGGATTGTCAGTCACATTTCATCAAGTCTCAAACTTTCTCAAAGTAAATAGCTAGTAACACCAAGACGAATTAAAATAATTGATGACATATTACTAGGTTTTTGAAATTCTCAATAAATAAATCCATTACAGATTCTAATATGGCTCGACTTCTAATCAAGCTATTTTATTTAGTGTTTCAAACCAATCATAGATTTGATTTAAATTTGAATTTTATGCTCAAACTTACGAGTAACTATTTTATCAGAACACAATGGTTAGCAAATTTGAGTGAGATTCAAAATGCTGTAAAATACGATCGGGAAAGAATAAAATCGTTACTGGTTCTATCACGCTCATTAATTTGCAAAAGATCATCACAAAATAGTGAGTTTAGCAGGTTAACACGACTGACGTCACAGAGGATTTTAATATTTTATACTTAAAATATACAAAGTTTACCATACATATTTAATCCCTTAACGTAATAACTGAACACCATTTAAAAGTCCAGAATATAATACGTACTCCTGTTTCTTAAACGACTAAACTTAAGAGGTGAATATTGGGCCTTTTAGTTAGCAAACACACATTTTACAATAATATCCCTATAACTTTAACCAGCACACAAAACTAATTAATTAGCAATACCAAACTAAACTACCAACTGTTTGCTCCCATGCAAAACCGGTAGAGGAATGTTCCACTCTAATGATAATGGAACCCAAGACAATGTTGACAATTGTAAAGCTAAGTGGGAGAGTCAGCCAATCAGAAAAGAGTCCCTGGACAAGAAGGGGGGGACAATAATTATAGCTAATTGTAATTAATTGCCTCCCAGTGTGAACAAGAGAGGGAATGTTTCACAACCTACCATCTTTCTCTCTTCTGTTCCTCTTTCTCAAGGTTTCGTAATGAATGGGAATGTTCAGCTTAAACAGCGTTGAAATTTATATTTTTTGTTTGACTGTTTTGGTTTGTTTAACGCTAGCCGTTCTGTCCAACTAAAACCAACTGAAAATAAAATGTGGGATGAAGAAACAAAATTGAGGGAATACGTAATTATAGTGAATCATTTCCTTATTAGCTTTACATACCCTATGATAGATATAGTACAGAAAGACAGAAAAAACATTGACTTAAAGTTGTGCGAGTAGACTTCTCATCACAGATTTGAAGCTTTTTATGTGCGTTCTATATTAATATGGTTTGAATTCAGAAATATCTACTTATTTTAGTAGTGCTATTGTCATATTTCAGGATAGAAAAAAAGTTTATTTTTTATTTTTTACGTTATAATACCACATTAAAAGCAATTATTCAGAAACGTTAAGTTTTATTTGGATAAAATAGTTTTAAAACAGGTCAAGCATAAAACTACATATAGGAAACAACAAAAACGCTAAAAATTTGGTCTGAAATAACCTTAAAATTGTTCGGAGCAAGTCCATGACAGTGATAAATTTATAGGAAGTATGTTTAATCCATGATATGAAAGGGTATGTTTTTTATTTCATTTTCACTATTTATTCACGGTAGTTGCATGATTCACAAATTCATATGAAGCGAAATTTGTATTCACCAAGCATTTGTAATTCGCTAATTAGTTAGGTGAAGAAAATAATGTAATTCCATAAGAATCTGTACTTTAACATGAGTACGTGTAGATTTCTCTTCGGTTGGTCTTTGAAATCCCGTGAATTCCCATGCACTTGCTAATCTTATAAGACGATTATGCGGATCAAAAACCGTGCAAACAGAAGGAACCACATTTCCTGGACAAATGCATCCATACGCAAAACGATGTACCATATTTTCTAGACAAATGCGTAAACACACAAAAATATTATCCATACTTCAAGCACAAACACTTGCATACGCAAAACGATGAACCATATTTTCTAGACATATGCGTAAACACACAAAAATATTATCCATACTTCAAGCACAAACACTTGCATACGCAAAACGATGAACCATATTTTCTAGACATATGCGTAAACACACAAAAATATTATCCATACTTCAAGCACAAACACTTGCATACGCAAAACGATGAACCATATTTTCTAGACATATGCGTAAACACACAAAAATATTATCCATACTTCAAGCACAAACACTTGCATCGCAAAACTATGTACCATATTTTCTAGACAAATGCGTAAACACACAAAAATATTATCCATACTTCAAGCACAAACACTTGCATACGCAAAACGATGAACCATATTTTCTAGACATATGCGTAAACACACAAAAATATTATCCATACTTCAAGCACAAACACTTCAAGCACAAACGATGAACCACATTTTCTGGAAAAATGCATGCACACAAAAATTATATCCATGTTTCCAATCAAACACTTGCAAAAGAAAAAACGACGAACCATATTTCCTGGACAAATGCGTACTCACACAAAAATTATATCCATGTTTCCAATCAAACACTTGCAAAATCAAAACGATGAACGATATTTCCTGGACAAATGCGTGCACACTAAAATATTATATCCATATTTCCAATCAAACACTTGCATAAGCAAAACGATGAACCATTTTTTTTTCTGTACAAATGCGTAAACACAAAAAATATTATCCACACTTCAAGCACAAACACATGCATACGCAAAACGATGAACCATATTGTCTGGACAAATGCGTGCACACAAAAAAATATTATCCACACTTCAAGGAAAAACACTTGCATAAGCAAAACGACGAACCATATTTCCTGGACAAATGCAAACACAAAAGGATGAACCATATTTCCTGGACAAATGCAAACACAACACGATGAACCATATTTTCTGGATGAATGCAAACACAAAACGATTAAACATATTTCCTGTGCAAATGCAAACATAAACCGATGAACCATATTTCCTGGACAAATGCAAACACAAAACGATGAACCATATTTCCTGGACAAATGCAAACAAAAACCGATTAAACATACTGTATTTCCTGGACAAATGCAAACAAAAACCGATTAAACATATTTCCTGGACAAATGCAAACACAAAACGATTAAACATATTTCCTGGACAAATGCAAACACAAAACGATTAACCTATGGCATACCCAAACCGATGAACCATATTTCCAGGACAAACATTTGCATACCCAAAAAGATTAACCGTATTTCCTGGACGCTAAACTATGAACCATATTGTCTGAACAAATGCGTGCATACTCATAACGATGAATCATGTTTTCTGGACAGATGTGTGCACACAAAAAATAATATCCATATTTCCTGGACAGAAGCAAACACAAAACGATGAACCATTTCTGGACAAATGCCACCTTTTCGTGTTAATCCAGTTAGAGTAATGAGTTTCCACAGTTCGGGTCGGTCGCTCCGGGGGTCTCAATTAAAATTAGTAGTCGAACTCGAAGTCCTGCCGCTGATTTAGAGCCTTTGTCTCTCAGCGGTGTGGTATTGTTTAATGTGGGTTGGTAGTCGTAAAGTAACACTGGTTCGCGGTGGGTCTGCCAGACTGGGCGTTGGGTTCTGCAACAAATTACGGTTTTATAATTTGTACTGATGTATGAGTATGCATGTTTAAGGGGGCCGAGTAGGAAGTGGAATAGAAGTTGAAATATTAAAAGTTGGGATAAAGATGTGTTATAATAGTTTACACTGCGATAGCGTAGAGATACTCTTTAAGACACAAGTAGAAAGTTTAATTACAACTTAGTTTAAGGTTAAATCTTCTACGAGTGTCTTAAAGGCTAATCACGCGAGTTACACACGACATTTTATAATTACTAAAAATTACTCATAACTATTAAGAGAGGTCATGTTTTCGTTCATAACCTCTCATTGCCACTGATTTTGATGCAACGTATTGTCCCAACCAATCACTCATTGTTTAATCCATTAAATCGGTCTTAACAGCTGGTTAGTTGACGTTCGAAGTATTACAATTTTACTTTTTCACCCATTGGTCCGTTACCTGTGCTGTAAAGTAAAACAACAATGCTGTTAAGTGAATCTTGTCCATTCTAAGAACTGAATTGAAACAGCTAGTAAAAAAAACTGTCGTAGGTAAACTCAATTAACTCTTTTGAATGCAAGTTAACCTTGGTTCGGTGAGCTTAAGATAGTTGATTTATTAGGTTGTTTTAAAGATAAAAATTCAATTTATCTGGAAATTAATAAAATGTGATAAACATCCTAAATCTACCAAAGCTGAAGATTCTAAATTTATATGCAAAACATTCTTGAAATATATGGTGAGTTATCCATTAAGGTTTTACAATTCGCGGTGATATTATAATTTGTGAGCAAAATGTCTAAGCTTATCTTCTTTGAAAGCAAGTTTGGTTAGGCTAGGTTAAGTGATAATAGGTAAATTCATTTCATATGTTTAATTTTAATTGGATACGGTTTTTTAGAGAATTATGAAAAAACAAAAATCTAAATCTTTTACCGTTTCCAAATTTGTTTTTAGTAGTTTGACAATGAATGTAGGTCGGTTTGATTCCAGTGGAATACGTTTCTGGACTAAGTTGTCTATACGTATTTAAATGAAATTGATAATTATTCGGTTATCAATTAATAATGCTAAATGCTATAAACAACTTTAAATAATAACAAAACCAGAACATCCACAAAAAATAAGTAGAAAGTAGTGTTCAGGATAAAGCTAATTGGATAAAGTATGTGTATTTGTTACTCGTATACGTCACCGACTTTACAATAAATCATACATCACTCTCTAACAGGTTCTCAAACGGTTTCCCCACAAAAGATCAATCATAAAAGATGCGTTGTTTAAACAATAAATTAATTAACCTTCCAAAAAGTTAACCTCCAACAGCAGCCAGTGTTGGTATTCGAGACTTCTCAGTAATTATAATGTTCGTTATCTCCGTTTTGGGAGATCGCCGAAGATGGGTGGCCCGCTCTCTAGGGGCTATTGTGAACCAAAATTGCCAGCGCTGGGAAAGACCTCTTATATAATGAATGTCAAATAATAACACACCACCGAATTGGCCGGTTAACAATGGTCCTTAACTTGGCGATTAGAAAATTAAATAATCGGGAAATAATTTTCCAATTTAGAAAATTGCGGTATTTCGGCAATAGAGATTTCAAAATTGACATATCGTGATGGCAGAGTAAAGATTATCTTTGATGGAGCTGAGAACATAGAATTATGAAGTGACATAACTAAAATTATTGTTTGTGAAAATTATTTAATTTGTAAAAATACTATGGGTTTTAAAGATTGTATGCTATGAATTTGTTAGTTGATAATTCGTCACGAATTATTCTAATGTAAAAAATTACGTTGAAAAAGGTAAAACTAGTTATACGTACAAAAAATGTTAAATATCTTCACAAGCAATGATTAAACTGTATTTATATTAAGCTACTTTATGATAAAATGGATCCCCGAACACTATAATACTAATGTTTGTTTTAACAATATTATTTTGGTGAGCAAATATAGTGAAATTGAACTATTGAGTGTTTATTAACTAATTTTGAGGACACATTCAGTGAACTAACTCTTATTATTACAATTCATGTTGAGTAAATATACACAACACTATTTGCACAATAATTTTAAACTACGTTGGCCCTTTATGTTTACAATTTATTTATTATTTAAACTATATTATCTTTTAATAGGTTAAATTAAAGGAGTGTCTATCAACGGAGGCTTATTTTAATGAATAAGTAATTGGTATTCATAAGATAATTTAGAACAAACACAATAAAAAAATATCAGGGTAACAATTTTAAAATTAATATTTTTTTCTTTACCTCATACACCAACAGCAGCAGATGTTATTTTAAAACACAGTAAATCAATTATAGGTAAGTGTGACGATAACAGCCAAACATACAATTTACTTAATCAGTTCACTCAAATATTTGTATTTCGGGCTAACAGTTTAGGTACATAAATACACATTTCATAAATTACAGCTCGTAGTCACGTAAAAAGAGCGAAATTTCACAAAAAAATATGCAGTTTAGGAAACTAAAAAAATTTGTTTGAGTTTCTTTGAAATATTTTAACATAAACTTATAATAATACACATGTGTCTAAATATGTGTTAAAGCATAACTTTTCCATAAACATAAGTGATATTTACCAAATAATTACGTAAACAAATACTTTTTTCTTCCAAACTTATTGCACAATTTACAAAATCCCTTCAATCACAAACCTTTCACCAAACCTTAACAATTTTCACAAAACAAGGAGGGGTTCTATGTAATTCGTAAAACGAAGATAAATAGGAAGCTTGAAAGCAGCTCATTGTGGTTGGTTGAAAAGCGCGCGGAAACTGGAGATAATGCAGTTGGGGGTGAGAAGGGGTTGAAAGCGAGATACAAAGCAAAGGTGGTTCCGACAAGACAGAGAAGGCAAGAATTAACATGACCACTGCCCCATTACAGTAATAAGACTGCTTTCATCTCTGCGCCGCCATCTTGGCTAAGATTGCATGTGCAAGTATGAATGTGAGTTCTCCCTCAGAGGGTTCTGATTTCTCGGTATCCTAATGAAACTTTCAATTACAAAATGGATTTGGTCTATGTATGTTGTACTATATTTTTTCTTAGTAAATTTAAATACATACTAGAGGACCCATGCTGCTCCGCAGCGTTAAAATAATTATTATATCCGAGAAATTTATTTTACGTATAATCCGGGTTTGGACTGTAGCTACATATATTCCAATGCTTGATGGGACATCTGTGCGTACATACCCTCAATTTCAGACCTCAATCTTGAAAATCGGTCGGTTAGAAGAGCCAAACGAACTCGGAAAAGAGAAACAAAATTTAACTTCTATAAGAAATACATAGAGAGGAAATTTTTTTTACGTATGAACCAAGTGGGGTTATAGATAAATATTTGCCGATGCTTGATGGAAAATCTGTGCGTGCATACCTTCAATTCGAAACCTCAATCATGAAAATCGGTCGGGTAGATGAGCCAAACGAACTCGGCAAAGAGAAACAAAATTTAACTCCCATAAGAAATACATGGGGAGCAAATTTCGTTTACGTAGAAATCGCGTGGAATTATAGATACATTGATGCCGATGCTTGATGGCAAATCTGTACGTGCATACCTTCAATTAGAGACCTCAATCATGAAAATCGGTCGGGTAGAAGAGCCAAACGAACTCGGCAAAGAAACCCCAAATTTAACTCCCATAAGAAATACATGGGGAACAAATTTCGTTTACGTATAATCCGCGTGGGATTATAGATACATTTATGCCGATGCTTGATGGCAAATCTCTGCGTGCATAACTTCAATTCGAGACCTCAATCATGAAAATCGGTCGGGTAGATGAGCCAAACGAACTCGGCAAAGAAACCCCAAATTTAACTCCCATAAGAAATACATGGGGAACAAATTTCGTTTACGTATAATCCGCGTGGGATTATAGATACATTGATGCCGATGCTTGATGGCAAATCTGTACGTGCATACCTTCAATTCGAGACCTCAATCATGAAAATCGGTCGGGTAGAAGAGCCAAACGAACTCGGCAAAGAAACCCCAAATTTAACTCCCATAAGAAATACATGGGGAACAAATTTCGTTTACGTATAATCCGCGTGGGATTATAGATACATTGATGCCGATGCTTGATGGCAAATCTGTACGTGCATACCTTCAATTCGAGACCTCAATCATGAAAATCGGTCGGGTAGAAGAGCCAAACGAACTCGGCAAAGAAACCCCAAATTTAACTCCCATAAGAAATACATGGGGAACAAATTTAGTTTACGTATAATCCGCGTGGGATTATAGATACATTTATGCCGATGCTTGATGGCAAATCTGTGCGTGCATAACTTCAATTTGAGACCTCAATCATGAAAATCGGTCGGGTAGAAGAGCCAATCGAACTCGGCAAAGATAAACCAAATTTAACTCCCATAAGAATAACATGGGGAGCAAATTTCTTTTACTTATAAGCCGAGTAGGATTATAGATAAATATATCCCGATGCTTGATGGCAAATCTTTGCGTGCATACCTTCAATTTGAGACCTCAATCATGAAAATCGGTCGGGTAGAAGAGCCAATCGAACTCGGCAAAGATAAACCAAATTTAACTCCCACAAGAATAACATGGGGAGCAAATCTCTTTTACGTATAAGCCGAGTAGGATTATAGATAAATATATGCCGATGCTTGATGGCAAATCTGAGCGTGCATACCTTCAATTTGAGACCACAATCATGAAAATCGGTCGGGTAGAAGAGCCAAACGAACTCGGAAAAGAAAAACCAAATTTTTTTAATTTTAATATATAAGATTGAATCAAGAAGGGGAAATTTAAAATAAGGAATAAATATAAAATTTATTATTAAAGAGAACATGTGGGTAAGGGCAAACTAAAACAAGTATAGGAAGACAATTGAGTTAATAACTTCTCAATCAGAATATTCTACCCATGAGATCATTGTTTCCTTTAGGCAAGATACAACATAACATTCCGACCCCCAAGACCACGCCAATCATGTAATCGTCACACTTTCTTGAAAACCGAAATAATGAACATATACAATAAGGGAATTTAGAATCATTTTAGTTAAATATGATTAGTAGCACATAAATTACCTATTAATCCATGGTTATGGTCAGGCCCATTCGTGCACCATCGGTGTGCTGCAAGAAACCATGCTTTATTTAGATCTATTGGTCTATCAACAATCATATTTCAAAGTTAGTCGAAGTGGTCAAATACTGTAACTAGAAAAGAAAAATGCCTCAAGGGAAGGATTAACTTTTACCATTTAATTAGAAAAGATTGTCACATAAATTGAAATAAAACACACCGTTCAATGTTTGCTTAATGTTAATCATACCTGTATTTTTAGAGAAGAAAATTTCAACACATAGGCCCATGATTCGAGTTATCAGATTGTTTTTATAACGCTCATTAGTGAAGTGAACCTAGTTTGCCTTTATCCCATTACTAAACATTGTTAAATTACTGTATATCAAAAGTACCACATCCAAGTTATACCCAACAATCATTAAATTGCTGTTTAACTGTTATACTCACAAAATGAAATTGAGATCCTTCTCCATTTAGATGGTCCTAGCCCACCTTCTCCGTTGGGTTAGCCATTGAAGAGTTTTTTTTATTTGTGATGAGATTTCTCTTCTCTTGATTCTTCTCACTAATCTAGTTTTTCTGTTTTGAATCTTCTGAATTGCTTCTTTATTTGCAATTAGTTGTAGAGCTCATAAAATCCACAAGTTTTCTTCAAATCCTAAAAGTTGAAGTAAAGTAAACACGTTGCTATGGATATGATAAGTTTAATCACAGATTTCTTTTGAATAGTTTAATGCAATGATAAATAGTTTCATTAAACCTGTTTATGCGTTTTTATTCTCTATACAATATTTACAAGCAACGCTTCAACAAAATAATTTTTAGTACACACCTTGAAGCTCCTAGTACAGAATCAAATAAATAACAGATTATACACACAGTGTTATAGTTACTCATATTTTAAATTGTAGTTATAATTTTTTAAATAATCAAACATATTTGTAATTAACTTATAGCGTATCCCACAGACCTTGATTGTTTATCATTATCAATTGTTCTTTTAAAAATCTGATTCAATAATTATACAAATTTTTAAAATTAATTAATTATATTTGGGGACCGAGACACTATGGTCAAATTTATCCATCCTTAACATAAGATCTAAAATCACAACTTGTTGAATGTTAAACAATAAGGGTTTTTGAAGCCTAGGAAACGAAAATGTCAATGATTTCATTGTGGAAAGATGGATAGTAACACACAGTAAAAGCGAGAAATTGAGAGGATAGGTCTAATAAAAGATAAAAGTAATAATGTAGAAAATAGAGAGATAGCAGCCAGCTCACCCTAGAACACAAAGAGGACACAAAATACCGATGCAAACCTGCAGACTAAGCGAATTTCCATTTGCCTGGCTATGTTTCCACAAAAATCGTAAGATTTATTTCCTATAATATTTATTTTAATGAGTACTTAGGTTTGTTGCTACAGGGAAGATTTTAATTGAAATGTTGATAGTAATAAATAAACGAAATTTATATATTTGACTCAAATACATCCATTAACAAGAAAACTTCAAAAGTTTATCCACCCCAGATTAAACATGGGAATCTTTTAATTCACACTTTATAAGGAATATAAGGAATACGCTTTTACCGTAGGACTCATGGGAATTTAAATTTTAAAACCGCCATGCAATTTTTATAGGGATTAAGTAATTTTTTTTGTATTTTATTTGTCTATGAACGTATTATGATAAAATTTTGAAAACTCATTTATTTCATACGGTACTTAAATAAATATTACAATTTTACAAAAATAACACTTTTTAACACTCCCTTGTTGCAGCAAACCTAAGTATTCGTTAAACTAACGCTATTTAAATAGGGAATGAATGTAATATTTTTAGGAGATATTTTAGTGTAAATCCGGCAAATAGAAATTTGCATGGTCAGCAGGTTTGCTGCGGCAAGGGTATTAACGTGATATTCTCGTTCATCTATGGTCCAGAAATGATAACCTAAGAGGTTTGTAGAGTTCAGGGACACTCTGTATACTGAACAAAGTGCCGATGCCGTAGAGATGTTCCTCTCACTTACAGCCTCATCTCCTTTCACTGCACATCTTCTCTCATCGTGCGATGGTGGTGTAATGGTCAGCATAGTTGCCTTCCAAGCAGTTGATCCGGGTTCGATTCCCGGCCATCGCACTAAAATTTTTATAAAACAAATCAATTTTAGTTTTGGAAAATTTTATCACAGTTTTGAAGTTTAGAAACAACTAGTATTTCTTAGATTTGTTTTCGCTGATTAAAACAGAAAAATTCTATTCTTTAGTAGGAAAAATAAACTACTAATGTGAATAATAATACAAAACTAGTTATGACGATACACCCATCATAAATAAAACAGAGTCTTTTTTAGCAGTAGTGTACACACTACTTACAATAAAGTTTCAATACTTGTAAAGAACTCTTGGAGGCTGTGCATATTAAATTTATCAACTTTCTTTAAAGGTTTAAGCAAAGACAAATCTAAAAGGTGTTTGGAAAGTTATATGTAGTTGTACAGCATTCCTTTTTTAAAGATGTTGTATGTTTGAGGGCAGGTAAATAAATATGTTGCTTAATAAGGTATATGGGAATTTAACAAAAAATTAAAAATAAATTAAGTTGTACTCGTTGAAAATATACATTTAAATGTGTACCACTTATAAACTATTTTTTCAGAAAAATTTACTTGATAAAAAATAAATAGATACATATAATAAAAGACTCCGGTTGTGAAAAGCACTTTCCGTCACATTTTTGTGACGTAGTTTTGAATAAACTTAAAAAAATAATTTTATTACTATTATGTATTAAAAAAATTAGTATTTTTGCTCTAAAGTATAAAAAAAAAACACACATTACAGACACACACTTATATCACACGTATTGCTAGCTAACTTTTGCAAAACATATCGGATGAAAACTTGTAGTCTAGTTTTCAATCTTTATGTTTTAGGAAAATGTATATTTGTCCAGAATTATGTTCTACAATAAATGAAAATGATAGTTTTGTTATTTTGCCCCCTTAAGTTAATGTGACTTTGAAAATAACAACTAACTCAAAGTACCTGTGCTATTGAATGACATTAAAAATAATATTAATAGATCCTGCTACTCTTATTGGAAAATCTAAAATAATAAAATAACAAACACACTACAAATTAAATTCTGCACTCAGCTTATAAAAAGTTAAATGATCGTGCAATAACAATTTTATTTTAACTTTTTAGAAATTTTGCACAACTAACAACATTTTATGTTTTATATGTAGTGAGTAGATCCTGCACGAAGGACCAAATTAATAATCTTCGCTTGAAGTTAACTTAATAAGTGCTACAGACATCAAGGGGTCGTATGCCACCCCAGTAATACGTTTGTCAAAGTACTTTATGGGTTATTAATAAAAAAAAAGTGTATAGCTGTAGAAATCTATGTAAATCTTTACCTCCAAGTAATAAAATAATTGATCTCCAAATTCAAACGACACCTTAAACCATATACCACAAAATCGCCAATGCGAGAATGACCTTTTAAGGAATGCAAAAAAGTTTGGAATGATTGAACCCAAGAATTCTGAGATAAGTAAGGTAGGAATCTACAAATAACAGCTTTGGTAATTCTACGTTTCCGTGGCTATTAGCTCCCGAACCGTTTAGAGTTAGAGATTCTTCCGATAAACCAAAACACTTCCTGGCGAAAATCACAGTAATTACACAAAACGGGCGTTGTCTGTAATTCCCATCTTCTGATGTTTTGCGGTGGTGTATTATCCTATTGATACGATTGGGCTCAACACAATTGACCTATTATGATAATAACCTCTCGGAGAAAAATCGCTAATAAAGGAAACAGTTCTCAAGTTGTACCAGTAATTGGAGCTCATTTGAGAACAATCTTGTATTTAAGGGACCTGGAAGAAGAATCTTCAAAATGCCTAAGCATTTGGTGAGTCGGTGGCTCAGTTGGTAGCGTCAAGGCAACGATGTCGTGGATTCGGATGAAAACATTTTATCAGTACAGTTCACCTTCATACTGTACCGGCTCAACCCATGCTTTGCTAGATACATTTCATACTTAGTGTTGATGTCGATGGTTGTTATCAATGTGTGTTGTGCGAAGGGTTTTAACTTTGACGTCTTCCTCAGGAATGAAATTTAAAGTCCTTCAGAGCCTGAAGAAGTTCCCCTTTGAAACTGCAGTCGCCTTATAGACTACTAGGGATCACTTTATACACTATAAGGCATAAGGTAAAAGGACAGTACAAGGTATTTAAACCTTTATTTATTATATTCAATTACGAGCAAAAACAAAAGTACGAAGAGCTCGAAAGAAAACGATTTAATTTTGGGAAATAGGAACGGAAAAATGAATAATTCTCTCCTAAGGAGTAGATGTTACTTAACCAAAAGCCGAAAGATTTTGAATAATGCCTTAAATTAAAAAATATTTCTGTTTCGGTTCCGAGATGGCCCGATTCTGGACTGTTTATTATGATAATTTAAGAAGATTATTGCCATTGGGTTGTTGATTAATTAGGAAACATAACGCAAATAGGGTTTGGAAAACTACCTTAAAGTTGAGGAAAATGCTAATAAAACAGAAAACACATAAGCCTTTCTAAAAAAATTACTACACCATGTACCTACGAAACACTTGGTTTTATAAACAGTTGATCTTAGTTGATCTTTTAACTAAATGAGTAATTTCTCAAATTTGTTTGTAAAATCTAAATTTGTCATGAAAAAAAAACATATTTATAAGAGTTGTTACAGACAATCTTCAAATCGGAAAAAGCTAGATTGTGAGCACATACTTTTATGAGCATATTAAAGAGTAAACATAAATTTACAATGTAAGTTTACTGAAAATATTATAGTGTTAACGACTGTCCGTAGTACGGCAAGACCTAGACCCGGGACCAATTTCCTTTCCATTTTAATTCCCCTCTGGGTCAAGAACAATATCGGTAAAATGTGGCCATGAATACCATAACTCGATTAATTTTGGTCTGATTTTGATGCAATTGACATGCATGCTTAGGGTTGGATGCATTGTTGTAGTTTGCTTGTTTAAGGGTATAATTTAATAATTAATTATTAAGTTTGGCAAACATTTGACAGATAAGGTAATTTTATTTTAATAGAGAATAAATCTGACAATCCAATCAGTCAAATGAAAAATTGCGTAGACTGCAGGGTTGCTGCGACGTGTTAATTTACACAACATTGGTAACAAAATTTAGTAGTTCATCACAAATAACAACAAAAGTTATCACAAATTTAACAAATATCAAAGTTCCATTCAAGGATACCCTATTTTCTCTTGTATTTAGAGGTTTATCAAAGGGGTAGCGACTTAGTTGGAACGAATAGAAGGAAAGTTGTACAAAGCGTCCAATTTGGCTTGGATGGACAAGGGTTGTTAGTAATTAGAACTAGATGCAAATGTAACATCTTGTCGTAGCAGTGTGTGTGTATGTGTGTGTGTGCGTGTGTGTGTCCCTCAGTACTGTCGCCTTTGATAAGTCTCGGCTGTATGCCTCTATCGGAATCTGTGTTCTATATGGTAAACATGAAATGTATAAGGTCTACTATGATTACATATCCTGTATTATACACACGTCATACTGTTATATACACGATACAAATATAGTAAACAATATCCAACCTGTATTTTTTATTAGAAAATTTGTCTTTTAAACATCATTTGTGACAAATCTTTGGTTTCAATTGCTTTTCTTTACCTTTAAAATCCTTGGTGTGTTTAATGGTGAACATAACAGAATTTGTATAGGTTATAAACATGAACTAATTACGTCACTAGCTCAAATGTAAACATGTTTTCTTTTTATTAATATTTGGAGTGAACTGTCCAAAACAGCTGTTACGGAAATAAGTAAAAAATTCGGGCCAGTCACGTCATTTTTTATGTTTATGATCGATCTGCAAAAATCTGATAAAAACAATACAGTTAATTACACACTATTTTTATTGACATAAATGTGGGTTTTATGGTGAATATGTAGATTTTTGACTAACTACGATCAGCTGTTAATTTAATGAATGATTCATTTTATATCACAATTTTTAAGAACTGACGGACAAATATACCAACAAAAATCAATCACTTTTCTCAGGATATAGGAGGATTAACCTCCTAGGGATAAAACCAATAACCTACTTTTTAGGTAAGGACAATAATCGGCTATTATTTAATTTGTTAAACACTGTGCAGTAACTACGATAAAAATGTAGATATTTTAAAGTTTGTGATATAAATTTTACAGCTGTAAGATAGAAGATGGATTATCTAAGTAGATTTCATTAAAATAGACCGTCCGAGTTGAAATGGACAATTTATTTTGTTCATAACAAATCAGCATTCATAAATGACAGGAATTCCTTTTCCTAAGAAAGATAAAACCCTTATAATGGTAAGCGGTGGGAGTAACTATTATATTTTACGGGCAAAATCTTAAAAAAAATACTTGAACCGTAATTTTTACAACAATGGGGGTTGTACCATTTTGTGTAAAATTAAAAGGACCACAGAGTACTAAATTCCAATTCAAATTATTAGAGCAAATTTTTTTAATCACTTTTAAAAATTTTTAAAACACAAAAAACTGAAAGAAAATTCTGGAGATAACATAGATAAGAACCAACATACCAAATCCACAGAAATCTTTTTAGACACCTCTTTTTATATTTCAGGTGGACCCAAATAGAGTACTTATGCCCAAAACTCAAACTCGAAAATTGTGACGAAAACAATGCTTTAACCATACGATATATAGGGGGGGAAAGTAAAAGTACAACTACGAAAATCTATGTTAAATTATTTTAAACCTTTAAGTCTAAGATTCTAAAAATACCATATATATATATATATATAAATACCTAAGATTCCAACCTAAAATATACGATTTTACCTAGAACTTTTAATCTCTAACCAAAACAGCCTTAAGTATTATTTCCTCTTTGGGAGGTTTAACGCAAACAACTCATTACAGCGGATCCCTCTAAAGAGGAAAGCACCTTATTGGAGTAGGTAGTATTTAGTCTCTATAGAGGGTTGTACAAAGACAGAACACACGTTGAACAAACATTCTCAACTCAAACACAAGACGTTCTCATCAACCAATCACGTGGTTATTATTGAGTCTGTGTCTCTGTTTCTCCTTCTGTTTTATGCATTCGTCTTTCCCGTTGTCGGCGCTCTGATGTATTTCCTTGTACGTGTGTTTTCCTGGCCTTTAATGTGTTTAAGTATCGTATTCTGTATTTGGGTAAAGAAATATTCCGTCTCCAGCGACCTAAATTTTGTAATCATAGATTTTTAAGTTATTATAACAGCATTAATATCAATTTCGAAATTTATTCGCCGGTGACAATTGAAATGGGGCTGAACTTTTTGTCTTCACTTCGATCTCCAACCCTGAATGGGTACTTTTAACGAGATTTTCCTCGTGGACTAAACTCGTACGCATTACAGCTTACATCCTTCGCTTCATTTACAATGTGAGAAGACCGGACAAGCTGCGAAGGTCCCTCACTACAAATGAACTCAACTCATCAACCACAAAAATTATGCAACTTTTTCAAAAATCTAGTGTTTCTGAAGAAATTACCAATCTCCAGAAATCAGCAAACTGCAACTCCAAGTATAAACGCTTATTACTCATCCTCGATGAGCACGGAATAGTCCGTGTAGGCCGCATTAAGCATTCTCCGCTCCCCTATGACAGCGTTCCTCCTGTATTGCTCCCCAAAAGGCACCATGTTGTTGATCTTATCATAGATGACTGTCACAAAACACATCTTCATGCCGGACCTCAACTCACTCAATCTCTCTTAGCCTCAAGGTTCTGGATCCTCTGTGCGCGTAGTGTCATCCGCTCACGCATATTCAAATGTATAATTTGTTTTAAAAATAGACCCCGAATCAAGGCGCCTCAAATGGGTAATTTACCCAAAGTTGACGTGGATTGGAACTTTTGTATACCTTTGGATAATGACGACTCCAGAGCCCCAACCAACATTCCTCTGGCTGAGGTTGAACCTCAAGAACAATTCTTTAAAGAGGAGACAAAAGAATGTTTATTTAAAAACACCGTTGATGAAGCCTAGGACGTCACAATATGACTTGGAATACAGATCATTGTGCGAGGGCAAGCATGAAGTCTGCAGCTGAGGGCCCCCCACGGGGCTCCTTAACCAAGGGGGCCCCTAATGGCCGCAATAAAAACAAGTATATGGGGGCCCGTCATACGAGCTGCATGCTTGAACTGTAAATTATCAATTTGTTAAAAATTTCATTTTATTTTTTTTTCATCCGTCATAAGTGTTGGTTTTGAACTTTGAAGTGTAAAAAGCTATTTATAAATAGATTTTAGGCCAAAGTAGTAAACGGGTTATTTGTATAAAACAAAATAATTGAAACATCACTTTGATACTCTTTCAGATAGTGTTCACCATTTTTGTTGACCTGCTTCTGACCTGATTCTGCATTACTTTAAGGACAACAAAGAGCAGATTGCAGTCCGAATGTGGGAGGTCTTGACACAGCTTATACTGACGTTCATGCTGTTTTCACTGCAGATTTCTATAGGTATAAAATCTGCATAGTGCTGTGAGCTTGGTTTGGCTTGGCGGCCCAAAGCCCAAACTTGTTTCAGAAGAGACAATTGAATTGATCTTCAGGCAATGCCTGTTTACAGCAGTTCGGGCGTCAGAAGTAGCGAGAAGTTGCGTTAGAAGTAGGGGTCGTCATTCGTTGAATACTTCAGCAGTAATGCTGACATACTGTTAGGATTTTTAGGCGTATTAGAGGGAATTGCCGTACTTCTTTGTGCGGAAACTCGGAGTTGGCTGGTGGTGTGCTCTACTTATATATATATTTGTGGAATAACATATAATTGCACCCAAATAATAGCCAAATCCAAGGTGGCAAGCCGCATAAATGCTTAGAGTTATGGGCTATTTTATGGTCTCAACTGCAAACTTAGATTTTTAATTCAAGCTGCTTTAACTATCTCTGCAGAGGTTCATACTTTTGTGAGATCATCTACACAGTTGACGTGGATTGGATATATACAACTCTTTTTAGGGGTGCTCTACCTAATTGTATGGTATCTGAAAAAGTTGAAGGCCATACCTTTGGATAATGACGACTCCAGAGCCCCAACCAACATATCTCTGGCTGACTTCAACATTTGATTCAACAATACTTAATCGAATTAAAATGACTTAAAAATAAAGATTATGTTTGGAAATAAGCTATGACTAATTGAACAACAATTATGATAGTAACTATAGCAATAATTAATTAAATACAGAACATCTCTGAAAGCTTAAACTACAGATTTATTTTCACGATGAAAATGCAAATATCGTTAAGTATTGTTATAGTCCTCTGAAAATACATGTTGCCTATATATTTAAAATATCGTTAATGTTTCAATAATGGTCCTTCGAACCAGATAGATATTTAAACCAAGAAATTAAATTATTCTATCGTAACATGAATATAGGATTATATGAAACAATAGTGTTGTTTAATTTACAATACAGTATTATTGTACCATAGTGTTAAATGATATGGTGATGCAACTTGGCTTATTTTAACCAAATTTTAGTTAAATATGTGTAGGAAGTTTTTCATTACGTATTTTTTCTACAAAATAAATCCACTGTTCACCAAATGATAAAGAGCAAATTATTTTGGTTTCAAACTATTAAAAAGCTACTGGTTTTTTATCGAACCTGAATCATTTTGACTATTAGAAAAGTAGTTCCCGGGTTGGCGAACTTTTATGTTGCTCCTTCGTGATTCTTTATTTTATATGGTTAAGTGATGCATTCCATACTCGGTGCACTTCAATGTTTATTTCAAATATTCCGAATATATTTTTGTACTTGGTGGAGCACAAAAACATACTAATTTTAATACAAACATGAAATAATAACTATGTAAAAACTATTAAATCATTTTTATCATTACAAAAAGTACATATATTTTTAATTGTTTTATAAAAATTAATTGATAAAATCGTGGGAAACGGTGTTTTTTTTTACAAATAAATAAAAAAAAAAACTCTTAAAGACGTTGCTGCTGGAAACAAATCCCGAGTCGGAATGACAACGCGATAAGAAATGATGAATCAAAACTTGTATGAGAACAAGACATTGACAAATGAGCGTAGCAAGGTCGAGCAGGAACACAATAAGTAACCCGGTTACCAGGGACAATACTGGCTAATGACAAGGTATCATTAGATTGCCCGGACCTTCGCTGCATCCCGTCCCGGGATTGTGTAGTTCGGACCAGCCAGTTGTTGATTATCACAAGATAGGGTAGTCTAAAACTATTTACTACAGCAAATATAGGACATACATACATAGTATAGGAGTTCCACACTTCATGGGGAGCGATCTGGTCTCGGCATTGACTGAATTCGGTCCATGAGGTTTTGGGTTCAAATCCCAACAATCACCAATGGATTTAACAATGTGACAATACCTTAACCTCCTCTACCTAGCCTCAAGTAATATGGAAAACCATTCCGAACTACAACCTAGGAAATCGTTGAGGAGGGATCAATTTGGTATATTTGTACAATTCGGGGCTTCAGTCTGTGAGGTTTCGGGTCTAAACCCTCCCAATCACCAATTACTTTTGGCTATAGAATATTTTAGCCGTGACCCTATAGGCCTAGCCAAAGTAATGTGTAAAAAGATGGGGACTATAGCTTAGAGTCCTAAGGTGCGAAGGAAAGAAAAACAAAACAAATAGTAATTTTAAGATAAATCATAAAAAAAATTGAACCTAGTATTCATTGGATTTTCTGCCAGCTACTGGACGTTTACCTCTAAGGTGTTTAAGGTTAAAACACCTTAAATAAAATTAACTTAGAAGAGTTTGAAATTAAAATATTTTTTACATTTACAAGCCAAAATTAAAATAATAAAAATCAGATTAAGTCCAAGTAAAATATGGATCTTTATTAATACATGACTGTTTTTTAAGTGTTTTCAATATTTTTAGCGAATTTCCCATATAGGGAATAAGCTATTACCGTAGTACTCACGGTAAGACCTGGACCCGGGACCGATTTTTTTTCCGTTTTGAGGTCCCTAGAGGTCAAAAACACCATCCGTTCAAATTCATATATATATATATATTTATATATATATGTGTCCGTTAGCGCGATAACTCGAGCAAAAATGATCCGATTTTGATGAAATTTGGTACAAACGTGTAAACCTACGTTTATTCGAACGAGTTCGCGAACCAGCATGATCGGACCATGGGAACGGGGGTTTATGGGGGCTTTTATGGGGTAAAATTGGGGTTTTCCCATTTTTGACCCAAAAAACATAAAATTTTGCAATTTCTCTCAAAATTATTTTGTGGAGCTTAAAAAAACAAATTATTTAGTATATTGAAGCGTTATAATGCGCCTAATGGTTACGGAGAAAATTCCAAAAAATTGTAAATTTAAAATTCCCATGTTATTCTTATGGAGAATAAGTAAACTGTTGTAGTTTGCTTGTTTATAAACATATTTTGCCCAAATTTGGAAAATGTTTTCATTTCTTACTAACTATTAACATTTTACATAAAAAACACTTTTACCCTCCCTGTTGCAGCAAACCTAATTATGTGTAAAACTGATTCTATTTAAATAGGGAATAAATGTGATATTTTAAGGAGACATTTTAGTGTAAATCCATTCAGGGAAATGGAAATTCGCTTAGTCTGCAGGTTTGCTGCGGCGGGGGTATTTTATGATTAGCATCATATCTCTCGGGCAAGCACGGGTAAATAAATAGAAATAATCTCATGTTTAAATGAGGTAAGCCTTATATATATAAGTACCTATATATTTTATAAATCAATATGTAGGGCAAACAACACTATAACAGGAAATGCAACATTCAAAAGAACTGTTAAAATTACTGCACACAAATTCATAATATTTACATTATTGGTAATTTATTATATTAATGTCTCATTAATTGCTAGTTAGATTTTACTCAGTAATATCAATAAACACCCAATCATAAGTGTCATATACTGTCAAAACTCTTTTTTTTACTTTTAATCTATGCAATCAAATGACTGTTGTCATACTAATATTATAAGTATGAAAGTTTGTGTGTTTGTTTGAAGTTCAATCACGCATTAACTACTGGTCGGATTGGACTGAAATTTGGAATGATGATAGCTCACATTCCCGATTAACATATAGACATATTCTTATCTCAGAAATCCTTTCGGGCTCCGTCCCAGTGGCTCTGGAGTGTCTCATGTTATTCTTATGAGTATACATATTTAAAAGTACTATACAAGTTGGTTCTATGATATTCAATATCATTAAAAAGTCATGAGGTTACAGACAGGGTGCAGCACAATTAATCTTTTTTTGTATTTATGGCAACGGTTAATTTGAACCAAGCAGCGACAAAAACCTGTAAAGTAGGACTTAACTTGTTTACAGTTAGGTTTATGTTTTTAATTTATAAATGTGTTTTTGATATTGCGCATATATTAGGTTTTTTGTTTAGGTGTAGTGGTAGAACATTATGGTAGATGTGTTACCATAGACAAATCAAATCACTTAGGTAGGAAAAAGTCGTTAAAACCATTAAATATTTGAACGAAATTAACCAATCTTTGAAAGTAGGGCGTTTTTTAGGGGTGAAGGGGTGGAATTTTCGGAAAACATATGATAGGGCTTAGTAAAAAATTTAATTCCTGACCATGAAAATTTTTACAAATATTTGCTAGCTCTTAGCGTTTTTGAGCTATAGCCGTTTACAAAAAAACGTGTTTTGTCGTTTTCCGGTGTCCGCCATTTTGAGTTTTTAAGGGGGTTAAAATTTGAAAATGTGACTTTTGAAAATGTTACTGTTAATTTGGGATCAGTTACTACAATGCTGCCAAGTTTCATGTCCCTAGCACGATTCTAAACGAATCAGATGAGCATACCAAAATCTTTAAATTTCATAACATCTCCATAAGAATAACATGGGGCCTTGTGATAGTGGAAAACCTTTAGATTTTTGACATTAAACCTAAGATTTTGGGGTCAAGGAGTAAAGTTACGAAAAAAACATGAAATGAGTAAAGTTTAAAGTAAACTAAGGAGGATGCAAAGCATTAATAATATTTGCAAAAAAATAATTACTTAGGTATGAAATAAAATAAAACAGTAAACAATTTAAAAGAAAGTTACCAAATTTTGAAAGTAGGGCGTTTTTTGAAGGTGAAGGAGTGCGATTTTCGAAAAACGCATAATAGTGTCTTGTAGAAAATGTAATTCCGAACCTACGATTTTTCATCAAATCTTTTCTAGCTCGTACCTGGATTTTTCCCGGGGGTTTGGGCACTAGACCTACGACCACCGAAAATTTCAAGTATCTAGCTCATCTAGAAGTGGTCTAGAATTTGTATCCCTCAATTACATATGCTAGATAGATAGATATAGACCGTCAGGTGTGCTGTGGCTAGCATAAGTTCTGGAGTCCACCACTAGGTTTGCCGTGTAGTTATGGCGCACACCGCTGCAGCGTCTGCTGGTTGCATACGGCTCCTGCACTCCTCACCTGCAGCGGTGTGTGCCGTAACTACACGGCACTCCTAGTGGTGGGCGCCGGAACCTTCCTTTGACAATGTATATTTATTCTATTTGTCCATAGTTATACCATAGCATATCGTAAATTAAAAGGAAGAAATTTTCTCAAACCGTGTCCTCGCCTAATGCAAACGCAAAGCACGAGTATAACTGCAATAAGCTTTTTATACGCCAACCCCGTACGAAGGTTACTCTGTAATAACATTTGATGAAGTTACAAAGGTACATAACATGACCTTACTAACACAAAACATATCTGTAAAGGTTGATCAATTAAACATTTAGAAACTAAACTCAATCCTCCCTACGACGTGCGTTTACCAAAAGGAAGCATTTGCCCCACGCATATGATTTCCCCACCCCAACAATCAAGTCATCTCATTACTCGTCATCCCTTGCAACAATGACATTTCAACACCGCTCTCTTGACCGGAGACAAAACAGCTGAGAGACGAATCAACCCCCGATTAAGGGCGCGTAAACACTAATACACACTCTAATTGGAGGCGAGAGAAAGAAAAAAGCACCCTTTGAAGTCCAGCATTGTGCTGGTAACTGCGACGCCATCGCGTTTAGTTTTAATTAATGGAGTCACCACCATATTGTCCATCACAGTAATTATATCTTGTCACTTTTGAAAGCTCTCAAGTTTGTCTCGGCTTCGACCTTTTCCCGCGCGGCGGCCTGGAAACCCGGGAAAAGACTGGAAATAATTTGAGATACGTCTTTTAATTATTATCACCTACGACAGTTTCAAGATGTAGCAGGTTGTTAGGCGCTTTTGGAAATCGTGCTTCAAGAAGCTGAAGACACGATTATGTAAAGATGTTATTTGGTTTTTTAGGAGTTTTTGAGTTCTTAGAAACACAGGTTCTCTTATGTTAGGGATCATTGGCTTAAATTCGCCAACAATATAAGCTATAACATCTCTAAACTACTTTATAGCAGAATATTACTAATTCTTACCTAAGTATACAGTCAGTTCTTCCCTATATTTCTTACATTTCTTAAAGAGACTGTGATGGGAAATTTAAACACCACATTTTAAATAGTTTTAATTACCCAACCTTAGCAAAGTTACACCTTTTTATGACAACTATGCACCCTTTTTGAGTTGGCACTTTCATTAAAAGAAGATATTTTTTCTCATAACTATCCTTTATTGTTTCCTACATTTGTGGACGTACAACTCCTGGTGGGTTTCGAACCACCAGGTTAAAGGTTAAAGGTAGTATTACAGAGCCAAGCCTTCGTTAATTGGCGCGATTTGATCCTGTGACTCCAGTACCAAGGTTGCGCACTGTAACCTCTTGACAAACCCTCAACACAACTGAGAAATAAAATATGAATTTAAAAATATAATTAAAAAAATAAAATGTTTTAGCTATAGTCAATAAATATTTGACTAAAAATAGCAGGAAATACATAATTATTTATGAAGGTAACTACTAAATCTTAAATTGATGAAAACATAATAAGATTCTTAGATGAATGAAATAATGTCAAAACATACATAGTTTTTTGAATATTTTAAAAATACAAGTTTTTTATGTAATTTAAATTTTTCTTTCATATAATCTTCTCCTATTTAAGAAATCTAACTAAAATTACATTTACACGTCAAGACAAACAAGCTATTATAAAATAATTGAAGACATTTTCAATCACGAAAAATATCTGCAGTAACTTAATGAATAGAATACACCCACCTACACCAGAAATTTACTTAGGCCTAGAAACTACAGAACGCAAAATAAATACCATTCAAATCAACACACTATAAACTTCATTTAAACTCAGCCAACAGCGACAATATAATAGTGGCAGTGAAATAACAAACTAACAGCTGTAGAGTGCAGCAAAGCAATTCGATTATTCCCACTATTCCATGCAAAATTGATTCGAATTTCAAACGAGCGAAAAAATAATTGGAAATACTCGAGTGTAACTATTATGAAACTAGCGGGTTACTAATGACTGGGGCGGGGAATAATCAAAATATTTTTACGCACTGGGTAGTAGTACTAAGGGTTTTGTAAGGGGTAAATGCAGAGAATATTAATTATTACAAATAAAGGGTTTGATTTCAAGTGATTATTTTATGTACTGTTATGTATGATGACAAATATTATAATCAATGGCAATTATTACATATAAATAGGGACTCTACCTATTCACGGGCTTAAATAATCCTTCAAAAATTATATCAGTTAATTATTTAATTTATTACATCTTAAAACTATCGGAGACTGAAATAAATTTAGAAGATAAAAAATGCATATAGGTTAAAATCAAACCACGTTTTGGTGATCTGCTGTGTAAAGAGTCTTTTTGAAAAACAACACGTGAAGGTCTACGATCTTTGATTCTTTACCGGGAGCGAACAAACAAGATGCTCTAACAACATAAACATTGCACAGTTACGGGTCATACGCCGCTCTTAGCTGGCCTTTTGCAGCTCTTTTATAAGATTTAACTTTATTGCCATGGTACAAGCCCAAATTGAATCCTTGTAAGAGGAACAATGTTTAAGATTTGTTTGTTACAATTGATAATGATGATTCCATTAACGTTTTTACTTTCAGTCTTTAACATAACCATTTGAACACATACACCTTCGGTTGTAAAGAATAATATTTTTTTATATGTCAAAGTTAGTATCTATTATAGTCTGTTACGCTACCAGAACAAGCGTCTCACGAGATTTATTGATTACTATTTTTAATTTTATGGTTTTATAAATGAAATAATTACCAAAATTAATAAATTTCCTTGCATTGTTTATATTAACGGATGCCAGGTGCTCAATGATGACTCTTAGTTATGAAAAAACATAAATTTAATACTTCTTGAACACACTACATTTGTATTTATAGACATTAACAAGAGTCACAAACTTAGTATCCATTTTGTATTACAGTCCATTTTCAGAGAGAGAGAAGCACCTCGATTGGCTTGCCACTCATAGTCAAACATAGGATAATCGAACTTATAATAACTCAAGATAAGTTATACTATCAACAGTTTAAGTAACACAATACACCAATGGGGTTCGAGAAGTTCAATCTTTTTCATTATTGTAAATTACGTAATGATCGCGTAAAGATTATAAAAACTTCTACGAGTGTCGTTAGGTATTTACGAGAGTTTTGTACACAACTTAACCTGCGACTATTTTTAATTTCCAACAATTACTACTCATAATTCTAAGAGAGGTTATGTTTTAGTTTAAAGTTTAAGTTTATTGCTATGGATACAACCACCCTTATACCAACCACTCATTTCTCCACTAATTAACAATTAATTGGTCTTAATAGCTAATAAGTTGACGTTCGAAGTATTAAAATTTTACTTCTTTTCTCTCATTCCTTGAACCTCAATGGTCCGTTACTAGTGTGGTTGACTAAAATAATATATGCTTGTAAACATCATCAATACTATTGTCTTATGAGGTTTTAAAATTGTTAGTATTGTTGTATAATATTCTTACTCGCCTTTGGCTCGCTGGGGGCTCCGCCCCCAGGCCCCCTAGCTGTTAGTCGTCATTAGTGGTAGGGTGACGTGGCCTGATTGTCGAAAAAAGGCCTAGAAGGGTTATTTAGAAAGTTTAATTAACGACCATAAATGTTCTTGCAAATCTTTGCTAGATTGTTCCTTCTGTGTATTCCACTCTCAAAAATTTGCTTCACCCTAAAAAGGTTTCTGAAGTTGATTACAATGAAATTATTGAGACCCTAACCTCACACTTTGTGCCTAAACTTAACATAAGTTATGAGAGATTTATTTTTAATAAAAGAGCTCAAAAAGAAGGAGAGAGTATCACAGACTATTCCTGTCAGCTAAAGAATTAGCATCAACTTGTGATTTTAAAAGTTTCCTTGATGAGGCTTTACGGGACAGATTCCTGTGCGGACTTAGGTCTACGTCTATTTAAAGCAAATTGCTAGCAGGAGAGTCACTGACATTTAGCAAGGCTCTTGAAATGTCATTGTTCATAGAAAGTGCTGAAAAAAATGTACGTTCGTTTAATCTACAACCTGGTAAGTTGCCTAGTGGTGATGTAAATTTTGCTAAAAACTTTCAATCCACATACAAAGTAGGACAAAATAAACAAGGGTATACCACACCAATTACAAACTTTCAGAAAGGCATTATTAGGCCTAGTGATAATCAAAGTAGGCCTAATGGCAGGATGAAGTGCTACCGTTGTGGCAAACTACATGACCCAAAATCCTGTGTATATATAAATAGTACATGTTTCTCGTGTAATAAGAAGGGACACCTTGCAAATGTTTGTAGATCAAGCAATCAGAGACAAACAAAGTCCAGTCATAAGATTAATTTATGTGACTCAGATGATAGCGATAGAGAGTCACAGGCTAGGCCCAATCTAGATTTTGATTTGTACACTGTAGCATTTGCTAATGATAATAAACCAGGGAATATTGTTATTGACATGGTTGTCAACGATGTACCATTGCCTATGGTACTAGATACAGGTGCTTGTTGTACTGTTTTGCCTTCTAATGTATATTTTGATAAATTTCAACATCAAGGCACGATTTTGCAGAAAAGCGACATTAAGCTGAAAACATATACTGGTGAGAAAATAAAGGTACTTGGAGAGTTTCAGGTATCCGTTAAACCACCTGAAGGCGGGCCAAATCAACTACTACCAATTGTTGTCATCGAGAGTACTGTTGCCTCATTCCTCAAATTGCTCATTTCACTAATTTAGCCTCAGAATAGTTGACGGTACTTTACAATTATATTAAATTACTTGTTTTTTTTTAAGATTTTCTAAATATTTATGAATATTATTGTTTTCCAACAAATACGTAATTCACTGATAGCGACTGAGCCTACGCACAGGCTTCCAGCCCATGTAGGCTTATTTCCTAAATGACTATATTAACATAGCTTTCTCTGAAACCTCCATCATTTGTTATTATTATTATTAAGTTTACATGTATTTTTATAATTACAGTATTTATTTTATTCATGCAATAGCTAGTAAGGTGTCTGTTTCACTGGAAGTTTATCTTTATATTTTATTCTGTTGAATATTTTTGGAAATAAAGTATATTTTGATTTTGATTTTGTTCCAAACCAACCTACCCTGCTTGGAAGAAACTGGCTGAACAAAATCAAATTGAACTGGAACACACTGAAATCAGGTGAAGAATCGGTCCAAAAGCTGGATGTGTACCGACTGAATGGTGAGTCCGAACCATACTATCACTTAGTTGAAGATTTGAAAATTAAATTTGCACCTGTCTTTGAACAAGTTCCTGGGGAAATTAGATGCAAACCTGTAAATATCATCTTGAAAGAGAATGTAAAACCTGTATTTTGTAAGACGCGAAATGTTCCGTTCGCCCTTAGTGGAGTGTGTGTCAAATTCAAGCCTGCGGCTGTCACAACGGGGGATGATGGAAACACTGTAAAAGTTGCTGTATGACAACAATCCTAGAGCGGTTAACACTACCGGACCTGAATCCATTATCGTAGGCTAGCCTATGGAATAACAAGTGCAGGTGCGCTTTTCCAGTCCACAATGGACCAAATACTAATGGGTCTTGAAGGAACTGCTTGTTATATTGATGATATTCTTGTTTATGCTAAGGACATCAGAAATGAAAACTCGCGTTGAGGCTGTATTAAATAGGTTAATGACACGTGGTGTCAAAATCAACATGTCAAAGAGCAAGTTTTCCAGACTAGCCTAGTATTTTTAGGTTATCGACTGGATGAGCACGGAATACACCAAAGTGAAGAACTCACTAAGGATATTTTGAACGCGCCTAAGCCTACAGACATAACTCAACTCAGATCTTTCCTCGGCCTAGTGAACTTTTACTCACGTTTCATTGCCAACCTAGCATCGGTGTTACATACCCTGTATCGTCTTTTAAATTCGGAAGTAAAATGGGCTTGGGATAAACTGGAGAAGGTTGAGTAAGGAACAGTTGCTTGAAACGAATATTTCGAAATTAGTACGAAAGAAGCTTAATCTTATTTAATTTTCGAAATTTCCCTTTAGTCTGATATACAATTTAAATTTAAAATATTTGTATGGAATAAATATGATAAAAAAAGTTTAACGATTTGTTTACTTTTACTCTCATTGTGGGTTAGAAATAATTGATGGAATAACAGCACACTTTAAAGTAATAGATGCTTGATGTACATACTACTGCTATTTGCTACTGCATACTGCTATGTATACGTGTGTTATTGTTTTGTAAAAGCTATGTAATCTGCCAATGAATTTGAAAAAAAATATAGAAAAAGGAAGATAAACTTAACTTTTATTTTTAAAACCTAGTTCATATATTATTTTTATGTAATGCACTATGAATATCACACAATCTCAAATAATATATATCCCTTAAAATTACTTGCGACTCATGTGTTACCTAAGTAATGTTGTTTCCTAGAACAATCGGGCCAAATTAATACTCCCAATTCCCCTCGGATCGAAGTTGGTCCGACAAGGTTTCCGTGTACAAGTTGACCAATATGACACAACCACGTATCAAACTTTCCAGCGAGAACCGAAAATTACAGAACAATGTGGCTAACAAGGCGCTGACTCAAACTTTTCACAAAACTACAATAATGAGTGTGAAAATGGGAAAAGTTGGGGAAGCCGTTGACAATGCGCGATTTCCTCAATGTGATTCCCTCCTTTTCAACGACGCCTGCAGACTTACAAAGACTACTTACTCGTGCTTTTGTCACTAAATCCCTTCTACACTTTAAAATCCCTCATTTTCTGTATCTCTTTATCCCCTTTCAATTGTGTTCTTTAGTGAATAGCCTTCGAGTTTACACTGTGAAGATAGGTTTTAGAATTAGGTGAAATAGAGATTTGTTTTGACAAATTGTAATAAAGTTTTTCAAAGAACTATTATATCTTTTTACCCTTTTAATTATACTTCAGCTTCTTCAGTGAATTGCCTTCAAGTTTGTAATTGTAGAAAGGAAAATTCGGTAGCAAAGTTTAGACTTGTTTCAACATTTTAAAAACTTTGTATTTTTCTGAAAATTACGTTAAGGCGTCTTTTGACCCACATTTTTGAATCTCTTTCGTTTTATTTTAACTGCGTTTAGCTGTACTCTTCTTCATGAAGTTGCCTCCGAATTTCTATGAAAGGTGAAATAGGTTTGCATTTTATTTGATACATTTAAAAAATTGTTTTTGTATTTACATGCGTCTGAAAAAATAGGATTTTGACAGTAGGAAGAATCTGTGATGGGAATAAAAAGTTATCATTATCAACTGCCACAGAGGTAGGCCAACGTATTTTGACCTAAATATGAGTGTTAAATAGTGTGAGATGATCTGTGTAGCTTTGTTACTCACTAAGATCAGCTGTTTCATCAGTCAGGATCATTTATTTAAGCCCAATGAAAAGGGCCAGCTGGGTCCAGTTTCAAACAATCAAAAGGCTACAGAATTTTCTCAGGATCGGACCGGTGACCTTTTGATTGTTCCCTAACCTATATTTAAGCTGGTTATTTATGTCACATAGACATTTTTATGCCACCTCTAGTTTGTAAAAGTTAGTTGAAAGTCAAGAACGTACTCCTAAAATGTATGTAATTCTTTAATGATTATTTTACTCAAACAACAATTTTTTACAGTCATTCAGTACATCACCCATCATTGCGATCACAATCCCTTTGTGCACTTTGGCACTGATCGGTAGATAAGACGGACAAAGGATTGTGGGTAACAAAAGCTCCCGATGTTCTTTCTCAAGATTCTCCCACAGAAGCGAGCATTGTCCAGCCTACAAAGGGTTGACCCTAGCATCGTGTGTGTGTGTGTGTGTGTGTGTGTGTGTGTGTGTGTGTGTGTGTGTGTGTGTGTGTGTGTGTGTGCGTGCGTGCGTGTGTGTGTGTGTGTGTTCAACCCTTGATGATATGCGCACTACACATCCATCACCGATTTCATTCTTTTCTCCCCTTTTAATCCCTGTCGCAACTCCCATGCCGCTAGCTGTTGGACGTTGCCTCAACTCATCAATTATTTCAAGATCTTTGTCCCTACTGTACCTTCTTTCTTTACTAGCCTTGCTACCAGCTGACACATTGTACGCTACCTTGGCCCATTTTTCACTATTGATATAGTAATCGTTTGACTTCTCCTATCGAACTGATTTGAGACCAAATGCATGCCCATTTCACCTTACAGTCCATGTACCTTACATCGAAGGATCTTCACTGACTTTATGATACATAGTAGACTTAGGATTATAGTGAGACATAGCTTTAAATTTTTAACAAGAGATAGCGAGAGTGAGAGAGTGAGTGACCACTTTTTGTATAAAATATTTTAAGAGCTTTGTCCCTGAATTAATAAATTCTTACAGTAATAGGTTTCTATCTTCTAGCTGATACATTATTAGCAAAAAGTCCCATTGTTACCTGAAAATAGTGTAATTGTTTTACCCATCTGATATAGATTCGTATCACCTTATGACCGCATAGGGTAGTATCTTGAACTACCGGTAACCTGGAATTGCTGGGTCGAAAGTGATTGTTTATCACTACACAAACCAATAGATTGATTGTTACTTGTGATTGAGATAGGACGAAAAATATAAAGTAGAGCCGATTTACCACTTATGAACCTCAGTAGAACCTCTCATGGGGATTATTAAATAAGACTTGTTATTGAGTTTTACTCGAGGATCTTAATTTTGAAGTTTTCCTGTACCCTAAACCCGTCACACTATAAATGTACACTTCAAATAAAAGAAACAGCTCCTAAAAACAACCAAAATTAACTTCAATATTGATATACTGTTTATAATATTGTTCGAAATTAGATTTCATATGAAGCTAGTTCACTCACACACAGGTGATCTCCCGCACACTAGTCACCGGTCATCTTCACACGTTAAACACATTCTGAAAGACAGTGCAGCGTGCACCAACCAGTTTTGCTTTGCTCAAGTGCGCTAAGCAGCAGATGATGGATCGGGCAGTCGTGGCCTCGAGTAGAGATACCGGGGACAAAGACTCTGACAGCGGAATGTACGGGAAACAATGTGGACGGCTCGATCAATTATGTAAAGCCAAGGACTGGTTGTCGCGACTAATCCTGGTGTCGGGCGGCGTTAGACGCGTGGTTGAGGAGCCTGGGAGTACACGTCGCTGGAACTGTAACAATACTCTAGGAGTCTACTGGTGTATTGTAGAGGTGAGGAGCCTGGGAGAGTACACGTCGTTGGAACTGTAACAATACTCTAGGAGTCTACTGGTGTATTGTAGAGGTGAGGTGCCTGGGAGATTACATGTCGCTGGAACTATAACAATACTCTAGGAGTCTACTGATGTATTGTAGAGGTGAGGAGCCTGGGAGTACACGTCGTTGAAACTGTAACAATACTCTAGGAGTCTACTGGTGTATTGTAGAGGTGAGGAGCCTGGGAGAGTACACGTAGTTGGAACTGTAACAATACTCTAGGAGTCTACTGGTGTATTGTAGAGGTGAGGTGCCTGGGAGATTACATGTCGCTGGAACTATAACAATACTCTAGGAGTCTACTGATGTATTGTAGAGGTGAGGAGCCTGGGAGAGTACACGTCGCTGGAACTGTAACAATACTCTAGGAGTCTACTGATGTATTGTAGAGGTGAGGAGCCTGGGAGAGTACACGTCGCTGGAACTGTAACAATACTCTAGGAGTCTACTGATGTATTGTAGAGGTGAGGTGCCTGGGAGAGTACACGTCGCTGGAACTGTAACAATACTCTAGGAGTCTACTGATGTATTGTAGAGGTGAGGGGCCTGGGAGAGTACACGTCGTTGGAACTGTAACAATACTCTAGGAGTCTACTGATGTATTGTAGAGGTGAGGTGCCTGGGAGAGTACACGTCGCTGGAACTGTAACAATACTCTAGGAGTCTACTGATGTATTGTAGAGGTGAGGGGCCTGGGAGAGTACACGTCGCTAGAACTGTAACAATGCTCTAGGAGTCTACTGATGTATTGTAGAGATGAGGGGCCTGGGAGAGTACACTTCGCTGGAACTGTAACAATACTCTATGAGTCTACTGGTGTATTGTAGAGGTGAGGGGCCTGGGAGAGTATACGTCGCTGGAACTGTAACAATACTCTAGGAGTATACTGATGTATTGTAGAGGTGAGGGGCCTGGGAGAGTACACGTCGCTGGAACTGTAACAATACTCTAGGAGTCTACTGATGTATTGTAGAGGTGAGGGGCTTGGGAGAGTACACGTCGCTGGAACTGTAACAATACTCTAGGAGTCTACTGATGTATTGTAGAGGGATGTGAGGTGCTAGACGTGTGACTGAGGGGTCTGGGAGAGTACACGTCGCTGGAACTGTAACAATACTCTAGGAGTCTACTGATGTATTGTAGAGGTGAGGGGCTTGGGAGAGTACACGTCGCTGGAACTGTAACAATACTCTAGGAGTCTACTGATGTATTGTAGAGGGATGTGAGGTGCTAGACGTGTGACTGAGGGGTCTGGGAGAGTACACGTCGCTGGAACTGTAACAATACTCTAGGAGTCTACTGATGTATTGTAGAGGAGAGGTGCTGGACGTGTGACTGAGGGGTCTGGGAGAGTACACGTCGCTGGAACTGTAACAATACTCTAGGAGTCTACTGATGTATTGTAGAGGTGAGGGGCTTGGGAGAGTACACGTCGCTGGAAGTGTAACAATACTCTAGGAGTCTACTGATGTATTGTAGAGGGATGTGAGGTGCTAGACGTGTGACTGAGGGGTCTGGGAGAGTACACGTCGCTGGAACTGTAACAATACTCTAGGAGTCTACTGATGTATTGTAGAGGAGAGGTGCTGGACGTGTGACTGAGGGGTCTGGGAGAGTACACGTCGCTGGAACTGTAACAATACTCTAGGAGTATACTGATGTATTGTAGAGGTGAGGTGCCTGGGAAAAAAAATTCGCTGGAACTGTAACAATACTCTAGGAGTCTACTGATGTATTGTAGAGGTGAGGGGCCTGGGAGAGTACACGTCGCTGGAACTGTAACAATACTCTATGAGTCTACTGGTGTATTGTAGAGGTGAGGGGCCTGGGAGAGTACACGTCGCTGGAACTGTAACAATACTCTAGGAGTATACTGATGTATTGTAGAGGTGAGGGGCCTGGGAGAGTACACGTCGTTGGAACTGTAACAATACTCTAGGAGTCTACTGATGTATTGTAGAGGTGAGGAGCCTGGGAGAGTACACGTCGTTGGAACTGTAACAATACTCTAGGAGTCTTTTTTTTTTTTTTTTTTTTTTTTTTTTTTTTTAAAGAGGTTGGCGGCCTCTTTTAACCTTGCATTTGCCCGTCCACATAGACTAAGCGCCCGTGCGTGGATCGTTAACAGCAAAGCAAGGAGTGAGCCGGTACAGTACAAAGGTGAACTGTACTGATAAAATGTTATCGGCAGTGACCAGGATCCGAACCTACGACATCGCTGCCTTGGGCCCGAAGTCCGCGACGCTACCGACTGAGCCACCGACTCACTAAAAAAATGGACACTGTCTACTGATGTATTGTAGAGGTGAGGTGCCTGGGAGAGTACACGTCGCTGGAACTGTAACAATACTCTAGGAGTCTACTGATGTATTGTAGAGGTGAGGAGCCTGGGAGAGTACACGTCGCTGGAACTGTAACAATACTCTAGGAGTCTACTGATGTATTGTAGAGGTGAGGTGCCTGGGAGAGTACACGTCGCTGGAACTGTAACAATACTCTAGGAGTCTACTGATGTATTGTAGAGGTGAGGGGCTTGGGAGAGTACACGTCGTTGGAACTGTAACAATACTCTAGGAGGCTACTGATGTATTGTAGAGGTGAGGTGCCTGGGAGAGTACACGTCGCTGGAACTGTAACAATACTCTAGGAGTCTACTGATGTATTGTAGAGGTGAGGGGCCTGGGAGAGTACACGTCGCTAGAACTGTAACAATGCTCTAGGAGTCTACTGATGTATTGTAGAGGTGAGGGGCCTGGGAGAGTACACTTCGCTGGAACTGTAACAATACTCTATGAGTCTACTGGTGTATTGTAGAGGTGAGGGGCCTGGGAGAGTACACGTCGCTGGAACTGTAACAATACTCTAGGAGTATACTGATGTATTGTAGAGGTGAGGGGCCTGGGAGAGTACACGTCGCTGGAACTGTAACAATACTCTAGGAGTCTACTGATGTATTGTAGAGGTGAGGGGCTTGGGAGAGTACACGTCGCTGGAACTGTAACAATACTCTAGGAGTCTACTGATGTATTGTAGAGGGATGTGAGGTGCTAGACGTGTGACTGAGGGGTCTGGGAGAGTACACGTCGCTGGAACTGTAACAATACTCTAGGAGTCTACTGATGTATTGTAGAGGAGAGGTGCTGGACGTGTGACTGAGGGGTCTGGGAGAGTACACGTCGCTGGAACTGTGACAATACTCTAGGAGTCTACTGATGTATTGTAGAGGTGAGGGGCTTGGGAGAGTACACGTCGCTGGAACTGTAACAATACTCTAGGAGTCTACTGATGTATTGTAGAGGGATGTGAGGTGCTAGACGTGTGACTGAGGGGTCTGGGAGAGTACACGTCGCTGGGACTGTAACAATACTCTAGGAGTCTACTGATGTATTGTAGAGGAGAGGTGCTGGACGTGTGACTGAGGGGTCTGGGAGAGTACACGTCGCTGGAACTATAACAATACTCTAGGAGTATACTGATGTATTGTAGAGGTGAGGAGCCTGGGAGAGTAAACGTCGCTGGAACTGTAACAATACTCTAGGAGTCTACTGATGTATTGTAGAGGAGAGGTGCTATACGTGTGGCTGAGCGGCCTGGGAGAGTATACGTCACTGGAACTGTAACAATACTCTAGGAGTCTACTGATGTATTGTAGAGGAGAGGTGCTATACGTGTGGCTGAGGGGTCTGGGAGAGTACACGTCGCTGGAACTGTAACAATACTCTAGGAGTCTACTGATGTATTGTAGAGGGATGTGAGGTGCTAGACGTGTGACTGAGGGGTCTGCGAGAGTACACGTCGCTGGAACTGTAACAATACTCTAGGAGTCTACTGATGTATTGTAGAGGAGAGGTGCTGGACGTGTGACTGAGGGGTCTGGGAGAGTACACGTCGCTGGAACTGTAACAATACTCTAGGAGTATACTGATGTATTGTAGAGGTGAGGAGCCTGGGAGAGTAAACGTCGCTGGAACTGTAACAATACTCTAGGAGTCTACTGATGTATTGTAGAGGAGAGGTGCTATACGTGTGGCTGAGCGGCCTGGGAGAGTATACGTCACTGGAACTGTAACAATACTCTAGGAGTCTACTGATGTATTGTAGAGGAGAGGGGCTATACGTGTGGCTGAGGGGTCTGGGAGAGTACACGTCGCTGGAACTGTAACAATACTCTAGGAGTCTACTGATGTATTGTAGAGGAGAGGTGCTATACGTGTGGCTGGGGGGTCTGGGAGAGTTTTTTTTTTTTTTTTTTTTTAGGGTGAGGAGGGAAATGCTTTTACGCACACAGGTAGCCAGCCTGTAGTGTGAGACTCCTGAGTTTATCACAGACTACTCACTAAAAAACCCCCTCTACTCTGTTGGACACAGACCTGGAATTGTTTGTCACATTACTTCAAGTCAGGCCAACATGTGACCTAAGCCCACAGGGCTCGCACCGTTTCTGGCATTATTTATTTTTTGACCTACACCGCATCCCGGTCGAGGTCAAGCTTCTTGGCGCGGAGAACACCCTGGATGTAAAGTGACACACAGGTCCAATTGTCCTCACCCTCCATCATCATCGATATGACCGTGTCCACCGACAGCAGTCCTACGAACTGTTGAGCCTCTAGGCGGGGCCTTTCCCAATGCTGGCAGTGGAAGAAAGTGTGTTCCACGTCATCGGGAATGCCTGGGCAGTATATGCAATCGGGTGACACGGCTTTGCCCATCCTGAACAAGTACGACCGGAAAAAGCCGTGACCCGTCAGAAATTGGGTGAGGTAGAAGTTCACCTCTCCGCACCGCCGATTAACCCAAGGTTGGACCTTTTGTATCAGTCGCCTGGTCCAGAGCCCCCTTGTCTCCTGTTCCCACCTCTCCTGCCACAGCTGGAAGGTCCGGGTGCGTTCCTCAATTCTTGCCTGGTCCTCCCCACGGCGCTGATAAATTGCCTTCCTCTCCGCCGCCAAAAGTTTGACGGGGATGACTCCAGCAACCACCAGGACGGCGGGTTCGGACACTTTTCGATAGGCAGATGCTACCCTTAGTGCTGCCTGACGCTGCACTCGGGCGAGCCGCATTCTATATACCTCCTTATTGAGAGCGTCTGCCCAGACTTCCGCACCGTACAGGAGCACGGACTGGACCGCAGACATCAACAGCCTTCTGCGGCTGGACCGTGGACCTCCGACATTGGCCATTAACCGACTAAGGGAAGAAACCATTTTAGCGGCCTTGTCCGCCGTACGGGTGATCTGGTCTCGCCAGCTGAGCTTGCTGTCCACCATGACCCCAAGGTACTTTGCGGCACGAGTGGTTTGGACTTCAACGTTCCCCACCATCAAAGGCACGATGGTGTCAATCCTCTTTTTAGTCAGAATCACAATCTCAGTTTTGCTCAGAGCGAGCGAGAGACCATGTTCTGCCATCCATGCGTTAATGGTTCGCATGACTCGATTTAGTTTCAGCTGGGCAAGCTCAATGCTACGTGCAGCTATTAAAGCCGCAACGTCATCTGCATACCCAACTAGGACAGTTTCCTCAGGCATCTCGGATCTCAAGAGGCTGTCGTAGGCGACGTTCCAGAGGTCCGGGCCCAGTATGGATCCTTGAGCAGCACCAGAAGTTACATCCATCGTCCTGGAGCCTTCTGTAGTGTCGTAAATGATGAGGCGGTACCGGAGGTAGTCCTCCATCATGCGCATGAGGTATGCCGGGACGTGGAAAGTGTTCTCCAGTGCGTCGAGCATATCGCACCACCTCGCGGAATTAAATGCGTTTCGTACATCAAGTGTTACAAGCAGCACAACCCGACGAGAATAGTTGTTAAACTCCTCAGCTCTCATTACGGCTCGCTTTACCTCCTCAATAGCGTCAACCGTTGACCGTCCCTTCCTGAAGCCGTACTGACGAGGGGATAGATTCCCTGCAGCCACCACGGCTGAATTCAGTCGGGAACGGATCAACTTTTCCAAGACTTTCCCAGCAGTGTCCAACATACAGAGAGGTCTGTAAGAGGAGGGTAGGTCTGGGTTTCCTTTTCCCTTCCCCACGAGCACAAGCCTAGCTGTTTTCCAGCAGAAGGGAAACTTCCCCTCGGCCAGACAGGCATTGTACGTGCTCAGAAGGATTTGTGGGTTTATTGAAAAGACTTTCTTCAGGGCCTCACCAGGTACCCTATCCGGTCCAGGAGCCTTGTTGTTCTTCAGGGACAGAACGGCCGCTTCCAACTCCTCGAGACTGAAAAGCGGTACGTCGTCCACCCTTCCGAACTCCCGCAATGGGCGCAGTGTGTGAGTCGGGAAAAGGGACTTTACGATCCTCTCCATAGAGGCCCCGTCCATAACGGAAGGTGGAGAGCGGGTGCCAAGCTTCTTGGTTACTATCTTGTAACCAAGGCCCCACGGATCGGAATCGACATCGTCCCTTAATTTCTCCCAGCAACTGCGTTTGCTCCGGTTAATGGCCCGGCGAAGAGACTTCCTAGCCACCTTGTAAGCGTCAGACTTAAGACGTCTATCTTCAGGTTCTCTGGCCCTGGTAGCAAGACGTCTGGCTCCCAATGCTGCCCGTCGTAGTTCTGCGATCTCGGTTGTCCACCAGTACACAGGTCGCTTATCGCACCGGGATCTCCTGCGAGGCATTGACTCTTCGCAGGCCGAGACTATCAGCCTCATCAATGATGTAACTGATGTCTCTGCGTGAGCCACGCCAGATGCAGCAGGTACCACTGGCTCTCCCCGTAGTATGACTTCGGTGAATTTGGTCACGTCCAGCTTTTTGGTGTTCCACCGAACGGGCACCTGCCGAGACACGGTAGCTTGTCTCTGATGACTATCCATGACATCAAAAATGATGTACTGGTGGTCACTGGCCGTATAATCCTCTAGGACTCTCCAGGCTCGTATCCTCGGCAAGAGGGACTCAGATGCAAGCGTGATGTCTGGGATCGTTCCCCTCATTCCGGGACGCTGGAAAGTTGGCGTGTTGCCCTCGTTTATGACAACAAGTCCAGCCCTGGCAGCAAAGTCCAGGATGTACTTCCCCCGGGAATTAGTGAGAGTCATTCCCCACTCGACAGCCCTAGCATTGAAATCCCCCGCCACGACAACGTGCCCGGCGGTATCGCGCACGCTCTCTTCCAGGCGGTCTATCTTTCCACGAAAGTCACGGATAGCCTCGTTGGGGGTGAGGTATACACTAAAGTAAGTGACATCCCCGCACCGGACCCAAACGAATCCTCGGCCCTTCGCGTGACTCCTTACCTGCACTTTAGCTGTATTACGAACCCAGAACGCAGCAGTACCAAGTGTATCGGGAAACCAAAGAGATGGGTCCCTGTCCCGGTACTGGTACTGTTCGCTGACCAAGAGCGCGTCAACACCGTGTTCGAGGGCAAGCTGACTGAGAAGCGCGTCAGCCGTCCTGGATCGATCTACATTGCACTGGAGGATCCTTATCTTCGTGGTTGGACTTTCGCTTGTTGTAGTGCGCCTTTAAATGCACTGCACTGCCCAGACCCAGCTATATGTTTAGCGTTTTTATCATTGAGGCCTTTCTCCTTACAGAGGAAACAGGACTCAACTTTACAGTCCCTACGAGTGTGACCCACCTCCCCGCATCGAAGGCAGTTCTTGCCTCGGTCGGGCCCTTCGCAGTTTCGGGAGGAATGGCCGAAATCAAGGCATTTAAAACACCTCGTTACTTCCACCCTCCGTCTCAACCTGCAATTAACCCATCCAACCCTCAAATGCTGGAGTGCCAAAACCTTACTGGCGTTTGCGTCTGCCATTTCGGCGACCGCCATCCGCTGTTGACTCCGGTTTGGTTTCGTGAGCCACACCCTCAGACTAGCCGTTTGTCCGGCAAGCTCGGGGACAGCTTTTTTTAGGGCATCAATGACGTCATCCTCCGTTGACACACAATCCATATCCCGAACCTCGACGGACGTCTTGGGTTCGAGAGCACGAACGGTGCCCTGACCTTCCACAGCTGCCTTTAGTTCGGCAGCAAAGGCGGCTTTATCTTTAGACTTACCCAGTTCGAGGAGGACGTCCCCGTCCCGGGTTTGTCTAATCGACCGTACAACCGTATCGGTTTGCTCTGGCTTAGCCTTGGCCTTGATAACACCCAAGACTTCGGCGAATGATCTTCCCTCCAAAGGCTTGACCAAAATTGCCTCAGTCCTGGGCTTTTTGGGCAGCGACTTTTTAGCGAGTGCCGAGCCAGGCACAGCTTGGGCCACGCCGGTCGACTGCGCCCTCACTGCCACATATGTCTTGGAGCCGACTTCCGCGTGCCTCAATTTCCTCTTCTCCTTTTTTGTAAGGCGCTTTTCCCACACAGTCCCAGATGGTGTTTCTACGACTGACCCCTTTCGGGAGCTACCCTCAATGGGTGTCGCAGGTTGCTGTGGCTGTTGAGGTTTCGCTGGAGCGGCAACTACGTCAGAGAAGGACCTAGAAGTCTGGGTCGCCTTGACCTTAACTTTAGGCTTTGCTGTCTGAACAACCTCTTCTCTTTTTGGAGGGCTTTCTGATGTAGGCCTCCTGCGTTTCTTGTAAGGTCGCGCATTGTCGTCAGGTAGGGACACCACTTTCTCGGCGATCCTTTCCATGGCCGCCTTGCTCACCAGCCGGCAGGCGAAGACAAAACCAAGGTCGTCCTCGAGCTTAGCCATACCATTTTTAACCACTTGGTTAACTCCTCTCTGCGTCTTAAAGGTTTCAAGCATTGCCTTTATGGTCTGCTCCATGTTTCGAAGCCGGTTTTCAATGTCATTTTCTGCGTCGAGATATTGCTGACGCAGAAGTACCATTCCCGACACTTCCAAATCTAACGCTGTTGTTAGGGATTCCTCCGGCATCCCTTCACCAGACTTAGAGGGTGGTCCACCGTTTCCTTCTCCACTTGTCAAGGGAGATCCCAAAGTCAAGTCTTTTGTACACCTGAAAGATGCAGGTGAGGGGCCTGGGAGAGTACACGTCGCTGGAACTGTAACAATACTCTAGGAGTCTACTGATGTATTGTAGAGGATAGGTTGCTATACGTGTGGCTGAGGGGTCTGGGAGAGTACACGTCGCTGGAACTGTAACAATACTCTAGGAGTCTACTGATGTATTGTAGAGGAGAGGTGCTATACGTGTGGCTGAGGGGCCTGGGAGAGTACACGTCACTGGAACTGTAACAATACTCTAGGAGTCTACTGATGTATTGTAGAGGAGAGGTGCTATACGTGTGGCTGAGGGGCCTGGGAGAGTACACGTCACTGGAACTGTAACAATACTCTAGGAGTCTACTGATGTATTGTAGAGGAGAGGGGCTGGACGTGTGACTGAGGGGACTGGGAGAGTACACGTCACTGGAACTGTAACAATACTCTGGGAGTCTACTGATGTATTGTAGAGGAGAGGTGCTGGACGTGTGCCTGAGGGGACTGGGAGAGTACACGTCGCTGGAACTGTAACAATACTCTAGGAGTCTACTAGTGTATTGTGGAGCTATGTGAGATGCTGTTTTGATATCTGAGGAGTATTTTTCTATATTTTATTAACAGGGTTTTTTTATTCAACTATGTTTTTGTTTAAATGTGAAAAATTTTACAATTTTTGCTTTAATTTTACCTGAATTTTTCCTGATATCTTTAAAGTTTCTTTTTGTTACACAATTGCGTTATCAGTTTTATGTACTAGTACATCTTAAAAATTGTTTTCAAACTGGATTTCTTCCCTTACTTAGTTCTTAAAAAAATAATTATTCTTAATACCTAAATATGTTAAATATATTGTTTTTTTACTGGTACATGCAGAGTTAGCATTTACAATTCTACTAGACTAGTCTAACTTTATTTAATCAAGCTGTTTATCACAATTATATTATGTCACTAAACCAATTTAAGATGAATTCATACAAAATTGGCATGATCAATCACTATTATAATAATTATATAACAACTGCAATACATGAAACGAAAAAGTCACTTCACAGACTCATCTCTTTAGGATACGTGGTGTAAGTCTAGTACAGTATTGTATAAACTCTTACAAGATTTCTTTTTAAGTTAAGGCATATCCAAGAAAGTGAACATGAAGTATACGACCAAGGTCCAGCGACCGTTAGATGACCGATGCACCTCGCGGATGCAACTGCAAGTGCAAGGTGCAAGTATTTACAGCCTACGACCCGCTAGGCTGCTAGTTGTGCCACTATTGCGAACAATAAATTCTCCTCTTTTACGATTTGACGAGACTCGTTGGCCGCGACTGTGGTACCGTAACAGCTGATCCTTCAGTTGAATGTATCATCAGGTTGTAAACAAGAGACAGACGAAACAGTTTATGAAAATGGATTTTAAATAGGGTGCTGTTTTATAATTGCAACTTGATTGAGGTAGGTAAATCAATCTTCAGTCTTATGGTGTGTACCCTAGACATGGGTGAGGTAAAAGATTGTCGTATTTGGCGGTCAGAAATGGGTAAAAATGAATTTTCGCAATTGAAGATCGGCTAGTTTTGCAATGAAAAGGTGAAATTTGACAATGTATTTGTAACTGTTTATAACCAACACTGGCTATAAATGTTGGACGATATTAAATGGATTTAAAACTGTATGCATTATCAATGAGATGGTTATATCGAAATTCATGATAGTTTTAACTAATAATAATAAAATTCTAAAGGTGTTATGCGATATAATTATTTTATCACAACAGGTTTTTAGAAATTATTTTACAAAGTTAACATTGCTCTTTTGGGAATAAGGTCTACCACTGATGAAGACTCTTAAATCGGATTCGGGTCGGATATTGAGAGGTTCGTATTCCGATATTTTAACCATCTAACATTAGTTCTAAAAATAATTAACACACTATTTTACCAAATAAATCACACATTTCTCACGTCCAATAAAAACTATTCCCGAGAACTTTAAAACCATCCCCCACCCAAAAGTTATGAATCCTTATTGTGACCCTTCTGAAACAATTTCATCCCCAACAATCAAACTGCAATCAAAACAAGGGCCCTCTACTTCGTTTTACTAATTCGAATCAAAATTTTCATTTCCTGCATAAAATCGCCAATGATTTGTTGATAATGAAAGGTCATTATGCGTGTAGTTGGATTAGGGGAGCTAAGACCCCCGCTAGGTCGTAGGGGAGCTTCTTGCGCTACTGTTGCTTCTCTACAGGGTGTCCCAACAGCTTTTGTCAGGGTTTTATTAGAATATCACCAGCCTTCAGCCCCTTTTCCTTTTTATACTGAGATCCATTCTGTGAAGCTAAGTCATTCTTGTTCGTGTTATGTTTATTTTATTCTCGATCCGAATCTTAGTAATTCTTTTATTTGGTCAAATTAACAGTAAACAAAATATTAACAAAGTCAACATCACATAAACTTTTCTTTCTATAATCTCTTCACTTCTTGAAACATCCAATACTTTCTTTAATCTGCAAGTTCCATTCCACGAAGCTTAGTAAAAACTGCCAGTGTGTTAAACGTTTTTGTATATTTTACTCATTTCGAAAAAGGTGTTATGATTTTACGAAACAAAGTCGTTGAAAGTTGTATTAGTAAAATTATTATATGTAAGGACCTAAAGATTCTTTTCAACAAGTGCTGTTTTACTACTAAGTTAGTTTTATAAAGTTACATTTAATTGGGAAACATGCTAGGTAATTTATTAAACTAACAACAGTGCATTAAAATACTTAAGTATTTACCTTAATATATTTCCTTCCAACGTTGTGTTCATTCAGTTCTTCTATCCAATCAGCTATTAACATTAGCTAGGTGGATCCGTGAATACAACTGTAATATTAATTAAAATTTGCTGATATATTGATATATTTTAATCTACATTTTTCATACATGGAAGCATCGAAAATAATTGTGTAAGGGGTATTTATTGAAAAAAAAAAAAAATAACAATAAGAAGCGATTATAAACCTAATAATTTAATAGCGATCTAAATGGCTTGGTTAATAGAGACTTCATATGGCAAAATCAGAGAACAGATTTATATTAAGAAAATGTTCGAATATTATTCTCCACTCTCGCTGATTCGTTTTTGCCCTTGGCATTAACATAAATACTGAACTCCTAGACGCATCAATTGAAAATGTTTCTGCAGTTCAACAAAAGGATGATTCTATTAATATAGGTACTAATCTTTGGTTTCAGTGGTGTCTACTAGTTTCGGATCTTGTTTTAAACAGTCTTTAGATCTAAGACTTACCTATAAATGCAGCATTTGACACTTTTGTTTGTAACATTTTGAAAGTTCCCCAAACTTATTGGATAATTTAACTCCCCCCCCTTTCCCGAAATTAACCATGTGTACGGCCAAGAGTGAACTACGTCAACTATGCTAACCATCTATTTAAAAACTAACCTAAAACATGTCCCAGACAAGTAGACATGAAACAAAAACCTCTACGTTTTCCTTCAGTAATTTCCCCCTAAGTTTCACTATCAAGGGAGACTGGCGGACAAATGACCACTGCGAGGTTGTAAGGAGTCCTTTGAGACAAACATCACTTGTGTGTCGGACAATTAGACGTCTTTGGTCAACTGGCAAATCAAAGGCTTGTAAACACACAGACCATTGAGTCACATTACCTCCCTTTCGCCCCATTGTGGCATTGTTGACGCTGTCGTTAGGGTGTGTTTCTATTTGTTGAATTGCTTGTAGTATCTTTGTGTAGTTTATAAGGAAAGGTATATATCATTTGGGAAATATAACATGTATGTTTTACCAAGATTGATATTGAGGCAATTTTAAAAACGAAGATTTATGTGTACCTGTAAATATTGAATGGTTTACCTACTTTCCTTATGTAATTATTTAGGTTCATACTGAACGTCTAAAAAATGGTCCTTCGAGCCGGATAAAATTAATCTACGACTTTTAATTAATTAGCCGTACTAAAGTGAATATAAAATTATAAAGCAAAGTATTGGTCAATAGCAATTTGTATCAATAGGATACAAGATGTATTGTGTATAAAATAAGTTCTGATCGGTTTAAGATTGTATCTGTGATCTCAGACTTTATGTCCAAATATAGATATCGATTTTAATTCTAAAGATTTAAAATCATTTATTTGCTCCTAAGATTTTTGACGAGTCATTAAAGCTGCAAAAATATAAACGACCTATCTAACTTTTTGTTTAAAAACTTAAAAAGTTGCCTATTATTACGTGTAGCAATAACGTACAATTTTAAAATATTTACCAAAAGTATTCATCACACGAATAAAATCCACAGCAATAAATCGTCAAATTACACTCGCCAACCCCTAAGCTAAACAAAATGCGATGACCTAATCAATCACAGATATAATTTCAAAGAAGCATGTGTTCAGGGTCATAAATCAGGGTGATTTCGGGTCGCCGCGAGTGGTCAGCAGTCAGCTGTTTGCGATTAAGCTAGAACACAATCACAGATGATTAGGGGAGGGTGGGCAAGACGTGTTATGTTTTAGTCTCAATTAATTACGAATAAAGGAGGGGCTTCCAGATATGAGGGTGTTTTAACTACAGTAGTGTCCTTTAGCATATGGTACATGACCTTGTGGCCTTAGTTGAACAGTTACTATAATAACTTTTCTTCATTGCGATTAATTTAGAGAATGGTGTATTTATTAACTAACTATCAGAGTGCCCGTTCTTCGTACGGGATATGCGTATAAGTATAAAATGCTTATTGCAGTTATATTCTAGCTTTGCGTTTGCAATGGGGGAGGGTGAGGCTTGAGAGAATTTGGTTCTTTATATTTACGGTATGCTATAGTATTACAGATATAGTATGGTATATACAGGATAGTATTACACATCTACTATACCCATTTTGTTCTACCACTGCACCCAACCAATATAAAACAGTAAATTATAAAACATTCACACAATATCACAAATTATGTACTAAATTAAAAAACATAAACATTACTGTAAACAATCCTAATTTGACAGTTCTCATTGTGTATCACAGCTTTTTTATGCTGCTTACTTCAAATTAGCTATTATTATAATTGCAAAAACTATAATAGTGCTGCAACCTGTTGGTAAATCTTACAACTTTTTAATTCTATTGAATATCATAGAACCAACTAACAATATGCCTATATTTTAATCAGGAATTTAAGCTATCATCACCCCGAATTCCAACCCAATCCGACCAGTATTTTTCGCGGTTACTTGTCACAAATATTCATACATACATACATGCAAACTTTCTCATTGATAATATTAGTAGGACAATATAGAATTTATAAATAGCACATGGTGTAAATGTGATTACAAAATAAACATTTTATGACAATGAGAAAGTTCTTAGATATATTACACGAATATTAGAACAGAAACGGTATGGATAAATAACCATAAACAAATGACGTCACTAGCCCGAAATTTAACATGTTTTCATTGAGATGTACCTGGCAAAAAACGTCCAAACCAGCTGACATAGTTTTAAGTATTGACATTTGACCTATATGACGTCATTTATTTGAGTTGAGGAGCCCTGCCGTTTCTGTTTTAGTATTTGTGATGTCTTGTGAGCCAAGTCAAAGCAGCTTAACCCGTAGAAATTCTATTTTTTTCCAAACACATCTATTAAGGTTTCTTTGCTAATCTAAGGTGTCTGTAATAGGATAATTCAAAATTAATTAAGTAATCCGTTTAAACAGATAGGATATATATGCCTAGCTTTGATAAAAAATTTACTTAATTGATAAAATTTATATATTAATCAAAAGGTCGCCGTTTCGATTCCGAGAAAAGTCAGTAGTTTTTTGATGGTTCAAACTGGACCCAGCTGTCCCTGATCATTGGAATCTGATCTTTGAATAATTGATTCTGGTTACTGAAACAGCTGATCTTAGTCAGTAACAAAGCTACAAAGATCATCTCACAACATTCTACGCTCATATTGGGTTAAAATACGCACCTAGGTGGCGTCACCATCTTAATTAATTGATGTTCGATGGTTAATAATACGTTTGAAACTAAAGAAAATCAAGCTATCATTGACTTTTGGGTTTAAACAATAAGTTCAATCTAAAGAAACATATAATATATATTTTTTTATACATAAGGCATGCAACCTTAATCTTCACTCATATTTGGGTTGATATTCCAATGACCATCTTAAATTGTTGATATGGTGCAAGACGACTTTGTAAATTCGATAAATCAACTGAAGGTATATTGATAGTTGCAAAGTAATTGCTGCATTATGGGATTACGGTACCTATTATGGGATATTTTATCTTTAAGAAGAATCTGATAATTGTTAACTATTATTTTCAAACAACACCAGAATTTTTGCTCATTAGTTAAAAGGAACGCTTAACAATCAGGCTGTTCACTAAAATCTTTAAATCAGGCGGCAAATATTAAAAGTCTGACACAATACCGAGGTTACGTAAATAATTTTTTCGTTACAAAATAACTGACCCCACTGTTAAACTGAGGGATGAGAGGGTAAACGAAAGAGATTCTAAAAGAGAGAAGGGTGAGTTACCAATCGTTTTACGAATCGTGAACAACCCTTTCACCAATCAAATGTGGAGACAAAGAACAAATAAAATCGTTTTGTTTGAGGGAGATTTGTTTATTTCGGACGAGATTCGCTCCGAGCTTTGTAGGGGTGGTTTAGGGATCATCAGCTACTGGGGTTGTGTCTGTGTACTTAATTGAAGGAAGGGTTAGAGTTTGAGGATTCTCTGTTTTGTTCATTGCCTATAAAGGTATGTCTATTTAGTTTAAACGATGTTTTCGGAAATTAACTTATCACTTTCTGCTCTCTTTAAGCGATTCCAAATTCAGTTAAATAACAAAAACCATATGAACTAGTTACCCTTACGGCTAGGAAGACCATTATAGGCTGCTTAGTTAATTTGAGATTTTTTTACGTTAGTGGCCTCTTTAGCCTTGCATTTGCCCGTCCACAGATACCTATGCGAGGGAAGTATCCAGAAAAGCAAAGGATGAGCCGTTATAGTACAAGGGTGAACTGTACTGATAAAAAGTAGTGACAGGTACCAAGTTCCAACTAAATCGCTGCCTTGGGCCAGAAGTTCGTGGCTCTGAGCGCAACCAACTCACCAAAATGTCCAGTACGACCTCACCATCGTATAGGAAAACACATGTAAGCCGAAAAATTTTCTGTTCAATTTATAGCCATGTTTTGACACATTCTTCAAAATAAAGGTTGTGCATTCCTGATCAAAAACATTGGTAGCATGCAGGTCTCATTGAGAAACAATGCAAAAACATGTGTGAAAAACCAGGCCTCAAATACTTCATATTATGAAATAAAATCAGCTACTTTTTACTCCACCCTGAGCAATGTATTTGGTAATAAGTTGACTCATCATAAATTTTAATTTCCCAAACAGTCCATGCCACTTAGGGATTTTTTCATCCCTTGTAATAAACACACTCTGTACTCAAAAGAGGCAATCTTTGGTTAATTAAAGGACTGACCCGGTCCACAAATGTTTTGTTTGCGCCTATTAGTAGCAGTTGATCCAACGGTGGCCCACAGCATGCGTCCAAACATACATCAAAGGCTTATTGTGTGCGGATCTTGCGGCGGGCAAATAATATCTGAGGCCCGAGCACTGATCCCTGGGGTACGCCGATGTTGACAGTGTCTATAGCTGACTGTCTCTTGGATCAATAGAGCTGTTTGAACTGATTCTTTCAGTGCGTGTGCTTTGTGGGTTGAGACTACACAAAGTTGATATATATAGTGTAGTAAATTAATGATAAATGTTATTTCAAGAAGTTTTTTTTTGTAAGTTTTTTGAAGGGAGAAAATTTAAGGTGAGTAGTGTATGCCGATACAAGTTACATGTTGAGGGTGTTTTTAAAATTTGTGTTAAGGGAAAGTTTAAGTCTTACCAGCCTGATATTAATTTTTTTTTCACAGTTTTATTTACAATCTGTTCATTTTTAGAACATTTAGCAAATACAATAACAACTTTTAATAAAACGTTAGTTAATCTCTGTCCATTGACAGAGCTAACTTAAAAATATTTCAAATGAAAAAATAAATATGTAAATAGACAAGGGAAAATTAAATTGTTCAAACAAAACGTGTGCTTAGATCCAAAACATGAATCCTTTTTAGCCTGTATATACTGGTACTGTTGTCCAAGAGGTTTAGAGCCAGGTGATTAGGGTGATTTTCAAGTTTCTTTAGATATTTTGCACTAAATTTGGTTATTTCCTCTTCAACCGTAGGAATTCCACTGTCCTTGTGTAGGATATTGTTATTAACATACCACGGGGCTTGCAGAATGAACCTTAAAACTTTTGACTGAAATCGTTGGATGATGTTTATGTTCGACAAACTGGACGTTCCCCACAGTTGGATTCCATAAGTCCAAATTGGCTTCAGGATTACTTTGTATAGTAATAATTTGTTTGCAATGGTCAATTTTGATTTACTATTTAGGAGCCAGGAAAGATTTTTAAATTTTGAATTTAGGTACATTCTTTTATTCCAGATATGGTTTTTCCATGTTAATCTTTTGTCAATCGTCATGCCGAGGTATTTCACTTCGTGGGATTGCGGAATTAGGATATTATTTAAGGTTACAGGAGGACAAGTACCTAATCTGGTGGTGAAGGTCACATGAGTAGATTTGCTCTCATTCACTTTTATTTTCCATGTTTGCAACCATTCTTCTAAGTCATCTAGGGAATTTTGAAGATTAAGTGAAGCTACCACTGGATCAGGATGGGACGCTAAAATAGCTGTATCGTCAGCAAAAGTGGCCACAGAAGTATTCACATTTTCAGGTAGATCGGCTGTAAACAGCGTATATAGTACAGGTCCGAGAACACTTCCTTGGGGAACGCCAGCTTGAATTGGGTACAATTTTGTAATGCTATCTCCAAATTTAACTTTGAAATATCTATCGGTTAGGTATGATTTAATTGTCATATAAAATGTATGAGGAAGATTCAGTTTGAGTTTATAAAGTAGGCATGTGTGCCAAACTTTGTCAAAGGCTTGACTTACATCGATAAAGACAGCTGTACAATAGTTCTTTTTCTCAAGGTCTTCTTTAATTGTATTAACCAATCTATGTACTTGTTCAACTGTGGAATGCTCCCGTCGAAACCCAAACTGATGATTTGGAATCAAGTTTCTGTCCTCTACTTCTTCAAGTAGACGATTCAAGAAGAGCCTCTCAAACAATTTGGATGTTATTGGAAGTAGACTGATAGGTCGATATGAACTTGCTTGTTGGGGTGGTTTTCCTGGCTTTGCTATCATGATTATTTCTGAAACTTTCCATTGTGACGGGAAATACTCAGTCCGTATAATTGAATTAAAAATGAGTGTCAGGTATATAAATGCTTTTCTAGGAAGCTCTTTCATTACTTTTCCCGTGATTAAGTCGTATCCAGGGGCTTTAAACAGTTTTAATTTGTTTACAAGTTTACAGACTTCTGAGGGAGTAAAGGGCTTTATTGGAGGTGATAACTGATTTGGTGAGTCAATGAACTCAAGAATTTCGTCAAGATTATTAAAATTATTATTTTGATTTTGATTGGGAGTAAACACTGCGGCCAAGTGGTTTGCAAACACTTCAGATTTTTCAATATCGTTTCTTGCCCAAGTTCCATCGGACTTAGAGAGAGGCGGTATCAGGATTTGCATGCTTTGTCACAATCAATATGACCTTTTCTGCCCTTGGATGCAAAGCACTAGCCCGGGATCATTTTTACTTTACTTCAGGCTAAACCTAGGGGTTGCAGCAGTATCACTAAGATAAAATATATTGGTGATTTGGCGGGATTTGAACCCGAAACCTCAGGGACCAAAGTCTTGCGCTCTACCAGTAAACCAGCTCAGTTTCCCACTCAATGTGACTTTGGCGGTATATTAATTTTAAGAGGGTATTCATCAGATACGAGATCGGTCTGTACGTTTACACGATCCACCAAACACCTTTTTTCGAAACTTTACGGAAGATTTCGGCAATATAGATCAAATGTAATCACATAATCTCCGAAGAAACATTCTTACTGTTAAAATCAAACAGATAATTCTCACTCAGAGGCATTTGTTACTTACATTATAAAAGTTTATAAATTACATACGTCAGAAAACCCGTCGGATATCATACTTTTACATAAAACCATAGACAAATCGAATTAAATGTAGACCGTCTGCAGTGCCGCGGTTAACAAAAGTTCTAGCGTCCACCACTGCGAGCGCCGTGTAGTTACGTATCTCGTGCTACAAGTACAAGGCGCTCCCAGCGGTGGACGCCAGAACTTATACTAATCACAGCACTGCTGACGGTCTACATTAATTCTATTTGTCTATAAAACATACAGACTCCACTCCATTCAACATTGTAATTCTTACTAAACGATAAATACAAAATACATACGAAGGTTTATACCCTTCAACACGATTCTGTTTTTGTTTATACATGTCTTCAACGCGTTTCACAAAAGGTAGGTTTACCAATCGATTGTAATGTTCGACAATCGATGTGTACAAACAGTGTGACAGGTTTGTGTTTGTGTAGCTATTATGTGGTGCTAATGTATGTAAGAATACCACAGTTGTGCGCCGCCCCCTAACATTGTATTGACCCCTGTGTACATTGCACATTGTGTTGTAGGACTTCAGTTTGTGTGGAGAAAAAAATGTAAATAAATAAAAATTAATACAAAAGGTTGCTGGATTGGTTACCAAACAAAATTTTTTAAATAAATTAAATTACAATATTGCATTATAATGTAAAGATAAAGAGAGAGGTTTATGATAAAGAGGTAATCATCCTCCTTGCGTGGTTTTCGTCAAAGTGTTTGAGAATGAGTTTAGTGTGAACAACCCGTTTTATGCCCCCTGAACCCAAAATGGGGTTTTCGGAGTGAAGGCTGTGTGTGGTTGTGTACAGAGCTACAGACTTCACTTGTGAACCAATTTTGACGAAATCCGGAATGTGGATGAACCCATTGTATGAAATCTCCAGGTATTTTAAGATTTTTAATGGTTATTTCCCCACAAAATCCATAAAATAATTTTAAAATCGGATTTTTAGCAAAAACGGCACATTGATTTTGTTTAAAAAGTAGTATATTATGGTCCTCTCAACTGTAAACAAAATGGTACAACCCCCACTGATTTAAAAATTACAGTTCACTGATTGCAACTAATCTGTAATTTTTAACTCATTGGCGCTTATACCATTTTGTTAAGTTAAAGAGGGAGAAAGTTAAAATGACAAAGGAAACTTCATGAAATGAATTTAACAACAATTTCACTAAAATTCATAAGGAAACGTAATTGCCTTGTACCTTTAAACTTAGGAAGGAATACAAACTAAAAAATATTTTGATTACTTTTATAAAAGTCTGGTTTATTTTTATTGCAAAGTTAAGTTACTTTACCACTTAATTCATCAACGTGTTTTTTTTTTCTAATCAAAGTTCCACTTTGATAAACTGCAATTTATGTTAGTTGGAATACAGCTCTTTAATTATAGATTGGAACTTATTGGTTCCTTCAATACTTCTTGACCAATTGTATGTTATCGAATTATGCATTTTGCAAATATTTCCCACTTCTTCAGCTCTCTACTTGGCTTAACATTAATCCATTTGACCAAGAGGGATTTAAAGCTAAGGAATTACACCTCACAATTCATCTGAGATTAACGGTACCATTGTTGAATTACTGACTAAATCTCGTTTGGTATTTTACGCGTTAAATCTTCGCGAACCCAGTAACAAAAATGAGTTTCATATTCCCAGGGCTGCGACAACACCGATTGCCTTCTGGAAGAGTTATGGCCTCGAAAGTCCCTTCAATTACGGGCGGGTGTCGTACTTAATTATTACTTAATCCCGAATCCAAGTCAAGATCCACCTTTCTCCAGGAGCTATTAATATTGAAATTTACGATGTTTCGTTGATTTATCGGGGAAATCGGCTTATGAAATCGGCATTTGCGAAAACAAGAGGAGTTATTGATTGTTCAATTACTGTAGTCAGTGATTACTGACGTTCAAATCAGTTATTAATGGTTACACGTTAACGTGATGTTGAGATATTGATGAGTTCTCGGTGTAATAATTGTAGGTACAGTAATTCAAGTAATATTCAACTTTGAAAGGTAATTAGTTACAGTTTTTATATGAAAATGTATGACTGTTAAAATTATAACTTAATTTTTCTAGCACGAATAAGATCTATTTAAGAATAAATGTACGACACTTAAGCAAATACTTGACACCACTTATGCAAAGACCGCTACTTCCAAAGTAGGCTTTTGCAGAAACAAGAGAATAGTACAGAGTAATTGATTGTCAAATTACCGTTTTCAGTTACTATTTATTTATTTATTACATACACGGCAAACGCCATTTTACAAGAGAGTTGAGTTGAGATTGATGATTGATGCGTTAATTGAAGGGGTTAAATATTAAATAACTAGACAAAAGTCTTCTAAATACTATACAATCCGATGTGTAACTGACTGGGGATACAAATTCTAGACCACTTCTAGATGAGCTAGAGACTTGAAATTTTCGGTGGTTGTAGGTCTAGTGCCCAAACCACCCATAAAATTCCAAAAAGTCGCATTTTAAAATTCCAAAAAGTCGCATTTTCAAATTTTAACCCCCCCGAAAATTCGAATTCCCCCCCCCATGTTATTCTTATGGGGAATAACATTAAAAATGGCCGACTTTCGTGTTCCCATCTGAACCACTTAGAAACGTGCTAGAGACTTCAAATTTGCGTAGTATTGTAGTAAAAGATCTTACATTACCGGTGGAATATGCAAAAGTCCCATTTTCAAATTTTAACCCACCCAAAAATCCAAAACGGCGGACCTCTGAAAACGAAAAAACACTTTTTTTTCAACCGGATGTAGCTCGAAAACGGTAAGAGCTAGAAAAGATTTGACAGTATATCCAGGAACAGGAATTAAATTTTCTACAAAACCCTCTTAGGCGTTTTCAGAAAATCGCACTCCTTAAGCTTCAAAAAACGCCCTACTTTCAAAATTTTGTAATTTTTTTTCAAATTTTTATCGGTTTTTGCTATGTTTTCGTACCTAAATAATTATTTTTTGCAAATATTATTAATGTTTCGTATTCTCCTTAGTTTACTTTACATTTCACCCTTTACATGTATTTTCGTAACTTTACTCCTTGACCCCCAAAAACTTAATTTTAATGTGAAAATTTGATTGGTTTTTACCGGTTTTACCAGCCCCATGTTATCCTTATGGAGAATAGCTATGTAATTTTAATACTTTGGTATGCTCATCTGATTAGTTTAGAAACGTTCTAAAGACTTTAAATTTTTGTAGTATTGCAGTATGGGATCATCCGTTAATGGTGGAATTTGCAAAAATGCCTTTTAAAAATTTTAACCCCCAAAAAAATCCAAAATGGTAGACGTATAAAAACGAAAAAACACGGTTTTTAATACCGACTATAACTAAAAAACGGTAATAGCTAGCAAAAATTTGAAAGAATCTTCATGAACAGGAATTAAATTTCCTACAAGACACTATTACGCGTTTTTAGAAAATCGCACTCCTTCACCTAAAAAAAACGCCCTACTTTCAAATTTTGGTAAATTTTCTTCAAATTTTTAACGGTTTTTGATAATTTTTCGTACATAAAAAATTTTTTCTTCAAATATTATTAATGTTTCGTACTCTCCTTAGTTTACTTTACATTTCACCCTTCACATGTTTTTTCGTAACTTTACTCCTTGACCCCCAAAACGCGTAGGTCAGTAACGCTGTATAGTCATTTGGTTCTCGCTCTAATTTTTGCTAATGGATTTGGCTACCCATGATTAAGTTTCACTGTCACTTCTTCCTATTTATTGGACTTGTTATTTTGGCGATTTTGCTGCAATTTTCTGTAAGCATGGAATTCTCTTGCGTTGCTGCTGGGTCGTTCCACCAGGGAGGGAGATCCCAGATTTACCGAGAGCAACAACGCTCAATGCATGGCAAATGCAACCTGTGCCCTCGCATGGCAAGCATTCTGCGGCGGATTCAGTACCAACGCTATTGACGCTATACTCATGGCGGGCGATAGCTTGTATACACTATCTCGCCGTGAGCATAGCATCACTAACCGGTATCTGTTCCCTGAGGACCTCGCCAGGCACTTCGTGGTTGCACACCATCGTGTTACCATCGAAGAAATTTCTTGTGTTTGGGACGGGTTGTATCCGTTACGAAACGATGGCCTAGATGAGGTGACCTCTTCCTTGTCTTCGGTTTTGGAAGCAGCTATGCCCGGTGACTCCGTTGATAGCGGTTTTTTGTTTACGGGACAGTTGGTGACAGTCGCTTTTTGGCGTTTCCAAGGGCGGCTGTACCTCTTTGATTCCCACGCGGTAAACGAAAACCGTCGTCGAGACATTTATGAGGCGAGAAATAAGGCTAGGGTGTTCGTCTGTAATAGTTTTCGTTCTCTAGCTTCCCTCATTTTGGTGAATTCTGCGTTCGTCGGTGGGCAGTACTCCGTCACAAAAATAAAGGTTTCCGTCAACGAAACTCAAACTGTCCACACGGTCGACTGTTCGGACAATGACTTAACTCAGTTATCAGAATCTGCCTCTGAGACAGTTGTTCAGAAAACCAAATGTCCTGGTAGACCAAAAACAATAAAGCGTGGTCGTCCAAAGCTTTTAGACACGACCCGAGAAGAGCAAGTGGATGTGGCGAAGAAGAAGTATAGGGAGACGCACGCTGACAAACTCCGGGATGACAGTCAACGTTACACTCAAACCCACCCTGAGGTGCACCGAAAGGCTGTTCAGCAATACGACCTGCGTAATCCCGGTGCTTCTGCTGAGAGAGTTCAGATTTTTCGCCTGAAAAATCCGAAAATGTCTGAACTTCGCTATATGCCTGCATCACTTGCTCGGTCCGTAGTCAAAAATGGCCCCATGTCTGTTTGGAATGGGGAGCCACTCAATGAAATACAACCATACAAATTAAAAAAAGTCAGTCTCTGGGTTGACGACGTTTACAGATGTCGTCATTGCCAAGCACGGCTCTTCGAGGAGGAGAAGAATAGAAAGCAATGGTGCTGCGGGGAAGGAGCGTTCAATGTTCTCGACATTCCTCCGTTGCAAGAACGCTTTTATTCCGACCGTCTCTTCCTGGAAAGAGCCCGTGCGTACAACGACCTGTTTGCTTTCTGCGCGCTCGAAGTGTCAGGCGGGTATCGTCATCCCAGTGGTCTTTCTTTTTTCAAGATCGAGGGAAGAATGTACCACCAGGTCTACAATCTGGACGCCCCAGGACAAAAGTTCACCACTCGTTCTGGGAACGTTCAGTTTGTGAATCGGTCCCGCCTGTATATTGACGATGGCGAAGAGCGCCGTAACATTGCGATGGGTAGATCGCTTGATGCCGAGATCATCGACGGTATTGCTGATTTCCTGTCTAGGGAAAATCCTTACATTGAGCATTACCGTCGATTGAGCAACGAGCCTTCCGTAACAGCTCACTTGGCTTTTGAAGTAACAAGCAGGTCTACCCATGGCCCTGTTCTCGGTGATCGGCAAACAGGCGTCGAAGTGCACGCCGTGCTCAGCAATGATGAAAACGACACTGAGCCCCGGAGACTGACTATATGGAAATCCGGTTCCGATAGACCTACATTTATTGATCTTTTACACCCCCTAATGGAACCTTTCCAATATCCCCTACTTTACCCGCAAGGCACTGTGGGATGGCACGTTGGCCGCCTTGATAACAAGGGTGCCAAACTGACTCAATTTAAGTACTCGCGGTGCCTCCTACTTTCTGAACCTCGCTTCTCTCACCTAGGCCGTCTCTCACAAGCTTGGCAGGTTGAGATGTTCGCGAGGTACGAGGAGGAGAAACTGCGTTACATTAAGTTTACGCAGCTGAAGAACACCGATAGTGCCTTGCGGGTGGGGCCGGTTGACGAGATTCGGAATGCACAGCAGGTCTTGAACGACATCGCTCGTGATGAAACCGTCCAAGGCGAGGGTGGGGTGCAGGCAGGAAAAGTCTACCTCCCAAGTTCGTTCACCGGGGGGCCCAGGTACATGAAAGTAAAATACGAAGACGCTATGGCAATCGTATCGCGCCTGGGTTCCCCCACTTTCTTTTTGACGTTTACTTACAACGCGACTTGGGAGGAAAACAAGAAAGCTTGCCCTCGTGGAGGTACTCGCAGTGACCCTAGCACTGCTTGCAGAGTTTTTAGGATCAAACTTCTGGAACTTCTCCGAGACCTGCGCAGCGGAGCAATGTTTGGACGCTCTGTCTATATCGTCTACGTCATCGAGATGCAAATGAGGGGCCTTCCTCACGCCCACATTGTATTCAAGATTGACGGCGACGGACCAGTTCAGGCGTCCGAAATTGACTCCATCATCCGCGCGGATATTCCCTCGGAAGAAGAGGCCGGAGGCCGACTGAGAAAGTTGGTCCTCAAACACATGATCCACGGTCCATGTGGTAATGATCATAGGACTGACTTTCTCTGTTGGGACTCTGCAAAGGGTTACTGCACCAAATACTTCCCCAAGCCCTGCTGTGAAACCACCCACGTCGACGAGAGGGGATTCGTCCAGTACAAGCGAGATTATACCAATCGGGGGACAATTGTATCACGCAATAAGAACATTATCGTACATGACGGTTGGGTTGTGCCTTATAATCCCGCACTGATGTTGAAATACGAGGCTCACATCAATTTGGAGCTGGCGTCTACTCGCCGCGTGATTAAGTACCTCTTCAAATATCTTATGAAGGGAGGATCTCTCCAGAACGTCACAGTTACTCCCTTCAGTAAGCAAGATGATGAGGTACAGCATTACGTGACGAAGAGAATGGTGGGTGCCAGTGACGCGTGCTGGCGTTTATTAAACTTTCCAGTATCAGAATCTGAGCCGGCTGTTGAATGTCTTCCCGTCCATCTGGAGGGCAAGCAGTCCGTCCTGTTTAGACCTGGCCAACTGGCAGAGGCAGCCGCTAGGAACAGCTCCAAACTCACCATCTACTTTGACCGGCCTCGTATTTCACTGTTTGACGACCTGACTTATCAGGGGTTCTATGAAACGTTTGTGGTTCATGTCAAGCGCCCAAAAACTGCGGAGATATACGAGCACCCCGATGGCGTCCATTTTATCACTGCCCGACAGCGTGGCGAGAAGGTGTGCAGACTGTTTTGGGTCTCACCGAGCAGGACAGAACAGTATTACCTGCGTATCCTGCTTATGACTGTATCTTGCCGTGGTTATGCCGACCTCCTGTCCCGCGGTGGACCAAACTGCCGCACTTTTCAAGGGGTCGCGCGGCATCTTGGCTTGGTGCAAGACGAACAGGAGTACCACTACGCACTGCGCGAGGCCGCCACTTTCATGACTGGCCCGAGACTTCTTTCTTTGTGATCCTCTGCAACATGGGGGCTCCTGCAGCTCTCCTGTGGGATGCTTTCCGTGATTCCATCTGCGAGGACCACATAGAGCGTAATCCTCTCGATGTTGAACTGGCCTACAAGCTAGGTCTCATCGATATTGATCGGAGTCTTCGTCGGCAGGGTTCTTGCGTCGCAGATCATGGCCTCCCCGATGTACACGATGACACGACGGAGTTGGGCAGAGAACTGCTCTTACATGGTGAAAATCAACAGAGAGTGTTTGTGGAGGAGTGGGTGCCAAAGCTCTCTGAAGATCAAAACCGCGTATTTGAGTACGTTACCTCCGTTCTCAATGCCCCTGCCAGCGGAACGTCGTCGAAAATCATTTTTCTTGACGGCCCGGGAGGCTATGGGAAGACCACTCTGATTCGTGTCATTCTCGCATACGTGAGAGGTTGTCGTCAGGTTGCACTGGCAGTCGCTAGCTCTGGGATCGCCGCGGGTAACATGCCTGGTGGAACTACAGCTCACAGCATGTTCCGGTTGCCACTCGACTTCGGTGACGGCACCGGCTTTTGGAACATCACCAACGGCTCCCAGCGAGCAGAGCTCATCAGGGCCGCAAGGCTCATTGTCTTTGATGAGGCCCCGATGGCACATCGGTTCGTTTTCGAGGTTCTTGACAGATCCCTGCGAGACCTCATGCGTTCCAGTGAGCTATTCGGTGGTAAAATATTCCTCTGTTGTGGCGACTTTCGCCAGATCGCGCCTGTCGTTGTAAACGCTCGTACTCCAACTGACATTGTTTGTGTCTCACTTCGGGCTTCCCATCTGTGGCAGCATTTCAAAATTTTTGCCCTGACAACAGCTCATCGGACTAGTAGTTCCACAGCCTATTCCGAATTCCTTCTTAGGGTAGGCAACGGAACTGTCAGTTCGACCACTTTCTTGGAGGGACGGAACGAACAAAGTCTAATTCCGCTGCTCGGGATTAGACAAGTGACGTCTTTGACTGATTTGGTCGATTCCGTCTTTCCCGCAAACGTCCTACTCGACTCTGATATGTGTTCGCGACGCGCAATCCTCTCGACTCTGATAGTGAACGTCAAGGAGATCAACGACCACATCTTGAACTCCCTCGACGGTCATCTGTACGAGCTGAGGAGCGCCGACACAGTCGACAGAGAGAACGACGATGGCCTGGATGTCGACGTTCAACTCCTGAACACGGCTACTGGCAAGGGCGTACCAGACCATGTTCTGCGGCTGAAGATCGGTTCTGTTTGCCTCATTATGAGGAACCTCAACATCGCTGAAGGACTCGTCAACGGCACTAAAGTCATCGTAATCGGCATCACCAACCGCCTGATTACAGTGAGACTTCCCGGACAGACGCAACCTATCGGAATTCCCCGGATTACCTTTACTTTTGCGTTTGTCGAGGGTTCGCCGTTACGTGTTCGTCGACGTCAGTTCCCACTGATGTTGGCCTATTGCATGACCGGACACAAGAGCCAAGGTCAGACAATAGATTCAGTCGGTGTTGATTTACGGACCGATTGCTTCACGCACGGGCAACTATACGTCTTGCTCAGTAGGGTCAGACATCCAGACCATATTGTTGTTCTCGTACACCCCGAACGTGTCCGAGATGGAATCGCATACGCAAAGAACATCGTGTATGGCGATCTCCTTCTCTAAACCTGATTTGACATTAGCAGTAGGCTAGGGGATCTGCTTAATCAAAACTCCCCGTTGTGACTTGACAACATCGGCAGTACGATAGGGGGCCTGCCTTATCAAAAGTCCCCGTTGTTGTATAAAGTAGTTAGTAAAGTTTACTAACTTGTACATTTGTAAATAATTGTAAATATGGTTCCGACGTTTCCTGGCCTCCCCGTGGCGGAACTGGATATGCCATAAATTGTATGGCTAACCGACAGGGAAACAAACATTACTTGATCTATTTTCATAAATATATACATGAATATCTACTATAATCTATTTAATTCATATGATACTTTACTATTATCAACTTATTCACTTATCAATCGACATACTAATCAATCTACTCATCTTATACAACAGTTCTCTAATTTGTACATTTGTAAGTAATTGTAAATATGGTTCCAACGTTTCCTGGCCTCCTCGTGGCGGAACTGGATATGCCATACAGTTTGTGGCTAACTGACAGGGAAACAAACATTACTTAATCTATTTTCATAAATATATACGTCATGAATATCTACTATAATCTATTTTCTATTTACATCATATATACATGAATATCTAATATAATCTATTCACATCATATAATACTTTACTATTATCAACTTATTAACCTATCAATGAACATCAATATAAATTTACTTATCTTGTACAAAAGTTTACTAACTTGTACATATTCAAATAATTGCAAATATGGTTCCGACGTTTCCTGGCCTCCTCGTGGCGGAACTGGATATGCCATAAAGTTTATGGCTAACCGACAGGGAAACAAACCTTACTTAATCTATTTTCGTAATTATATACTTGAATATCTACTATAATCTATTTACTTCATATAATACTTTACTATTATCAACTTATTAACTTATCAATCTCCTCTAATAAATTCATGAAATCGTTATTACTTTAATGTCGATTTTTACTATAACGAACCCTTCTCTCCTCATATTATTACTTCCTTTGACCAAAAACTCAATTGTAAAAATACTTGACTAACATACTCACTTACCGCAACTTAAAAAATGATTTTTTTATGAGGTGTTCCTTAAGCTAGAAGTTATCTTACTCAAAGTTAACTTATATAACTTAATATTGACGGTTTCACTTCTTGCTTTGTTACAACTTAACTCTAATCTACTAATGACGACTAACAGCTAGGGGGCCTGGGGGCGGAGCCCCCAGCGAGCCAAAGGCGAGTTAACAGTATATCACGAGTTTGTAGTTGAACACGAATATGGTACTTCAACCAACCAAGCGCCTTGCATTGTCAAAGCTTTAAGGAAATAATTTAAACATGCATCAAACACAGCATAAACACAACAAATTTAAAATCGCAACTTAAAAAGTATTATATAAAAGAAGATAATAGAAGAAAATACACCAAAATCATGTGTAACATTAAATTAATGAATCATTTTGACAGTTACTACTTTCGACAAACATCATCAAAGTACAAAAATTGGAACAATTAAAAAACCTTTATGTTTGTAGATGAAACTAAATTAAACATAAATTAAACCTCTAACCTAAAAATTAACCACTAAACCAGGCGAACTATATTATTCGATTGCTAACGAAAAAATATAACTGTTTCACATTTGAGCAATGTTAAAACAAATATAAAACCATAAAATTTCCAAAGTGAAGATCCACTATATAATGTTCTTTCTGTTATCAAGTAAAAGTATCAGCAAATCGTAAGTGATGTCCTGGGTTTAATTATAAACAGCTCGTTAATTCATACTATCTAAATCTCGATCAGAAAGGATCGAGAACAACAAAGTCGTGAGCTTTATTGTTCAACAGTTACAACCGAACAAAGAAAGTAGAAGGGAGGATGTGATAGGAGTAATGCACAAGATTATCTGAGGAGGTTAAGGAACATGCAAGATAAAAGTGAGACAAGGATTTGGACAGTTTCCGCAAAACACGTAAAAAAAAAGTTCACTGTATGACAACTAGTTTCGTTCCTTAGGACTTCGTCATGTCATTGTATGCAACATCATCAATGTATTGATACATTGGAGTATGTCAAAAGATTCTTTAAAATACTATCAGAATCAATAGTCAAAACTAGTCATGTTGATCAAATTATTAAAATGAAATAAAAGTGATAAAACTGGTTAAAACTGTAAATGCTGACCACTGTCTTACCACTGATTGCATTGATGATGTGGTTGCATACAATGACCTGACTAAGTTTTAAGGAACGAAACTAGTTGTCATACCAGCAACTGTGGTTGGATAAGGTAATCCTTTTATTTTATCAATGGGTCACAATGAATAATATATCTTCGTTAAATATAAGCTAAATAGGTTACACTCTTAACTCCTATAAGTTAAATAACCTCAAAAGGTTTAACCTCAACAATCTTAAATGCGGTGTATGTATTACATGCATAGGTTCAAATTGCCTTCTACTAGACCAATAAGTTCATGTGTTATTTGAATTTGATATTTAATCTTTGCCCGTATCCTGGTTTAGCGGCGTTCAATTTTTATTTAATCTTTTCCCATCTCTGGAACCGGTTCATATAACTGCAACCAAAAAGAATTCTTCACCTTCACCAATCAAGAACTGAAAGATCTTGCAGAATCACCTGCTCGCGATACAAATGCAAATCGATTTTCCACTTTGCTCAAAAGGCCTTGACCTTTTAGTGGCACGAATCAATTAGCGAGGTGTATTGTTGGCTGCATCTCCGACTTCTCATCAGCTGGTCTCCAGCGCTGGTGTAATTAATAAAACGACGCGAGCAGCAGCAGTCGTTAATCATGACTGGCTACCAGCCGCCATCCAACCGGGCAGAGCTGTAGACGTTCCCAGACACCGGGGTACAAGGTTGCTACCAGACAACCAAATCTTACATCAGCTACCACTACCAGACAAAACTGTAGACGTTCCCAGACACCGGGGTACAAGGTTGCTACCAGACAACCAAATCTTACATCAGCTACCACTAGCAGACATAACTGTTAACGTTCCCGGACACCAGGGTACAAGGTTGATACCAGACAACCAAATCGTACATCAGCTACCACTAGCAGACAAAACTGTAGACGTTCCCAGACACCTGGGTAAAAGGTTGTTACCAGAATACCAGACAACCAAATCTTGTATCAGCTACCACTACCAGACAAAACTGTAGACGTTCCCAGACACCGGGGTACAAGGTTGCTACCAGACAACCAAATCTTACATCAGCTACCACTACCAGACAAAACTGTAGACGTTCCCAGACACCTGGGTAAAAGGTTGTTACCAGAATACCAGACAACCAAATCTTGTATCAGCTACTACTACCAGACAAAACTGTAGATGTTCCCAGATACCGGGGTACAAGGTTGCTACCAGACAACCAAATCGTTCATCAGCTACCACTAGCAGACAAAACTGTAGACGTTCCCAGACACCAGGGTACAAGGTTGATACCAGACAACCAAATCTTACATCAGCTACCACTACCAGACAAAACTGTAGACGTTCCCAAACACCAGGGTACAAGGTTGATACCAGACAACCAAATCTTACATCAGCTACTACTACCAGACAAAACTGTTGACGTTCCCAGACACCAGGGTACAAGGTTGCTACCAGACAACCAAATTGTACATCAGCTACCACTATCAGACACAACTGTTGACGTTCCCAGACACCAGGGTACAAGGTTGATACCAGACAACCAAATCTTACATCAGCTACCACTACCAGACAAAACTGTAGACGTTCCCAGACACCGGGGTACAAGGTTGCTACCAGACAACCAAATCGTACATCAGCTACCACTAGCAGACAAAACTGTAGACGTTCCCAGACACCGGGGTACAAGGTTGCTACCAGACAACCAAATCGTACATCAGCTACCACTAGCAGACACAACTGTTGACGTTCCCAGACACCGAGGTTGTACAAGATTGCTACCGTCAGACCACCAAATCTTACATCAGTTACCCCTACCAGACATTCAGACAAAATTTTAGACGTTCCCAGACACCAGGCCTACAAGGTTGCTACCATCAGACCACCAAATCTTACATTAGCTACCACTTCCAGACATTCAGACAAAACTGTAGACATTCCCAGACACAGGGGTTGTACATTGTGCAATATTGCTACCATCAGATAACCAAATCGTGCATCAGCAACCACTACCAGACATCAAGAAAAAATTGTGGTGTTAGTAGCCTCCGGATTGCGAATAATAACTATGATAGTGGTTTAAATACCTTATTCTTGCAATCAGATTGTTGTCTTCACAACTAGTTTCAACCTGCTAGGAGGTCATAATCAATGATGATCTAATTGGTACGGATACAATGATGATGACCTCCTAGCAGGTCTAAACTAGTTGTGAAGACAACAATCGGATTGCAAGAATAAGGTATTTAAACCACTATCATAATCAAGAAAAAAGTTTAACAATTAGCTATCAGGAATTTAGAGTTAATTGTACTGGTATCACCTTTTACCCAAAAGATTGATTCTATTGTTACCCAAACGTGTCTAGTCACTCTATCATTGCTGTTTTCTGAATCTAAATGATACTTTATCCAACCCCCTCCCCCCAAAAAAATCTTCTGGCTGCTACAATCAAATGCCTAATGAAAATAAATTAACTAAACCATCTTGGTGGACGAATGGTTATAACGCTTACACAAGGGGAGCACTTGGCTAAAAATATGAAAAAAATTAAATTTTTTTATTTATTTTTTATTTAAAAGAATGGACTTTTCTGAATAAAATGGCCTTTATTTTATTACGATATCTCAATTAAAAGTGCTAAAAATAATTTTTTTTACAAATGTATGCAGGGTCGATTTTTGTGCTCAAGGGTCCTCAAGGGTCGTTGCAGTGGCTCTTTTATTGTTCGTTTTCCGAAAATCTATATTTTCAAACTTTATGTACCTTTTTCTCAAAAACCACTTGTGCCATTTCCTTGAAATTTTTTACCCATGTACATCTATATGAAATGTATAAATGTAAGTAAAATTAATGTCATAAGTCATATAATAATAAATTTAAAAATTAAAGAAATATAAAAAATAATTCTTTTTTTGGATGTTTCTATGGATACAAAAAAAAAAAATTACTTCTAATATTTAATGGGTAACTAGTTTACTTCTATTTGTGTAACAAAGTATAAGGTTTAAAGAGAAAAAAAATCATAATGATATCTCATATAGTTTTTGAGAAAAAGGTACTTTTGTTAACATGGTTGGGCATAGGGCCAAGTGCTCCCCGGCTAAAGGTTGCTGGTTCGATCCCCATCGAAGACAATTCTAGACCCAGACGCTATTATTGGGCTATCAACTAATAATGCTTTGTAGTACAGGGTCTATAAGACATCAACGAATAACATCATCATTAGTTATTTGTGCAACTAGTGAGAAAAGTGAGCAATTGACTCACTCGAGAGAAACCCTTACTCACGAGCCGTAGGCGAGTGAGGAATGGTTTCTCGAGTGAGGCAATTGTACTTTGCACTCGAGTTGCACATTATACTTTTCCTACAGTTACCATAAAACAAAGAAATTTGTGAAGAAACATAACCTTATTTTTCACAGAAGTGAACTTTTAATATAACATTTAATGTGAAGTTACAAATACAACAGTACAACAGCTGACCAGCTGATTTACAGCCAGTGCTGCCAACGTATTTCGCGCGCATACGACGTTGCCTGCATGTTACGCGCTCACTATTCCGTGCCTTCACGTTGCAAATCTGGAGTGAGACAAAGTAATTAGAGTGAGACAATGTTAACATTGTCTCACTGATGAGCGAATTGGCCACTTTGCTTTCTCAAATCAGTGAGAGAACATGTACATTGTTAGGTAACTGTAGGAAAAGTAATGAGCCCATATAGTAAATTACTTCACTCAGACCCTCCCAGGCTTACTTCGTCACAAATCTCATCCATAGAGCTACTTTGATTTGGACAATCCACTTAAAAATACATCAAATATGCCATTGGCTAAAACATATAAAAATGTTGTATATTCAAGACCATTAGTCAACGTTCTACCCAAATTTATTAAACTAACGTCTTTCTCCTGAATACCAATACCCGTCAACAATTAATTACCCTCCACCCATCACATTAAATTCACAACCATTCCTATGACAACCGCATTCCATAGATATGATAAACACTTGCAACAATCCACAACTACTCCTCAGCAGGGAAAGTCCAGTAAAATAAACAAATAGTACAAGCAACAACCTCACTATCGGGCGGCCCTGTTAGCCAACCCGGTCGCATTAAACCTCATCTTGATGGTCTACAGAAACAATTAGTTTCGACCACAAAAGCGTCCATTGTGGGTTTGTTGAAACAGAATATTATCGGCAGACTAAGGATGTTGCGAAGATGCGGGCAGTTTGGTGGCGAGTTTACGATCTAAGGTGAGTGGAGCATTGTCTCTGGGACGTCCAGGTCTCCGCACCTCGGCACGGGCTGCGCTTAGGTCCCAGGATTAAATGAGATCGAATTAAAATCAAAATCTCTGCTGTCATTGATTAACTGTCACCTAATCTTACTTACTCCCATGGCCAAAGATACCCTAGGTAGTATTTAGTCTCGCCAAAAAGTTGCCTTCATCTCTCCCTGTTCTCTGAATCTTCTTTCCTTGCTCTCAATTTTCGCAAATCTTTCTCCACCTGGTCCTTCCATCAATTCTTTCTTCCTCCGGGTCTTTTTCTTGCTAGGTTTTGTCTCCAAAGTTTTGTCCTCTAATCAGACAGCGAAATATTTTTACCTGCATTTCATACACACCATGTACCACGAATAGGTTTGAGAAGATTGATTTGATATTACTACCTCATCTATTCATTGGTAGTTTTGAAACTTTACACATTGTAAGCTCACGAATAAGTAAGGTTACAACGCTGTTTGTACATAAAATCAAAACATCTCTACCTATTTTTGGATGGTTAGTATCAATAAAGTGGAAAATGTATATAGATATGGCTAAAATCACCTTTTTCTTCAGCCAAAACCATTGAAAGTCCAATGATCAAGAACAGCTGGATGCAGTTTTGCACCATCAAAGGCGCTTGGATTTTTCTTATTGCCAGTCAATTTATCCTGAAAGACTGCGATGTGCACTTGAATGCGTATTATAAGCTGGATACAAATTTAGGGAGTGTAGAATTAATTGAGATTACTTGTAGAGATTTCTTACAGAATAAGATCAGCGCTCTTTGACCAGAACCACAAAGTGATATAAATTACAAAGATATTTCAAGGAGGATTGTTGGTCTTAAGTCCAAACCTTCTTAAATAATTTCAAAGTAGCATTGTTTACCATTGCCCCCCCCCCCCCATTTATTGAATACATTTTCCTGTTGTGCATAATCATTGACTATTAGATATTGAAGTAGAAGCCCCATCTATATGGACCAGCCGTAGCCAACGTTTAGTTAATAACGAACGTTGTGTGAACCAGTCACAGAATACGCTAGTGACTAAAACTCCTCTATTTTCTACCGTATTGTTTGTTGCTGGCCAAGTTGATGGGTCATAACAGTTGCTAGAGCTCACAATAAGTCATTGCATTAGTTTGAATTGGAAAAAAGATAGTGTATTTGGCAGAAATCAGTCATTTAGATCAGCACAATCTGTCGTTGGCTCACATCAACTACGAAAATTTTGGTTGCAAAACTGGATACCAATTTAACATGGGGATTAAGTGTCTATTCTTAGTGATCATAAAGATCTAATGTATTGGTCAACTTGAATACGTTCAACTGACTTGAAATTTAGCATACATTTTGCTCCCTAGTGTTTAATTTTAAAATACACCGTCCTAGCACTAATCAGGAAGCCAAATTTCAGCAGAGGTCTTCCCCCTTATTTCCTTTTTTAATCGTATTTGCTACTTTTTTACAGCTTACGTACTTACTAACCCTAAAAACCTTCTGGTACCAATCAGGGCTAATATGAGCGACAGTAAGTTAATCTTCAGTCGTTGGACACATAAGAGTCAATTAAAAATAGCTCAAGCGATAGGCAAGTAGATGCCAATGTATGAACGCGTCGCGGAGAGATGGCCTTGCGGGGTCACAGCAGGTGAATCTACGCGCAGACTCGGGCCTCGCGCATGCGCATAAACACACTGTTTAATGGGCGCTGAGCTGCCGACAACAGCGCGTCTCGACCCGATACGGTCATTAAATCAGTCATGGATGAGTTGGAATTTGAATTAACTGAACTGTATGGTCTGCGCCGTTGCCAGTACCTATTGTGGTACCTTGCCTTTACGTTACTTGTTTTATATGGTGTTTTAAATTTAGTTGTGCGGGGTTTTAAACGTAATAGAAGGCTAAAAGGTGTATTAAGATCCAAGGTATTCGAATTATTAGACTTTGAAGTAACTGAAGTGTTGCCTATTGTTGTCTTTCCTCCCCTTTTCCTTACTCTTTATCCTTACTCTTCTTCCTTCCTTACTCTTAGGCTCTTTACAAATTCTATTGTTTTTTTAGTTGTACTGGTTTTAATAAAATAACGAAAATGTGTATTTGGCCGATACAGTTATTAAATCAGTCATGGATGAATTTGAATTTTGATAACTTAATTGTATGGTTGGTAAGAACCGTGGCCAGTAACCGCACTTATTGTAGCCCTTCGTTGAGTTTCTTTTGCCTTTCTATTGAGGGGGGGAGGGGAGAGTTTTGTATAAAACACAAAATCGTGCATCTCCACTTGAGTTATGGATATTGATATAAAAATACATAACTGTATGGAATAAACCTTTGTCAGTATTTATTGTAGCTCTTTATTTCCAATTTTCTGTATTAGTTATATAGTTCGAATGGTAGTTCAATTCAATCCGAAGGTAGTGGATGTATTGCATGGAGACTATTATGTGATAAAAAATTCAATTTTGAAATTGTACATCATTCAAGTCATTCAAGACACCCAATAAATATATCAAAATGAAATGTAAGGTGTACCATTCTATTCACACTATCTTATCACTTTTTTCTGTCGATTAACCATCTGTTAGACTAAGCAAGCTTAGGTTACAAATTAAATTAAGTTAGGTTAAGTTGGGTAGATATAATAATAATGATAAAAATCATTGGTAACATTATTTGGAAAACTTGAAGAGCTATTGTTAACATACTGTCATAAAATATAGACAAATCCAAAGAGTTATATATTTTTTGATTTGACTTGTACTATCCAATATATTCTAGCAGCTCGAGTAGCATTTAAGTAGATATAATACCAGAATATGACCCCACTTTCGGCGTTTTAGAGGCACTTTTAGGGCACTTTTTATAGGGGAAAAATGAGAAAAAAATGGAAGAGCTTTTTTTGGCCACTTTTTTTAAAGACCCAGCTCTCGACCTATACACCCCTATATAAATTTTCTACTTTTGTTAATACTAAAAATCACGTCTGGAAATGGTGAGCTTTTTATGGCCACTTTTTTAAAGACCTGGATCTCGTCCAATACAAGCCTATATAAATGTTCAAACTCCATTAAAATTTCAAATCCACATCCATTCCCATGTATATTTTCAAAATCATGTGAGGTTTGTGCGCGAACTCGGGCACGCTTATGGCTATGTGTAAACTATGCCTGACTCAAATGAATGACTGTGAGTGTAACCTAATGACCCCAATCAAAACCAATTGTCAACATTCTCTGTCTGTCTGGTGCCAGTCTGTCTGGGGCAGGTTTAGACAATTACCAAATATGTTTGATTGATTGACCTCAATTATTCAATTGTTCAATTTCAGTTTGTTCAATTTCCATTGTTAAGTTCTAAATTAATTTAGACAATTTTGTGGTATATAAGGGGGGCATTCTACGGAATCATCACTAACTCTTCCACCTGGATCTTCTTGTTTTGGTAAGTCTTTGACATCTAAGCTAGACTATTGTAATATGTTGTCGCGTGTCGGGTCATGGGATCAATTGGTGACGTAATTGATGCTTGTACTCATAGGCCTACTCTGTATTTCTTTTAACTTAGGAGTGTAGCTAATTTCCCGAGTCCATTTTTCAAAACTTAGCCGAATTGAGTCACTAAGGAACTTGTAAAAAATGTATATAAGTCTATTTTTAAACACTTAGAGTATTTTGAACAGTCACTAAGGAACTTAAAATGTATATAAGTCTATTTTTAAAAACTTAGCCAAATTCACTCATGACTTTGAGTCAAAAGTTTGCACAAGTTATTATTTAAAAACTTAGCCGAATTATACTCACTATATAATTTTGTCGAGTTCCTTTTAACATAGGTAACATAGTCTTCTCTATAACTAACACTCACTCTGTATATATGTAGACTCAGCATTCTGAATTGCTAAAAAGTATTTTTACTTAAAATTTTGGATTTAGTTTTGATTTAAAAAATTGCAATTGCCAAATTTTATTGTATGAAATTGTTTTGAATATTAAAATTTAAAATTCTGATTTAAATTATTATTTCCCATTAATTGAAATTGTCTAAAATGTAATTTCCATCATATAGAAGATGCTAACTTTGTTTTTTAGTTACATGTCAACTGTGTGCTGCTTCTCTATCCAAAAAAATAACTTATTTTGTTATTACTATTTTTAAGTGAGTCAAAATTGTGCACAAGTTATTATTTAAAAACTTAGCCAAACTTCATGCACCGGGGGACTTTGAGTTAAAAGTGTGTACAAGTTATTATTTAAAAACTTAGCCAAATTCACTCACGGGGGGGGACTTTGAGTCAAAAGTGTGCACAAGTTATTATTTAAAAACTTAGCCAAACTTCATGCACCGGGGGACTTTGAGTTAAAAGTGTGTACAAGTTATTATTTAAAAACTTAGCCAAACTTCATGCACCGGGGGACTTTGAGTCAAAAGTGTGCACAAGTTATTATTTAAAAACTTAGCCGAATTATATTCACTATATAATTTTGTCAAGTCTCCTTTAAAATAGGTAACACTCACTCTGTATATATGTAGACTCAGCAATCTGAATTGCTAAAAAGTATTTTTTATTTAAGTTTTTGGATTTAGTTTTGATTTAGAAAATTACAATTGCTAAATCTTATTGTATGAAATTGTTTTGAATATTAAAATATAAAATTCTAATTCAAATTATTATTTCTCATTAATTGAAATTGTCAAAATGTAATTTCTACTATATAGAAGATTCCAACCTATTTTTTAATTACATATATAAAAATGAAGACTACATGTCAACATTGTTTTGCATTGCTCTCCAAAAAAAGCAACCTGATTCGCCACTACAAGGTAATACATAAAATGAAGGTGAAACTGTGCAAAGTTTGTGATATAATCTGTGATAATAACATGGCTCTAAAATCTCATATATTACAAACTCATAAGACTTGTAATTTCTGTAAAAGAAATGTTGTTGGTCATTTTAAAAGACATGTAAATTCTTGTAACAAATGTCCATATACAATGATTAAATTTGTTGGTGAATCGATTAAAACTGAACTTAAAAGTACTCTTCAGTCTTGTCCTCTACCAATAAAATGGACTTTAGTAAGGAGAATCAAATTTATAAAATATACAATAGATCAAAATGGAAAATTAGTTAATGAGAAAGAATGTATTGCAGATTTTAGAAGCCTTACTACCTTAACCATTGAGAAGAGAGATTTAAAGCCTCAAATTGAAAATGCCCTTTTAAAGATTGACGCTTCCATACACAAATATCAAGCCGAAGGCAGTGGATGGATTTATGACCATACTAAATATTGGCAGTTGCACGTTTACAAGTATAAGCCCCTAACTCCAAAGTCATACATTCCCACACCAAAAAGTATTAAATTGACAAAAGCAGTTTTAAATATAAAGAATGTTGATAATAAATGCTTCCTTTGGTCAATTTTAGCAGCTTTACATCCAAGGAATGCTAAACATGCTAATAGAGTCTCTAACTATGCACCCTACGTAGGTAAGTTGAACATGACAAATATAAAATATCCCGTAAAAATATCTGACATAGATCAATTTGAAAGAAAGAATAATATAAGTGTTAATGTATTTGGAGTTGAAGACCAAAAATTTATATATCCATTAAGAAGAACCAAACTGAATAGTAACACTCATATAGATCTATTATTATTACAACAAGGTCGTAAATCACATTACTGTTTAATTCGTGATTTTAATAGGTTAATGCTACGGTCAACAAAAGATAACAGTAAAAAGCATTTTTGCAAGTTTTGTTTACAACATTTTTACACCAAAGATAAATTGGAGTGTCATATAACATATTGTAAAAACTTTGATGTCCAACGAGTGGAAATGTCTAAACAAGATACATTACAATTTAAAAATTATAAATATCAACTTAAAGCCCCATTTGTAATTTATGCTGATTTTGAGTGCTTTATAAACTCTAACAACCATACTCCATCTGGATTTGCATTTGTCGTAGTAAAAGATTCTAAGATTATTTCTGAAGAGTTATATAGTGGCGAAAATGTTATGGATGTGTTTTTCGAAAGGTTGTTTGAGACTTATGACTTCATTAAAAATCAAATGGCAATATATATCCCCCTTGTAATGACTCCTGAGCAAGAGGCATCTTTCCAAAACTCAACACATTGTCATATTTGTGAAAAGCCTCTATATTTTGATAGGGTACGGGAACATTGTCATTCAAATGGCCAATACCGTGGAGCTGCCCACAATGATTGCAATTTAAACTATAAAGTAACAAAGAAAATACCAGTATTCTTTCATAACTTAAAAAATTACGATGGACATTTAATTATGCAACACTTGGGAAAGTTTAATCGTAAATTAAATTGCATAGCCAAAGATATGGAAAAGTACATTTCATTCTCTGTTGATGATTTAGTATTTTTAGATTCCTATAACTTTCTGTCCCTTCCATTATACAAATTAGCTTCCAATTTAAATACATTTAGATTCATAGACAATCCACTACTACAACGCAAAGGCGTATTTCCCTATGAATATATGACAGGACCAGATAAGTTTGCAGAGTCTCTACCTCCAATTGAAAAATTTTACAGTACTTTAACTAAAGAACATATCTCTCCCATCGAATATGAACATGCTAAAAATGTCTGGACCCATTTTAATATACATAATTTACAAGAATATCATGATTTATATCTTAAAACAGATGTATTGCTACTGGCTGATGTGTTTGAGACATTTAGAGACCTGTGTTTAAAGGATTACAAACTTGACCCCGTACATATGTATTCACTTCCAGGACTAACATGGGAAGCTTGTCTTAGAATGACTGGTATAAAATTACAATTATTTCAAGATATTGACATGCATTTGTTCATAGAAAGTGCAATCAGAGGAGGAGTCAGTATGATTTCTACACGTTACGCTAAAGCCAATAATAGATATATGGGCAAACATTATGATCCCAATCAAGAAAGTGTGTATTTAATATATTTAGATTGTAACTCGCTATACTCCACAGCTATGTGTGAGACACTACCCGTGGATGGATTTCGTTGGACGAATGAGATAGACTACAAAAACAATCAAAATGATGAGTTTGGATATATCTTAGAAGTTGATTTAAAATACGATAAAAGCTTACATGATTTACATAATGACTATCCATTAGCACCTGAGAAAATGAATGGCAAATTAATACCTAATTTAAATGACAAAACTAAATATATTTTACATTATAAAGCATTACAAAAATATGAGGAATTAGGTTTGGTTGCTACAAAATACTATAGAATTTTAAAATTTAGACAATCAAAATGGCTTGCACCCTATATTAATTTTAATATTGAAAAACGCAAATGTGCTAAAAATGATTTTGAAAAAGACTTTTACAAATTGTTAAATAATAGTCTCTTTGGTCGAACAATTATGAACCAACGCAAGTTTCGTGATATATATCTCAAGGATGAGTCACTATTAACAAAATATGTCACTAATCCAAGGTTTGACTGTAGCAAAAAGTTCGATAACAATTTACATGCTATACATTTAAATAAATTAGTTGTAAAGTTTAATAAGCCGATATATTTGGGAATGACCATTTTGGATATTAGTAAAGTAATAATGTATGATTTCCACTATAATTATATGTCAAAATTTAAGAACAAAAGATTTCTTATGACTGATACAGATTCTTTAATGTATTCTATAGTTACAGAGGACTTTTACAAGGAAATAGAAAGTGACTTGCACTATTTTGATACCTCTGGATATAGTAAAGACCATTTCTTATACTCTGATAAAAATAAAAAAGTCACAGGCAAGTTCAAAGACGAATTAGATGGTCATATTATGTATGAATATTGTGGTTTAAGACCAAAGTTATATTCTTATATTCCTCTAAAATGGTTATATGAAGAAGACAAGCAAGCTTTAGAGGTGAAGAAAGCTAAAGGAGCTGATGGTGCTACAGTTAAACATCTCCTTAGACATCAACATTATTTGAACTGTCTTGCAACTGGGCAAGATTACTATGAGAATGTGACAAGAATTAAATCTACAAATCATCATCTTCAAACCTTAACCATGAACAAGAAAGTACTATCATTTGACGATGACAAGAGGTTTATTCTAGAAGATGGCATCAATACGCTTGCGCTTGGTCACTATAAAATTGATCAAACATAAATCTATATTTGCCATTATTCTTTGACCTTTCTTTGTCTATTACAAAAAAGCCATATTTAGTTTTATCCCAGCATTGGTGGCAGAGATTTCTAAATTGGTTAAATGAAAAGTCATTACCAACATGATTGTTATATACATGTTTTAAATTTAAATCATCTTGTTTAAATAATATTAGGAAATTTACATTATCACGTAAATGTTTGTGTACTTTGCTGTAAGATTGACACAAGTAAAAACAGTTAATATTTTTATGTCGACCCATTGAAAAAAATTGTGTAATATTTTGACTATTTATGTCATCAAATACAACAACTGACTGTGATTTTACATCATTTGGTGTGATTTCACAGTCAGTACACGTGTGTAATTTCACTTCGTCACACAAACTAAATATTTCAATTATTTTTTTATATTTTTCTTGTTCTAAAGATTTAGATATTAAATATAAGTTTGTAAATTTTAATCCTTCCTTTCTTACAATTAAATTGTAAATTACAACCGTCTTCCCACTTCCACTTGGACCACAAATAACACATCGAATATTGGTAGGAAATAGACCCAACTTCTTTGGTATATTTTCCTTAGTATGTACTATTTTAAATTTATGTTTTTGTTGAATAAAAGACATTTTTTATATAATAAAAATGGTGAAAAATGATAATAAGAAAACATGTAAAAAAGGCAAAGGTTTATTCTTAAAGCCTTACAGGGGTCGAGGGCTATTGAATACTCTTATAAATAATCTTCCATTTCCACTTCACATACCATCATATCGGTACTGTGGACCTGGAACGAATATACGTCAAAATCTAGCCAAAAATGTACCTCCAAAAAATAAGTTAGACTCTTATTGTAAAGAGCATGACATATTCTACATGAATAATCCCGATACCGCTGCTCGGAACAAAGCAGACATGAGATTAGCAGACTTAGCTTGGACTAGAGTAACGGCGAATGACGCAAATCTTGCTGAAAGAGCTGCAGCTTATGCGGTGACAAATTTGATGAAGGCAAAAGCAAAAATGGGAATGGGATTAAAATTTAATAAAAAAGATGGACAACTACCAGCTGTTAGAGGCCGCAAAAGACGTGCCTCACTTCCGAGGGGTGTACCTAAAAAACGAGCTAAAAAATCTAACACCAAAAGTAAAAGAGTGCGGAATAGTTAATTTAGACAGTTCATCTGGCACACATTGGACAGCATATCGTAAAAATAAAGATATTGTAATTTATTTTGACCCATTTGGAATCCAACCTCCAAAAGAAGTAATTAAATATTTTGAGGGACATAAAATATTCTATACAACCGATCAAATACAAGATTTAAATAGTTCTATTTGTGGAATTTTATGTTTATCATTCATAAAAAATTTTTGTTTATAAAAATGGATTCATTTACAATAACATTTTCGGGTACAGAGCCAGAGCTAAAGTCAGTGTTCTTTCCTCCCATAGAATTAAATGATGATTATGTAATTGGATTAGTTGATTTTCAAAGTTATAATTCTATATTTAATGTGAAAAAACCTCTAAATACTTTAACATATTACAAAGTAGAGAAAAAAACATTACCAAAGGGAGAGATCTTAGTTGATGATTTAAACCAGTTATTAGATGGTAAACTTAAAGTTATAATACATAAAAATGGAGAAGCATTAATTAATACTAAAGTCAAACTTTTATTCAAAGGGCTTATTCCAAAATTAAATAAACTTAAAGGCAACAAATTAACCATTGGAGAAGGTGATGATGTTTTCTATTATGACCACAAAGCTCCAGTTACAATAGAAATTTCTGAAGGAACATATGAGGTGGTTGAGCTTGCAAAGGAAATTCAAAAGCAAATCCCAGACTTTTTCCTTACAGCTAATAATAAAACTATGAAAGCGACATTACTTTCTAGCCACGTGTTTGATTTTACAAAACCATGTTTAGGGTCTGTTTTATTGGGATTTAAAGGTGTTTCTACTCCTGGTGTACAGTTTGAATCTACAAATAAAATAAACATTAATAATGTAAATGTGATTAGAGTAAAATGTAATATTGCAAACGGGTCCTATTTAAATGGAAACAAATCACACACCATACATAGCTTTTATCCAGAAGCTCCTCCTGGCTACAAAATTATTGAAGTTCCAAGAAATATTATATATTTTCCTGTAAATAAGAGAAGTTTAGATGTTGTCAGTATTACATTTGCCGATCAGCATGACAAGGCAATTGACTTTAATGGAGAAGAAACTACAATTACTTGTCATATAAAAAAGATATGAGAATTTATAAGAATTTATCTATAAGTATACAAAATGCTAGGTTCCTACGATCAATAGGACTAAAGTTAAAATTTTCTATTAATAAAAATGGAAGATTTTCTAGACGTTACAGGGAAATCCCAATTCGACGATAGTGTGGTTAAAATTACAAATCACTCCTATGTTCCCCATAACACTTTGGCAATAAATAATTCTGATGAAATTCGAATATGTATTAATAATCAAGATTTGCTAACTCTCCCATGTAGGAGTTATCTGTATATTAAGGGAGAAATTGAAAATCATGATAAAGGTCATTTTATAAATAATGCATTTGCATTCTTATTTGATGAAATTAGATATGAAGTCGCAGGTAAAGAAATAGACATTGTAAGAAACCCAGGAATTTCTAGTCTTATGAAAATATTGAGCTCTTACAATAAAACAACTAAATTGTCAAATGTGGCATTTGATTCTGACACGAATTTAAAAGAGTTCCATAAAAGTGGCAAGTTTAGTACTTGTTTGCCATTAGAACTGTTAATGGGTGTATTTGAGGATTTTAATAAGGTATTAGTAAATGTCAAACAAGAATTGGTGTTGAAAAGATCCAAAAATGATTTGAATTGTATATTAACAACCACTAGTGCTCCAGCCAGTGGTACTGCTGATGCAATTCCCAAAATTATACTTAACTCAATTCAATGGGTGATGCCACATGTAATACCATCAGATGGGGAGAAGTTACAATTACAAAAGATGTTATTGCAAAATAAAAATTTGCAAATTGCATTTAGAAGCTTAGAGTTGCATGAACTTCCATCATATCCCAATACTACAAGACATACATGGTCAGTAAAGACATCTTCAAGTTTGGAGAAGCCTAGGTATATTATATTTGGTTTCCAAACAGCTAGGGATAATAGTGCACGAAAAAGAACTGATGAATTTGATCACTGTAAGTTAAAAAATCTCAAAGTATTTCTAAACTCTGAATATTATCCTTATAGTGATTTAAATCTCGACTTTGAAAATGGAGATGTCTCTAAAGCTTATGAGATGTTTATGAGGTTTAGAGAGACTTACTATAATACTATCCCAGATCCTATGATTAGTAGGGCTGAGTTTATGAAGAAATATCCACTAATTGTAATAGACTGTTCTAGACAGAACGAAACAGTGAAGGAAGGAATTGTTGATATTAAATTAGAGATTGAAACTGCAGAAAATGTACCAGCAAATACATCTGCATATTGTTTAATAATACATGATAAAGTGTTTGAGTACAATCCTTTGTCAAATGAGATAAATAAAATGTAAATAAAAGATGAAAAACATTCAACAAGAATTGGTTGACTCTGCAAATCAAATACGAGAGAAATATAGAGCTTTAAAACGTGGCAAGTTTCTAGAGGCTGAAGAGAGGTTCCAAACATTCCAACCTTTAATAGAGCCATTACAAGAATTAAAAAAAATCGCCAAAACAGAGAGGCCTCGAATGGAGATTCTCCCAATGACTCCATCTAGAATACCAATAATACCAAGATTACAACCATTACAGCAATCCACCCCACAGAAATTAGATTTTGGTCTTTTAGCATCAGACTATTTAGGAAATTACCTCAGTAAAAGTAGTATGACAGACACTACATATGGTATTAGACGAGAAGCAAATAAATTTTTTATTGGAAATAAGGAAGTTGACATTGCCAATGATGATGTTACAATTGCAAATAAAACCTACAAGGGGACAAAAGGTTTGTGGCAATTGTTAACTTTAAAAGAACCTGAGGATTATACTCCGGCTGATTTGCAAAATTATAAAGAAATTTTGGAAGCTACAAATGGACATTTAAAGAGTTACAAAGATGGTGCACCAATTTCAAGTAATAGACATACTAAATATCTTAATATAATTAAACCTCTATTTAAGTCTGTTGGTGAAGGTTTGAGACAAGTGACTGGTAATAAAATAGACTATATTTATTGGGATGATCCTAATGAGCTTGTAGATAGGTTAAGACTTCTTTGGCTAAGTCGCCAAGCCGGTAACTCAGGAGTGGATAATGAAATAGATTCCATTATTGAGGAATTGAGAGAAAGTGGAATTATTTACTAAATAAAAATATGTTTATAGATAAATTTTATCGTTTATATAATCCATATAATAAGCCTGCAGAACCCAGGGCTAGTAGTGAACCTACTTTAAATTTACAAGACGATAGTTGGAATGGTTTAAACCGTAAAATTGGTAATGTTAAAGATGGGGAGTTTGTAGATGATGTATCAACTTTGGGACAGACATTAACTAGAAAAGGTGATGTCTTCTTACAAGGTAAAACTAAATATGAGTTTTTAGAATCTAAGAATAAAAATTGGAATGCTAAAAAACAGAAAATTACTAATGTGGAAAAGGGTGAAAGTTTAGATGATGTGCCCACTTTACAACAGACTTTAATACGAACAGATGGTGGTACATTTGTACAAGACAATAATAATTATGAATTTTTAGAATCAGAGAATGGTATTTGGAATGCTAAGAAACGGAAAATTACTAATGTAGAAAAGGGTGAAAGTTTAGATGATGTGCCCACTTTACAACAGACTTTAATACGAAAAGAAGATGGTAAATTTGTACAAGACGATAATAATTATGAATTTTTAGAATCAGAGAATGGTGTTTGGAATGCAAAGAAACAGAAAATTAGTAATTTGATGGAAGGTACAGATAGTAAAGATGCTGTGAATGTTTCACAAGTTCCAAAAATGGAAGCAGGCTATTGGAGTTTTAATAGTAAAAGGTTAGTACGTGTTAAACCTGCCATTGATGACACTGACTGTGTTATAAAAGAACAGACTATAACTTTTGATAAAAAAGAAAAATGTTGGGATGCCAAAAAACAATTTATAAGAAATCTACCAGAGGGGGAACATTTGGATGATATTTGTCTAATGTCACAATCTATGCATTACGATGGATCAAAATTTGTATATGGAGAAAAAAATTTTAATTTGATGGAATATAATCCTGATTTATTAGTTGCTGACCCCACATCTTTGAGTGGATTTAAGTATATAGATAATAGACCATATATACCAGAAAACTATGTATTTAAAAGAATGGAAGATAATCTATTGATTGGGGCTAATGGTGATGTATTTAGAGTTACAGGAAAGGATGATGTTATAAAAAATGAATGAAATTGCATACGAGCTTCATAAGCCTGCAAGAAAGAATTTCATTAGAAGGTCTTTTAAAGTATTGGGTATAAACGAAACCATACAAATAGATTTAGTTGATATGCAAAACTATGCTAGAGAAAATTCTGGCAATAAATATATTTTAACTTTAATAGATACATTTTCTAAAAAAGCTTATGCTGCTCCACTAAAGAATAAGACAGGGTTAGTGGTTACAGAAGCCATTAAAACCATTCTACCAAAGGGGGTTAAAAACATTCAATCTGACAATGGAAAAGAATTTTTTAATCAATATTTTAGCAAACTAATGAAAAAATTAAATATTAATCACTATCACACATTTTCTACAACTAAGGCTGCAATTGTGGAGAGGTTTCAGAGAACTTTAAAGAATTGGTTATATAGAGAATTTAGTGCTCAGGGGAGTTATAAATGGTTGGATTTACTTCCAAAGTTAATTCGAAAATATAATAATAAAGTGCATAGATCTATAGGAATGAAGCCTAACCAAGTGAATGTTAAGAATAGTAAATATGTGCATGAGAGATTGACTTCTAAAGTAGTGCAAGTTAAAAAGCCAAGATATAAGGTAGGTGATAGCGTAAGGATTTCCAAGTATAAACATGTTTTTAGTAAAGGTTATACTCCAAATTGGACAGGGGAACTATTTACAATAGCAGAAGTTAAGAATACAAAGCCTGTGACTTATATCTTGAAAGATGAAAATGGCAATATAATCAGGGGAGGCTTCTATACAGAGGAGTTGTTAAAGACCAAGTATAAGGACATGTATTTGGTAGAGAAGGTAATTAGGAGAAAGGGTGATTCGTTGTATGTCAAATGGCTTGGGTTCCCAAGTAGCCAGAACTCATGGATTTCCACTAAGGATGTCCAAGGGAGCACATCATGAGCCGAGAGCATGCCCGAGTTCACGCACAAACCTCACATGATTTTGAAAATATACATGGGAATGGATGTGGATTTGAAATTTTAATGGAGTTTGAACATTTATATAGGCTTGTATTGGACGAGATCCAGGTCTTTAAAAAAGTGGCCATAAAAAGCTCACCATTTCCAGACGTGATTTTTAGTATTAACAAAAGTAGAAAATTTATATAGGGGTGTATAGGTCGAGAGCTGGGTCTTTAAAAAAAGTGGCCAAAAAAAGCTCTTCCATTTTTTTCTCATTTTTCCCCTATAAAAAGTGCCCTAAAAGTGCCTCTAAAACGCCGAAAGTGGGGTCATATTCTGGTATTATATCTACTCATTTAAAAAGGTTCTTGAACAAGCACATAAATTTTCATTGAAGGTTAATTAAAACTATAAAAGGTAGTAAACTAAATAAAACTAACCTATTTACTACAGTGGACACTACATTCTTTATGGAATCTTGGTCTGGGAAATTGCCGCGTCGATGAATTACGAAAAATACGATTTTAAAGCGATTCATCAATATATATTCGGGCAAACTACACAGAACATATGTATTTCACCTGGATTTCAAGGGCGCTCCCATTAATGGTGGGAGTGGTACAGTCAAAATTTAGAAAAGCCAAACAGGATTGCTTCAAAGACAAAAATAATTAAATATAGACCGTCAGCTGTGCTGCGGTTACCATAGGTTCTGGCGAACACCACTGGGAGCGCCACGCAGTTACGGCGTACGCGCTACGTTACTACACGGCGCTCCCGGCGGTGTGTGCCAGAGCCTATGGTAACCATGGTAACCACAGCACGGCTGACAGTATATATGCTTCAACCAGAATCGCCCGGCGGTACGCTAAACACATAAACCTACCTAAGACCGCGATTCTACTTCGGAACCTCCAATCCCACCATAACTTCAACCGCTAAAATTACAAATGACAATTACCATTCTCACAGGTCGTCGGTGCGACTTGGTCACTTCCCGGTAGATTAGCATCAGTATTGTCACTACACAATGGACCCGGCTGTTGAACAAATGAGATCCGTATCGTGCGATCGCGGTGCTTTATAATGTCGCGCGGCGGCGTTCGATTGTGCGCCGATTTAATTAGTATGATTTACGCCTCCAGAGCGCGCTAGTGACCACTTACTCGCGCCTCGGTCTGTATATCATGGTAGTCTTGGCCGGACCAGTTATGGATGTGGGAACGTGCTGTGTACATGCACGGGATTACTTATAGCATGTTAGGATTACTGGAACGTTTGGTGGTTAAAGTACATGGGGACCGAGCTTTGCTCAAAGAACTTGTTAGTATGTACTCTAAGTGTCTTCTTTGGTCAATGTCACCAAACCTGGAAATATTTGTTGCAGTCTATTTTTTTACAATTTTACAGAAATCGGTTTACAATTTTTTTTATTTGTTTTTATTCCTTAAACTGCCTAAACTATAGAAAATCCCCAGTATTTTCACGCTGAATTCGAAAAAGGCTATCAATAGAAAGTAAATGTTCATACCTTCCTACCCTTGAAGTATGGGTCACTGCAAAAACTTGGGCTCGCTCTCACTCCCCAGAACCTTTCCTTTAATCTTAATTTTCCTAAAATGTAATACCGTTTTCCGGAAACTCAGCACTTTTTCCGACAGAAAACAATTACATTTTGGATTTAGTGAGAAGAATTCAGTAAGGGACACATTATAAAGTAATTTTTATTAGGGTGGGTTATATTGAACTTTTGCCATACACGTTTGTAAGTGTTTTTTCTTGTTGGATGGCAGACTCTTTATCTTGTATTTCAACAAGCACACGGGGTCTGTTTATTGAAAACTGAGGATCTGTGACATGAATTTGTTGACTTAGTGTTCCTTTTTGACTAAAATTATCCAACTCACTATTCATTGAGCCACATTTTTACTAAATACATCTCGTATTCACATGGTAATATTATGACACGTTTACGTGTTTGATTATTTTATTTACTTTTGAAAACCTCACCTCATAACTTTGGACATCCACGGAGGCCCGAGAGGAAATCTAGGAAGTGAATAGGCTTACGACGTTTCTAGATATGTGAACCATCTTTGTGCTTAATTTTGGCCGTATCGGTTTAGTATTTTAGTCGTGACTGCTGCCCAGACAGACACCACCTCAATTTTATAAGGTGATCGGATATTTGGTTGTCAAATACGACAATGCATTTGCTTGTTGGAATAGTTTCAAGGTCTGTGATTGTAAGAATAAGAAAACAAAATATGAGACGGTACAGAAAATTAATGAATACGCGGATGGTAAGGGGCGGCTTCATGACGAAAATTAGCAACATCATTGTTATAGTTGGTAATATCATAGACTGGATAGGCGAGTGGTTAAAGTGCTCGCCTGTCAATCAAAAATTTAACCGGTTCGATTCTAAGAAAAAAACCAAAAGATGTTTGATCATTCAATACTGGACCCAGCTGTTTCTGATCATTGGGCTTTAAATAAACGATCCTGGCTAATGAAACAGCTGATCTTAGTCAGTAACAAAGGTTAACAGATCACCATTCGACACTCATATTCGTGTTAAAATACGCACCTAGGTAGCGGTCTCATCTCAATGATTGATTCATTGATTGATACCATAGATAAAACATACTCCCTTAGTTGATACGTATACGGCTGTATGTAAATATTAGACTAACTCACTTAAACATTGGAGATTTATATGTTTTTTCGTAAGGAACTCACTAAATCCTGGTTTTGATACAATCTAACGGTGACATTTTGTTAGTTAGATGGTTAGATATTAGCTGCGTGCATGATAATTTGGCAAATGATAAACAATCTTCAGAGTTAAAACTGAATAAAAGAACAATTTGAAAGAAGTCAATAGGAATTATTCATGAAGTTTCAAGATTTTGATTCAGATTTATAACTTGTAGAATTAAACTATATGTTCGATGAACCTTTTACATAAAATTATATTATTACTTGGTATATTATTTATGTTTGTATATTATTTTCTTAAGTTAAGTTAAGTTAGTTAAGTTTAGTTAGAGTGATGCTTAATGTTCTTCAGATCTAGGACTCATTGGATTGGATTATTTATGCCTTTGTTTAGGGAGCATAAAATATTAACTGTTGTGTCTTTGTATATATTGGATTGTTTAATGTATATCAGAAATAACTTGGATGATTTCCCTACAAATGAATCTGTACATTACCACAACACCAGGCAGCACTCTTTTCTCCGAATAAACCAGTGTAATTTTAAGTCTACAATTGTGAGTTTTTGTGAGTTTGGAAAAAAAGCTTTTAACTTGTTGCCGAGTAATATCAAATGTCTGAATTCTAAGTCTTTAAAAAATACCATAGTATCAATGTTATGAAGTTTAGCTGTATACAATGTTGATGAATTTTTTGATCATCTAAGACCCTTCAAATCGTTTTTAAACTTTTACCTTGACGTTGCTATACAATGTATTATTTGTTTTGGCAATAAATGATTTGGTTTTGATTTGATTTGATTAAGCTCATATTTTGTCACAATAATCGACATACATTTTTTTTTATTGTTCGAACTCAATATATTACAAACGTTTATAAGATAAATCATCCTTTCCAAATTATGTTTGAAGAACGATTTCGAGAATTCCCTTGCAGTTCGACTGAAATAATTCACAAAGAGCTTAATGTAAATTAAACACAGCTTTGAGTGGAGGGTGTCTTACAGCGGCCAGAACGAAGCATAAGCAGATTAGATGCTTTGATCTGAGAGTTTATAATTGCGACGCGCAAACAATATCAGAGCTGCCCAATTATTGTCTGTCTCTCTCTCATTGGACGTCCTCTGTCTTTGACGATGGTTCAATCTTGAGTCTGTCGCCTTTGAGCCTCCGCTGATAGTCTTCCTATTGACAAGAGATTTAACTGATGGCATTGAGTGGGAGATTGGACATTCTAATTTTGCCAAGGTTATTTTCACGAATAATTGCTAGTAAATACATGTAGTACATTTTTATGCTGTTAGAAATGGGCTTTTTAGTTATAAATATTGTTTGTTTAAAAAATCAAGTAAATAGTTCAAATTATAATTAATTATTTTCAGGATACTCTTGCAGATATTTTATTACAATATGTTTATACACAATCAGTAAAAAATCACTAACCAGATTTTAGCCAAGTGATAATGCCGCGACCCTCATAAAATAGACGAGGACATAGAATTTGTTTCTTCAACCGGGAGTTTGAGGTTCCCGAAACCTAAGAGGGATCCTCAGCCGCGCCGGAACATCAACTTAGGTACAACAACTTCAAACAAAACCTAAACATATACGGTGGCTAAGATGCATGCGCTCTACCTCAGTTGGGACATCTCAGCACGGGACGCGGGGTGGACAGGTAGAGCGCGCCCTTAATCGATTATTATTTGTATTAGTCATTTTGTTATACAGGGTAGAACGAAGTTAGTGTTAAAAATGGTATAACTTCTAAGTATTAGTAACAAAATGGCACCAATTTTAGGTTTCCATGTACCCTCACAGGTAGGTAATTAACAACAGACAAAATAAGATGACCAAGTCTTGATATAGCCGCACAAAAATACGTGACAACGCACCACACCATTATGACCTATCCAAGTTGTGTACTTAGCATAGAGCTTATCTCACACATCGGATTAATGTACCATAGAACCAACTCCGTAAACAATATTTAATTGTTCTCAACATCTACTTAATGACTTACTCTTACTCTAACTACTAACTAACTTACTCAACGCCTATTTAATGTGTAAAATAAAACAGTTTCAGGCTAGAACCTAGCGTCCTTGTATGTAAAGGTGGGACATAAAACAAAAACCTGTATAAGACACTAAAAGGGCTAATATTATTTATCTAAAAAAAGATATAGCCTACGACAGATAATTTTACGAATAATTTACGGATAATTTACACTTACGATGCTGATCAATAAGCTATTCAATTAATTGTATGGATGCAATTTTGAGGTAACGTCAAACCTCAAAGGTTTGTATTGAAAAACAAAAAGAATAAACTGTTTGTTAAACTATTCAGAAACAAAAATAGAATAGTAGTTAATCAAGTTTGTCCTTAAGCACAGGATAAAGGTATTTCCTCCTCAGTGACAATCCAATACACTAGAGTCTATCTCCATTCGCAGACAAACCAAATCAAATATAAACAATCTGATATCAGAATGGAATCAAACCTATAAACTGTAGTGGTACAGATCGATTAGCAGGTTCTATTAGTCGCCCAGCTCACTAGCTACAGCTTGTTGGCCGAATCAAATCCTTGTTGGTTCATCAGAGTGCAAATTGCGCTCTGTTCCGAAACCCAATAAATATGTAAATGTTTGAGTTACGCGCGCACCTGTAGCGAGTGGACCTGACGTCGTAAGTCAGAGGTTTGGTAATATAGTCATTTATAACGTGGTCCAGGCCTTACCGGCGTGCCGGGCTACTGGACAGTGGCGTGCTAGACTGGGAAATCACTATTGTTAGGTTATACTATGAAGCAAGTGGACCTGACGTCGTAAGTCAGAGGTTTGGTAATATAGTCATTTATAACGTGGTCCAGGCCTTACCGTCGTGCCGGGCTACTGGACAGTGGCGTGCTGGACCGGGAAATCACTATTGTTAGGTTATACTATGTAGCGAGTGGACCTAACGTCGTAAGTCAGAGGTTTGGTAATATAGTCATTTAACGTGGTCCAGGCCTTACCGTCGTGCCGGGCTACTGGACAGTGACTTGCTAGACCGGGAAATCACTATTATTAGGTTATACTATGTAGCGGGTGGACCTGACGTCGTAAGTCAGAGGTTGGGTAATATAGTCATTTATAACGTGGTCCAGGCCTTACCGTCGTGCCGGGCTACTGGACAGTGGCGTGCTAGCCTGGGAAATCACTATTGTTAGGTTATACTATGTAGCGAGTGGACCTGACGTCGTAAGTCAGAGGTTTGGTAATATAGTCATTTATAACGTGGTCCAGGCCTTACCGTCGTGCCGGGCTACTGGACAGTGGCGTGCTAGCCTGGGAAATCACTATTGTTAGGTTATACTATGTAGCGAGTGGACCTGACGTCGTAAGTCAGAGGTTTGGTAATATAGTCATTTATAACGTGGTCCAGGCCTTACCGTCGTGCTGGGCTACTGGACAGTGGCGAGCTAGACCAGGAAATCACTATTGTTGTAATATTATGTTAAAGCAAATATTTAACGCAATGAACAATAAATAATAAAAAATATCGATCGTTAATACAAACCTATGTAGTTAGCAACGCAAATCATCATGAAGTATTATTTTGGACTCACCATGTGTAAAATTAATAGGTAGTATGGCTAGATGAAGGGTTATTGTGGCATTTGTCAGGTTGTTTTGTAGCGGGTTGAGATGCATTAACGGCGAGTATCGCAATTTCACGAATTAACTAATTCTTCTTCTCCTTTGAAAAATGTCACCGGCGTGGACAAGAGCAAAATTGTTTTTAACCACCAATTTATTTTACAACACCGATGAAGCTAAGTTTTCACGGACGCAAACTTTCCAAATAACGATATGCAAACCAATGCAAGGATACTAACCAGTTTAACAACAACCACAAATGAGATACTACCTACAATTACGTCACACGCACAAGTGGTAATAACACAAGAAACCGGTCACATAGGCATTGTTATGTGACCTTTGCACCTGCCTCGGCTTGGTTACAGTGGTCACAGAGAAGGTATTGTATTGCTTTTGCATTTGCACAGGCTTGGATACCAGGTATCCCACACCTGTTGTTACTTTACTATCTTATTTGATTCTGTAAACTAATTGGGCCCGACGAAATACAGGGTTATTTCAAATGATGTTCCTGATTTTGATTATAAATATTATTGGGTTAATTTGTTTCAAGACTATTTTAGTTGGTACCATTGGAAAGAAAAACTCATAAAGTTTCATTTACATTGGTTTGGGTGCATATCAGCTGTTTGTCAAGTCACTTGTTGTAAGTGCTGTGTAATGGCTGAATTTGAAGGCAGGAAAGCTTTTTGCCAGTTGGAATATTACATTAACCAATCTGTTATTAGTGTGCAACGACACTTTAGAACCATGTTTAACGATTATCCTCCTAGTAACCACTATATTGGCAAGTGACACTTTCACTTTAAGAGAAATGGCTGCATTTGAATGTTACTTGTAGTAGGGCTGAACTTAACAATGTGCTGCCTGAGATATGGAACGAGCTCGGTGGTCCGAATAATGACACACCCTGAACTGGCCTACAAGATCTCCGGACATCAGCCCCTGATTTTTTTTCTTGTGGGGATACATCAAAGATAAAGCGTACACACCATCATTATCAGATAGCATACTTGAGATCCAATGATATCGAAACAATAGACCTAGATACACTTTTCAAAGTCTAGCAAGAGCTTGACTACATTATTGACATCTGTCGTACCACAAGGGGTTCCCGTATCGAGCATTTACAGTTCTGTGTATCTGTGTCGAAACTTTTTGAGTTTTTCAAAAGTTGTAACCATTTTATTTCTTTGAATAACAAATAAAACTATATTTTATGTATGTATGAAATCATGAACATCATTTGTAATAGCCCTGTATTTTGTGTTGGAGAGGTTCTAAGATAATGTGAGTGCGCTCGAATTAAAGTCTGAAAGTCTGACGGGTAAGAAACAATGGGAATAAAAAAGAGTGAAATATAATAATAAAATATGTGTAGGGTATAGAAAATAATCTGTTTTGTTTACATTTTAAAACAACTACTAATCCAGTAGGTGTAACTACCGCAGGGATTTGATTTTTATTAATTGTTGTCTTAGGGTTCTATGATGTAATGTAAGTTGCTTGGAGTCTAACTTGTTGAAATTGAACGTAGAAGAGGGTGTGGTCGTGAGAAAAAAAATGTATAACTTAATTTAACCATAACAATGTTTATTAAAGTTTGGGAATAATCGTTATTTTAATTACATTTAATTTATTGTAGAAGATGCGTGTATTTATTGAAAGATATTTTTAAAAAGTTAAACAGCCTGTGAATAAAGTAATTAAGTCAGTGGTAATATTGTATGTAGTCTATACCTATAGTCTATCTCAAGAAGAAAGCTGTTCTTGGTTATCGGGCTTTAAATAAATGATCGTGGCTAAATAAATCACTAATCTTAGTCAGTAACAAAGCTACACAGATAATCTCACACCATTCTACACTCATATTTGGGTTAAAATACCCACCTCGGTGGTCCCCATCTCAATTGATAATAATAATAATTGACATAATCGGTTAATAAATTATAAACAGGAAATAAATTGGCAAGGTTGCATTAATAAAACTATTAGAATGTTACTTGGCAAAGAAATACATTTTTTACATTTTAGATGGAACGTATCAAATACAATATGTAACCTAATTTTAAAACAACTGTATCCAAAAATGAGTACATCACAAACATAGAGAATGAAGAGTTTTAAACAAGATGTATTTTTGTAAAAGATCCTGATTTTAACGTTAAAAAATGTCAATAGCTGAAATCACAAAGATCTAAATCGAGAAGCGCAGACAGAGGCAGAGACTCAATAATAACGTGATTGGTTGATGAGAACGTCTTGTGTTTGAGTTGAGGCTGTTTGTTCAGCGTCGCTGTGTTCTGTCTTTGTACAACCCTTCTATACTGGGCTAAATGTTGCTTCTTTGGCAAGCTTTGATCTTCGAATCTCCTACCTTGGTGTAATTTATTAAATACATTCACATGCGGAAGGGGAGAATTCACATACTCACTCTGAGGATCGTTTGTAAGGTTGGTTGAAAGCTTGTTGGAAGTAATACATTGTGTATAATTTTAACATTTATTTGGTTAGTGTTTATCATTACATCTACTTATTTATTTCAAGAAAATATTTTTTCGTCTTAAGCCATCTATGTAAAAGGCAAATAAGGCGAGTATTTTTGTATAAAGCCGCACATCTATCAACCGCATACTTGAATGAAAGGTCTCTATGAGAAATTGCTCCTTAAATCATCAGTTTTCCCTTCAAAGAGGGGTCATTAACACCCTTATAATACGAGCGAACACAATATGAATACACACAACATAAAATAACGAGAACAAAATCTAGAATGCAATACGTAATACAGTAAACAGCCAACTAATCGTTTTACAACATCGAGAAATTGGTAGGTTTTAATACCTCATAGATATAACTTTGGCCATCAACTATAAAGGACAAAATATGGAAAATGTATAAAGTATATTACATCAAAGAACTCAAGGAAACAACAATGCCAATAACAAAGTATTCTTTAAGTTTAGACTAAGTAAATAATTGATTATGAAGGTGTTGTTTTTGTACCTTAAATACATTGCATGTGATATTTATTCAAAAATTGAATTAAAATAAACGGTATCAGCAATCTGACACATACTTTCTCCAATAAGCTTGTCAACGACCTTTATCATGGGTAAGCGGTGGGAGTAACTATGACAATATTGTAGGAAAAATCACAAAAGTTGCGATAACCTTTGAACCGTAATTGTTACAGTAATGGGGGTTGCATTGTTTTATTTCGAATTATAAGGAATTTACCCATTAATTTGATTGAAAACAGGTTTTTTTTTAATTTTATGGGATTTTAAATGGGATAATAACATAAGTTACAATAACTTTTGAACCGAAATTTTGACGGAATAGTATATTACGTTACTAGTCCTGAAAATAAGTGTTTACCGGACGAGTGTGGTCGTTCCCGTGCGAGACGAAGTCGAGTACGGGATTACCATACGAGTCCGGTACACACATTTTGGACGAGTTACGTACGATAGTTTACGCCATACTACTTAATCCGTTCTAATCCTTATATATTTCCACCAACTAAAGGACTAAAAATCACTAGTCATAACATCTAAGAGAGGTTATGTGTTCGTTTATAACCACTCATTGCCACGCAAATACGGTATAATCAGCTGATTGGTGTCCGGTAAAACTCATTGCAGAACAGTAGCACGCAATGAAACCCCATTTGAATAAGCTGGCGGCAAACAGCTGTTTTCTGGACTAAATCCTTGCGTGGGAAGTTCGTCAAAATAATGTAGTGTGGCGTAAATAGAATTTGTACCATTTTGTTCAGAATCTAAAGTACTATAACATATTGAATTTTTATAAAAATCGTTATGGCCACTTTCGAGAAAATCAGATTTTTCCGTTATTTTACGGGTTTTTATGGGAAATCGCAATTAAAAATCTAAATTTAAAAAAAAATTAACACCAGGATATACCATTGATTAGTACCTACACACCATATTTAATAAAAATCGGACAACAGGTGTGGTCTGTAGCTCTGTAAACATCCATTCACACAGACATAACTTCGAAAACCACTTTTTTGGGTTCAGGGGGGCCCATTCAAAACTCAAAAGTCAAAATTTTGACGAAAACAAAACTTTTTCCATATTCTATGTATAGGGGGAGAAAGTAAAAAGGATCAATAGAATTAACCTTATGCAACTTTCCACATCCAAATACACCTCTTTAAAGAAACAATTCACGGACGAGACTCAACGGCGACAAACACCGGAGTTTCTCCCGCTTGACGTTTTTGCGCCAAACAGAAATCAATCAACCCGTCCTCTCAGACCGATGTCGTCTCAATTTGTCGTCTAATTGCTCTGCGCATTCCGCCCATCTGGGTCACTGAAAAAGCGGCATTCCGGCGGCGAATATTCTTCCGCGTTTTTCAGCAGCGCCCGCTCCGCTATTGAGACGTCGCAATCGCGGTGCAATCACACCGCGCAGTGCGCAATCAATCAGATCGGCGTTAATTGATTGAGACACTTTTTAATTGGTCCGATTGTTCTTAAATTGATTCCCCGACGTAAATCAACCGCTACACGCTTTATTTCCTTCTGTTATTAGCATGTAAATAGCTTTATTAAGATATCTATTGGATCAGAGCAAATAGATGGGGCAATAAACTAGCGGATGTAATGGAACGATAAGCGAATATAAGTTTAAAAACTAAATTAGTTTGGTTACAATGAGTTATGTGCGGATGATCAAAAGTTTTGCAGTTCTTTTTGTTAAGTTGTTTGATTCTATTTAGAAAACAATAATTTAAAAGGTATTGGTGTATCAACTAAAAGCACCGTAAACTTAATAATTTTTGCTATTCAATATAATTGTTCATTAAATAATTATATACATTGTATACTTGTTGGTAACTTGATGTTAGATTGATACTACACCGGATAATCAGCTGATAACAATACTCTATCAACCTTTTAGGCCAGGAGCCACTTCCAAAAAAACTATTAAGTTCTGATAGCCCTAAAAAAGCCATAACCTATGGCAAAATGTGTATAGTACTTCTAGAAAGACTTTTGGATAAAACGTTAATAAAGTAACGTATACTTAATATAAACGAGACAACATTTTTTATGTTTATGATCCATACCCTTTCTATTTAAATGTCTGTACTATATTTAATATGTTTGAACCAGCTGGGTGGGAATGTGAAATCAAAATAATTTATTTGACAGACTGATTGTTCACATTTTTGTGAGATTGTACATTGTTAACTTAGAGACCAATCAATATTTACTTTTTAATCACTAACCTCAGAATTTTGAAAGCTCGCGGGGCAGAGTCCTAGGTCAATATCGAAGGGGGATTAGTTCTAAATGTATCCTTGGAGCAGTAGCTTTATTTTTGTCCAATTTGTGCCCAATCGGTTCAGTATTTTTTGAGTTTAGATCATACAAACACACAGACTTACAGACAGCACCTATTCTTCATAATAGTATAGCTTTACTTTTGACCACGATGTATACTAAGACTTATTTCTAAACCTAACAATAGTGATTTCCCAGTCTAGCACGCCACTGTCCAGTAGCCCGGCACGACGGTAAGGCCAGGACCACTTTATAAATGACTATATTACCAAACCTCTGACTTACGACGTCAGGTCCACTCGCTACATAGTATAACCTAACAATAGTGATTTCCCGGTCTAGCACGCCACTGTCCAGTAGCCCGGCACGACGGTAAGGCCTGGACCACGTTATAAATGACTATATTACCAAACCTCTGACTTACAACGTCAGGTCCACCCGCTACATAGTATAAGCTAACAATAGTGATTTCCCAGGCTAGCACGCCACTGTCCAGTAGCCCGGCACGACGGTAAGGCCTGGACCACGTTATAAATGACTATATTACCAAACCTCTGACTTACGACGTCAGGTCCACTTGCTTCATAGTATAACCTAACAATAGTGATTTCCCAGTCTAGCACGCCACTGTCCAGTAGCCCGGCACGACGGTAAGGCCTGGACCACGTTATAAATGACTATATTACCAAACCTCTGACTTACGACGTCAGGTCCACTCGCTACAGGTGCGCGCGTAACTCAAACATTTACATATTTATTGGGTTTCGGAACAGAGCGCAATTTGCACTCTGATGAACCAACAAGGATTTGATTCGGCCAACAAGCTGTACCTAGTGAGCTGGGCGACTAATAGAACCTGCTAATCGATCTGTACCACTACAGTTTATAGGTTTGATTCCATTCTGATATCAGATTGTTTATAATTGATTTGGTTTGTCTGCGAATGGAGGTAGACTCTAGTGTATTGGCTTGTCACTGAGGAGGAAATACATTTATCCTGTGCTTAAAGATAAACTTGATCTACTACGATTATATTTTCTGTTTCTGAATTATTTGATTTGCAAGCCGTTGGTTCGGGGTGTTTCTTTAGTTTGTCAATGCAACTATAACTATAACCTTTAATTGGTTTGTTGCGTTGCAATTTAAGGTTTTGTGCTTCTCCTCTGGTGTTTATTTTAGTCATTCACAAATTGAGGGTGACGATACGGTACTTCAACAGTGCCAGTTTACCAAAAAATCCGGATTATTGAGCACGGTTAAAAGTTTTTATTTTGAAGTACATTTGGTGAAGAAGGAGGAAATGTTGATCAAATATATAATAAAGTTTAAGGCTTTTTTTATAACTTTACCACATACAACCTGATTTGACTTGCCTCGAACTTCACCGAACGCAACCAACCTGCAACCTGAATTTAAAACCCACTATATAGGTCAATGCTGGATTTTTGAACGTGTCTTAGCTCTTTACCTTTAACTGTACCTGGCAAAAATTTAATAATTTAAACTTAAATCTTTGTTCAGAATATTCAGAGCTAAATCAAGTAATATGAAAGTTTTACTCTTGTTCTCATTTTTATTTGTAACCTGACACCACTTTAAAGATTGGCATTGATTACGTATCCCAATTTTGCTGTACGACAAACGAATTCAACATTTTTTAACTATCACTTGCTTAAGTGATACAAATAAATAAATAATCACCTTAAACTGAGCGATCTTTGATAAATTTTGTCAATAATGTTAGTGTATATTTTTTCACATAATAGATAAACAAAAACAATATTTATAAACAAAGCCAATTTCTAAAAGCATAAAAATGTACTACATGTATTTAGTAGCAATTATTCGTGGGAATAACCTTAGCAAAATTAGATTGTCCAATCTGCCACTCAATGCCATCAGTTGAATCTCTTGTCAATAGGAAGACTATCAGCGGAGGCTCAAAGGCGACAGACTCAAGATTGAACCATCGTCAAAGACAGAGGACGTCCAATGAGAGAGAGACATACAATAATTGGGCAGCTCTGATATTGTTTGCGCGTCGCAATTATAAACTCTCAGATCAAAGCATCTAATCTGCTTATGCTTCGTTCTGGCCGCTGTAAGACACCCTCCACTCAAAGCTGTGTTTAATTTACATTAAGCTCTTTGTAAATTATTCCAGTCGAACTGCAAGGGAATTCTCAAAATGTTCTTTAAAGATTAGTAGGAATTGGAATGGTTGAATGATCTTATAACTATAATTGGTATAGTTAATATTCGAAGCAATAAACCATTGGTAAAATAATTTAAAGTGTCAACATAAATAATTGAAAATAACATTACAACTGCGTTCAATGCTTTGAATTGGTATTGTAGTTTTGTTCATTACAGACAAATTTAAACACAACTTGACACCTTTCTATTATAATTTATTTATTTGACTCCCAAACTACCGATACAAGAAATAACAAGAATTGGTATCACCCGAACTGAAGTAGTCTTAAAAAATATTAATAAAAAAATATTTTCAATCTAAATAAAAATATCCCTATTTGTAATAACTCTACACTTTGGATATCTTTAATGTTCCACTAAGAATATTTAATCTGTAACATTAACCGTTGTAATATCCCAAATAAAATAAGACCTCTAATCCACGTTTGCCCAGATACAATATTATTTGTCTTCGATATTAATGTTCTTTTTGAACTTTTGATTTCAGGTCGACGGGGGATTTGCTGGGCACGAAACTCCAAAACCAGATTTAACAGGCAATTCTTCATCTTTCCACAATAACGGGACGAAGCAGCGGTCGTTAATCCACGTATAAAATGTGGAGTTTTACTAATCTGTTATATAAAGGTTCTCGCCACAATCTTCGCGAACCTGCGGGTAATATCTCAGCCAGAGTGTAAATAAATGTTAAACATGGCTATGGTTATACGATGGGGGTTTGAGAATATTATAAAACGGATTTACTACACAAAATGCAATGTAAAGAAAAACTCAACGATTTGAACAGAGTGAGTAGCTATTTGTTAGAATCTATCATAGTTTATTTTAGTTGTATGTAATAAAAATTATGTACATTGGAGGACGTAAACTATTTATTTGTACAATTTTCAAGTGAGAAAATACAGTTTGTGAGCTTTGAGAAAATTACAGGATTAATTTATTACAAAACTCAATGATTTCATAGTCATAGTCAAAGTCATTCAGAAGTTGTATTCTTTATTCGTACAGGATAGCTGAACAATTTTTATAATGTCTTGAATGGTACTAAGAACATTTTGTAAATTTTGCATTACAATTAGGATTTTTTTTATTAAACTAAAGCAGTATCTATCAAAAAGTCTTATGCTTTTTCTCATTTCACAGAAAAGGAACTGATTCATATAATTTAACAAAATTTGTAATGAACAACATTATTCACAAAACAAAACGTACACACATAACATTTTAAACATTTAAACACATTTAAAATTTTTTTTTACATTTTAAACTACAAAAAGTTTAAGGTAAAGTTATGATTTATTTTCATACTTTGGATTGATAACTACTGTACACAATTAAGTATAACACTAGAATAGGTTTTATCTACAATTGTATTTCATAATACCATATTTATACTGGTACTTTCAGCAAGGTGTATTAATTGGAGACGACGTCCCGTTTAGATCCTTCCAAAAATTGTCTCTAAATGTTATGACTGCTGTGAACGTTTGCAGTATAAAAGTACTATCAAACTTTGCACTTAAACACCTTTAGGGTATAATAATATGTCAGCAGCTCATGAAATGAACTTTCGTTTTACGTGAGCCTTCAAATAAAACTACGAAATATTACTTAAATTAGTATTAATATTTAAATAATCTTTTTTTTATCAATGCTTTGTTCGATAAATGTTATTTTCAACATTCCCATTGACTGACACATTTCTGCCTAACTAAGACGTTCACAAGGAAGTCGACCGTAGAAGCAACAATAAAGTCATAACCAATGGTTCGACAACAATTTATGCGCCAGTAAAGTCCACAGATGATTTACTACCGAAGCATTGATTCGTAAGTGGCGCGCCTGGTGGCCTGAGAAGGCACTAACTACACCATAAAATACACAACGGTAGTGTTTGTTACTTTCAAATATTCTATCAGTACAGGTTGTCTTCTCATTCCATTGTAAAATTTGAAGGGTTTTTTTGGTTTTTGTCATGTTAGTTATGAAGCGCGATAATGGTATATTTCTGTCTCTTAGTTAAGGAATGATTAAACAAAGTTTGCTTTACTCTTAAATTATTGTTACATTTAAATACAAAAGTTATATAGGTAGTTAATGAAAAATATTTGATCCATGCAATACGAAAGATTCAAACTTTTTGGCCAATTGTACCGTTTAAAAATTGGAGCTATCAAGAGATGAATATTAAATGGTTTCTCTTAACAAAGCTCGTATTCGAGTGCCTGGCTAGCAGTACAACACCACAGCATGGTCCACTCTCTCCTAGCAAAGCTCGTCTCCCAGTGTCTAGCAGTACAACACCACAGCATGGTCCACTCTCTCCTAGCAAAGCTCGTCTCCCAGTGTCTAGCAGTACAACACCACAGCATGGTCCACTCTCTCCTAGCAAAGCTCGTCTCCCAGTGTCAAGCAGTACAACACCGCAGGATGGTCCACTCTCTCCTAGCAAAGCTCGTCTCCCAGTGTCTAGCAGTACAACACCAGAGCATGGTCCACTCTCTCCTAGCAAAGCTCGTCTCCCAGTGTCTAGCAGTACAACACCGCAGGATGGTCCACTCTCTCCTAGCAAAGCTCGTCTCCCAGTGTCTAGCAGTACAACACCGCAGGATGGTCCACTTTCTCCTAGCAAAGCTCGTCTCCCAGTGTCTAGCAGTACAACACCGCGGGGTGGTCCAGTGATTTTCGTCAACAATACTTTCTCCTAGCAAAGCTCGTCTCCCAGTGTCTAGCAGTACAACACCGCGGGGTGGTCCAGTGATTGTCGTCAACAATACTTTCTCCTAGCAAAGCTCGTCTCCCAGTGTCCAGCAGTACAACACCGCGGGGTGGTCCAGTGGTTGTCGTCAACAATACTTTCTCCTAGCAAAGCTCGTCTCCCAGTGTCTAGCAGTACAACACCGCGGGGTGGTCCAGTGATTGTCGTCAACAATACTTTCTCCTAGCAAAGCTCGTCTCCCAGTGTCTAGCAGTACAACACCACGGGGTGGTCCAGTGGTTGTCGTCAACAATACTTTCTCCAATCAAAGCTCGTCCCCTACTGTTTAGCAGTACAACACCACGGGGTGGTCCAGTGGTTGTCGTCAACAATACTTTCTCCAACCAAAGCTCGTCCCCTACTGTTTAGCAGTACAACACCGCGGGGTGGTCCAGTGGTTGTCGTCAACAATACTTTCTCCAACCAAAGCTCGTCCCCTACTGTCTAGCAGTACAACACCACGGGGTGGTCCAGTGGTTGTCGTCAACAATACTTTCTCCAATCAAAGCTCGTCCCCTACTGTTTAGCAGTACAACACCACGGGGTGGTCCAGTGGTTGTCGTCAACAATACTTTCTCCAACCAAAGCTCGTCCCCTACTGTTTAGCAGTACAACACCACGGGGTGGTCCAGTGGTTGTCGTCAACAATACTTTCTCCTGCCAAAGCTCGTCCCCTACTGTCTAGCAGTACAACACCGCGGGGTGGTCCAGTAGTTGTCGTCAACAATACTTTCTCCAATCAAAGCTCGTCCCCTACTGTCTAGCAGTACAACAGCGCGGGGTGGTCCAGTGGTTGTCGTCAACAATACTTTCTCCAATCAAAGCTCGTCCCGTACTGTTTAGCAGTACAACACCGCGGGGTGGTCCAGTGGTTGTCGTCAACAATACTTTCTCCTGCCAAAGCTCGTCCCCTACTGTTTGGCAGTACAACACCGCGGGGTGGTCCAATGTTTGTCGTCAACAATAATTTCTCTAATCAAAGCTCGTCCCCTACTGTTTAGCAGTAAAACACCACGGGGTGGTCCAGTGGTTGTCGTCAACAATACTTTCTCTAATCAAAGCTCGTCCCCTACTGTTTAGCAGTACAACCCCGCGGGGTGGTCCAGTGGTTGTCGTCAACAATACTTTCTCTAATCAAAGCTCGTCCCCTACTGTTTAGTAGTACAACACCACGGGGTGGTCCAGTGGTTGTCGTCAACAATACTTTCTCTAATCAAAGCTCGTCCCCTACTGTTTAGCAGTACAACACCGCGGGGTGGTCCAGTGGTTGTCGTCAACAATACTTTCTCTAATCAAAGCTCGTCCCTTACTGTTTAGCAGTACAACACTGCGGGGTGATCCAGTGGTTGTTGTCAACAATACTTTCTCCTGCCAAAGCTAGTCCCCTACTGTTTAGCAGTACAACACCGCGGGGTGGTCCAGTGGTTGTCGTCAACAATACTTTCTCTAATCAAAGCTCGTCCCCTACTGTTTAGCAGTACAACCCCGCGGGGTGGTCCAGTGGTTGTCGTCAACAATACTTTCTCCAATCAAAGCTCGTCCCCTACTGTTTAGCAGTACAACACCGCGGGGTGGTCCAGTGGTTGTCATCAACAATACTTTTTCCAATCAAAACTCGTCCCCTACTGTTTAGCAGTACAACACCACGGGGTGGTCCAGTGGTTGTCGTCAACAATACTTTCTCTAATCAAAGCTCGTCCCCTACTGTTTAGCAGTACAACCCCGCGGGGTGGTCCAGTGGTTGTCGTCAACAATACTTTCTCTAATCAAAACTCGTCTCCCAGTGTCTAGCAGTACAACACCACGGGGTGGTCCAGTGGTTGTCGTCAACAATACTTTCTTTAATCAAAGCTCGTCCCCTACTGTTTAGCAGTACAACCCCGCGGGGTGGTCCAGTGGTTGTCGTCAACAATACTTTCTCTAATCAAAGCTCGTCCCCTACTGTTTAGTAGTACAACACCACGGGGTGGTCCAGTGGTTGTCGTCAACAATACTTTCTCTAATCAAAGCTCGTCCCCTACTGTTTAGCAGTACAACACCGCGGGGTGGTCCAGTGGTTGTCGTCAACAATACTTTCTCTAATCAAAGCTCGTCCCTTACTGTTTAGCAGTACAACACTGCGGGGTGATCCAGTGGTTGTTGTTAACAATACTTTCTCCTGCCAAAGCTCGTCCCCTACTGTTTAGCAGTACAACACCGCGGGGTGGTCCAGTGGTTGTCGTCAACAATACTTTCTCTAATCAAAGCTCGTCCCCTACTGTTTAGCAGTACAACCCCGCGGGGTGGTCCAGTGGTTGTCGTCAACAATACTTTCTCTAATCAAAGCTCGTCCCCTACTGTTTAGCAGTACAACCCCGCGGGGTGGTCCAGTGGTTGTCGTCAACAATACTTTCTCTAATCAAAGCTCGTCCCCTACTGTTTAGTAGTACAACACCACGGGGTGGTCCAGTGGTTGTCGTCAACAATACTTTCTCTAATCAAAGCTCGTCCCCTACTGTTTAGCAGTACAACACCGCGGGGTGGTCCAGTGGTTGTCGTCAACAATACTTTCTCTAATCAAAGCTCGTCCCTTACTGTTTAGCAGTACAACACTGCGGGGTGATCCAGTGGTTGTTGTCAACAATACTTTCTCCTGCCAAAGCTAGTCCCATACTGTTTAGCAGTACAACACCGCGGGGTGGTCCAGTGGTTGTCGTCAACAATACTTTCTCTAATCAAAGCTCGTCCCCTACTGTTTAGCAGTACAACCCCGCGGGGTGGTCCAGTGGTTGTCGTCAACAATACTTTCTCCAATCAAAGCTCGTCCCCTACTGTTTAGCAGTACAACACCGCGGGGTGGTCCAGTGGTTGTCATCAACAATACTTTTTCCAATCAAAACTCGTCCCCTACTGTTTAGCAGTACAACACCACGGGGTGGTCCAGTGGTTGTCGTCAACAATACTTTCTCTAATCAAAGCTCGTCCCCTACTGTTTAGCAGTACAACACCACGGGGTGGTCCAGTGGTTGTCGTCAACAATACTTTCTCTAGTCAAAGCTCGTCCCCTACTGTTTAGCAGTACAACCCCGCGGGGTGGTCCAGTGGTTGTCGTCAACAATACTTTCTCTAATCAAAACTCGTCTCCCAGTGTCTAGCAGTACAACACCACGGGGTGGTCCAGTGGATGTCGTCAACAATACTTTCTTTAATCAAAGCTCGTCCCCTACTGTTTAGCAGTACAATATCGCGGGGTGGTCCAGTGGTTGTCGTCAACAATACTTTCTCTAATCAAAGCTCGTCCCCTACTGTTTAGCAGTACAACCCCGCGGGGTGGTCCAGTGGTTGTCGTCAACAATACTTTCTCTAATCAAAGCTCGTCCCCTACTGTTTAGTAGTACAACACCACGGGGTGGTCCAGTGGTTGTCGTCAACAATACTTTCTCTAATCAAAGCTCGTCCCCTACTGTTTAGCAGTACAACACCGCGGGGTGGTCCAGTGGTTGTCGTCAACAATACTTTCTCTAATCAAAGCTCGTCCCTTACTGTTTAGCAGTACAACACTGCGGGGTGATCCAGTGGTTGTTGTCAACAATACTTTCTCCTGCCAAAGCTCGTCCTCTACTGTTTAGCAGTACAACACCGCGGGGTGGTCCAGTGGTTGTCGTCAACAATACTTTCTCTAATCAAAGCTCGTCCCCTACTGTTTAGCAGTACAACCCCGCGGGGTGGTCCAGTGGTTGTCGTCAACAATACTTTCTCCAATCAAAGCTCGTCCCCTACTGTTTAGCAGTACAACACCGCGGGGTGGTCCAGTGGTTGTCATCAACAATACTTTTTCCAATCAAAACTCGTCCCCTACTGTTTAGCAGTACAACACCACGGGGTGGTCCAGTGGTTGTCGTCAACAATACTTTCTCTAATCAAAGCTCGTCCCCTACTGTTTAGCAGTACAACACCACGGGGTGGTCCAGTGGTTGTCGTCAACAATACTTTCTCTAATCAAAGCTCGTCCCCTACTGTTTAGCAGTACAACCCCGCGGGGTAATCCAGTGGTTGTCGTCAACAATACTTTCTCTAATCAAAACTCGTCTCCCAGTGTCTAGCAGTACAACACCACGGGGTGGTCCAGTGGTTGTCGTCAACAATACTTTCTTTAATCAAAGCTCGTCCCCTACTGTTTAGCAGTACAACCCCGCGGGGTGGTCCAGTGGTTGTCGTCAACAATACTTTCTCCAATCAAAGCTTGTCCCCTACTGTTTAGCAGTACAACCCCGCGGGGTGGTCCAGTGGTTGTCGTCAACAATACTTTCTCCAATCAAAGCTCGTCCCCTACTGTTTAGCAGTACAACACCGCGGGGTGGTCCAGTGGTTGTCATCAACAATACTTTTTCCAATCAAAACTCGTCCCCTACTGTTTAGCAGTACAACACCACGGGGTGGTCCAGTGGTTGTCGTCAACAATACTTTCTCTAATCAAAGCTCGTCCCCTACTGTTTAGCAGTACAACACCACGGGGTGGTCCGTTGGTTGTCGTCAACAATACTTTCTCTAGTCAAAGCTCGTCCCCTACTGTTTAGCAGTACAACCCCGCGGGGTGGTCCAGTGGTTGTCGTCAACAATACTTTCTCTAATCAAAACTCGTCTCCCAGTGTCTAGCAGTACAACACCACGGGGTGGTCCAGTGGATGTCGTCAACAATACTTTCCTTAATCAAAGCTCGTCCCCTACTGTTTAGCAGTACAACCTCGCGGGATGGTCCAGTGGTTGTCGTCAACAATACTTTCTCTAATCAAAGCTCGTCCCCTACTGTTTAGCAGTACAACCCCGCGGGGTGGTCCAGTGGTTGTCGTCAACAATACTTTCTCTAATCAAAGCTCGTCCTCTACTGTTTAGTAGTACAACACCACGGGGTGGTCCAGTGGTTGTCGTCAACAATACTTTCTCTAATCAAAGCTCGTCCCCTACTGTTTAGCAGTACAACACCGCGGGGTGGTCCAGTGGTTGTCGTCAACAATACTTTCTCTAATCAAAGCTCGTCCCTTACTGTTTAGCAGTACAACACTGCGGGGTGATCCAGTGGTTGTTGTCAACAATACTTTCTCCTGCCAAAGCTCGTCCCCTACTGTTTAGCAGTACAACACCGCGGGGTGGTCTAGTTGTTGTCGTCAACAATACTTTCTCTAATCAAAGCTCGTCCCCTACTGTTTAGCAGTACAACCCCGCGGGGTGGTCCAGTGGTTGTCGTCAACAATACTTTCTCCAATCAAAGCTCGTCCCCTACTGTTTAGCAGTACAACACCGCGGGGTGGTCCAGTGGTTGTCATCAACAATACTTTTTCCAATCAAAACTCGTCCCCTACTGTTTAGCAGTACAACACCACGGGGTGGTCCAGTGGTTGTCGTCAACAATACTTTCTCTAATCAAAGCTCGTCCCCTACTGTTTAGCAGTACAACACCACGGGGTGGTCCAGTGGTTGTCGTCAACAATACTTTCTCTAATCAAAGCTCGTCCCCTACTGTTTAGCAGTACAACCCCGCGGGGTGGTCCAGTGGTTGTCGTCAACAATACTTTCTCTAATCAAAACTCGTCTCCCAGTGTCTAGCAGTACAACACCACGGGGTGGTCCAGTGGTTGTCGTCAACAATACTTTCTTTAATCAAAGCTCGTCCCCTACTGTTTAGCAGTACAACCCCGCGGGGTGGTCCAGTGGTTGTCGTCAACAATACTTTCTCCAATCAAAGCTTGTCCCCTACTGTTTAGCAGTACAACACCACAAGATGGTCCAGTGGTTGTCGTCAACAATACTTTCTCCAATCAAAGCTCGTCCCCCAGTGTTTATCAGTACAACACCACAAGATGGTCCAGTGGTTGTCGTCAACAATACTTTCTCCAATCAAAGCTCGTCCCCTACTGTTTAGCAGTACAACACCACAGGGTGGTCCAGTGGTTGTCGTCAACAATACTTTCTCCAACCAAAGCTCGTCCCCTACTGTTTAGCAGTACAACACCGCGGGGTGGTCCAGTGGTTGTCGTCAACAATACTTTCTCCAACCAAAGCTCGTCTCCCACTGTCTAGCACTACAACACCGCGGGGTGGTCCAGTGGTTGTCGTCAACAATACTTTCTCCAACCAAAGCTCGTCCCCTACTGTTTAGCAGTACAACACCGCGGGGTGGTCCAGTGGTTGTCGTCAACAATACTTTCTCCAACCAAAGCTCGTCCCCTACCAAAGCTCGTCCCCTACTGTTTAGCAGTACAACAACACAAGGTGGTCCAGAGGTTGTCGTCAACAATACTTTCTCCAACCAAAGCTCGTCCCCTACTGTTTAGCAGTACAACACCGCGGGGTGGTCCAGTGGTTGTCGTCAACAATACTTTCTCCAACCAAAGCTCGTCTCCCACTGTCTAGCACTACAACACCGCGGGGTGGTCCAGTGGTTGTCGTCAACAATACTTTCTCCAACCAAAGCTCGTCCCCTACTGTTTAGCAGTACAACACCGCGGGGTGGTCCAGTGGTTGTCGTCAACAATACTTTCTCCAACCAAAGCTCGCCCCCTACTGTAGCAGTACAACACCGCGGGGTGGTCCAGTGGTTGTCGTCAACAATACTTTCTCCAACCAAAGCTCGTCCCCTACCAAAGCTCGTCCCCTACTGTTTAGCAGTACAACACCGCGGGGTGGTCCAGTGGTTGTCGTCAACAATACTTTCTCCAACCAAAGCTCGTCCCCCAGTGTCTAGCAGTACAACACCGCAGGGTGGTCCAGTGATTGTCGTCAGCAATACTTTCTCCTACCAAAGCTCGTCTCCCAGTGTCTAGCAGTACAACACCACAAGATGGTCCTGTGGTTGTCGTCAACAATACTTTCTCCAATCAAAGCTTGTCCCCTACTGTTTAGCAGTACAACACCACAAGATGGTCCAGTAGTTGTCGTCAACAATACTTTCTCCAATCAAAGCTTGTCCCCCAGTGTTTATCAGTACAACACCACAAGATGGTCCAGTGGCTGTCGTAAACAATACTTTCTCCTACCAAAGCTCGTCCCTAAGTGTTTAGCAGTACAACACCACGGGGTGGTCCAGTGGTTGTCGTCAACAATACTTTCTCCTACCAAAGCTCGTCCCCAAGTGTCTAGGAGTACAACACACAAAGTGGTCCAGTGGCTGTCGTCAACAATACTTTCTCCTACCAAAGCTCGTCCCCAAGTGTTTAGCAGTACAACACCACAAGGTGGTCCAGTGGCTGTCGTCGACAATACTTTCTCCTACCGAAAGCTCGTCCCCAAGTGTTTAGCAGTACAACACACAAGGTGGTCCAGTGGCTGCCGTCAACAATACTTTCTCCTACCAAAGCTCCTCTCCCAGTGTCTAGCACTACAATAACACCGTAGGGTGGTCCAGTGGTTGTCGTCAACAATACTTTCTCCTACCAAAGCTCGTCCCCCAGTGTCTAGCGGTACAACAACACCGCAGGGTGGTCCAGTGGTTGTCGTCAACAATACTTTCTCCTACCAAAGCTCGTCCCCAAGTGTTTAGCAGTACAACACCACAAGGTGGTCCAGTGGTTGTCGTCAACAATACTTTCTCCTACCAAAGCTCGTCCCCAAGTGTCTAGGAGTACAACACACAAAGTGGTCCAGTGGCTGTCGTCAACAATACTTTCTCCTACCAAAGCTCGTCCCCAAGTGTTTAGCAGTACAACACCACAAGGTGGTCCAGTGGCTGTCGTCGACAATACTTTCTCCTACCAAAGCTCGTCCCCGAGTGTTTAGCAGTACAACACACAAGGTGGTCCAGTGGCTGCCGTCAACAATACTTTCTCCTACCAAAGCTCCTCTCCCAGTGTCTAGCACTACAATAACACCGTAGGGTGGTCCAGTGGTTGTCGTCAACAATACTTTCTCCTACCAAAGCTCGTCCCCCAGTGTCTAGCGGTACAACAACACCGCAGGGTGGTCCAGTGGTTGTCGTCAACAATACTTTCTCCAATCAAAGCTCGTCCCCCAGTGTCTAGCAGTACAACACCGCGGGGTGGTCCAGTGGTAGTCTTTAACAATACTTTCTCCTACCAAAGCTCGTCCCCCAGTGTCTAGCAGTACAACAACACCGCAGGGTGGTCCAGTGGTTGTCGTCAACAATACTTTCTCCAATCAAAGCTCGTCCCCCAGTGTCTAGCAGTACAACACCACAGGGTGGTCCAGTGATTGTCGTCAACAATACTTTCTCCTACCAAAGCTCGTCTCCCAGTGTCTAGCAGTACAACACCACAACGTGGTCCAGTGGTTGTCGTCAACAATACTTTCTCCTACCAATGCTCGTCTCCCAGTGTCTAGCAGTACAACACCACAACGTAGTCCAGTGGTTGTCGTCAACAATACTTTCTCCTACCAAAGCTCTTCTCCCAGTATCTAGCAGTACAACACCACAGGGTGGTCCAGTGGCTGTCGTCAACAATACTTTCTCTTCCTGCCCCAGACTGATAGACTGGTCGATAGAATCTGCGATCGTTCTTTGTCGATTGCCGCCGTTCCACAACCGGTTGAGAAAAACTGACAACGACTCGTTGCAATAATAACTCGCTGTATTTCTTGCACCATGAAAAGTAAGTGGCTGGCATGAAATCGATTTATAATTCAGTCTTAGGAAGGAGTACACTCTTACTTTAATACATTTGTCATATTTATGAACTCTACAGGATTGTCCAAATACCAGTATGAAAGCGCGTTCATCAAACCAATTTGTATCACCAGAATCTCTACTTATATCGAAAAATGTCATCCTTTTAATTGTTAAATTTCATTAGAATTGAATACAGTAGCATTTAAACTTCATAACAAACATTAATACCTGCCACGGCAGTCAAATGCACGTCAGGTGCATTAAACCGTCTCTAACCAAACAGAATATTACGATTCTCACTCTCCAGTCAGTGAAGGCCACCCAGACAATCCGAGAAAGTTTTATTCCCCTCTTAATAAGACGATCGGCAAAATGGGATACTTTAAACCGGTCAATTAACGGCGGTCATTAAAACAAGAATTCCGCGAACCGTAAACGTCGCCGAGACGTTGAATTTATCGTCAGTTAAGGCTAAAAAGTATGTATAACAATGTAAGAATACCAGTGGTCCCAGAGCTTGCAGCGACTCCTGGCTTATCGGGGTCCCATCTGCGTATGATTTGTGGCTGGCGTTGCAGCGAAGCATTAAACGCGAATGTTTCGAGAATCCAGAAACTGAACTGTCAAAGAGAGTTGGAGCGGGGCCAGAGATTCTCGATACGCCGCGCAACAAATTGCGCTCTTCTGCTTTTTGAGCCGTTTAGCTCTCCTGAGTTACAGCACTTGTTGGGCGATCGGAGGCGGTTGTATGTTATACGCGGCTGCCACAAGCCGGCTACTGGCCTCTCAGCGGCATTGTGGGGTGATTAGTTACCACAAATATGTTATATATATATTTGAATTTTAGCGGGTGGTGGACACAAACACACACAAGATTACAAATAAGTAATGTTGAAACAATGATAAGCCTATCAATCCTGTGAAGCCGACATACCACTATCAAGGACAGAAACAGCTCTTTTTACTTTCTTCTTTTATCCAAAACAGGAACTTGGTTTCTAAATCTTCTCATCCCTTATTTTCTACTTAATATCAAATAACTTAGGCAATTCTGTTCAGTGCTAACAGCCAACTCCGATTATTGTTAAATTTCATACATATTACTCACTCGGCTCAAAATAAAAGTTTAGTAAAATTTAAGTTGTCAAATTTTAAAATATGACAAACATCAATATCCACGAATATTACAATACAAAATACATTAGTATCCAGTTTATTGCTGGAACTAATAAAACAAAGCAGATTCATTTATGTAGGACCCTTGTACGTGTTCTTCTTCTTTGATCAAAATGTGTTTGTTCAAAGAACAAAATAATTTCATTAAGACAGTTTGATGTTCTAAGCGCGCGTTTTAAGTTAAATATATTTGGAAAATTGGAAAAGATGATCTGTGTAGCTTTGTTAATGGCTTATTAGCACATGAAAATATATGTATTTCGTGTATAGCAGATGCTTTAGGTTAATTTGATAAAAGCCCAATGGTCGATTAGTCCTTACCGTTAAAAACGTGTAAGAAGATGATTTGATATTTCTAAAGTGCTGTCAAAATTAATAGCTTCATCCACGATTGTCCATTGATTGTATGATATTTATAGTCACTTTAGCTATAAAATCAATCTGACGTCAACATCATCAAACTATCTTAAATGATTCGTCATCAAATATAACCATCGATCCACTAACTACACTACATAAGTAGTTATCCTAGCCAGTAGCTTCAGATGACATCTGGTGGTAATTAGAGATTTGGCGCGAATGAGCAGAACACCGCCAATTTACCCGCCACAACAAGCGATGGACGATAACCCGATTGAATCTACTAATGGAAGGTGCTTTCTACTGTGACGCAAGCGGCAGGCACCTGCCAGACGCCCGGGGCTGGGCAGCATGTCCAGGACAACTGAGATCATAATACCACTGGACTGTATATGTACATCAGCATCTGTATAGCTGATGTGTCGGGCTGTGATGGACAAAATATCACTACAGTCACTGAATCCATCAGTAGTATGCTTATAACTGATTTATCAATATGGGTTGTACAAAACATCACTATCTAGATACAATATCACTGCATCTTTTGTATCAGAATTTTTATTGATAAATGACGAATCGCTGTATACAGGGTGAATCAGACCACCCCTGCACAAAGGTTTGGCCCAACAAACCTCTTTTATAGAAAATCCGCCATTTAATTTTTTTTGTGTGATACGTTTTTAAATTGTCAGTTTAGGATTTTTTTTTTCAATGTTGGGATCATTAAAAGTACAAATATATGTCCAAAAAGTAATAAAAAAAATTAAAACAGGTTGAAAGACAATTTAGAAAATCTTAGAAGTAGGGCGTTTTTTTTTTTTTTTTTTTAGTTTAAGGAGTGCGATTTTCAAAAACCCCCCAAGAGTTTGTTGTAGAAAATTTAATTCCTGACCATGAAAATGTTTTCAAATTTTTGCTAGCTCTAACCGTTTTGGAGCTGTAGCACAGCCACCTCTAATGTATTAGGCTCTAATACATTAGAGGTGGCTGTGGCTGTAGCCATAAAAAAACGCATTTTCCTCAAAAAAGAAGAATTTAAGGGAATCTTTTTTGGGGGAGATCGTAATTTGAAAATATAACTTTTTTGTTTTTCTGGGTGGTTTGGGGCCGAAATGGATACCCACAAAAAATTTCAGACCCCTCGCTAATTCTAGAAGTGGGTAAACATTTGTATCACTGATCAGTGAGTCAGGGAGTTACACAAGAGGCTCTATATCCCGTTAAAGTATGTGCACGGGTGGTCTGATTCACTCTGTATACCACGTTGACTCTAAATGATATCAGGGGATATGTGGCGATAAGTTATAGTATGAGATACTGTTTCACTAATATATCTGTTTACATCAACGTTTGCTAATAACTGCAGTTATAAGAAAATAAATGTCACTGCTGTCATACATTTCATCTGCAGATGTGTCCATGTGTACTGATATCTGATGAGTCACTTTATAATATACACATTACCACTAATATCTACATTTACATCGGTATATGCCTGCTGATAATGCAATTGTTACTGACGTTTCTAATTACATTAGCTTTTGTGACCTAAAAATTCTTCTGTCAGTTTTTGGTAGACCATTTCATTGCTGTCTCAAATTTCATCATCATTGGTGTACAAAAAACTGCTGCCAGTGTGTGGTATTCAATATATAATGTACAGGTATTTCTGTACTTAAATTACTGTTTACTTCCTTTCAACTACCGCAACATCTGCTAATATTTAAGATAGTACATACACTTTCAAACTTATGGGTCATATAAAATTTAATTGACTGAAATACACTGCAGGAGTGGAGTATCTCAATCTTATAAAAGTCTCATAACGGAATTCCGCAGAACAATTCAATTACATCCCGTTCAATATTTCTTCGCTGCAAGAGACAACAATAAGAGGCCATTATGCGGATTTGGACGTCTCATACACAAGCATTGTCGCTGTATTCCAACGTCAATCATCCATTCATCCATCAATCCATCCATTGATTCCACGAGCCATAACGATGGCTTGGTCTACGTGCTCCCCATCATAATGACTCTATTGTCTTAGATCATACAGGAAATATCCGGCGATCGTTATACTGCGCTTTAATTGGTGTAGTAGAGGACGATTTAGTTGTTATTAAAAGAGGTTGAACAAGCAAACCAAGGGACTGATTACGTGTGACAATCTACTGGAACTGTCGTGGAACTACCTTGGAATTGTCCTGGAACTGCACTGAAACTGTCTTGAACTGCACTGAAACTTTCTTCAACTGTACTGAAACTTTCGTGAAACTATCTTGAAATCTTGCTAAAACAATAATGAAACTGTCTTGAACCGTACTGGAACTGTCTTGGAACTATCTAGGAATTGTCCTCAAACAGCACTGAAACATTATTTATCTGTACTGGTACTGGAACTGTTGTGGAACTAGCTTGGACTTGTCCTGGAACTGCACTAAAACTGTCTGGAACTATCTTCGAATCATCCTGGAACTGCGCTGAATCTGTCTTTAACTGTACTACTACTGTCGTGGAACTATCTATGAATTGTCCTCAAGCTGCACTGAAAGAGTCCTTATCTGTACTGGTACTAGAACTGCACTGAAATTGTCTTGGAACTATCTTGAAATCATCCTGAAACGGTAATAAAGCTGTCTTGAACCATACTGGAAATGTCGTGGAATTGTCTTGGAGCTCTACTGGAACTTCCCTGTAACTCTCCTGGAATTTCTGTCAACCCTGTCTGGAACCTGATTCTATACAGCATCGGAAAGCCTGTACAAGCAAGATGTTCCGATCGCAAGTGTGATTATGAATCGTGTCGTGAGACAATGAATGAGCGGAGGTCACGCTAGCCGTGTACGCTATCACTATATCTCACCGCCTTCATTCATCTTGACCGGAGAGCACAATGGAGATTATAGTATCCGGTCGGTCGACTTAGCGGATAGTCATGTGATTATGGCGACGTTGGTGTATACAGGTGTATATGAATGAAAAATCTAATATAATATCAGCAAGATGTGGTTTCAGTATGTCTATTTGTTTGTCTATTTTCCAGGTTTTCGTATTCACTTACCAAACAGTCTTGAGTCTGGGTTTGAATTTTACATTTATAGAGGTAGATTGTGAACCTGGCCATAGCACTATATCCACAAACTACATGGGCCTATCCATGTCATCACAAAACCTTCAAGATGTTGAGGTACAAACCCTATGGAGTAAACATTGATTAGTCTACAGGACTACACAAAGGTTATTTCCAATGGTTACATTATAACTTTTAAATTTGCATGCATTTAGTTAAGCTGATTTATTTCACTCTACTACAACACTGGTTGAATTAGAACCAAAGGGCACTTTCAACAACTATGCTGGACAGGGAAATGTAATGTTTCTTAACGGGGTTCGGACGCAAAAGTGAATCAGGTCCTTTACTAAATGTTCTTTAGTGAATCACATTATTCAATTCTGCGACCTCACCCCGTTAACAAGCACCAGTAAAACATACAGTATAACATGTTTTTAATACAACACGGATGTTGATAAAAAAAAAACAAAAGGTGAGAAAGACAAGCAGTAAATATTCAGCAGGTTAGGTTGCTTCTATATAACCTTTAGTCAGAGCTCTGAAGGCTGTAAGTAGCGTCTTCTCCGCAGGCAGAGAAAAGCGGCTAATCGTGGCGGAAAGGCGACCGATGCAAATGACCGATGGACAATAGATGACCGGAAGCCATGCGCGGACATCAGGGAGTGGCGCAGGGCCTGAGGGCGCTCATTATACTCGGCCGCGTAAACACTGGGCGCGCGATATTTATGGACATTCCCTCGTAATCGCACGTCAATTGTTCTGATCGTCGCCCACTGACCGGTCCTCGCGTGGGCTACTGGGACAATCACAGGCTACTGGGACTACCACAGGCTACTGGGACAATCACAGGCTACTGGGACTATCACAGGCTACTGGGACAATCACAGGCTACTGGGACTATCACAGGCTACTGGGGCTATCACAGGCTACTGGGGCTATCACAGGCTACTGGGACTATCACAGGTTACTGGGACTATCACAGGCTACTGAGGCTATCACAGGCTACTGGGGCTATCACAGGCTTCTGGGGCAATCACAGGCTACTTGGAATATCACAGGCTACTGGGACTATCACAAGCTACTAGGGCTATCACAGGCTACTTGGAATATCACAGGCTATTTGGAATATCACAGGCGAATGGGACGATCACAGGCGAATGGGACTATCATAAGCTACTGGGACAATCACAGGCTACTTGCAATATCACAGGCTACTTGGGATATCACAAGCTACTGGGATAATCACAGGCTACTGGGACAGTCACATGCTACTTGGACTATCACAGGCTACTGGGACAATCACTGGCTACTAGGGCATTCTACTGGACCATTCCTAAACTACTAGGACAATCATAACTAATCTTGAGCTACCGAAAAAGTTGTAGGTCACTTGGCAGTACTCATCTGATTACTAAAGTAACTAGAGTACTCAAATAAATCTAAGGCAGTTTCTTTTATATTTATTTATATTGAATTTATTAAGGAATTTCTGCTGCCAAATACTTAATTATCTTCCATATATTACTGGGACTATCACAGGCTACTGGGACAATCACATGCTACTTGGAATATCACAAGCTACTGGGAATATCACATGCTACTGGGAGTATCACTGGCTACTGGGACAATCACATGATACTTAGAATATCACATGCTACTGGAACTATCACATGCTACTGCGAGTATCACAGGCTACTGGGACTATCACATGCTACTGGGACTATCATAGGCTACTGGGACAATCACAGGCTACTTGGAATATCACAGGCTACTTGGGATATCACAAGCTACTGGGATAATCACAGGCAACTGGGACAGTCACATGCTACTTGGACTATCACAGGCTACTTGGCCAATCACAGGTTACTTGGACAATCACAGGCTACTGGGACTATCACAGGCTACTGGGGCTATCACAGGCTACTGGGGCTATCACAGGCTACTGAAGCTATTACAGGCTACTGGGGCTATCACAGGCTACTTGGAATATCACAGGCTACTGGGACAATCACTGGTTACTGGGGCATTCTTCTGGACCATTCCTATCTACTAGGATAATCATAACTAATCTTGAGCTACTCAAAAAAGTACTCAAATAAATCTAAGGCAGTTTCTTTTATATTTATTTCAGGGTGTCCGTTCATAAGTGTTAAATAATTGCATTGGTGTGACCTCGCTATCTTTACAAATACTTGTGGGAGAGGTCAAATCTATAAAAAATTTACAAAATGTTACATCATTTTTATGTGCAGTACACAAAACACAGAATGCAGTTAAGTTACCTAGGCTTGATTCCAAAACATAACATGATTCTGAAGCGGTCCTCCATGGATATCGAAACACAGGCAGTTCTGAAAAACCAGTTCACTTCATATGTAAATCATTAGTTCTCATACGGTTTGTGGAAGATACTTAAGTATTTGGCAGCCGAAATTCCTTTATAAATTCAATATAAATAAATATAAAAGAAACTGCCTTAGATTTATTTGAGTACTCTAGTTACTTTAGTAATCAGATGAGTACTGCCAAGTGACCTACAACTTTTTCGGTAGCTCAAGATTAGTTATGATTGTCCCAGTAGCCTGTGATTGTCCCAGTAGCCTGTGATTGTCCCAGTAGCCTGTGATTGTCCCAGTAGCATGTGATCGTCCCAGTAGCATGTGATTGTCCCAGTAGCCAGTGATTGTCCCAGTAGCCTGTGATTGTCCCAGTAGCCTGTGATTGTCCCAGTAGCATGTGATCGTCCCAGTAGCATGTGATCGTCCCATTCGCCTGTGATATTCCAAATAGCCTGTAATATTCCAAGTAGCCTGTGATAGTCCCAGTAGCCTGTGATATTCCAAGCAGCCTATGATTGCCCCAGAAGCCTGTGATAGCCCCAGTAGCCTGTGATAGCCTCAGTAGCCTATGATAGTCCCAGTAGCCTGTGAAAGTCTCAGTAGCCTGTGATTGTCCAAGTAGCCTGTTATATTCCAAGTAGCCTGTGATTGTCCCAGTAGCCTATGATAGTCCCAGTAGCATGTGATAGTCCCAGTAGCCTGTGATACTCCCAGTAGCATGTGATAGTCCCTGTTCTATGAAGGAATTTCTGCTGCCAAATACTTAAGTATCTTCCACAAACCATATGAGATTTAATGATTTACATATGAAGTGAACTGGTTTTTCAGAACTGCCTGTGTTTCGATATCCATGGAGGACCGCTTCAGAATCATGTTATGATTTGGAATCAAGCCCAGGTAACTTAACTGCATTCTGTGTTTTGTGTACTGCACATAAAAATGATGTAACATTTTGTAACTTTTTTATTGATTTGACCTCCCCCACAAGTATTTGTAAAGATAGCGAGGTCACACCAATGCAATTATTTAACACTTATGACCGGACACCCTGAAATAAATATAAAAGAAACTGCCTTAGATTTATTTGAGTACTGCCAAGTGACCTACAACTTTTTCGGTAGCTCAAGATTAGCTGCTTGGAATATCACAGGCTATTTGGAATATCACAGGCGAATGGGACGATCACATGCTACTGGGACGATCACATGCTACTGGGACAATCACAGGCTACTGGGACAATCACTGGCTACTAGGGCATTCTTCTGGACCATTCCTATACTACTAGGACAATCATAACTAATCTTGATCTACCGAAAAAGTTGTAGGTCACTTGACAGTACTCATCTGATTACTAAAGTAACTAGAGTACTTAAATAAATCTAAGGCAGTTTCTTTTATATTGATTTCAGGGTGTCCGGTCATAAGTGTTAAATAATTGCATTGGTGTGACCACGCTATCTTTACAAATACTTGTGGGAGAGGTCAAATCTATAAAAAAAGTTACAAAAAGTTACATCATTTTTATGTGCAGTACACAAAACACAGAATGCAGTTAAGTTACCTGGGCTTGATTCCAAAACATAAAATGATTCTGAAGCGGTTCTCCATGGATATCGAAACACAGGCAGTTCTGAAAAACCAGTTCACTTCATATGTAAATCATTAGTTCTCATACGGTTTGTGGAAGATACTTAAGTATTTGGCAGCAGAAATTCCTTCATAGAACAGGGACTATCACATGCTACTGGGAGTATCACAGGCTACTGGGACTATCACATGCTACTGGGACTATCATAGGCTACTGGGACAACCACAGGCTACTTGGAATATCACAGGCTACTTGGACAATCACAGGCTACTGAGACTTTCACAGGCTACTGGGACTATCACAGGCTACTGAGGCTATCACAGGCTACTGGGGCTATCACAGGCTTCTGGGGCAATCACAGGCTACTTGGAATATCACAGGCTACTGGGACTATCACAGGCTATTTGGAATATCACAGGCGAATGGGACGATCTCATGCTACTGGGAGTATCACAGGCTAGGACTATCACATGCTACTGGGACAATCACAGGCTACTTGGAATATCACAGGCTACTTGGACAATCACAGGCTACTGAGACTTTCACAGGCTACTGGGACTATCACAGGCTACTGAGGCTATCACAGGCTACTGGGGCTATCACAGGCTTCTGGGGCAATCACAGGCTACTTGGAATATCACAGGCTACTGGGACTATCACAGGCTACTTGGGATATCACAGGCTATTTGGAATATCACAGGCGAATGGGACGATCTCATGCTACTGGGACGATCACAGGCTACTGGGACAATCACAGGCTACTGGGACAATCACAGACTACTGGGACAATCACAGGCTACTGGGACAATCACAGGCTACTGGGACAATCACAGGCTACTGGGACAATCACTGGCTACTAGGGCATTCTTCTGGACCATTCCTAAACTACTAGGACAATCATAACTAATCTTGAGCTACCGAAAAAGTTAGGTCACTTGGCAGTACTTATCTGATTACTAAAGTAACTAGAGTACTCAAATAAATCTAAGGCAGTTTCTTTTATATTTATTTATATTGAATTTATAAAGGAATTTCTGCTGCCAAATACTTAAGTATCTTCCACAAACCGTATGAGAACTAATGATTTACATATGAAGTAAACTGGTTTTTCAGAACTGCCTGTGTTTCGATATCCATGCAGGACCGCTTCAGAATCATGTTATTTTTTGGAATCAAGCCCAGGTAACTTAACTGCATTCTGTGTTTTGTGTACTGCACATAAAAATGATGTAACATTTTGTAACTTTTTTGATAGATTTGACCTCTCCCACAAGTATTTGTAAAGATATCGAGGTCACACCAATGCAATTTTTTTAATGAGTGTATTCGAATTTAGACATTTAGTTTAGGTGGAAAACTAACTTAAAGGACCTATATTCTTCAAAGTGCGATCAATTATAAAATTTAAAGGAATACCTATTGTTCAAAAGGGCTCTCCTTAGCTAGGAGAACGACCCAGACACATATCCTACATCCTATTCAGGATTCCACTTCCAATGTCGCCTCCTCCAGTACCAACGCTGGTATCCACGGGTGACAATGTCGTCCTGGTCCCAGTCGTGGGCAGAGGTTGACAGACGACGCTGCACTGAGAGCTAATGCGTGTTTCTGCGATAGCGCGGATACACAAGTGTTAATATGCGTGTCCCTGTCCGCATATATCCGCACACGGTAGCTGTAGAAACAGCTCTATCCCTCTTTGTTTCGGACGAACACCAGTGTCAGAGCGAGACACGATTGGTAGCGTTGGAACATAGTTATCGTGAGATGGTGATTTTGAATATTCAGTTGGGCAAGAGAATTTTCCATGGAATAAGCTATTAACTTCGGTCTCATCATGGTAAGATTTAGACCCGGGACCACTTTTCTTTTTCGTTTTGATGTCTTCAGAGGCCAAAAGCACTACCCGTTACAATTCATTGATGAATCCCTAATTTTCATCACTTCCATCATTTTGAGGTTAGAAAACAAACAATTTTGATGTTGTGAAGCATTTTCTACTATTAGACACTAATATTTGATTAAAAATCAGTAAACCGTTTGTTTGTTAACAGATATATTTTGTTCAAACATGTAATATTTTCAATACTAATCTATAAAAATTTTGTGTAACAACGCTTAAACCATGGTAATGTTACTACCTAACGTAAACCCTATCTCGACTAGGATGATTATAATTTGATTGTTACTGAACAGGTTAATAAAAAGATGTAAATAATTTAGGATGATCTCAACAGTTATTTTGCTTAACTACTCACAACATATCTTGCAAATTACAGGGTACAATAGATTTTAAACAATGATAATACTATATGTGTATCGATATTTCTACAGAGGCAGAGAAAGACGTGAGTAAAAGGAGGATAAATAGTAAGAGAAATAGGAGAGGAGAGAAGAGGACAGCCTCACTAACGACAATGCGGGTCGCCGACCGGCCAGTCTCGCTTAATGTATGCAAACACGTTTAATTCATGGCATTAGAATGTTGTGCAAAAACGAGCGAAGCGGGACTCGAGGGAGCGCCTGGGGCCGAGCCACCGGTCTGATGGCACCTGTACCAGTGTCTACCGTCCCGCTAGGTGATTGGGAGCTGAGCTTTGCTGAGGGATGATGAATCTGATGGCACCTGTACCAGTGTCTACCATCCCGCTAGGTGATTGGGAGCTGAGATTTGCTGAGGGATGATCAATCTAATGGAACCTGTACCAGTGTCTACCGTCCCGCTAGGTGATTGGGAGCTGAGCTTTGCTGAGGGATGATCAATCTGATGGAACATTTACCAGTGTCTAGCATCCCGCTAGGTGATTGGGAGCTGAGCTTTGCAAAGGGATGATCAATCTGTTGGCACCTGTACCAGTGTCTACCGTCCCGCTAGGTGATTGGGAGCTGGGCTTTGCCAAGGGATGATCAATCTGTTGGCACCTGTACCAGTATCTACCGTCCCGCTAGGTGATTTTGAGCTGAGCTTTGCCAAGGGATGATCAATCTGATGGCACCTGTACCAGTGTCTACCGTCCCGCTAGGTGATTGGGAGCTGAGCTTTGCTGAGGGATGATCAATCTGATGGCACCTGTACCAGTGTCTACCGTCCCGCTAGGTGATTGGGAGCTGAGCTTTGCTGAGGGATGATCAGTCTGATGGCACCTGTACCAGTGTCTACCGTCCCGCTAGGTGATTGGGAGCTGAGCTTTGCTGAGGGATGATCAATCTGATGGCACCTGTACCAGTGTCTACCGTCCCGCTAGATGATTGGGAGCTGAGCTTTGCTGAGGGATGATCAATCTGATGGCACCTGTACCAGTGTCTACCGTCCCGCTAGGTGATTGGGAGCTGAGCTTTGCTGAGGGATGATCAATCTGATGGCATCTGTACCAGTGTCTACCGTCCCGCTAGGTGATTGGGAGCTGAGCTTTGCTGAGGGATGATCAATCTGTTGGCACCTGTACCAGTGTCTACTGTCCCACTAGGTGATTGGGAGCTGAGCTTTGCTGAGGGATGATCAATCTGATGGCACCTGTACCAGTATCTACCGTCCCGCTAGGTGATTGGGAGCTGAGCTTTGCTGAGGGATGATCAATCTGATGGCATCTGTACCAGTATCTACCGTCCCGCTAGGTGATTGGGAGCTGAGCTTTGCTGAGGGATGATCAATCTGATGGCACCTGTACCAGTGTCTACTGTCCCACTAGGTGATTGGGAGCTGAGCTTTGCTGAGGGATGATCAATCTGATGGCACCTGTACCAGTGTCTACTGTCCCGCTAGGTGATTGGGAGCTGAGCTTTGCTGAGGGATGATCAATCTGATGGCATCTGTACCAGTATCTACCGTCCCGCTAGGTGATTGGGAGCTGAGCTTTGCTGAGGGATGATCAATCTGATGGCACCTGTACCAGTGTCTACCGTCCCGCTAGGTGATTGGGAGCTGAGCTTTGCTGAGGGATGATCAATCTGATGGCACCTGTACCAGTGTCTACCGTCCCGCTAGGTGATTGGGAGCTGAGCTTTGCTGAGGGATGATCAATCTGATGGCACCTGTACCAGTGTCTACTGTCCCACTAGGTGATTGGGAGCTGAGCTTTGCTGAGGGATGATCAATCTGATGACATCTGTAACAGTGTCTACAGTCCCGCTAGGTGATTGGTAGCTGAGCTCTGCTGAGGGATGATCAATCTGATGGCACCTGTACCAGTGTCTACCGTCCCGCTAGGTGATTGGGAGCTGAGCTTTGCTGAGGGATGATCAATCTGATGGCACCTGTACCAGTGTCTACCGTCCCGCTAGGTGATTGGGAGCTGAGCTTTGCTGAGGGATGATCAATCTGATGGCACCTGTACCAGTGTCTACCGTCCCGCAAGGTGACTGATAGCTGAGCATTGCCAAGGGATGATCAATCTGATGATACATGTACCAAGTGTCTACCATCCTATTAAATGATTGGGGTTTGAGATTTGCTGAAAGATTTTTTTTTAGTTTTTCATCCTGATCAAAACTCCCCGGGAAGAAATGCCAATCATGGTGACCACGACTATAATATCTATTTGTTCTCTTTTAAACCTACATTGTTTGGCTCAACCAATTACCAGTTAAGTTTATTGCGTTTATTTTAATAGCCTTTCGCCACCGCGGCAGCGGCTGATCACACGAGATTATACAAAACATAAAGATCAGAGGAGAAACCGTTGTTGTTAGTCGTTGAGTCAACAAGATCGCAGTTAGAGGTAATGGCCCACGTGATTCAATCAAAGTAGGCGCGAGCAAACAGACTGCCGCCGACAATCTGGGAGATATCATCGAACCCTGCGGCACTCCAAGCTGAGCTACCCGCTACGCCACCATTGCGGCAGCTACCTACCTGATGTAGCTGCAAGGTGTAAGTAGTTTGCACCCTAACTGCTAATTCTTGGAGGAAGTTTCTAGACTCCCAAAACCTCATTGAGTGGTTTAAGTTCCTGAAAAAATCATTCAGAGTGGCAGTTACATGATGAAGATGCAAGGTGTAAATAGTTTGCCACCGCTATTCTCTGAAGGAAGTTTCTAGACTCCAAAACTTCTTTGAGTGGCTTAAGTTCTGGAAGGGATGGTTCAGAATAGCAGTGGAGTTCATTCCACGGCCAGAGTAATCAAAGAAGTTACAATATGCCTGAAAACAATTATTCAAAAAAAAAAAAAAAAAAAAAAAAAAAAAAAAAAAAAAAACACACACAACAACAACATTATCTGTTTAGTATTCATAAAATATTTTAGATCCAAAATAAATTCGTTTCACTCTTTGAACTCTTTGAATATATTCTGGAACTCCCAAAGCTTACTTTACGGCTACAAATATTGGCGGAAGAATGGTTGATACTATAATTCGCATTCATGAAACTTTGGATCACATTCACTTTTTAATCATGTAAATTCTATTGTCAGACAGACATGTTAGTTCATAGTCAAGGCTATAAATGAATCATAAATGGTTGGAATAGCTAAGTCTTAAAAGGTAAATTGCTTTCTTAAAACATTCTGGAAAAGTTTTTATTTTGGACAAAGCCTTTCATCATTATCAGGATGAAGTTCAAAGACTTCCAAATTGTACTAAATTGATAATAAAGTATCGTTCAGAATAATACGTGCGTGTTATAATTATCTACATATATGTTACTCTATGCAACCTTACCATGATTAATTCAATTTACTACGATAAATGGGCAAACGTTGTTGACTTTTAAAAGGGAAAGCACCAGATCAAACATCACGAACAGTTATATCCAAATCAAGTGAGTTTGTAAAAAAAAATATGCAAACGTTTGAAAATGCAACATAATATTTTAATTATAAAATCCAAGCCACGAAGCTCTTTTATCATAGAACATTTCAGGCAGTTGGTGGTTTATAGTTTCTAGGTGGTCTGGTATGAAAAACGTCTTGGCTGAAAAGGTAAATATTAAACAGTCTTCATCACCGACCTAATGTGACCTCCTCAATCATGAAAAGCAGATGAAGATGTGGACGCAGTTCATTACCTCCAAGTATAAGAGGAAGGACTGGAGGAGGTCGACTCATATTTAACGAAGAAGTGGCCATTTGTATAAGAAGTAATAATTAAACCAGGCATTTCAAGATATTTACATAAAAAAACTGCAAGAAGAATTATATTGTAACCTCGTAGTCTCTAGAAAGCTCGGAAGGATAGTTATTACCTCAGCTACAGAGAATAAGGTTATTTAACCAGAATTTGAGCACTAGAAGAAAAAGTAATCCAAGAAACGAATAAGAAATAAATATACTGCCTTAAAACAATGTAATTCATCAATAGGACTTAAAGTGACTCTTTTCGACCTATAACTCTTTACATTCTTATTAAATACAAACGTTATGCATGCAGTTAGTATCAGGATCAGTTTAGCTAAGTTGGACAATCAGTACCACAGGAAATACGAATTGCCATCATGGCTGGTATACTTTACTTTTATACTTTCTTATGAAATGGCGACCATACAATGTAGGTATTTTAAGCGAAGTATGAATGGAGATGAGTTTAGGATGAGTGGCGCGATCTTGTAGTCTTGTTAGTGACTAAGGCCGACATTCCTTAGACATAGCTGTTAATTAATAGCCCAAACAGCTAATGGTTTTCAAGTTATCAACACTGAGGGACAATCATGAGTTATCAATTGATATGGGACGCCAGCCCGAATAGGAGTGAATGTAAATTAGTGTAAATCAGTGTAAATTAGTAAATATGATCAGCTGTTTCACTAACCTGGATAGTTTAATTAAAGCCCTATGAGGAAGGTTGTCAACAAGTTCAAAATGTTTTCTACGGCCTCTTGGACGGTAGACCCTGGGACTGATTATCCTACCCGTTATGCACCTGAGTTTAACAATCCCCAGGACCTACTGTCCCAGGTGCAGTCCACAGGACCTACTGTCCCAGGTGCAGTCCACAGGACCTACTGTCCCAGGTACAGTCCCCAAGACCTAGTGTCCCAGGTGCAGTCCCCAGGACCTACTGTCTCAGGTGCAGTCCCAGGACCTACTATCCCAGGTGCAGTCCCCAGGACCTACTGTCCCAGGTGCAGTCCCCAGGACCTACTATCCCAGGTGCAGTCCCACCTGAGGCATGACGAAGACGTCGCACATCGATCTGTCCGCGCCGATGTAATATGCCATGCACAGCTTGTTACCGGGGCCTCGTTTGCCTATCGTTGACGTGACGTATGAAGCCCAGACAAAGCGGTCCCACGGCAGCCCGACGTAATTACCGTACACAATACCGCAACTGACGAAACGGACGTGTCGCGATCGGTATCGAGTGACAATCGGTAACAAGCTATGTTAACAAGAAGTCAACATAATGTTCATTGTGCGGGAATTTGTATCCGTCGGAGGCCCCAGTAAATCTGATGGTATCTGCGACACATCAATCCGCGTTCATTATGAGACAATAGCGGTATTGTAGCACGACACGCCGTATATCTTCACTAGGCCGACACATTGGTCAATTGTGCTAACACGGTCGCGGCCGGCCGCAAATTGCTAGCGTCTGAGACGCCGCCGTTCTAACAAGTGGCGCGTCCCGCAGTGGTTTGATGAAACTACGAGACTGTTATAGGGAGCTTGTTGGTAGCTGCATTAAGTGTTGAGGTAATAAATCTGGTCAACTAACTCTGGAGAAAAAGTTGTAAGTGGTAAGCCTACTTAGACTTTCCGAAGAAGTGCTCGTGATGGTAGTCAATGCTATGTAGTGCTACCAAAAGAATATCTTGACAGGAAATAGACGGAGTTTTTTTGATAGGTCACCAAAGAAATAGTAAAACACGTCCAAATACCAGTAGAGCAGACCCCTAAGATATCCGTATCGAAGTGTTGATAAACAGTAGACACATTGTAATCTAGATCATTGTTAGCTTCAATTGAAAAAAAAAAAACATAGGTTGAAGCTAGCAATAAACTACGCCAACAACTATTCAAGATTAAGTGATATTTTACAAACCCCTCATATCAGATCTCTTGGATTTGACATCCTGATAGGCATCGCAAACTTTGATTAAAAACTTTGTTTGGATATTATAAAGTTAAACTTCTCAGAAGAAAACGTGGTATAGAAAGAGGGTGCAGAGTGAAAACGCAAAAAAAATGCTGCGCAAACTTAAAACTAGAAAAGGTTAGGAAAAAAGTGAAGAGAAGAGAGGAAGAAAACCACAGCAAATACTCAAGAGGGTTAGTGTAAATGATGGAGAACGATAGACAACGGTTGATATCACGGAATTATTACAAGACTAACGGTCATTTGTGGTCGGTGTAGTTGCGACTGGGTGGTAGAACACGGAGCTTCAGAGCTCGAGGTCCCGGGTTCGAATCCCACCATTGGATCACCAATCACCAATCGATGTTATCTTTATGATAACGTCACAACTTTCTTAGACTAGCCTGAAGGGTCAAGTCTTATGTTTTTAAAGGCTTGGCTCTTATGTTTTATGGGGTCTAAAACAGTTCCGGAATAGAACATAGAGTCATGGGATGTGAAGGTAAGACATTAAAAAATTGTGGTGGGATATGAATCAAGATTCCCAGTCCTACTCTCTACAACCAGACCAAACAGAGTTCACAAGTAACAGTCTAGTCCAATAACACAATCTCTAAAATTCCAGAATCGTCAAGATAGTCGCGGATCTGGAATTCTTCAGGCATCAACTAAACATCTCATTTCATTTCAACAATAGCAGTTGATGGTCGAGTTAAAAGAGGATATTTACTGCAGACGTTGGAGAAATGTCAAATATGTCCGCGGTGAGTGCTGAAGCGACTGTACGTCAGCTGTTTTACTACGATAGTGTCGCTTATCTCCAGCGAAGGAGATAAATCTAGTCAAGGTCGTTGATCTCCGGTCTAGTCAGAGGCCATCAGCGTTCAGCACTAATTGTATTTATTGGCCGCTGTTGATTGAAAACGTGCCAAAAGCTGTAACAGAGGATCCGTGGTAGCGTAGGCTTTGGATAGTGGAGAAGACAACTATCAGGGGTAGTCAGCTTTAATCAAAGAGAACATAGGTAAATGAGCCTATAACAGAGTGCTACTGTCAAACTGTATATTAACCAATTCCTTTATATACTGATAGTTGACATCACTGAAAAGGTACAATGCAATTATCATGTGAAAGATTTTAAAGCTGTAGTCAGATACAGGGGAGACTTGGCCATGAAATCATTGGACCATAAACACACTGGGAAAAACACCAAAGCCTATTCCAACGATTCTTATTTTTACGCATTAAATGGCATCTTATTTTTGTAATCGGAAAAAAATTTGACCGAATTCTGATTGAAAAGATTGTTCAATTGCAAAGAAAAAATTGGAAGTCATATCAATTATTGTTGAAATTGTTGTAATTGTTGAAATCTCAATTATAAATTTTTTTATTGGCAAGCAATAAGTAATTTTGTTCCAATAGTTTTTGTTGGTTGTTCGAATTGTTCCTATGAACTCTAATTAGATATCCCTGTGTAAACAAATAATACGTGATTTTATAACGAACTATGATATTTTGTATTATGTTTTAACTATTTTTTTACTATTATAAAACACATAGTACAAAATCAGATAGTCAAGTCAAGTCAATCATTTATTTTCACATAACGTTTTACAGATCCAGCATAGCTGGGAAACAGGTGAAATGGTCATGGACAATTAAAATACATAAAACTATAATAACTATACAATATGCTAAGAAATCAAATATATACATCATTTAAAAAATCATCAACTTTGTAATACCCTTTATTAAGCAGCAATTTGGTAACTTCTTTTTTGTATTTTTCAAAAGATTCTAATGATTTAATATTATCAGGCAGTTTATTATACAGTTTTTCCCCCTAGATATTGTGGAAGGATTTCTATTGAGGTAAGTCTATGAATGGGCAGTTGTAAATCATTTCGATGTCGTGTTAAATAATTATGGTTATGGTTTTCATTCATAAAATATTCAAGATTTTTTTTTATAAACATTAATGTTTGCAGGATATAAACAGACGGAAGTGTTAATATGTTCAATTCTCTAAATAATAATTTACAGGATTGCCTAGGCTTTGAAAATGTCATAATTCTAGGGATCTTTTTTTGAATTTTGAAAATGGTTTCGGCATTTGAGCAGCTGCCCCAGAACTCTATTCCATACAACATGTTTGACACAAACAAAGCATAATAAACAATCATCCTTGTTCTGAGGTCAGTAACATGCTGCAGGACAGACATCTGGAAACAGACTGTATTTAGTTTATTAGCTAAAACTGATGTGTATTTATCCCAAATTAAAGTGTTTTGCACCTGAATACCTAAAAATTTTGTAGATGACGTTTCATTAATAATTTCCCCCTGAAAATTAATATTTAATTCGATGGTTTCTCTGTCATGAGTAGTTTTGAACTTCACAATTTGAGTTTTAGAACAATTTAGACTCAGACCATTTGCTGTGAACCATTTGTTTAAATCTTCAAAAGTTTGGTTTATCAAATTTTGTAAATTGTTAGGGCTGTTTGATTTTAATATAGCTGTTGTGTCATCTGCGTATAGAACAAGCTTTGAGTTTATGTTAAAAGGCAGGTCGTTAATATAGATTAAAAACAACAAGGGTCCCAATATAGAGCCCTGAGGTACACCACAATAGATCATTTTCCATTTTGAAAAGTTATAGATGTTATCTTTAAAAATAATAGTTCTTTGAAAGCGTTTTGTAAGATAGGATTTCAAAAACTTCAAAGCAATTGGAGAAAAATTTTCTATGTACATCTCATGTTAATGGATTCCACATTTTTCAGCTTTTGTAGCAGGTGGAGTAACTAATAGATGTTTAACTAACAAGAAACTCTGCATAACAATCGTGATCCGATAAAACTGCACAGAATTTCCGAAATTACTCGCGAAAAATTGCAATTAAAATAGTAATAGCATTTAAGCATAAACCCACCTCAGAATGTTTAACCAACCACAAAACCTTAAAGTTAAAAATCTAATGTTTAACGCGACCGAAATCAACCGTCACCAGAGAAACGTACGACAAAAACAATCGTAAATCAACGGCAAGTCAAAGAGGGTGAGGGTGTTAACATAACAAATCAATTGCGAGAACCGACAATAGCAGAAATGAACGGGCGACAATGTGTGGAATCATTAAGTAACACGCGGGAGACGGCCTGAGGCAAGGGAATTAGGAATTGGGGGAATTGTCAGGGACAAGGAGAAATGGAATTGCGGTGAGCAATCGGAAGTGGGTCCGGCGAATAAGTAAAATTGGAAGGTACTTTAGAATCGTGTGGATTATAGTGTGTATGATGTAACCTGTCTCCTGCACGGAGACCTGAAACTGGCCAATGGTAAGGTTCGGGCCAGTCCCAGGTAGTTGGAGGGCTAGGAGACAGATTCCAGACTATAGTAGGGTAACTACCCCTTTGTAATTATGTATTAGTATGTAGAGTAGTAAAAGGTATTGTTAATAGATTATAAGTTGAATGGACTTCAAAGATTCTGTAGTAATGGACTAATACAAGTCGTTCCCCACTAACAAACATTGCCAATGTGGGGACCATCCTTTGTAATGTATATTATAATTTTTGTAAAAAATTTAATGTGGAATAAATGATTTTTGATTTATAAAAGAAGTATGGGTACTACTGAGAGTAGGGTTATTGATACCGAACAAAAATAAACACGTATACTAAACAAAAAAATATTACTTATGCTGAACAAAAGAATGTGTTTGAAAAAATTAAACTTATTTTCAAAATAAATTTTTTAACTAAAAAAATTGGAATCAGAAAAAAATAGTTGATTTTCTGAATAAAAACGTCTAATGTACTTTCACAGTATAATAACAAAAGATATATAGATTGGCACAACTTGTGTATACTTTACGATACAAAAAAACTTGGTAGCGAAGATGTAAGTATACTATACTTATTGACTGATTACTTATTGTATAGTTCACAAAATGTTTGGTTAAGTTTTATCTAATTTGGCCTAATTGTGATATTCGTATTAAAATGTTCCTCCGACTAAAAATGTTCAATTTTAACACCCTTTATTTACTGAGAGATTACTTTTTTCATTCCTCCCCTACAATTTGTATTCAAACAGATTTTGGGGTTCCCTCAAATAATTTCCAATAGAACCTATAGCCTGTCTTTCATACGTAGCCAATAAAACTTCCGTTGTTCTTGAATGCTTCTACGCAATAATTGGCGGGTCCAGACAATTATTATTGGTCGGTTGTAGACAAGTGTTTATTTTAATTATGACAACGGTATAATAATAGAGAGTGCATGCGTGCCCAAACTGGTTTTGATCCTATACACGCTTCGGCAATCCTTGCGATTAGCGGTCGAATCTCCTGAGAAAAGACTGGCTAAATGTCTTCGACGTGAGTCTTCCTGGGAGTTTTGGTGCTTTTGTTAAATATCTTCAGGACGAGAACTTAAAGAACTTTGGCTATGGACAAATGCATTGGGTAAGAACGTTAAAATTTCCAAGTTTCTAAGACTTAGTGAGGGTTTTTCGTACTTCTCACTTTCATAGATAAAATCCTTGTGTGATTGGCAGGGGTTTGAACCCTGTAACTTGGGGACCTAGGGCACAGGCTCTACCACTGGACTAGCTCGCGCTCAATGATATAATAGGCCCTATGTGTATGACTTCTTCAGCTAGCCATCAAAGATTATTCAAGTAGTGACATCCATTGGTACAGTTATACATGCATTAATTTATTAAGCTAGATAATAATAATCCTGAGAAAAGTCAGTAGCTTTTTGGTGGTTCGAAACTGGACCCAGCTGTTCCTGATCATTGGGCTTTAAATAAATGATCCTGACTATAATGAAACAGCTGATCTTAGTCAGTAACAAAACTACACAGATCATATCACTTCTTTCTATAATAATCCTTCACTCATATTTTGGTTGAATACTCAACTAAAACTCATATAGGTGGCGTCCCCATCTCAATGATGGTATAAAAATTACTGCGAATTACTATAAACAATTCTTTAAATCAGACTGTAAGTAAAATGCATTTCAATTATCCTGAAGCAAATATTTTACAATTAACGTGATTAATGACGAAAACAATCAGGTTCATAATACAAAGGTGTCATTTATATCAAGCCATTGAGCTTTACAATACGGGAGTTAATGGGTTTCACATGTTTAGTGACAATAGCAGAACAAGCTGTCGTACACAATATACGGAATAATTACAGGCTTTCACACAGTAGAATGGAACCTTAGCACTAGTGTTTGTAGGTATACACAAGAGGCTCAAGTATACATTAATTATACTATCGTGGGTTTTTCTCCTTATGGATCAGCTGAAAATAATTTTGAAATTAGTTCTCTTCGGTTTGCGTAAAGAGCATTTTTATCTACCACTTCTGTCTTGTCAGTAAACTTACTTTAAAATATTTTAACAAAATATTATGATTTATTATTTAAGTGATTACTAGCTGCTACTCAAGGGCTTCACCCCGTTTGACTTCATAATTATTAATAAAACTATTGATTAAGCTCAAATAAGGAAAACAGAATACAGATACAAGCAAATAATCGCACCTGATTAGGTAATAAATTGAAGTAATAACATACAAATAGGTACAGATGAAGTGTTTTTAACATTAGGTATATGAAAAAGTCCCTTTAGAAAGGAATTACGACCTTAAAGGGCAATTTATGAAATATTGGATAAATTTGCGCAAGGTTTCTCGTCATGACGAACATTTTAAGTATATGTTTATAGGGGTGTGACGTAGATTTTTCAAAAGCTCATGGGTACTTTTGATATTTATATATGGATTACGGATATTTAAAATCATGATTAATCAAAAACACTACTATGTTAAGGGATGTGGATTATGGTGCTATTTTCAAGCTGGAATTTACCTGAAACAAAAAAAAGAAAGAAAATTTTTACACAAACCTAACAAAAGATGGAAATCACAAAAGAAAAACCACTTAGAGAACTGTATAATAGTAAAAATATGGCATTTACTAATTTTTTCCATCACAGTTCCTTTTTGAAAACGTTTTAAAACAAAATTGATATCAATTTTTGTTAACACCAAATATGAGTAAAAAAAAAATAGAATTATTAAATTCGAATAGATTTACTAGCATGTTAAAAATACAATGAAACAATCTGTACGCAATGCCCAAAAGACTTCTAATCCCTACAATTGAAACGAACTAATTGAGCAACTTGCTTTATTGATTGAGTAACCGCATGACCTAAATCCCCCTGCTCAAGATGGGGCATATTTTCGTCTGTCTCAAACAAAACATTACCAGTAATGACCTGATATTCAATTATGATTAAATTGTTAATTGAAAAGTACGTAATTAGTATTTTTTCCCTCGTTCTCATTATCTCATCTGCATTTTGTAATTCCCCCCTGATCGCATTTGGGTTTTTATAGAGCTTTTCCTACTAGTAATTATTGTTTACAAATAATTACAAGCTTGTTTTACTTAAAATTCCCGCCTCGTCTATCAATGTACGTAGAGAGGCATAGTTTTACCGAGCAACTACTTAAATAAATGACGATTTCCATAAAAAATATTAAATAAATGGTTTAGTAATTTACAAATAAAATGGACATAATAAGTCTTTTCAAATTCATTAAATTATTTGTTTATATGCCTATTGATATCTTTAAAAGCTTTTGTTATTTATCATTGTTTCAAAAAAAGAACCAAGTTCGTAACTGATACTAACAAAGAAGTCCAGTTGGACGTGATTTTCAACACGAAGAAATAAATACTCGTGAAGAATTCACGTTTCATTCGGATGTCAAACTATTTTTTTATTTCATTTAAACCTTTGTTCCAACTTCTAGAAAAATGTTTGCATTTAGGTTTCGTTGAATCTTCCAAATGATATCAATAAAACATACTACAACTATTCAAAAAGGTAACATCCAATAGTCTGCGGTCCTAATGGTATAAATTAGACCCATTTGTTTTGTTGATTTGTCTTCACGTATTTAGCAAAGGGCTAAAGAAAAAAATCGTAAAACTATCCTAAAATAAGAATCTTTAATTGATCTCAGTGCACAATTTTGTTGTCACCAAAATGGCACACTAAAACAGGATACTTATGCTACAAGTTCCAAAGTAACCTAAATGCTACAGATTTTTCATGGAAATGGAATATTTACTTCGCGTAAAAAGACTATATCTATGGTGAGAAAGTGAGCAGGTTTATTGATCGAACTCCAGACCCAGAGGTCTCAGGTTAAAATCCTGCCTATCACTGATTGATTTTATCCATGTGACAATGATTTTAATGGATTTTAATCTTCTACGTCTAGCTTGAAGTAATGATAAGAGCCTTGCGTCCGAGAATGTGAAAGAGGGTTAAAGGAGTGAATCTATAGTGTAAACTGATACCGAAAATAAGAGATAACTCCCATTGAATCGTTCAACGACAGTCGCCGCCTAACCCAGTTTAAGATCCAATTAAACTCTTAAGATCACTTGCAGATTTCGTCATCTGTCGAGGGAAATTGTACAATTTCCTTCAACGTCTTCCATTTCCTGAAGAGGAGAGTCCAGACGCTACCAAGGAAGGAAATGGTCGCTCTATTATTGCTTCGGAAACCAATATGTGTGTGAAAAACACATCGGTGTTGCAAATTATACAATTTTCAAACACAACGTTATAGTATGATTAAAATATGTTTAATATGTTTTGTAACCTGTGTAAAATCTTTTAATTGTGAGAAATAAATGCAATTTGAACTTCATTCAAGGCGGATTATCAAACGTTCAACATTGACTTTTTACAAGTACAATTACGATGGACTCTGACAATGGTAAAATTGAGCCATCTTTTATTCTAAAACTTGTGACAGCTTGAAAATTTTAATAAAATTACCACCTTGCGATTTTAAATCTGTACGCAAATGACTAACCAAACGTTGGGTTTGTCCTGTTTTAAAACATCGTTAAAGATTGTGGTTAACAGCAGCATATTCCAACGATTGCAAACAGGAGTCATGTTTATTTTTCTATTTCCAAACTCTACAACTCTGCATTTACTTCACGTTTGTGTTCCTTCTAGCTTAAAACTACAATAAAAAAGGCAGAAAAATATCAAACTATGCCCCTTGAACTTGTAAAACGTGTCCAATTGTACATACATGTATCAATTATATGCAGCTAAAAGAAACAAGGAAGGACAATTATTACATAACGTCAATAAAAAAAAAATCCCAATTATAACTACAGGTATTAATTAGATGTAGCTAGAATGAAACTAGGGAGAAAAAATATTAAATTCTTCAAAACTTGTAAAAATGTCCAATTCTACATGAATTTTAGTACCAATTATACTTAGCTAGAATGGTCCAATTGTACCCACATGTATAAATCGTAGCTACAAAACAAGGGAGAAAAATACTACACTAAGTCCCTCAAAACTTTTAAAACATGTCCATCTAGACCTACATATTGTATTATTATATGTAGCTAGAATTTCACAAAGGAGATAAACTATTAAACTAAGTCTATAAAAAATTGTAAAACATCTTCAATTATACCTAAAATATGATTATGTGTAGCAAGAATGAAACAAGGGACTAAAATTTTAATTAAATTCCTTAAAACTTGTAAAACATACCCAATTATACCCCTACGTGTATAAATTATACACATAATTTTTCCTAGCTACATAGCTAGGATGAAAAGAGGAAAAAAACTAAATTACCTCCTTAAAACTAGTAAAACATATCCAATTACCTACATGCAGGCTGTTTTCTAAATACGTTTTAGTACGGCCCGTATAAAATCGTAACCGATGTTGGAAACATGCAACCGCTGGTTTGCTAGAGTAATTCTATTTACATCTTCAACCAGTATAAAATTAATATTCCAAGTTTTAATTGGCTAGTAACCCGCTGGATATAGGAATCGCGAGAATTTCAAAACATTACGGATAACGAAAAGTCCCATTGCAGCATGGTAGCAGCTGCTGTGTTATGATAGAATAATTCTGCCTTAACAGCTGTTTTCTTGAAATATCATTAATTTCACTATAGAAATGTGCAAATTGGAAATTCAACGTACAGTTTATATGGTTTTATTACGTTAGTTATTTCCCCATCGTATTTACTAGTTTATTTATGGTTTTTCAACTGTTATTAGTGGTATACATATCGGCTGGGTAACTCAGTGGTTATAGTGTTCGCCTAACAATCAATAGGTTGCAGTACCAATCTTGAGAAAAGTTAGTAGCTTTTTGATGGTCAAAACTGGACCCAGCTGTCCCTCATCATTGGGTTTTCAATAAATGACCCTGGCTAATGAAACAGCTGATCTTAGTCAGTAATAAAGATACACAGATCATCTCACCCTATTCTACACTCATATAAACTGGGACGGGTGGCGTCGTCCTGTAATCCAGCTACTAGGAGGTTACGAATTGTGGATATTAATAGGCATGCATTGTGGATGCGATACTCACTGGTCAGGATTAACGTCCGCAGGAGTGAGTACTACGACTATCCGCAGTACTATCCTGATAATTAGACCAATTCGTATATACCAAGGAAAAATGTTGTTGAGGTATTTAACATTAGGTATATGTAAAGTTCCCTTTAGAAAGGAATTACGACTTTAAAGGACAATTTATGAAATAATGGATAGTTTTGCTCAAGGTCTCTCATCATGACGAACATTTTAAGTATATGGTTTAGAGGGGTGTGACTTGTAGTTTTCACCAAAGTTCATGGGTACTTGGGGATTTATTTACGGATAATAATAATAAATTAAATAGTCTTATGTACCATATTAAATTTTTTATTGTAAATAATGTCATCAATCAACAGTGTAGTAAAACTACCGTAATTCCTTATATTGATTCATTTCCCACATTTTTAAGTTCTTAATAAAAAAATTGTAAATTCTTGTAATAGTAATAGAACAGTAAAATTAGTTGTGGAGAGTTTATTAACCAATAAAACAATAATTACGACAATACTCTCTTTTCGTTTTACGCTGTATCGGTAAATTATGAAATCGAAAATGTTTCTCCTCAACGGTTCTCGAAAATCAAAAGAAACAATTCGTAAGTTTATTGATTTTATAAAATGTTAATTAAACAAGGTAGTGTATGCATTGTTTAGGCGTGTGATTGGTTACTAGTTCCACGAAATATTGCAAACTTATTAGTTTGTTTAATATTCATTTAGGAAGAATAGTACAAAAATCAACCTTAGTTACATAAAAACCCTGTTACCTTTTTACACAAAAAGGCTTACTAAAAGTAAAATAAGTTACGGTATTTAAAACATATTTAGTTAAAAAAAGAGAATTGCAAAGTGTTACGATTTAAAAACTCTACGTTAAAATTGCTATTCAATAATTTTTTAAGATTATTGTACAAAAGTAGTAAACTAAAAGTTAAAAGATCCTTTAGTAATTAATTAAAAAACCTTTTCCTATTTTCCAAAGCGAGGCTTCTTAGAAAGAAGAAAGAATCTCCACAATTCACATTTTCGTAAAAGAAGTCTCAAAAGAACTTAATTATCGATAACAAGACTGCTCCATTCTTTTCATTATTTTAATCATCTTTTTCAGTGCGCGACCCAAATAGTGAAAAATTACAAAGAAACTGCTGTCGAGTTTTAAAGAGCTTTACGCCCGGGGAGTGGAGGGAAAGGTTTTGAAAAGAAAAACGTCACCGCAAAAGAATTATTCCCCGCGTGTGTTACATTAGAGAAATATTTCTCCGATCCATTTGGAAGGCGGACAAAGACCTAAGTTGATTTTCTCTAATGCGCTCAGCACACAATGCTGACTGGGGACAATATAAAGGTAATTACCACGTCGACGTTTTGAGCTTTTGGTTCTCACCCTTGCAAACGTGTATTGCAATTTTGTGATTGTAAATTTTATAATCCTTTAAATGGATTATAAATTATTATTAGATAGTGGTTTATTCCATGGTGATCATTCAGAGGTTTATCCAATAAGGTGTGAAGAGAGTAAGACCCCTAGGTATTTAAAAGTCTTATATTGTTGTCGAAGGTTCCGAAAATTCTAAGACTGATCCCAACCTCCCATTATACAGCGTGAGTTTTAAATGAGTCCCCCCCCTACTTTTTTCTACATTTCTTAAGATATAAAATCCAGACCACGTCAGATCATTGTAGAGTAGTAAGTACTTCATTTGAACTGGGTATAGGTTTTTGGCCGCCATCTTGGATCTGCCATATTGGATACAAAGTTATTTTTTCAAAGTAAAGGTAGGGTTGTGACCCATTGTTTAAAACTAGAATTTTAGGCTGATTACAATGCGACAATTCTTTTTAAAAATATTGATCCATTCTAAAGTTATGAGGACTTTTTATAACTTTATTTTGAGCCCATTTTAACATTGTGCATTTATAAAAAAAGACAATAATCTCAAAATAGTGCTAGATAAAGATAAGTATACACCCCCATTCATCGTTGACCTATTTTCACTTTGTTATGATGGATATATTTTTTTCAGCCGCCATCTTGGATCCGCCAATTTAAAATGTGATTAATTATTTTAAATATGAAGGTGGTGTTGTGACCCATTATTTTGAACAACTTTTTTATTCTGAATCACTTCCTACTATGGTTATAAAATATACCAACTTGTGAAAAAATAACTCAATAAAAAAATATTATTTTGAAAATGTATAACTTCCTCCCATTTCTACAGATTACGATCGTAGTTTTGATCAACAGGGTTTATAAGCAAGGTTTACCAATACATATACGATTGAGCGCGTAATCCTTAGTGGATTGAATTACAGGCATATTCTTTACTAAATGATGTTTTAACAATAAGACATTCGCGGAAGTTCCGATGGACGGCGCATGCGCGGAACTACAGTAATGGATTAAACGGTTGCGTTGTATGCATTAAACATGGTCTCATTAGGATCGGTAGAATGTGAAGCAATAAGAGGAACCATTGAAGCGTTCCTTCATGCATACGCTAATGTACAAAGACAGAACTAGCATCTGGTGACTGGTTACTTGTATTTGGTGCTAATGTACAGAGACAGAACTAGCATCTGCTGACTGGTTACTTGTACCTGGTGTTAATGTACAGAGACAGAACTAGCATCTGGTACTGGTTACTTGTAACTGGTGTTAATGTACAGAGACAGAACTAGCATCTGCTGACTGGTTACGTGTACCTGGTGCTAATGTACAGAGACAGAACTAGCATCTGGTGACTGGTTACTTGTACCTGGTGCTAATGTACAGAGACAGAACTAGCATCTGGTGACTGGTTACTTGTACCTGGTGCTAATGTACAGAGACAGAACTAGCATCTGCTGACTGGTTACTTGTACCTGGTGCTAATGTACAGAGACAGAACTAGCATCTGGTACTGGTTACTTGTACCTGGTGTTAATGTACAGAGACAGAACTAGCATCTGCTGACTGGTTACTTGTACCTGGTGCTAATGTACAAAGACAGAACTAGCATCTGCTGACTGGTTACTTGTACCTGGTGCTAATGTACAGAGACAGAACTAGCATCTGGTGGCTGGTTACTTGTACCTGGTGCTAATGTACAGAGACAGAACTAGCATCTGGTGGCTGGTTACTTGTACCTGGTGCTAATGTACAGAGACAGAACTAGCATCTGGTGACTGGTTACTTGTAGCTGGTGCTAATGTGCAGAGACAGGACTAGCATCTGGTGGCTGGTTACTTGTACCTGGTGCTAATGTACAGAGACAGGACTAGCATCTGGTGGCTGGTTACTTGTACCTGATGATAATGTACAGAGACAGAACTAGCATGTGGTGACTGGTTACTTGTAGCTGGTGCTAATGTGCAGAGACAGGACTAGCATCTGGTGGCTGGTTACTTGTACCTGGTGCTAATGTACAGAGACAGGACTAGCATCTGGTGGCTGGTTACTTGTACCTGGTGCTAATGTACAGAGACAGAACTAGCATCTGGTGACTGGTTACTTGTAGCTGGTGCTAATGTGCAGAGACAGGACTAGCATCTGGTGGCTGGTTACTTGTACCTGGTGCTAATGTACAGAGACAGAACTAGCATCTGGTGGCTGGTTACTTGTACCTGGTGCTAATGTACAGAGACAGAACAAGCATCTGGTGACTGGTTACTTGTACCTGGTGCTAATGTACAAAGACAGAACAAGCATCTGGTGACTGGTTACTTGTACCTGATGATAATGTACAAAGACAGAACTAGCATCTGGTGACTGGTTACTTGTACCTGGTGCTAATGTACTAAGACAGAACTAGCATCTGGTGACTGGTTACTTGTACCTGATGATAATGTACAAAGACAGAACTAGCATCTGGTGACTGGTTACTTGTACCTGGTGCTAATGTACAGAGACAGAACTAGCATCTGGTGACTGGTTACTTGTACCTGATGATAATGTACAAAGACAGAACAAGCATCTGGTGACTGGTTACTTGTACCTGGTGCTAATGTACAAAGACAGAACAAGCATCTGGTGACTGGTTACTTGTACCTGATGATAATGTACAAAGACAGAACTAGCATCTGGTGATTGGTTACTTGTACCTGGTGCTAATGTACTAAGACAGAACTAGCATCTGGTGACTGGTTACTTGTACCTTGTAATGCAGTTTTGCATTATGCATTACATAATTCCCTCTTTATATCTATTGTTCAAACTTAATTCTCGTTGCTATCTAGTACATGTTATATTTTATAGAAAAATATTACATGCATTATATTTGTTTGGGTCTAATGTACAACTTTTTTCAGCCCCTAGGAAGTAAGAATCAGCTGTTGTCAACACATTTGTAAATTTTGATTGTAAACTATCACGAAAGTATGTATCCATTGTTTAGTCAATTGTATCTTATTTTTGCACTTTTGTAAACATCTCGGTAAATCAATTAATAGTATAATGTGCCCTAACACAATAGTGATAGACGAATTGACTGAATCAATTACTAAACAGCTGCTTGTTTCCATTAGCGAACTAAATTGAAATAAGTTAGAAGTAGTTTAGAGAGGTTAATTGGAAACTATTTTAGTTTTGTAACATAGTTTGTTCAAATAATAGTACAAAATGTCGAAAAATAGATTCCATCACACGGGCAAAAGGTGTCTTTTCAACCCTCGATAATCACTCAATCTATACACCCTAGTGATGAAATATATGCCGAGTATTAATGTCATTAGAGGGTGGAAACACCGGTCAATTCACTATCTAATTTATTGAAGTTGTATTTTACGTTACAAATTCCAACCAACATAAAAGGTTAATGAATAATAAATAACATAGTCCTAGATGCGAATGGATTTATCTTAAGTTAAGTTTATTTGAACACCTCTTAGATTAACAGTTAAAATTCATCTTTATTTTAATATGAGAATAATTTATTAGATTACCATTTTAACCATACATTTTTCAAATGTTCAGGTTAACGTAGAGAGATGACGTTATTGAGTGGCATTTCCCTGCGACTCGAGGAGACACTGTCACAATAAACCGCTTCCATCAGCTGCTAATTTATGCCGGAATCGAAGAGATAAACCCGCGCGGCCGCGTTTATGACTTCACTCCGGCCAAGAATTTTAACAAGTCGCTGGATTTTAGCTCCGGTTCATTTTTCTTGAGACAATGGCTTTGGCTATAGTTGGTGTCATGGAGGAGTGTCTCATGTTGGGACATAAAACGGAGTGTCCTCAAGACTGGTTAGTGGACTGGACTTGCAGGATGTGGTGTTTTATATGTACGATTTGTACACATTAAAACATGTAAAATAAATGTTTGGGATTAAATCTGTATTAAATTTTATGTCATTACTGGTTAAGGATATTTTTTGCCATCCCTGTTTCAAGAAAATGAATTATATTTACCTTTGCTGTGGTTTGAGTTTTTCCTTTCTTCCTCTTCTTCACAAACATCTCACATCCAAAAACTCAGGCATTAAAGGTAAACCTAATATAATGGTTAAGGATAATTGTGTTCATGAAAGTGCAATGGGTGTTTCAAGGGTAATCTAAAAGTCAAATTTTTAACCTGTTTTCTTCAGCACTACGCATACATCAGCTAGAAGAATACTAACTTCCGAGTAATCTTCTGTGGTTAAGTGAAAAATCTAAATTCAAAAAGTTAGGTGATATACCACACATTTCAGGTTCCACATGGGGTAAAATTGTCAAAAGTCTGAGAATATAAATACAGGGTGATTGATGTAAGTGTGCCAGCCGTTTTATTCGAAAACTATAAGAGATATCAAAAAAAGTTAAACGGTAAGTGCCTTGGATTTTTTATTTTAAAAATTGTAGTCAAGTCAGAAAATTATTTTGGCCGCCAACTTTGATTTTTCTTATGGAACACCCTGTATTTTATTATGTATTCTGGTAGAAAAGGTAATTTTAAGAAGATTTTATTCTTGTGATTTTTTTCATAAACCTAACCGTTTCAAAGATAATAATGGTTAAAGTTTTGAAATTTCTGCATGAGAAAGAGTTTCGATAAAGGCCTAAGCAAGCATGCCAGCTGTTTAATTCGAAAACCATTCAAAATTTCACAACTTAAACCATTATTATCTTTGTAACGGTTAGGTTTATGAAAAAATCACAAGAATAAAATCGTCTTAAAATTACATTTTCTACCAGAATACATCATAAAATACAGGGTGTTCCATAAGAAAAATCAAAGTTGGCGGCCATATTGGAAAAATGGCGGCTAAAATATTTTTTTCGACTTTACTACAATTTTTTAAATAAAAAGTCCAAGGCACTTACTATTTAACTTTTTTGATATCTCTTATGGTTTTCGAATAAAACGGCTGGCACACTTATATCAATCACCCTGTATACATAGTTGACTAAACCTACTGACCGAATGTGCTGTGGTCTATTACTTATTTCTAATGTTCATTCATCCCAAACTGAAAAGAGATCTTACTGTGATTTACAGCAATCTAAATCAATATCAAATAGGGAAGATTTGGCCCACTGTATTTCTGCCCCACACATTATACAACGCGACCTAGGTGGTATATGTAAGCAATGAACTTTCAATGATCAACCGCGAGAGGCGGTGCGCGATGAGATCTACAATAATGGCTGATTGTCCTGCGCACTGCGGTGTACACTACCTGCGCAATATCTCGCTTATCTCGCGCGCAGTAATTTGTTCGCACTATCGCGCGCATCAAGTTACAATTCACACGCATGCGTTAAGTCTACCTCTGTTTAGGGAACTGGTCGGCGTCCCGGAGTATTAATTGTCCCGGAGTCTACATTACGAGTTACTGAGCCGCGCCGTATGATATACGCGCGCTTTTGAACCATATTCTCACCCGGTGGATCGTGTTGCGTTAGTTTATCGTTTGCGAACCTACTCATGACTAATAAACAACCGGAGGCGGTTTGTAGATAAACTAGCTGTTGGAACAATCTGGCTTTTTGTAAAAGAAAGGACTGTTTCTTGCAAAGAAATTGTCACCTCACATAGTAAAATAAGTTAGATAATGTTTGTTAAATACTATCAACATTCGAAGTTCTTTTTTTAAATATTTCTGACAACAAGCAATCAACCAGCATATAACTCGGGTGCTAAATTGTAGGGAGGTGTCCCAATATAAAGGGGTAGACTAGGTTTACAAATACAGGAAGGTAAAGGGTGCAGAAAGATAATATTTTCAAGATGTAGGGCGGAAAAAGATGTGGAGAAAATGCATTAAGAAAAGTGGTTCTGGGTACGGAAAGGAATATGAAAACGGCATCTTCAACAACTTCCTTTGAGAAAAGTTTTTAGGAAGACAAAAAAGGGTTACAATTATACAAGAAGAATAAGAGTTCTTCGTTCAGATTTAGAGCTGCACAAGATACATAGAATGGAAAGGGTCTTAAAGGAGATGTAAAGGTGGTCCGAGCCAAGGAAAAATAAGTTATTTAGGAGATAAAAGAGGATTTTTATGCCGTAAGAGGGTCTAAGATACAGACAGAGAAGGTACCCTGGATTTATTAAAGTAAGAAGGTTCTAGATACAGAGAGGAAGTCGTCGAAGATTTAGTGGGGAGAACGGTCAATATGCAGAGGAAAGGGTTTACACGACACACCGAGGTAAGGGACTCTCTTATACAGAAGGATTTGGTGATAATATTTGAGGGGATATCTCATTGAAGAAATAGGATTTTCGACGCAATAAGGTTAGGGGTGTAAAATACAGGAAACCAGTTTTAGAGATACATTGCAGAAAGGTGTTCTTGAAATGAGTGAAAGAGGCACTGAAAGAGAGGATGCCCAGGAAACAAGAACAAAAGAGAGTTTAAGGCGGAAAGGTAAGGTGTATCCTTGAAAAAAATAAAGATATCGAAGACAAATTAATTTATACAGAAAAAGAATGAATCCACAATGCACAAAGTAGATGTTTCTTGATGCAGAAGCGAGGAGGCCTAAGATACTAAATGAGAATGGATCAAAGTACATTTAGGAGTCCAAGATAAAAAAAAAAAAAATAAAAAATAAAAAAAACAATCAAAACATAGGAAGGAGAAAGATGTACCAATATAATGTGTTCAACATATAGATATGAATCCAAAGTACATTGAGGAGAGGGTTTCTCGATGTATTATGGGAAGGGGTTACTGGAGTGAATATTTTCAGAATTCATGCACCATACTTGCATCTGAAGTTTGGGAATATACTCAAGATTCTATGAAGTGTAAGGACACGAAGCACAGCACCATATCCCCGAAGTGCAAGTCTCCAAATTGTAAGAACGCAAGGGTAGTCGACCAGGTGTACCTCCACATCCAGAGGACAAAATATTTTCAAAATTATAAACCATACTTGCACCTGAAGTTTTAAATTTACTGAAGATTCAATGAAATGAAAAGACCCGAAAGATGATAGCCGAAGTGCAAGTCCTCATACTGCAAGGGTATGTGTACCTCCACATCCAGAGGACCAAATATTTGCAGAACGTATACATCATCCTTGCATCTGAAGTTAGCAAATACTCAAGATGCAATGAATGCAAATACTCAAAGGACAAGTTCCCCGAAGTCTTCAAACTGCAAGAACGCAAGGGCAGGTGTAAATCCGCATCCAGAGGACCAAATATTTGCAGAAGTTATACACCAAACTTCCAAATGTACCCAAGATTCAATACTAAAATGTAAAGCCAATGAACGATAACCCTAAAGTTCAACTACAAGTCTCCAAGAACGCAAGGGTAGTCGACCAAGGGCAGGTGTGACCAAATATTTGCAGAATTTAACGCCATACTTCCAAATATACCCAAGATTCAATACTAAACTGTAAAGCCAATGAACGATAACCCCGAAGTTCAACTACAAGTCTCCAAGAACACAAGGGTAGTCGACCAAGGGCAGGTGTACCATCCAGAGGCGCCGCGCAGAACTCCTGCAGAGTTCCAGCTCGGATAAATCAACAAGATCTGTTATAAATTGCCTGTTAATTCCATTATTGGACGGTTGCCTGTGGCGTGACGGCGACCGGTGATTCATCAGTGCGTACAAAGGTTCGCTTACACGTCGGCCGTCCCGCGTCCTCTCGCACATATATCTCGCCCCTAGTAATGGGGCAGAATCTCGTCTAGATCTAAACTGCTGGTACAAGCTAGTGGGACTTGTAATAGCCTTGTAATCTGTTGAAACTGTAGATTAGAACTACGTCTGTTGTTGTTTGAGTAGGGACGTTTTTGTGGTTTTCATGATTTCTTTATAGTATATAGTTCTCGTCTGGAAATCAAATGGTTGCTGGTTCGATCCTGATAAAAGTCAAAACCCTTTTAGTGGATCAAAACTAAAGCTATTCTTGGCCTTTTTAAATTATCCTGGCTAAATAACAGGCTTATTACTTAGTCAGTACCAAAGCTGTCATCTCATTTAATAACTCTCCTCTTTTAAGTGCCGTTACCCTGGAGTGATGGAATTAAGAATCTAATCTTATATTTTTTTATTTTTTTCTACGCCAGTGTCATCTTACCAGAGGTTAACTAAGAATAAAGTTTTGTCGATGTCTCGGGAATTGAATTCACCCACCAGCACCGGAGTCCGATACGCTAAACACTAGGCCAGCAATCGAAACTTGACGTGGCTAAAGGTTTTTCTCAGTTTATCTGAAGGAAAATTGCTGTTTCCTAACAGGTGTTTGAACTACCTTGTTTTCGGGAATTTTAAAGTCTGTTTACCCCAACACAGTCACGGGCCAGAACTACATGGATGCCACCTCTTTACAAATCAACTACTCTTGAATAAATTCTTAGTAAAGAATTTTAAAATGGTTGGTAACTGATGTCACACGCATAGTATCCTTTATATTATATATATTTATGTCATGCTATAAATTTATTTTAGTATCAGAGTACGATTATTACAGTTTAAATGTCATTAGAATTTTTTTTTTATTTAGACCACATTCTATATTTATATCGGAATTACAATAATACAAAAAGTTAAATTCCACCTTAAATAAGATTATTATGGATAATCTTAATTAATTAAGATGGACTCTAACAACAAAGGAAATTGAATTTATATAAACCACTATTCTTCCAATATCAATGATAATATTGTTTTCATGCTCCAAATAATTTACCCGAATTTCACGAGAACTAACAGATTCAGCATCCAGTAATCTGAAAATCGCTCAAACAGTAAACTAAACTGGCTTCATTCTCAAATAACAAAACTACAAGTTTATTTGATAAACCAACAAACACTAGACCTACTATGCGTAGTACCATCTAATCATTCTTTTAATTAAATAAACACCACTTTTCTTTCTCTTTCTCTAATATACACATAATTACATACATTACTCCCAAAAGTTCTTTAACACCAATTCCACAAACAATACAACTAGATGCATGGCTACACAAACCGGGGAAGAAGAGGGAGAAGAGGGTCCCTTTTTTATTTGGATCCGTAGATTTCTCCCTTTCTGGTCCAAAAAATAGAAAGACAACTGGTTGAAAGTTTTAAGGTCCATGATGAAAATGTTCAATGAAAATGACGAAAATGACAATGAAAATGTTCCTGATGATCAATCTTTTTTCTTGTTCTTTGTTTTTATTGTTTTATTGATTTTTTGTTTTGTTTGTTTATTTTGTTGTATAACATCCGGTTGTGATAAAATCTAGTAACAGGTTCCAATAACATAATAGGTTCCGCGATAGCAGTAGCACGGTAAATAACATTCCTCCATTACTGCCGATGTATTCAGAATAAAATATTTATGTCGATTAGAGCGCACAAAAGGAGCAGAAGTTAATTAACATGTTGGTGTAATTAAAAGTAGACCGATAAGCGGGAGCGTCTCGGCGCATAAATAAATAATATGGAAATGAAGAACAGGTTGGAAGCCGTCCAACGGCGGCGCGCAGACAAATCAACGTATTGTAGAAGAAACCGGTTCCCAGCACTTGTGTTTGCATGTTTCCGCGCGACAATAAAAATTATTATAAGTCGCAGGAACAAAACATGCGCTAGCCGAGCATGATTTGCATTCGACACGCATCCAATTATATATTCGGAGTCATAGATACGCGGGAAACAGAAACAACCTGCGAGAACCTTTTTGCTGTGATTGATTTTCTCGCTGCTGTTTTTGCTCGTTTACTCGAAAATTATTTATAGGTTTCGAGATTCGTTATGCTACTTCGCGAATGTTGTTTTATTTGATGAGTCTGGGGTTTTCCTATTTGTTGTTTAGTTTCTTTTTGCGAATGTCAATAGGGAATTATCTAGTTTTAAACGAAATTATAAGGAAAAAGGAAAAAACTAATTTCGTTTGGCAGGTACAAAGTTCGAGTATGGGACGGATGTAAGAAATTATACAAAAATAATATGATAATTACTCTAAACTTAAGGATACAACAAAATTAATATATTTGGTTTTCTCTGGGCTTTCGTAAATTCCATGTTAAGAGAATAGACCTATTTAATTAGATCGGTGTCTATATAAACAGTAAGAAAGCTATACATATTTACATTTATTTAACTTTGTTGAGATTTCATAAAACTGTTTTTAAATTTTCAATAAAGTAATTTCTTTTATTCTTTGTTGCTTAACTGCCTTCTTGCCAAAATATTTCATTGGAGAGAGAAATTTCCAAAATACTTAAGTAAACTATTGACTGGAAATATATCTGTCTTGAACAGTTTAAATAAGTAACAAGTCTAAAGAAAAAATTACACGATATTTTGTAAATTTTTCTACCTACAACTAACGACGAGGTTGGCACCAAAAACTTCGGTAAATTTACATGTAATGTAAGTTGCAATCTTTGAAGAAGATATCTGAATGAAAATGGCTTTGTTTAAAATTCACTATAGATAAAGCAAAGAACACAATTGATTTGTTTTCTATAATAAAAGGTTCACAGCTTTTTACATGAAAATTACACATGATGCACTTTAGCACTTTGTTTAACATTGAACACTGATTATTCCATTCACCTTTACGTTACACTTTTTACATTTTATAAAAAGAAGAAATCACAGACAAGTAGTAATACAATTTCATTAGATTGTCTAATGAAATGTTTTATTAACAAAACATGTCATGAATTAGTTATTTTACATAAGTGTTGTGCTTCTACTATGCACATTGTTGTCAAACCCAAGGCGTTGAGTACACTCGTTCAAATCCCACAAGTCACAAATATTTTTAACAAAGTGACAACGCTGCAAACCTCTAGACTTAGCATGAAGTTGTAAGTAAACGGTCCAAGGCCTAACATCCTAGGAAGTGAAGAAATTACAAAAAACTATACTTCATCGTCAATAATCTCACAAAACATTATTTCTCGTAAAAAATGATCATAAAATGCACTTATCCAATACACCATCGTGAAAGACGCCACCTATAATCACATTCTACCGATCCTTCATTACACAGCTTATCATACGTCTGCACCGGCTAACCTATAAATACATCATCTCCGCAAACCAGAATCTGCACGACGAGTCAACTATGACACCAGCCAACTTTTACAGTCGGCCCTTACAACTATAAGTATAAATTATGGAAATGGCTGGAACACTAGTGCATCTGGTTTTATGGTAATGTACTTGCACTATTATAACCCGGTATTAAACGGTTTTGCGAGATTTCCTCGGATAATAAAACAAGGTAGTAAACGCTCCTTAGCTCGTCGCTCTTTGCAGGACGGTGACGAAATAATTTGTGTCAAAAACTTTGGTGTTGTAATGCTTGTAAAATTATTTGGAGAGGAATTAGTTTCGATTCAAAATGTGTACGGATTGTAAAACAACAAAGGGATTGAACATACTAAAAATACCCTAGACAAGTCTGCATGGTTAACAAAAGTTAAACAAAAGTTTAGGGAGTACCAGTGCCAGAAGGGTCACCAAAAGCATTTGAAGACCAAAGACATAAATTATTCAAACACATGATACCTAGTGAGAATCTTTTACAGACAAGTGGGTAAAAAGACACGTCAACGTCGGTAAGACTGCCTGAAGACACGTCAATATGGGTAATACAGTTCGTAAGACCACCTGAAGAACGTGGGTAATACAGTTCGTAAGACCACCTGAAGACACATCAACGTGGGTAATACAGTTCGTAAGACCACCTGAAGGCACGTCAACGTGGGTAATACAGTTCGTAAGACCACCTGAAGACACGTCAAAGTGGGTAATACAGTTTGTAAGACCACCTGAAGACACATCAACGTGAGTAATACAATTCGTAAGACCTCCTGAAGACACGTCAACGTGGGTAATACAGTTTGTAAGACCACCTGAAGACACATCAACGTGGGTAATACAGTTCGTAAGACCACCTGAAGACACATCAACGTGGGTAATACAGTTCGTAAGACCACCTGAAGGCACGTCAACGTGGGTAATACAGTTCGTAAGACCACCTGAAGACACGTCAAAGTGGGTAATACAGTTTGTAAGACCACCTGAAGACACATCAACGTGAGTAATACAATTCACAAAACCACCTGAAGACACGTCAACGTGGGTGATACAGTTCGTAAGACCACCTGAAGGCACGTCAACATGGGTAATACAGTTCGTAAGACCACCTGAAGACACATCAACGTGGGTAATACAGTTCGTAAGACCACCTGAAGACACGTCAACGTGGGTAATACAATAGTAAGACCACCTGAAGGCACGTCAACGTGGGTAATACAGTTCGCAAGACCACCTGAAGACACGTAAACGTGGGCAATACATTTCGTAAGACTACATGAAGACACGTCAACGTGGGTAATACAGTTCCTAAGACAACCTGAAGACACATCAACGTGGGGTAATACAGTTCGTAAGACAACCTGTAGGCACGTCAACGTGGGTAATACAGTTCCTAAGACCACCTGAAGGCACGTCAACGTGGGTAATACAGTTCGTTAGACCACCTGAAGACACATCAACGTGGGGTAATACAGTTCGTAAGACAACCTGTAGGCACGTCAACGTGGGTAATACAGTACGTAAGACCACCTGAAGACACGTCAATGTGGGTAATACAGTTCGTAAGACCACCTGAAGGCACGTCAATGTGGGTAGTACAGTTCGTAAGACCACCTGAAGACACGTCAACGTGGGTAATACAGATCGTAAGACCACCTGAAGACACGTCAACGTGGGTAATACAGATCGTAAGACCACCTGTAGGCACGTCAACGTGGGTAATACAGATCGTAAGACCACCTGAAGACACGTCAACGTGGGTAATACAGTTCGTAAGACCACCTGAAGACACGTCAACGTGGGTAATACAGTTCGTAAGACCACCTGAAGACACGTCAACGTGGGTAATACAGTTCGTAAGACCACCTGAAGACACGTCAACGTGGGTAATACAGTTCGTAAGACCACCTGAAGACACGTCAACGTGGGTAATACAGATCGTAAGACCACCTGAAGACACGTCAACGTGGGTAATACAGTTCGTAAGACCACCTGAAGACACGTCAACGTGGGTAATACAGTTCGTAAGACCACCTGAAGACACGTCAACGTGGGTAATACAGTTCGTAAGACCACCTGAAGACACGTCAACGTGGGTAATACAGATCGTAAGACCACCTGAAGACACGTCAACGTGGGTAATACAGTTCGTAAGACCACCTGAAGACACGTCAACGTGGGTAATACAATAGTAAGACCACCTGAAGACACGCCAGGGAGCGGCAACTTGCGGAAGCTCGTCAATCATCTTAGATCATCAGTTTGAGCTTCAGCCGGACGCAGATTGATTTAACAATTAGTGAGGTTAATGCGACCGTGGGCGATGTCGAACCTCGTAAGGGATTGATTTCACATCCACTCGACAAACAATCAACTTGTATTGACTACGAACAATCAACTACTTCTAGACAAGCCTGCTTGAAATAAAAGATGCCTGGTGAGAAATAAAAGATGCAAAACCATTCTTGATTAAGATCTCATCTTAGAGGAGCTTGAAAGTAATTTGGTTAAATGTGGGGTCCACCGTAGTAATTTTGTATTGAAACATTTGAAACTCTTCAGATATAAAATTCTAATTGCACACTAAGGTATCATAGAGGTACTTAAGGTTTGGGTAATCATTCAGTAAAAATAAATGAACAGAAGAAAAATGAATAGTTGTCTTGAAACAACATTTAATTTGGAATTGTATGTAGTAGCCTGGACAGTATATCTTGTAGCCCTCGTATAGTAAACGTATTGGACGAGTTTCCGTTTCCTTTTGTTTTACAACTTCAATAACCCAAAGTCAATGGATACGTATAAAAGATTCTTGTCCAGTGTGATCAATATAGTACTTTTTTAATGAGAGCACAATTAATACTCTGAGAAGGCCATTAAACTAAATTAACCTATAGTCAAAGCAAAGTTAAGTAGTAATTCAACTGTATTTTCAATAGATGGTAGTGCTGCGATTGCCTCAGATTTTCCTTGTTTGAAAATATGGAATAATTTAGTGTATGCGGCGTCCAAAGAAACACAATGTAAATTTACTTTGGCGATGTACTAAAGACTATAAATGCATTCATGAAGTAATATCTTTGAAAGATTTAGTTTTGACGCCAAAGGAAAAATTGCGTTCTTAAAATATTCTTCAAGTAACTTGAGAACTTGAACTTTAATTTGAAGTCAACAAGATAACTTTATAGTCACTAACGTTTTGCCCATAACCATCAAATCACTAATTTCCAAACATCTTAATGTTTTTGAGACTACCCAAAACAAAAAGCCTTTGCATCAGAACCTTTCAAGAAGAAAATACCATAATGTGTTATCTTTAGCACCGTTCTGACTTTTACTGTCCAGCTTTAAAATTTTGTGGGCCGCTAAGGATCTGGTTCGTTCTTTGGGACCGCATATTTTTGATTTCACGACAGATACTGCCAATCTTAAACCCTGCCCACACTATAAAAATGCAAGATCGTCTTTATTTCAAGGAGATATTTCTTTTCTGAGTGCTGGACTGTCAATCATCATAGGAAATAATTAATAGCTGATAATTCTACTTTACAATTCCTAGATGTGATAAAATAAAAGTGCTTTCGTAATAAACAATGATATCCATATGTAGAAAACAATAAATTTAAATAACTTTTACATATATAGGTTATGCTTGGTTGTGAATTGTTACCCTGTTGCACGAAGTATAATTTTTATTTCAATTGGAGTTCCTGTAGATAGGGCGAATTAAGTCATTTGATTGGCTGATCCAACAGTGAAAGATGACAGATTCAGATATTTTATATTTTTAACCAAATCAATTATAAAATGAAACAGTTATAACCTAACCTAACTAACCAAACTTGCTGATGATGAAAAAATCAAATGAAGGCTGAACGAATCGATATATTCAATCAATATTAGGGTGGTCTAAGAAACAAGAAACTGTACCCAAAGTCATGACGTCACTGTTGGTTCAGTCAATCAAAAGACTCCATTCGTACTATCTGCTGGAACTCCAATTGAAATAAAAATTATACTTTCAGGAATGAGGTTTTTCAATCATAATGTAAAATACTTGTGTGGACAAAAATAAGTTTAAACTATAAAATCATGGCTTCTATCAAATTATTTCTACAGCATGGATGAGTTCTATGAAACAGATCTATCTAGCATGATTATAACTGGCCAGTAATGTTTAGTTCGGTAAGATGGAATTATGTTTTGCATTTTTCCCTTAATATTAGATATGACATTTTATATGATGGTGTACAAGTTTCAATCGGTTCAAAGTTTCAACTTTACTCCTGACAGATTATTCTTGCACGGTATCAACCAGTGGCCATCCACACACAACTGTGGATACTGATTCGGTCTGATGGCCTAATATAATCAACGAAGCGCGGTTCCACAATCTGATTGTGAAAATCAATCTGAAAAACATTGACAGAATCCAATACTGGTTGTGCATTTTTGCGGGTTTTAATCCTACAGTGGAAACACCCAATGCCAATACTATTGGTGGCTATCGAATTGTAAAACGCAAGCTTCAATCAATGGAAATTTTTTATCTCGCATGTATTAAAGGGATTATCTCGTTAAAACTGAACGTTTGACGATCAAATTCACAGAATAAAATGATTTGCAACCGAAGACCTGTATATTTAAATAAGAAAAATGAAAATGAAAATAATAAAGTTGTGTATTAATTTCATATTTGTTTTTGGTAGAAAGTTATCCCAAATTATAATACATCTATCACTTTATAATTTATTTAACACGAAACAGATTGTGATGTAAAAATGTTTTGACTTATTTTTGGATTGGAATAAAAGTGGCTGTAAATTCTATTAAAGAGGCACCATTTATAGTCCAGGAGCTGAGGGGGGTTGAGCATGCATGAAAGTAGTACGCAATGTTATTGCTGATTATTGTAATATGGACTGTGGTGATCAAAATTACGTATGTCGCCTATTTCAAAAGTGGTCGATAAGGTGGGGGGGAGGGGGCAAACATGGCGGTTTGCGCTATGCGTTAAAACGCTGATAGTTCGAAAACGGTAAAAGATAGAACATCGGTTAAAACGTCGTTGTAATCCTAAAAATGTGGATATAATAATAATGGTCATTGGGTCCGAGGTCGTATCTCTATAAATAAACAAGTTATTGTATAAAATATGTAAAAATGGACTTTTCATGTAGATTTTTTACCGAAAGTAGAATTAATTTGTGAGTGTCGCAAAGAAGTAATATCAAATATCTTTGCTGATAGTTGTAATATGGACTGTGGTGATACAAAATACGCATGTCGCCTACTTTTCAGGTGGTTGAGAACTTGGGGGGAGGGGGGCAAAGATGGCGGAACGCGATATACATCGAAATGACTGTAGCTCGAGAACGGTACGAGATAGGACATCGGTTAAAACGTAGTTTTAATCCAACAAATATTACCAATAGAAAAGGTCATTGGGTAAAAAGTCGTATCTTAACTAATAAAAAAGTTATAACAATAATAAGTTTAACAAAATCTACATCGTACAGCTATTTTTTTCGAAAATCGTATGGATTGTTGATAAATAATAGTGTAATTACTTAATTACTCGGCTAAATATTAACTAGATGCATTTTCTTATAAGAAAAAAATATTTTATTACGAATACATTTGGTTTAAAATGTAAAACACGGCCTCCAAACTACATATAATACTTGGGGTTTCGCCGCAATCAAATGCATAATACAGACTACCACTACAAATTCAATTTTAATTATTATAATGTTGTAGGTTATTACAATATGATTATGTAACAGATTCTTATTTAATACAGTTATATGAAATAAAAAACATTACTACAAAAGTAAATACCTTATAATAAAAAATACGGCAAATCTCTTCATTCTATCCATAACAATTACACTGGTTGTTCATATTATTTGTTGAATTTAAATAGGTACCTTTTTAATTTCTCTTAGCACCTGTAATACAAATAAAAAATTATAAATATTTTCTTTGATACAAATGTATATACATCTATATATAATTAATGCATGAGAGCGGTCAAGAAATTTAATGTTTATGGTGTTTATATTTACAATGGAATTAAACTACTATATATTATATTTCATATTTAATTATTATCTTATTTGTTTGATTATTTATTTATCATTATTTCATTTATATACTCAGTGTTTAATGAAATACAAAATACAAGCAATCATTATTTTAAAAACAGCATCAATTATAACGCAACCTAACGGGCGAACCCCAAGGCGTTTGGAGGCCGTGTTTTACATTTTAAACCATATGTATTCGTAATAATATATTTTTTTCTTATAAGAAAATGCATTTAGTTAATATTTAGCCGAGTAATTAAGTAATTACACTATTATTTATCAACAATCCATACGATTTTCGAAAAAAATAGCTGTACGATGTAGATTTTGTTAAACTTATTATTGTTATAACTTTTTTATTAGTTAAGATACGACCTTTTACCCAATGACCTTTTCTATTGGTAATATTTGTTGGATTAAAACTACGTTTTAACCGATGTCCTATCTCGTACAGTTCTCGAGCTACAGTCATTTCGATGTATAGCGCGTTCCGCCATCTTTGCCCCCCTCCCCCCAAGTTCTCGACCACCTGAAAAGTAGGCGACATGCGTATTTTGTATCACCACAGTCCATATTACAACTATCAGCAAAGATATTTGATATTACTTCTTTGCGACACTCACAAATTAATTCTACTTTCGGTAAAAAAAACTACACGAAAAGTCCATTTTTACATATTTTATACAATAACTTGTTTATTTATAGAGATACGACCTCGGACCCAATGACCATTATTGTTGTCCACATTTTTAGGATTACAACGACGTTTTAACCGATGTTCTATCTTTTACCGTTTTCGAACTATCAGCGTTTTAACGCATAGCGCAAACCGCCATGTTTGCCCCCTCCCCCCCACCTTATCGACCACTTTTGAAATAGGCGACATACGTAATTTTGATCACCACAGTCCATATTACAATAATCAGCAATAACATTGCGTACTACTTTCATGCATGCTCAACCCCCCTCAGCTCCTGGACTATTAAGACATTTTTGTATATTTTGAACGGTGAGTACAATATGACATTTATGGCAAATTAATGAGTTTAACCAAACGGAGTACAGCTTAGTGTGCGAAGGAACTTCTAAAAATGTATTTAAGGAAATATTCGTATATATTAAAACTACTTTTTATTAATATTTGAAACAAATCTTTATTGTTAATACCCAGATATTTCTTTCCAATTATTGCAATAATATTTTAATGTTTGTTTTTCTAACATTATATCATTATATACTCTGCTTAATAAAAGTTTCTAATGCTATTTTATAGGATTTAAAAAAGCTTAAAACCCGGTCGGCTTTTCCTTCCACTTAACAGTACGTACTAGTTTAAAGCTGCATTGTATAAATGTCACAAAATAATATATACCAAATATTCGTAAATTTTTTTATGATTTAAATGATTTTAATTTCTCAAATTAGCTAATTTCTTTCATAATTATTGTATGGACTTTTAATAGCTAACTGTCCACAATGTAAATTATAATACCGCGTGTTTAAAGATTGATAAAGAAACCAGCAATCGAAAATATATTCAATCCAATAGTGAAGTCACAAATAGTTTAAATCAATTTTAAAAGGTTCGAAAACCGATCTTCCAATTATGATCAAACAAAGTTCGACCGCCGCGCGTTAATCAAATAAAAAACCACATCTTAACACGCTAATCAATCTCCGCTATCCTAAAAGCGTTTTCTAATAGTCATTCGACCGATGTGTTGAAACCACGAAAAATGTCACCTCCACTAAACATCTGGGATATTCGAAAATTACGATTCCGAAATAGGAGAGAGCGGCGTCATCGGTGATTTGAAAAATCGGCCAGCAAGGAGAATGCGCTTAATTCGGACGAGGGAAGCTTCTGCGACCATTACTAAAGGTTCCCACCGACCGGCGGATAAATATGCAGATTTACTTGCCTCGTAAAGTGGTGGAATCCGACGCGGCAGCCCGGCTTTTACGAGGGCGACAACGTTGAGTTACGTATTGGAGTGATAGAGACGGAAGACGTGACACTAGGTGCTGACAAGGAGGGTGCTAGTACATGATGGTGTGGGAGGAAGGTTATACTGAAGGAGGTAATACTTAGGGAGAGCATGATGGTGTGGGAGGAGGTTACTGAAGGAGGTAATACTTAGGGAGAGCATGATGGTGTGGGAAGAAGGTTATACTGAAGGAGGTAATACTCGCGGAGGAAACGACGGTGGGTAAAGAAAGCAATGCTGAGGCAGGTAATACTTGGAAAGAGTATGATGGTGGGAGAGGAAGGTAATGCTTGGGGAGAGCATGATGGTGTGGGAGGAAGGTTGTACTGAAGGAGTTAATACTTGGGGAGAGCATGATGGTGTGGGAGGAAGGTTATACTGAAGGAGGTAATACTCGTGGAGGAAACGACGGTGGGTAAAGAAAGCAATGCTGAGGCAGGTAATACTGGGGAAGAGTATGATGATGGGAGAGGAAGGTAATACTTGGGGAGAGCATAGTGTGGAAGGAAGGTTGTACTGAAGGAGGTAATACTTGGGGAGATCATGATGGTGTGGGACGAGGTTATGTTGAAGGAGGTAATACTTGGGGAGAGCATTATGGTGTGAGAGGTAGGTTAACAGGAGGTAATACTTGGTGTGAGCATGATGGATTGGGAAGAAGGGTCTACTATAGGAGGTAATACTTAGGGAGAGCATGATGGTGGGAGAGGAAGGTTATACTGAAGGAGTTAATACTTGGGGAGATCGTGATGGTGTGTGAGGAATGTTATACAGAAGGAGGTAATACTTGGGGAGAGCACGATGGTGTGGGAGGAATATTATACAGAAGGAGGTAATACTTGGGGAGAGCACGATGGTGTAGGAGGAAGGTTATACTAAAGAAGGTAATACTTGGGGATAGCATGATGGTGTAAGAGGAATGTTATACTGAAGGACGTAATACTTGGGGAGAGCATGATGGTGTGAGAGGAAGGTTATACTGAAGGAGGTAGTACTTGGGGAGAGCATGATGGTGTGAGAGGAAGGTTATACTGAAGGAGGTAGTACTTGGGGAGAGCATGATGGTGTGAGAGGAAGGTTATACTGAAGGAGGTAATACTTGGGGAGAGCATGATGGTGTGGGAGGAATGTTATACTGAAGAAGGTAATACTTGGGGAGAGCATGATGGTGTGGGAGGAATGATATACTACAGGAGGTAATACTTGGGGAGAGCATGATGGTGTGGGAGGAAAGTTATACTGAAGAAAGTAATATATGGGGAGAGCATGATGGTGATACTTAGGGAGAGCATGATGGTGTGGGAGGAGGTTAACTGAAGGAGTTAATACTTGGGGAGAGCACGATGGTGTGGGAGGAAAGTTATACAGAATGAGGTAATACTTGGGGAGAGCACGTTGGTGTAGGAGGAAGGTTATACGAAAGAATGTAATACTTGGGGAGAGCATGATGGTGAGGGAGGAGGTTATGTTCAAGTAGGCAATACTGAAGAAGGTAATACTCGGAGAGAGCATGATGGTGTAAGAAGGAGGTATTACTGAAGGAGGTAATACTCGGGGAGATCATGATGGTGTTAGAAGAAGGTAATACTGAAGGAGGTAATACTCGAGGAGAGCATGATGGTGTTTGAAGGAGGTAATGCTGAAGGAGAGCTCTATGTGAATTGTACAAGTAATTTTGGTGGCGATACTGAAGGATCGTGTTACGACTCTTGGAGGATGGCAACCGAGAAAATGATGTCATGGGTTTGACACCAGGTGAGAATACTAAGTATAACATGGTTTTGTTATAAGAAGGAAGAATACACAATAATTCTATGTGAAAATAATACTACCATAAGTGGTGACACTAAGGATAAAGATGAGACTCTAGGAGGGTGGTATAATATCAGAAATTTATATTTCTTTATATACAAAATCAGCCAACAGCTAATCGATGTGGATTATATGTCTGATTTTGTATACTTGTTATCATTTTTTTATAGGCGTGATTGATATGCTGGCTCAGAAGGACAGCTATTAAGGTTTAAGAGTGATTGAGTTATTTTCCAAAAAAATTTTGAACTTGTCTTCATTCAACACAAGTCCAGTGTGGTCCTGATCCCTGGTAGGTTTAAAATTTTATGTTGTTAAGGGTAGCGGATTAAAAATATATTAGCCTAACCTATCCCAACTGCCGCAGTAAGCTGTTAAACAGGTTGTCTCCTAATAAAGAAAGAAAGCCTAAAAAATTAAAATGATTGCACTTACTGGATTTTTACTTTTTTTAAGGTTAATTGATTATGGTACGCTCCGTGATAATTGATTGGCCAATCGGGTGCTCGGCATATGTCTCAGGCAGCTGCTTCGCAGGTGACGTCGGCCGATGACAACCAAACACCTGACCACCTGATCAGCTGACCACCTGACCACCTCAAACCTTGTGTAACACTTTCCCTCGTAATCGTTGACAATGCCCGCCTCCCGTATATAACCGCATTTAATTGAGTTACCGCTCGTCCGGTTCCGCAACGGAGCCTCGTTATTGCATTAACAGTTTGTCAAATGGAACGGTTAAAAGAGTTGTAAACACAGTTTCAAACCATTAAATTAATTTCGTATCGTCCTTGTATCTTTCATAATGTGCATTAGCTTTATTGGATGATTAAGTAGTCGTTAATATCCAGTAAACATCATGGTCATGTGTATGTTAGTAAGGTGTATGGTAAGGCACATTTTTACCTGCAATAGAGTTTCTTGTTATTGTTCAATGTGAAAATATTTTAACAAATTGGTTTAGGGGATTTCTATTAATAAAGGACGATAGCTCAAGTAATTGCGGTCCATTTTTAATGAAATTTTGAAGAATTTGTAGAACTGGATGAGGTCACCAACCAGAGAAATGGCGTTATGTGAGCATGCTGTTATGGGGGTTTGGATTTTTTTTTAATTGTACCGTTGTACCCATACAAAATAGAAATGTCTGTTTTTATTATAGACATCGTGTACTGCTTAAAAACGATGTATTCTTGTTGGGGGCGAAAATAAAACTATTGTAGATGTATTTTGACCACACTCGACTTATTAATTTTTGTACACTTAAGTATAACGAAAAGACCTTTTTACCCTCCCTAAGGCAGTGAACCTAACCACTCGTAGTTTTTTGAAATTTGTAGTTAAAAAAACAGACAAATGTAAATTCCCTTATATTGTAGGTTTCCTGCGGCGGGGGTATTGTTATAATTTCTGCAAACGCACAAAAAATCTTTAAGCCTAGTATAGTACCCATGTAAAATAATTCATTCGTCATCTTTATTTAAATCTATTGAAATTGCCATTAAAATAAATAGGAAAATAAAAAATTAAACATCTAAAACACGTAAGTAAGCAAACAAACTACCCAATCACAAAATCTACTGAATCAAACTAGAGAACAAAGACGTGTTCGCAGTTCTTACACATCAACAAAGCCCATTACCATAGTAAGCCTATCCGTGTAGCCGGGTGTAAGTTGTGTCTCGCCGGGGAGTCTGCTTATTGTTGTGTAGAAGTTGATTGATTCATCATTCCCACTCAGAGACTTGCACGATCCTCATCTAGCCTGCAGCCTCCAGCTTGACCTCTGGCCAAGAAAACAATGTGGGAAGGTGTGTCTGCTTTGGGACTTGCAATTTATACTTGGTTATCAGCCTGTTTAAATTCTTTCGTGGGGTTTTCAGAGGTGATGTACTAGGTTTTGTCATCTTCAGCCTTAGGGAGATTGGGAGATTTTTCAAGCAATGTGGGTTTAGGGTGCGTTCACAAAGAAAGCGGGTTACAAGTAACTTACTTTCAGCGCTTGTTCCAAGCGCTTGAGAATGCTGTTGTGTGTTCACAACAAACGCTTGCAATTCAAGCTCAGTGTAGTCTCAGCTGCAGATCTGGTTGAGACAATATCTTCCTCAAGTGATGAAGAGTTGTTTTTTTATTGAAAATGTACGAGGCATGTTTTTTAAGTAAGTACCGTTTTTAAATTCCTCCGTTCCAGCACTGCGACTGGCATTTTCGACATTTGCGCTGTGTATGGGCATCTATTGGTAAGACATAGCCGGAAATTCGAGAACAATCGGCCGTGTTTACATCCGGTATCGAGCATTCAAAATGGCGCCGCCAATTGAGACTGCCGCCGACTGTGAAGTGCGCGCTGTAATCATATTTTTAGGCGCTAAAGGTGTGAAAGCTATCGAATATCATCGACAGATTATTGAAGTGTATGGCGAGAACATGATGAGTTACGGAATGGTACGCAAGTGGAATAAGGACATTTAATACGGCCCCAACAACTTTCATGATGAGTAACGCACTGGGCGGCGTCATTACTGCCCCCATGCCCAGTGCGTTGCTCATCATGAACGTTGTTGGGGCCGTCTTAATATGCCCTTACCCACTTGCGTACCATTCCGTAACTCATAATGTTCTCGCCATTCACTTCACTAATCTGTCGATGATATTCGATAGCTTTCACACCTTTAGCGCTTAAAAATATAATTACAGCGCGCACTTCACAGTCGGCGGCAGTCTCAATTGGCGGCGCCATTTTGAATGCTCGATACCGGATGTAAACACGGCCGATTGTTCTCGAATTTCCGGCTAGGTCTTACCAATAGATGCCCATACACAGCGCAAATGTCGAAAATGCCAGTCGCAGTGCTGGAACGGAGGAATTTAAAAACGGTACTTACTTAAAAAACATGCCTCGGAGAATTAAAAATTCGTAAAAGGAAAGTAGGTGTTCATGCAATTAACCGCGGAAGAGGTAGGTTCGGGGAATACCACCACCATCTATTTCGTCAATTGAAATTGGTCAAAGTGAGGTTTTTTTCTTATATGAGAATGGAGTTAACCACGTTTAATTACATCCTCAAGAAAATTGAAAGTGTTTTAGTAAAGTTTTGGGGGAATTGGCATAAGCAACCTATCTGTGCACCAGAACGAATTTTGGACCAATAATAAAACCTAAAAAATACTCGAAGGGAGTTTTAAACGCCCTATGTAGCTGATTAGTTATGATGCAAATAATACAATGACATATTCAAATGTTTTAATTTTCAAGGTAAATAAAGTAAAAGTATACAAGTTTTATCCATTAAAAATCCAACACTTAATTAATATGGAATTAAATGTGTTTGTCATCTTAATACATGTATTTTATATTTGTCCTATTGGTTACGTTATTGAACATTCTAGAGAAAAACCACAATACGTGGGTAATATATTTTTTGGAAATTGGAAGCTCTAAATACTTGAAGTATCAAATTATCGACATCCTACTGCACTTTAGTAGTTTGTAACTGACTGGTTCGGTCAACAAGCGCCGGAAAACAAGTACGAAACGTTCTTGCGTGCTTGTCAGAGCTTGTAACAAGCGCTTGCTAGCCGGCACAAGCTTTGTCTGTGAACGCACACGCTTGATACTATGTTGACTTTTCTCACGCCGATTCACGCGCTTGCCAACAAGCGCTTGTAACCAGCTTTCTTTGTTAACGCACCCTTAGAATGATAGTTTTTACGAGTTAGCGACCTGTGTCCTTTGGTCTGAGTACAGAGGACACCGAGGCCGTTATCGCGTTGGGTGGACCTGACCGTTGACCCTACACAATCACTGATACACCACTTTCACTGACTGACTAATACACTACACCCCACCTCTCCTCTTCAATCTTCACCAGATATTATAAATTACCTCTGTTTGCACAAAGAATTTTTTTTTTACCGTCAATTTATTCCAGAACACTAAAAATTCAGCTTCAAGCAAGACAAATAAAAAAAAGGTTTAAATTATACGATTTTTTTTCTCTTATATATTTTTTACTTCCCATTTAAATTAATCTTTTCGCAACTCAGTCTACGCACAGGCCCTGCCTATGTAGACTTTTTCCTTTCTTATAGAATGTATTTTTTTTTTACACTTTTATTTACTTATTTCTACAGTATATAATTTTTGTTTTGTTATCTAGTTAGTAATATTTTGCTGTTTCATATTTAAGAAAAGAAAAAAATACAATGTACTTGTCTGTAAATAATTAATGGGAAATAAAATATTATTTCATTTCATTTCATTTCATTTCATTTCATTTCATTTCATTGTGGCAGTTTTTGGTGAGGATAAGGTTGTGCATGGTTTGAGGTTTTCACTTGAGTATTCCAAGGGCTTATGGTGGTCAACGTAGTGGTTGCTTGGGTTATTATTGTTTGCGTTGATGTAACATGTCGTGTTGCTGCATGGCCTCCTCTAAAACAAGGCCACTTATAAATGTGGCAACGCTGGAGACCCGGCCTACTGAAGTAACTGTTGCATTAATTCATAATGGAGAATCTGCACAACTGTTATTACCATAACAATAGACCGGCCGGTGCGACGTTGCCACACACCAACTTTGTGTTAAAGCAGGCTATGGTTGCTATGATTGGTTGGCTTGTTGTGGATTTGGTAGTTTGATGAGTTGCGTGGTTGGTAATGTTGAAAACATTAACTAAGCATCACTGGTGCACAGGCACGATCGAGGTTCTTCGTGTAGAAGGAAGTCTTAGATTTTTATTATGACATGGATAGAGTAGACATCTCTGATCCTGGCCCTAAGACGGAGATGGCTGTCCGCTCCTTGTATATTTCTACCTATAAAACGCCCAGTTAGTTGCATTTTGAACAATAAACTCTTTTAAAGATCAGCTGTTTAAAGCCTCAAATTAATGGATCTACAGGGAATCAAACCTCGCATCGAAGTCCTATATGCCAACCAATAGGCTTGCGACGTGTTTTTGATCTGTTTCGTTTCGCACAGTTTAAGAGTTGCTAAGAGGATGAAGCGCGTTGTTTTCAATATTTAATTACGCATACAGGGTGGGTCATGCAATTTAAAAGTGGGTTATTATTTCGTTCTACATCAACCTATTCCCACGTTTTTCGCCCCCAAAGCACCCCTTTTAGCGCATCCAACGACACCGCCAAACATCTGAAAGCGCACTTATCAACTCCAACCAGCAACCGTTCGCACTAAACCTGAAAGAGAATCCTCGTTGACCCGAGATAAAAACCTTAACATTCTGTAAAATCCCGACTTCTTTCGACCTCTTTGGAAGCCGCGAAAGTTGACATTCCCGTGAACAAACGTATCCAGAATGACAACTCGATAAAATCGACCGTTGTATCGGCTCGACCCTTGACATTCTTGGCAAAGTCGCTTCGCTGGTACTCGCTGGCTAATTGGTAATAAAGGGGGCCTCTTGAGATGCAGCGTTGACCGATCTGCAGCTGAGGTTCCCAGGCATACCAACAACACGCGTGAAATGAGCTTGGCAAGCGACACTAACTTTGATACATGGGAGGGTAAAATTTCTTATTAGGATATGCGGGGATTCTTGAAAGTAGCTGGTGAGTTTCTAGAATAGAATTTCCGCAATGTGTTATGAGCTTGGGTGGTGTCCAGCAGCTAAGGTGGTTTAGAGACTTTAACGATTTGCAAACTAATGTCAAATGGAATGTTAACAAATAATTATATCTTTTTATGTTGGAAAAAAGGCATAGGTAAATTAAACAAAAATTAAATTTGAAAGATGATTCTTTGTTGATTTTTTTGATAATTTTGATTGTAAGGGATTTCAGAAATCCACACTAGTATATATCAGTTCACATATCAATACTTATTAATGATGTTAGACACAAACTTCAAATTATCAGTAAACCCAATAATAACTTTTGGATCAGATTTTCCACCAATAGACCATATTTTCCTGCTTTTGTACTTAACATTTAATTTTCTTTTAATATTGTATATTTTCCCCATAAAGCCAAAGGTGAGTACTGTTTGTAATTTTCAGCCATTCTTTATTGTTATATATTTGGTAAACAAAATTCCAATTAAATTCTGTTGTTTATCCAAACTAGAATCTCTCGTCATAAAAGTGTTAGATGACGAGCAGATTACTTGTGATTGAGGGGGCAGCGGTGTTAACACCATAAAAGTTAACAAGAAAAAAAATCTACTTATCCTATTACAATTTTGAGAGATCATTCAATCACACTTGAAAAAATTAAAAAATTACATTCCCACCATACATTTATTTGACTAATTCAGCGATGGTTAAAATCGTGACAGAAAAGAATGAAATCCTGCACATCCTATGATTACACAAACTTACGTACAAAGAATTACCAAATTACAAATTTTAAACACCCAATCCACACAACGTTGCGATTGATACGTCCAGTGAAATCAATTAGTGTCAGTACTGGAGCAGCCGAAACGGAATTGTTTTATTGTGATGTAGTTTGGTAGTAATGAACTGGCGGAGCTGGTCGTCACACAATTAGCGAGTATCTGTAGCGGACCATCTCCCATCGTCAGTCGCCAGTCAGCAGAAGCGACTAGGGAACTAATGGGCTGAATCTGCTGTCGTCATCGTCTTGTTGGGCGGAGGATGAAGAGGAATGTCAAAGTTGGGGGTATTCATCTGCGTCCAATTAAAGAATAAAGCCGGGTGTCCATAAAATAATCATCGGGTTTTCCTATATCACTTATTTTTTTACGGCACAGTGACTCACACGTGGTTAAAGGGAATTTTTCTAAGTTTTATAATCGTTAATTGTTCGTCATTTCCCTTTTAGTTCACCTTCATTAGTTGTTTTCAAAATGCCTATAAGTGAAGAAAATTATTCTCTGTGATAAGATATGATAACAGTGTTTCTAAATAACTGTAACTGGTGTTGCACGTCTTAACATGTTGGAGCAAGGGCTGTTTCCCCAACTTGAAGAAGGCATAGAGAGCTTCGTGTTCCAGCAAGACGGGGCTGCGCCTCATTGGCACTGCGATGTTCAAGTTTTTTAATTAAGAAACTCCCTGATGGTTGGATTGACCGCTATGCTGAGGATGACTTATTAGTTCTCCTAAGTGGCCACCCCGTTCCCCGGACCTTACTGTATGCGATTTCGTTCTCTGAGGCTATGTGAAGGACATGAACATCAAACCATTAGTTCAAACACTGCCAGAGTTCCAAGAGAGAATATGCGTTGCAGTGACAGTAAGCCAGGATTTGCTTACCACCGTTTGGGCAGAGTTGCAATATAGACTGGAAACATGTTTCCTGAAAACGGGCAGCGCATTGAGCAACTTTATTGATATAAAAAAAAAACTTGAGAGCTTTTTTTTAAATTCGCGCAATTTGTAGTAGCATTCATGTATCTGTAAGTTCTATAAAGTATTTTTCTAATGAATATTTTATGGACACCCGATACCTATTTTGTATAAGTGTAGAAAGGATATTTGAACAGGTTTGGGGTGCCACGAGGTTCCACATTGGGACCGTTCTTGTTAAGTAAGCAACTTCTCATCTTAGTGGACTTCGGAAATAATTTTGGACAATTTTTAACAAAAATTTGCGTTTCAATACGCCTTTCGACTAGTAGTCATACTATAAACTCAATGATCCATTAAAATCCGTTTAGTCTTGCTCTCCTAGCGAAGCTTTAGTCCTACCGATGAACCTTTCCATTTCTAAGGACCCGTGCAATAAATATTGACTCTCACTCCGATTCCCACTTCCTTCTCTGTACTAGGTATACACAAACACACCAGGTCAGGTCGGTTTCCCAACAATAGAATGGTCGCTGGTGGAATGCCACAATTACTTGGACACATGTCGCAGCGACAATGGTCGGGACAATAATTACTTCATTGTCGCCGCTTTGAGCAAGCCGCCACCACTTTGTCTTGTCCACCTTCGATAATCGATCGGTCTAATGCCTTAATTGGCCTATTAGCTGCTCCTCGATGTCGAAAGAAAAGCCACTGTCTTGTAAAATTACGGGGATTTTATAATGAATACATAAACTACCATTCCTCCCGCTGGCTGTTTCCCATGGGATTGTGTTGAATGGTTTCGAAGGCGACAAGATTTAAATATTTACGTTACACTTTGAACATACGCAACTTGAACATATGCAATTTCAAAAGTGCAAGTAATTTTCTCATACTATAAAATAATCTAAAAAGTACGTTTTGGTTAAAAAGTTCGACAGTTTTAGCGTTAGGTTTGGGGTGAGTGAAAAAATTTAAGAAATTGTTTTTTCTTTTTATGAAACATTTAAAATAAATGCAGTTCCGTTCAAATCGGATCATACACGAGCAATCTATATCAATAGTGTTGTGTTTAAATAAAAGAATAGATTCTAATAATTTAAGTAACTCATTTTATTATAGGTGTAAACAGAAAACTAAACTGTAAAATACAAACATAAACAAACATTAGAAAATAAACACTAGCTGATCAGCTGGTATAGCAATCCTCCCGCTTTAGTTTTCTTTGTATATTTACAATTTTCTAATTTGGTCTACATGTCTTTTCCATATACATCCGTCTTCCGTTCTAACAAGGTAGATAACATTTCCCATTTGTTTCTCAATTTTCCCAACCGTCCATTTTTTATTTGAAGTAAGAGAGTAGTCCCTCACCAGCACTCCTTCCCCTGCAGTAGTGTCTCTTTGTCACTTGTATCTCTGTCTCAATACAAAAATATCTTTACAAAATTGATCGAAAACTTTTACCAACCCAATTTAATTCCAATTTAATCATTGAATTCCTCTCAATTGGAAGATGATACTGAAGAAAATGCCGTTTTCACTAATTGAAAAAGCATTTTATCTTCTTCGTTCCTTATGGAAAATTATTAAAAGCAGACCAAGACCAACAAAAGAGTTAACATACCAGATGAAACTGAAGGAAGAGCCTTTGTCGTCAGTAGATAAAGCATTTTTATTACTGCATTACATAGAGAAAAATGTCAAAAAAATACCAAGACCTACACTCTCTCGAGAGTTCACAAAGCATGTGTTTTACACTCTTGACATATTTGACGATAAAACGTTTCTGAAAAAACGATCCAATTTGAATAAACAATTGGAAAGATACCAACAAACTTTGAACTACCTAGAAACTACTACATGCAAAATTACCAAAATGTCAACAGAGGAAATATTAAATTTGATAGAAGTTGACTTTTCCAAGTTTAAAGTACTCTCTACGTGGTTCAAAAAAGGTTGTAAGACAACAAATAAGAAAACAAGAAAACAAACAAAAAAGGATCGTAAGATTTTAAATCTGAAAAATGAAGTTTCATTCTTAAAAAGACTACTACAAAACCAGAAGAAATCAGAAGAAGAAATCAATTCAAAGGCTGAAACCAGACTACAAGGCATCAGAGGTCTCATTCCTCTGCTACATGAACTCAACTATTCAATGCCTCTGCCACACGAAGGCTTCGTGAGACATCAAAAAACTAAAGCGGGAGGATTGCTACACTAGCTGGTATAGCAAATAGGAACTTTCAAAACCTCAATATTATAAGTGGTTCCAGAGTTACAAAAGATTAAAAATATATACTTTTGACACGTGTTTGAACATGTTGATTAATGTGGCCTGTTAGTGACGAATTCAATTTTATTATAACATATTAATTTATTTTCTAGATGATTAATCTAGAAGAGAAGATAATTACATAATCCAGAGAAACTTTCAACATCAGGAGAACATCAATTTTGGAAGGAAGGCTCAAACTTTCGACTTTTAAGTGTTGATAATAAACATCCGATTACTCTCGATCACAAACATAGGCTAACACGGTTTATTGTCCATTGCACTTCAGCACCTTAGATCCAAAGTGTTATTGCCGTTGCCATGGGCAGTGAAAGTGTTACTTGTTTAACACTCGCCTTGTCTCTAGCACTCGCAGGTGTTCTAATCCTCTGGTTCCGCTAGTCAATGTTTATGTGTTACATTCCAATCTGGATTATAATCTGTTTATCTTAGTTCCATGTCAAGATAGTTGTATCTATTGGCTTGCACTGTTAAACCATTAGAATGTTGACTGTTACCATTGGTAAGAATTAATTAGGTTTCACTAATAACATTTACGATTGTTATGTGTAAATTGTTCATGTAAATGAAATAAGCGTGTTGTCTGTATATTGGTATGATTTGTGTTTATTTGTTCACGTTTTTAACAGCTTTCACGTAAAATAAGCCAAAAGAAGTCAGTTTTAAGACTTTTTCTGTTGGTAGCTTGCAAGAGTGAAAACCCTCCTTGACAGATTTTGGAGACAACATAACCAAAAAACGTGCGACATAATGGAGACTATAAGACGTTGACCAGGACAACCAATAGGAGGAGGCCGACGAACTAAAACTGGTAGATGCAAACGAAATAAAAATAATACAATTGTCGTTGATAGATAGCGCAAGCGCCCTTCCGTTTGGGTTTGAGTGTGCTCTCCAACAGCCGCCTGAAGATTCCACATTCAATTTAGGACTGTTGGAGAATCACTGCATAAGCTGTTGATTTTGGAAGACAAGGAGGCGGGTAGGACTACTTCGGAAACAGAAGAGAGGAGATTGAGTGGCAGGTATGATGGGAGAAAAGTGTTTTATGTTAACGTTCCGATATATACCTAACATCAGAAAGAGACTGGAACAACATTGTGAGATGGGCCATTATAAAACACAGTTTGTAACAGGACATGGAAAATTTCAAGGCGAGATTGTGAAGATTTCACATGGTGGAAGAGGAAGTATGTAGATGTGGAGAAATAAAAACTTTTTTACTGATTAATATGCTAAACGGTTGAAATAAAATTTATTTAAAGGAAGTTAATGTTAAAAATACTTAGAATATCGCATTAAAACATAATGAAGGAGTACAACCAAGTAAAGAAATTGAGCATAAAGAAAATTCTAACCTCAAAAATACAGTTGATGAAGTTATGGAAACAGATGAAGTACAAGACCTTTTAGAAGGTAAGATTATGAAAAGATTTTTTCTAGATAGATTTATTACTCTGTCATAATAATTTCCTACATACACAATAATTTAATAACACACTCAATAGCTACCAGACATAAAACAAATCAAACGTTAACAATTGAATGACAAGGACTTTGGATTCCACTAAAAAAATGACTAAAACTCTAAAGTGTAGACTTTCAATATGACTCTATGGTTATAATACAATAGGAAAGCAATGATTTGGTAAGACATATTGATTTATTTGGTTAAAAATATCGAAAAAGTTAAGTTAAATAACAAGAAAAATGCTAATAGACAAAAGAACTTCTATATTAAACAGACGAGACCACCTTAACATTGCCTTCAGCTGATCCATGACGAGCATTTGATTGAGAGGATTGTGTATATGACCATACACAAACTAACTAAAGCAAACAAATAGACAATTATATATTCGTTCTCAAAATAACTCTTTAGACCAACCAACACAGAATTAACAAACTTACAAACTCTGTGTACACATCTTCACGCTTCAAGATTTTCACCGAGCGAGAACTCGGTTTAAACCAAATCTGTCAAGACTTCCCTACACTTGCCCAAACTCTCCTAAACCAACAAACACTCAAGACTAACTAGATCTTAACCGAATTATCATGATTATTTCTCGCAGGTAAGAACACTTCCAAGAACACACGTGAAGAACTCTCTGTTTTCGGGTAAATACTGAAGATAAACAGGTTCTACATCGTGTGAAAATGAATCAGCAATGGCTTGTTTTACTTTAAGAGATTTAAATGTATGTGTTTAGACGATGTTCACTAGGAATTAGTAATGATTTATTCGGAATATTTGTTTTTAGGTTTATGTTTATTACAGAATTAATCGGTCATGACAAAATGTGTTATAGGCTACATTTGATTAATGATGGAACCAAATAAGTCAATTAAATTCATACAATAAACGGATCGAGCTAAGTATAGAATGAGGTGTTCCATTCCTTCTAAAGCTTGTAAAAACCTACCGGTTCTAGCCGATGTTTTGATGAAAATTAATTTTGTTGAATTAAACATCTGGCGAAGTGTCCTGCTGTGATTTCTCTGTGGCATGCACGTACTTTCAACCAAGCAAAACTAAATTGTCCACGTGTAAACTGCTGATTATTGTATCACACAATCAAACCACGCATATATGTAATATACAAATGTGAACCATATAGAACCGATTACAACCGAGTGTCATCTTTTTTTTTAGGTTGACAGCTTCTTTTAACCGTGCACATGCCCGTCCACATAGGCTATGGACCTGTGCGTGGAAAGTATCAAGCAAAGTAAGGGGTGAGCTGGCATAGTACAAGTGTGAACTGTAGCATAGACAAAAAGAATTAAATATAGACTGTCAGGCGTAATACGGTTACCATAGTTACCATAGGTTCTGTCGCACACCGCTGGGAGCGCCATGTAGTTACGTAGCGCGTACGCCGTAACATGGTGCTCCCAGCGGTGTGCGCCAGAACCCATGGTAACCGCAGCACGGCTGACGGTTTATATTTAATTCTTTTGGTCTATTTCTGTACTGATAAAAACAAGTGGCAGTGACCAGGATCCGAACCACAACATACTTGACTTGGTCCCGAAGTCCATGAAGCTACAGACTCACCAACTCAATTTAGTCTTCGTTTATAACCACAAAGGTGCAAATCCGCTACCCACTATGTAAGATGTAGGGAATTGTTGTTGATGAGCGCACTTTTCCACCTCAAAATATTCAAAACAGGCTCCCACGGTCATACGACATCTACGGCGAGGAGCCAGAAGTCACTAGGACGATGAGGAAATTCTCACTGGAATAACTCAGCTACCCGGAATAATTTGTTTGAAACTTTACCAAGCAATGCACTTAAAAGACATCAAGTTTTAATTAAGGTATTAGAGACGAACACGAAACTATTACAGCTGCTAAAATCAAAATGATTAGATATCCCGCGTGTCTATGCTGAAATAGATTAAAATTTGTACCTGTTGCAGTCCAACCAATGTGTTTGACTTCGTATTTATATTACTTACTATATTTGCTAACCAACCTCGGTGATACAATTTTTTCCATATTTCTGAGAGCCTGGGTCATCTTAGGTCATTCAAAATAGTCCAAACTCGTTTGAGGAAAAATGAAAGACCTTGATCTACACTTGTCAAATATTTCTTGGTAGTGGTATGTTGGAGGACTGTTGAAGGATAGCAGTTAAGAATTTGTTAATACAGTTTTCCCTGAGAGGAACATTTATTTTCTTTTGTCTAAAAAAAAGTTACTACGATGAAGTGTGCAACAGAGAAAAATTTAAGGAAATCCTGAGACATCTCAGTATTATGTATTTAGGAATTATGCAATGACAGAATTTCTTTCATGTCCGAATTCCTGCCAAACTTCCTATTCCTAGATTTAAAGGTTCGCCAACAGAATACCATGGCCTTTCTAATCTTACCCAACTCGTCGTTCAGTTTAATTATTACTTTCGGACAATCACCATTTCGCAACTCTTCATTCACGCCTTGGTGAAACAAGTCGAATGTAGAACAAGTTATAAAAAGGAATCCTCTTTGCGAACAGGGTCTTGCCAAATACTGAACTTTGATGAGAACCTGACGGATTGCTCAATCGTTGCTCAATAGCAAAAAGAAGAGTCCGAGGCGGAAGTGGCAAGGTAGGATGGCAGGATTGCAGCCAATTAAGCGATTGCTGGACCATTCCCTCACGCGCCACTCTATATGCGCAGCGCGACCCTCCATTAATAACCGCCGAATCGGCGAGAGGTCGCAAGAAGCGCGGGAAGCGCTGCACGCAAGGCCAGATTTATGGCCTCCAACCCGCAACTGGACTGCATCGTGCACTTTCTACGGTTATTGAAAGTGGCGGGCCAGGGCGATCCTTGATTTATCATCTGCTAAGTCGAGGCCGTAGTTATTGGTTATAAACTACGAGGGAAAAAATTAACGGGTATTCTATTAGCTAAGTGCACTATCGGCGGCATTCGTCATGGATAAATTATTCGAGTTATTTATTGGAGGTACGAGGATGTATGTAGTGTTTTAGCAACCGGACAATTATGTGGGTGATTGCAAGTCCGCACGTTCAGTATCCTCAATGCCTGTTGACGGTATCAGCAATCAGACATATACTTTCTCCGAATAATTGGTCAACAATCCATGGGTAAGCAGTGGGAGTTTGGAGGAAAATCACAAAATGCGCAATACTGTAGTTAGTACCGTAATTTTAACGTAATGGGATTTGTACAGTTTGGTTTCTAAATTTTAATCTAAACCGGTCAGCTGTGTTTAAAAAAATAACATTTTCTGTTATTTTTCAGGTTTTTATTGAAAAATCACCATTAAAAATCTAAATTTAAAAAATGCCTGGAGGTAACATGTAATAATACACACTTATGAACATAGGCCCATGGTGGAAAGGCCTAACATGAACCACTAATAATTGTTGTTTGTCAGTTAAATTATCGTGACATTTATTAATGGTTTCACATTGGTAAAAATATGACAGTTGCCCTGTAACAGAATAATTCTCCAGCGATAGTTTTGTATCGATGGTTGGGGCTGATATTAAGCCTAACTATCGATGGGAATTTCGATATCAAAGGGTAGATGGCCAAACACTGATTACATTTTTTGATTGACATGTTAATATGGAAATGCTTTTGTTGGAAACAACTGTTCTAAACAAGTTAATCTAAAATGTCAATGAAAGTTGTTTTTACGAGTCAATGAAATGAAAATCATATGATATTATATGTTTTATTTCCACATAATACAGGAAACAAAGTATATACTTTTAAATACAAAATATACAATTACAAAATTATTAATAGTAATAAAAAAATAAACTTTTATGTATTAGTTAATTTGATTAATTTTATGAAATCAGCAGAAATAGACAACTGCTGCCTGTGCTTCTGCTGGTCATAAATGGCATTACAGTACATAAAAAAATAAAAATTAAAATAGACCGTTGCTTAAAAAATTATTAGTTTAGGGTACTTAGGAGATTTTTATAGAATGCACTAAAAATACAATTTTTAAAAGATAATAAACACAGGTTTATCAATTGATATTATCTTAGCCTAGGTTAAGTTTTAAACATAGGTGTAGAACTGTAGTACGCTGTGGTCAAGTCCCACAGTGGACGAAATATTGTGTTTTCTTCTGTGTGTTGGGAATGTAAATGCAGCTTAACAGTTTGTAACTCACTGTACCACCTCCGCTAAAAAAATATCCTAGAATATAAAATTACAAAATAAATGTTGGGATTATTTAAAAAGCCATGGGAATCAAAGATCATTGATAACTTATAAAATTACATAATTATGTTTTCACCTGTCTAATGCTTAGTGACTTTCTTGAATACAGGTTCATGGCTTATATGCAATGAGTGGTCACAGAGAAGAATTAAAACCCCAGGAAATGGTAGACGAAATCCCAGAATCGCAAGTTCCTGAGATAGAAACTCAAAGCTCTTGCGAAACTCTGATGAGTCAACTGAGGTAGGGGACCTTCTATGATTAGGGGTTTAACGAATTTGGACATCACATTTATATCTGTTTAATTTCAACTACGGGTGATTCGGACGGCCACCTGTGTACATATAAACACAGCTTTCTCCACAATAAACAGGTTAGCTTACATACTGTTTGGTATTTGCAGATCTTACCGGAGGAGTTTCTAGATTGATTTAAAGTTTTGTAATTTAGTTAAGTTTAGGTAACTTACACATTATTCTCAAACAGTCTATAAAAAAATTATTAAGTATTTACTAAATCATAGTAAATCCCCTATCTCGGTTAACTCATTAGAGTTTCGCTAGAGCTTTGAAATTCTATCTCAGGAACTTGTGATTCTGGGATTTCGTCTACCATTTCCTGGGGTTTTAATTCTTCTCTGTGACCACTAATTGCATAAAGGCCATAATTCAAAGAAGTCCATGATCTTTGATTCCCATGGCTTTTTTAACAATCACAACATTTATTTTGTAATTTTATATTCTAGGACAAATGTTTTTTTAGCAGAGGTGGTGTTATAGCGCAGGATTTCTGTCCCTGTGGCCCCGGGTTCAAATCCCGCGAAATCAATGGATTTTTTCTTAGTATTAATGTCACAACACTTAGGTCCTGCCTGTAATGTGAAAAACAATCCCAGGCTCGTGCCTAGCGTTCTAGCACAAAACATACCACCATAGACCATTGATGGTAGTAGTGAATAGTATAGGTCTCACGGGCAAACCATTGGACCTTAGTGATAACACACTGACGGTGAACCAGCAATAACTGACTTCAGCTCAAGGTTGACCTTTTATCAATTGTGTAGTTACAAATAACGTTTCGAATACTAACTTTTTCGACAATAGAATATTAATATTACAAGCAAAACTTCCATGATTAAGATGTTACACTAGCAACACCACTCTTATTCCACAAAAAGAGTTAGTTTTCATAAGATGAGAGGAAAACATGATAAATATCATCACAATGGAATCAATGGATCCATGGAGTTAAGAAGGGTTAAGAATAAAAGGAAGAAAAATATTAAAATTGTAAATTGAGTCCACCATCACAGTATGAAATCAAACCTAAAATGACGATCCCAAACGTTAAAGTAAGTAAACGTAAGTATCAAGTGCTCTCAAGATCGCACACGATTTAACACATCAAGACGATATTCTCTGATCAGATCGTTGTAGTCAGACTGCGGAGGTGTCTGAAGATGTAGCATTGACACGGTCAGACATAACTCCGCTTGCAAACAAACGGAAACAATAAACAAACTTGCATAACGTGAGTCATCCCCGGAGACGATTTATCGGCGACTGATTAATACTTGTTGTCTGGCTCTCGTACGAATGTACACACACACACACACACACGCACGCACGCACACACACACACACAGAAGGGTACAATGTCACCAGGGGTCTGGGTGTGTAGGTGGAGAAGTAATGTCATATTACTTACGATGACCCGTAACCTTGGGATCCATTGTTAAGTATTTGCTTGGATTCGACTAACTGTCTAGTAGCTTCATCATCCCTACAACAAGGACTCATCACTAACAAGGGTTCATTTCATCACTGTGACTTAAAGTGACTCTTTTTGGATCTAAGCTCAAGTTTAACTCAAGTTCGGGAAAAGAGCGGGTTGGAAAGACACTTCTTGCCTTGTGATTAGCTTAATGTGTTTTACCTTACCGTACCGCTGGGGCCATTCGAACCGATGTAGGTTTTTGGTCTCCACAAAAATGCGCCTCCATTCTTCTCGATCTTCAGTTTGCCCAAGTTACCAAGTTTTTTTTTGTACTCCTAGTCTCTTGAGGTCTTTCGTCACTTGGTCTATCTTAGTTAGCCTTCCTATCGGTCTAGTACATGCAGGCCCCCCCTCAAATACTTCAAAGGGATCTTTTAAGATTTCCTCAATACGTGGGCTGCTCGTCTTCATCTTCTGCTTTTGATTATAGCTATTATGTCCTGATGTTGGTAGGGGTTCCTTAATTTTTGATTTTTCCTAATTTTCCATTCGCTATTTTCATTTATTTGGCCATCTATTTTTCTTCGCACTTGATTTTTATAAACTATAAATTCCTTTTCCGAGTTTTTGCACAGAACTTAATATTCTGTTCCATAAAGCGGGACTGGTTAAATTAACGTTTGGTACATTCTCAGTTTAGTCGGTTTTTGGAAATTAGTAATCTGGATAAAGAAGACAATTTTCCTCCTTCCATCGTTATAGGTTTTAGATACAAGCAACATATGAAGGAGAAAGTTCTTGCTTGTAAAAAAGTCTTAAGCTATAACATTTTAAATATAAATGGTTGCTCATTCATTATCTTACGAAACTACTTAATTGTTCAATTAATTGATAGGGTATTGCAGCATTCAGTTAAGTCGCGTCAGAATCGATCGCACATCCTACATACAAACCAAGGCCATCAGATGTGACTCAGACCTCATAAACTGACCAAGTACAACAACCTGTTCTACTCCTTCAAACGAACACAATGTGGAATGTATCTTCCTTCTCTAAATTTACAAGTTGGTCCAAAATTTAGGATTTTTCGCTTTAAAATCTGTTGCTATTAAATAAACCTTCAATTAATGTCTTACGTTATATAGACCAGAAACCTTTTTTTCATATTGGAATTATGCAAGTCTATTTTGTTTTGTAAAATGGTATAAAATGATCTTATTAAGTAGTTGAATTTCACTCTGTATTCGATTTTTAGACAAATGGGGTTTGGAATGTACTCTACAATCGCCGTTCTGACGGCTGAGAAGATAAGAATTCCCTGAATAATAAGTCCAGCACTAACGTAGTGGTTTAAGTAGGTAACTGATAAAAAATAATCACCAACGCCGAATAAGAACTCAATAATAGGCATCAACGAAAAACATGATATTATTTTAAATGAGAAATCAGTCTGGCTTTCGAGAAGTGAATCTCAAACAAACAACTATTGGAAATATTTTAATGAAATTCAACGATAAATATTATGTCCATCAAATAGCATGAAAATCGTTGATCAAATATGTGGATTCGTACTTTTTCTTCTTCGGTTGTACGCGGCAGTGCTACTTAAGCAGTGAGCGTAAATAAAATTTAACTGTGAAGTACGATGACGATTTTGTGACTGGGTGATGTGATCTCCCACTTCTTGAGGAGCTTCGGCTTCTTTTGAGGCCATGGCTTCTGGACTGGTAAGGGCCTTCTGCCCTGGTAGCTCAGCTACCTGTCAGTTTATTGATGCTTAATTACAAACACTTAAGAGATGAAGGTGCCACATTATTACTGCGAGATCCAAACTTTGTAAACGTTCTGAAAACAACAATAATACTGATGGGTCTATATTTATTTGAATCTAGTTCACTGCGTTTATTCTATCTCGATATCTCTAATTATATAAGAATATCTGGTGAATATCTACCTAATCTGTTAATGTTTACTTTATCAAATTGGTTGTACGCGGCAGTGATAACTTACGTCGCCGCGTACTGAGATTATTGCTTACAAATCACTTCAACGCTCCGCCATTACATTGAATATGGAAGGATGCCGGAATGCATGACATGCATATGCGTGGGAGCAAATTGTCCCAACAATTTCCATATATATTTAAAAGTTGTTTACGTGTTTCGTAACTTTTGTTGTAGTATATGTTCTTCTGTTGGATCTTGAAAAACCCCAGCAGCTTATTGATCTATCTGAGACTTGTAGTAAATGATCCTGAAACAAGAACCAGTTTATTTTAGTGAGAAATAAAAGCTACGATCTTGATTTATTCAACACTTCTATCCACCTAAAAATTCGCATCCTATAGTCTGTATGATGGAACCTGTCTCCTAGTCATCCATCTACCTGGGACTATCCTGGGCCTTATTCATTGGCCAACCCCAGATAGAAAGAGGGTAAGGAGACAGCGTCGATCATACATACTATAGTAAGTCAACGTTGTATTAATCTATTACACATGGCTTGGTAAATAAGTAAGCTTATTTTAAAGAAATCAGAAATTGGTTGTTGAATTCTCCGTCTTACTACTGGCTACATCTTTATTATAAGAATCAAAAGAATTAGTGAAGTGAAATTAACATCTGAGATTAATTATTTCTTGACCAATGCAATCCCTGAACATATGTTATGCATAAGCATGATTCTATTCCCATGCTTAGCTGTCACTGCTCCCGCCGTTACCCAGATAACCAACGACCTTTCAGCATTCACGTCTTCATCAGCGTATCAGCTGATAGCGCGGCTGATAACAGAGATCACAGGGCATTACCACTACGTTATTCGCCCAAACCCTAACACCGTACTCACGACTCGAGATTTACGATGCGATCTAATCGATTGTTATATTTATCGACTCCCAAGTCAGTCGGTTATTACGGATCTAATGATCGGTTTATGTGCGAATTTCACCTGCGAGATTCTCCTCCGTGACGGCCCCGGCGTGGTCTGGAATACGACTGTGAAGAGATGATGGGGCCATTACATAGGGAACCGCTATATAGAATAATAATCGACATGGAAATCGTTCCAAGAGTTTGTTATGACTTCGAAAAGTAATTATAAGAATCTTACTCTGAATTGTCCAACACCACTATACCAGGACAAGTCACCTAATATTGATATATTCCGGCTGAAAACGTCAATGTAATTTAAATTTAGAAATGCTAGGCTGTTTAATAAACTATCTCTTCAAGAACAAACGGCAAAACAAGACAGTAAGACTGTCTTTTACAGCCTTGTGGGAATCCCATTATATAATGTATTTAAGCCATTGGATGATTCAACTCCGTGTTTAAAAATACAATCATGTTGGATGTGACTTAATTTTGCCTTAAGTCTTCATCAGTGGTAGCCATTTTGGGTTTTAGTCCCATAAGACCTATGTTAACTTTGTAACAGAATTTTTGAAATACCTGTCGTGATAAAATAATGATTGGGGTGTTAAAATTAATGTTTAGTGGTCCTCTAAGGAGTGAAGATTTTAGTTTTGCCATTTTCCCTCCACTTAACAAGTTAGTGGTCATTAATTAAGCCTTTAATTAAATTATTTATCGGGGGAAGACAAAAAGAAATATTTAAAATATCATTACTTTATTCCCTAGTACTCTATATTATAAACATAATTATAAATTTTCAAAACTATATCTTTATAAATAACACTGGCATACTGTTTCAAATGATGGCATGTTCTGTCAAATTTAACATTTCTCTTACGGGAACATTATTTTTAATGCGTCACTGTATGCGTTTTGTATGCGTCATGTCTATGTTGAATGGCAATAAAAGATTCTATCCCATTCTCAAATTCCAAAAGTATAATGTAAATGGGTAATAATACAGAGCAGGGATTTACCTCGCCAACAGTAAAATAACAAGTGAAAAAGTGCAAAGTTATAAGGAAAGTATCAGAACTATTTACCCACGCATACGTAGACGATGAAGGCCTTCCATGGAAGATGATGAGACTGTGACGAGGTGATGAGCCACCGATCCATAACTTACAGGGAACCGCTATAAGACAATTATATTCATTCGTGGAAATCCTTCCAAGACTTTGGTTGGATTTCTATTCTCAAATTCCAGGAGTAAAATTTCAGCAGTACAGAGGAAAGGGGTAATACACAAAATACAGGTTTTATCAGGATACCATTCAAATAACAAGAGATGAAAGAGTGAAAAGTTACAGGGAATACGTTCCCTGTACAATCTTAGAACAATTTTCCCCATGCATATGCATGCATGTTGAATCCGGTATTCCATCTAACATCACACGTAATGGTGGGATGTTGAGACTATTTATAAGCAACTAGCTGTACCCACGGGCTTTGCCCCGTTTAACTTCATAACTATTCGCATGGCTCAATCACGTCCCGGTTGATGTTCGTTCGCTTCGCTCACTCACTTTTATGTTGGAGCTCGTTCGCTGCGCTCACTTGTTTTCAGGTTAGCTCGTTCGCTACGCTAACTCGCCTCCAGGTTGATGTTCGTTCGCTACGCTCACTCACCTTTTGTTTGCATATTAGCTGTTGTTATAAATTTTAAAAAGTCATCCCTCTTATTGTTTATAATACTTTGATAAAGGTTTTTATGTTTTAATATTTAACATTAGAGATTGGGGTTTAATACATTTGGACGTGTTCAAAAGTAAAATAGTTTTCTGTGCTGCACTCTGTAGAAACACTGTGGCACTATTTCAAATCATGACTAATGCTAATACAGAATGTTGTAATCATTCAAACCTACAAAACAGTTGGTGAAAGTAAACATCTGCTTTTAAATTATATTTATTTGTAAACATTGTAGATCAAAAAGTCTGACATTGGCCCACTTAAAACCCTCTGGGGCAGAGCCCTTTTGACAGATCTGCACCAAACTTCACTCGAACCATCCTTGAAAGATGCTTAATAATGCCTGAAAGTTTCATTACAATCTGTCGAGCGGTTTCGGAGTCCATAACGTATATACATACACAAACACATACATAGTTCCTCTTTTATAGATATAGATTACACTGAGAAGCGCAATGCTAAATAATCTCACTACGCGGCGACGTAAGTTATCACTGCCGCGTACAACCGATAAGATAAGGTAAACATTACCAGATTAGATAGATATTCACAAGATATTCTAAGATGATCTAATGATAGAATAAAGGTAGTGTACTAGATTTAAGCAATTATAGACCCATCAGTATTATTATCGTTTTAAGAACGTCTACAAAGTTTGACTCTCGCAGTAATAATGTGGCACTTCCATCATTTAAGTGTTTGTAATTTGGCATTTACAACACACTCAAATATTGATTTGCACACACTGCTTAATTGGCTAAACCGGACATAATACACAGCTGTTAAGTTTAATTATGTAACACAATTTATCCACTGTTTATGCCCAAATTAATCACGCGAAATACTAATTAAACATAAATTAAGAGGACAGTGAACGCACTCATTTTTCATAATGAGTTTTATTCCCTTTTGACAACTCAACCCATAAATTTTAAATGGGGTTTTTGCCTGGACTCATCTTTACTACGATCTTAAGGCTTTGGATTTTATGACCGCTCTCCGATGAGGAAGAGATCTACTTGTTTCCTCATTTGAATAAATTTAACGAAGACCGGTCGACGCGAATTATGGAGCTTTCCATCCAGTATTTTCGAAAGCAATAAACTCTTTTCTCATTTAAATTTGTAAACTGTAAAATGCTTTGGTATCTTTAGGATTTGATGAGTTTTAAAATTGATTGGTACCTTGAAATACCTTTCTTAAAATGTTGATGTTTAAGGTTAATCAAGCTCAATATTTGCCGTAATATCTTGCAATATAAACTTTATACGTTATAGTATTTTTGTTATTGCAGTAGTTTTAGTTGTGTATCATTATTCTTGTATGGGAACTAATCGATTATTATTACACCAGAAGAATCTTTTGTTCCTTTTCCATCCTCCATAATCCAACTAACGAAGATGATTTCACTTTTTCAATATAATTATTATTACTGGTGTAGTTGAAAAATAGCACTCCATTATAAGCAACTAGAGGTCGTCCAGTGGTCGAAAACTTGACGAAAAATATGTAATGTATAGACTTCTCCACTTTTAACCCACGCTGTAAATAAAACATGTGAGAGTGATTTTTTTTGAAAGGGTCTTGAAAAAAGCATTTTGTATCAAGGGCTGTAAAACAATTTTGCCTATGTGGCAACATGATGTGAATGCCGTCGTATCATGTTGTGTGGCTTAGGACCGGAAGTGTTTCCCATAGCAAAATTTGCATTTTAAGTTCATAAGTTCAATGTCTGCGCAACCACTTCTCTTACGCACACTTAAAACTATCAAACAAACTCGATATAATAACTACATCTTGTTGATTAACTCTCATATTATAGAACGGTTACGGTTTCTTCTTTCTGGCCGGCCAGTAGAGGCATTTCAGAATGATACTTGAAAGTCATTTAAGTTTACAATAAACAAATACAGTAAAATGAACGAAATTTCACATAAGTATTGAAGAGTTTTCTTACTTTTTATAGTTAAACAAATAAATACTCACTTTATTTTACAATATGAAACAAAATTATTATTCACAAAAATTATCACAACATTCCTAAATGCACATTTTACTAATATTTTATCTACCATTCAAATTGTTCTATTGTTGTTCCAAAAAGTTCACAACAGCTGTCCCTTTCCAGCACAGGCAGGCTTAACAAGCAATACTTACACCTTATTGTTAGGTACACAAACATTTTATTTTTATATTATACATTTAACTAGTATAATCGGACATATCACACAGCACACAATCAGTGCAAAATCAGACTCACCACCACTGAGAACTAAATTTATTTATGTAATTATTTTGATTTTATATCTACAATTATTTGATGATGATTGCTTTACAGCTGGTGGAATACCACAAAACAAATATTATTAATGTACGAACGGCAACGTGGTTTGCAATGCATTTCATACAGTACACATTTTAAAAAGTATACATGTGATTGGAGTTTCTTTAATTTGTTTTGATTCTCTTTCCATAACTGTTTATTTTCCCTTGTGTGCTTCGGTTTTTTATTTTGAGGTACTCTTGCCCTACTGAAGGCTGCATATAAAATATTGTCTATGACTCAAAACCGGATTTCCCAAATAGATTCCAATTTTATCTAAGGTCTGTTTTTGTGCTTAACATGAAAAATGTTAGTTAAACTGGAATTTGAGTTTTGATGAAGGAAAAGGGCATAATATTCTTATCCGTTGTTGTTAGTTTTATTCATGAAAGAAATACTGCTTGTCCTTAGTTTTTGCTACTTTCAAAGAACAGTGTTTTCCAAACAAAGCTTTCATAATCAGTCTTGCTCCAATTACCAATCCAGATGTCAAATTCATATTTCTTATCAACATAACTATAGCTCTAATATTTATTTTTAAATTGTGTGGGGGCATTCCACACGGTGTTATTGAGTTTAAATATTAAAGTGGTATTTTATTACAATATTTAATATGCATGAATAAACAAATATTTTTCCACACTCGTAAATTAATGTCACTATAATTTGATGTCCTTTTTGATAAAATACTATCAACAATCGTTATTTTTTTACTGCAATCAATGATTCATACAATTTCATTCCTTTATTTCCACATTCATCACTGCCTCATTGCTACTTTTCTGAAACTCAATCACGTATACATAAGCCATAACTTTTCCAAATACTTCATGATAAAAATTTAATTTTTCGTTTCATCAAGTTTGAGTCGTTTGTTATTTTAGACCATTTTGGTTTGAAGGCAACTGTTATAAAAAGGCAACTTTTCCAGATTTGCGCACCATGGCCATCGCGTCTTAATACTGCTGTACCATGTTTCTCGGACTTCCCTGAAACGAAGACGACAGGATAACAATTTTGACTAGATAACGTGTTGCTCTAAATAAAGCAAAACTGCAACTTTTAACAAAAGAATAAAAAAGGAAAACTAAAGTTATCAATGTATCGTTAACGTCACCATAAGTTTCCTGTATTACTGATCTAATTCCAATTATGCGATCTGGTAACTCAATAATGTAGACCAAGATCATTGTGAATAGGTTAAGACACATCAACAAGTTTCTGGGGGAAATTACAAAGTCCACTTCAACTTGTAAAGCGTGCATGTTTGTTGTTAATTTGAATTTCTTTATTTTTGGCCACTGCGTGAATGATTTTACACAGTTTTCTACAATATTGGCGATAAATATGTAAGAACTACGCATTTGTTGAAAGTCGCCGCATAGTAAAAGTGTTTTTCCCCCGAAAACATGTCAGGGATCTTGAAATTGTTGTGTTTAAATTGTCTTGAACTTGTGAAGATGCCGTTTTTGTTGATGGCCAGAGTAATATTTTCTGGAAACCTTTTCTCACTAAGCTGTCTAACATCGAAGAACGAAGAACCAAATGTTGACCAGGAGATTATAAACTTGAGTTGATTTTTGCATCTTCAGACGACATTCCTAGGAAGTTTTGGTCAGGTTATTGAAAAAATAGGAAGCTTTGTTTACAAAGTTTCACTCTTTAAGGATGTTTCACATTCTTTTCGTGGTCATCTAATTGTGCTTCGGAGCTGACCATTACAAATGTGGAATTTAATTGACGAATTTTATCCAAATAATTTCCGAATCTTGGTCTTGCAGCCTTGTTTTTAGATTGGGAGTTCCCAAGTTCCTCAAAGTATAGTGAATTACACAAATGAGGTAAATAAACCTTTCCTTTATGGCAACAAAGAGTAAAAAATGAAACTGTCTCAGTCAATGAGGTTAGATTTAAAACCACGGCGGCTCATAGGGAAAATCCATAAATACTGTTAAAAAGATATTTTCCTGAAGGTGTGCAGAATACCTTTATAAATTAAAATAGGCTAAAAAATAAGCGCAAAAATTGATTTTAAATTTGTTCAATTAACATGGGCCTTACGGGTTGTCTTGCTGGTGACGAAATAACAACGAAACATAAACAGAAAATCAAAACAAATGGAAGAAATTCCAATCACATCTTTTATTTACAGTGTGGGGTGAAAGTTGAGAAGTCTGTACATTATATATTTTGGTTGAGTTTTCGACCACTGGACGACCTCTAGTGTAATATTATTGTCATACAGCTATAAAGGTGTTATAATTATTATTATCACCTTGGAACTAAGTTTTGAACCCTATTAAAATGCACAATTAGCCCTTGAGACCAGTCGTTACTCTCCCAAAAGCTATCTCATGGACCATACGAACCTGTCGAATTCAAAACGCATACCTCGTTCAACACGCACACACGCGCACACACACCTACACAAGACGGGTTTGATTTAGCGTTGCGTGCAAGCAGCCGGGAATTTGTCTCTGTTCAACACCCGGCCAGTTTTTTTCTCACTGAGATCGGCTCGATTTATGATACAATCTCGCCAGAGTGATTGGCGATCTTATTGTCGGCCTACGACGGCTCAGTGCGGGGGCGGAGCACCGCGCATGCGCAATGTGTTACGAAACAACGCATGAGCGTGAATACTCACAGCGCATCGGAATTGTTTCAGAAACTTTATTTTAAGTGGTACAAAAAGTTTAAAAGGATGGTTCATATTTCAGCTGTCTTTTTCAACCTCTTCCTTGATGTTGTATAGTACAACTAGCTGTTGTACCCGTGCTTTGCAACGGGAAGAAGACACAAAATAAATATAAACATTTTTATCTTTACATAATGTTGTATAAAATAGTTACACATCCACCAACGCTGTAAAAAAAACAGTAGAATTGCACCCTGTTGGTAAACCTTAATAACTTTTTAACGCTATTATCATAGAACCCACTTGTGTAGTTGAAACAGCTGACAAAATTATTTTATTCCTTTAAAAGATAATTACTCATAAGGTTAACATGGGAATCTCCAGAGCCACTGGGGCTGAGCCCAAAAGGACTTTGGAGATAAGAATACGTCTATATGTTAATCGGGAATGTGATCTATCATCACACCAAATTTCAGCCCAATCCGACCAGTATTTTTCGCGTTTACTTCTCACAAACATACATACATCCATACACCCAAACTTTCTCATTTATAATATTAGTAGGATGAATAATGGTAGAGATACATAGAATTATTACGAAAAAGGTTATACTCAGAATTCAAATATAGATATTTTTAACTTATTAAGTACACCAATCAATTCAGGTGAGGAGACATGAAATGATTAGAGAAGAGAGAATCAGAGTGGTTAGAATAAAATTTAGCATTAGGCTTGAGTAGTGCTAAATAAAACCGATAAGATAAGGTAAACATTAACAGATTAGATAAATATTTACAAGATATTCTAAGATAATTAATGATAGAATAAAGGTAGTGTACTAGATTTAAGCAAATATAGACCCATCTGCATTATTATTGTTTTGAGAACATCTACAAAGTTTGACTCTCGCAGTAATAATAGGCACTTTCATCACTTAAGTGTTTGTAATTTGGCATTTACAACATACTTAAAATATCAATTAAATAAAATGAGAAAATATTGGAAGCCCTGTACCGTACCGATTTTGTACCAAGAACAAATAGGTAAGGGCAAAAATAGATTACTTAAAAATGTTGCATTGGTTAAAATCAGGATTATTAATCTTAATAGATAATAGATTTCAAAAGCTGTGATTGGAAAACTCTTTGGAGTCTTTATTATAAAGTATTCGATTCGATTAGAACCCAAAAATCACTATTCACACACCCCTAGACACAATCATTTAAGTTCTTGCTTAAACAATACTTGGTATATAATTTATTACCTGTTCCCAGTTCAGCTTTTCTGATCTACTCCCAAAGCTCAATGAATCATTTTTGGGTATTTGTGCCTTCATCCTTTTTATCGATTCTTTATAATCAACTGAGGTGTCTCCATTTTCATTGACTCCTGCAAAATAAGTACTGTAGGGCCTACAGGTAAAATTAGTATTGAGTGCACAATAATTAGCTTGCTAAAGAGTTTGACCTATGCACAACTGAATTTTTACCCTTCGCGAGCTGCGGCTACTGGGCGAATCCTATGCACTCAAAAACTATGCAATCAATAATTTGGTACGAGATAAAAAATTGATGTTTAAATTTTGATGTTTTTCCACTTTTATCTGATGTTAAGTTGATTATAGACACCTTTTTTTATCAAAATAATTATTTTCAAGTTTTATTACCATAATTAGCAGTGTATACAGGGTAAAAAATTTCAAAAACGGACGGTTAAATATTTCAAAAAGTAATACAGATTTAGCTTTAAAACTTTTTACACAGTTACTGGGCATTAAGATCATTTTAAAAAATATTAATGAAGAATGAAAATGATAGGAAAAGTGTTTGGACGGTTTACAGTCAGTTAAGATGACAAAATAACTATAAAAAATTAACTATGAAGTTTATTTTATGTTGAAAAAAGGCGTTGAAAGAATGATGAGGAGGAATAAAGATTTCTTTATGCTACTAAGCTTAGCAGTTCAAATTTTAATGTCCCCTCTCGTAATATTCTGATTTAGCAATTTGCAGCGAGCATTTTCAACAATTTTCAAAATCTTTTCAATATGTACAACAGAAGACTAATTCCAGAATACCAGCCAATGTCCTCTAATCAAAACTTCACATTCCACAAACCGATAACCCACTCGGAAACTACCGTAGTGTCAACCACCATTAAATCCCGAGCGCAGGACATTTCATAAAAGGAAACAAGATGCGGCAATTCCTTAGCGGACAATTTAAACATAGTTTGCTGTTTCCTCTTTTGTACGTTAAAGCGGTACCTAGCAGCAATAAAGTGAGAAGGATCACTGCCAAAGGGGGAGACAATAGTGGAAGCGGCTTATAGGGGAGATTTGGTTACAATGGGTACAATGGTAGAAAGACTGCCGCGCTGCCGCGAAGACGACAGTGTTCATAAACATGTGAACACTAGTCCAAGAGGTCTGATGGGAATGTTAACCTCTACATGTGATGTGGGACGAAGCTTGTAGGGGTCTTTTCGAAGGTGCATCAATTGCGCCAGTTCCTTAATCGTGCCAAGCCCTCAAAGGGTCCCAAAAATGTTAGAAATGCGTCAAGCCTAAGCCAGGTAGGGGTGAGCTGCCAACAGAAAGAATGCCCTTGTTTACGTGTCATCCTAACCTAACCTAACCTAATCTAACCTAACCTACTCAATTATAAAGTCAAAGACTTGGCTTGGTTAAGGAACGTATTGGGTGGCTCCCTGGAGTAGTTGGCACAATTCATGGATACCCGACTACCTACAGGTCAGATGGCGCAATTAATGCCCAACCTTTTCAAAAAGAGGTTCATTATTAAGTTTTACCCAGTACAAATAAAGGTGATGTAAACTAAACTAAACTAACATAACCTGACCTATCGTAACATAGCTCAGAATAACCTAACCTACCATAATCTATCCTAGCCCACTATAACGTAACTTAGCCTATCACAACCTATTGGAAATATCTTCATCATTAATATGCTTCCTACATATCGTTATCTGGGTTTGGATCTCATCAATGTTTGCCATATTTCCATTCATTACAAGGGTTCCCATAGCAAAAGAAGATAATTTAAACTAAGCTACCATAACCTAACCTAACCTAAGCTAGCCTATGATAACCTAACATGAATCAGTCCTAGCCCAGCATATCCTAACTTAGCCTTAAATAACTTGAAAATATCGTCTTCCTTAATAGGTTTCTCATATATCGTTAACTGGTTTGGGATCTCATCAAATTTTGCGAAATGTCCATTCATTCCAAGGGTAGGTTCCCATACAATGTTATGGGATTTGTTTCTTAATATATCTCTTAATATATTTCTTAATATATATGTTCTCAATTAACTTGACATCCAAAGTTTGGAAGTCTCTGCCACATCTCTTTTTTTGGAGAGCGATTGCTTACACTGAGTGGCGGATTCGACTGAAGGGATAGAACGACATTTTTCTGGCTTTTGCATCTGTTTCCGTCCAATTAATCAAGTTTTTAAATTAATAAATGGTAAAATGTTTTTTATACTTTTGTTTTATTCCATTAATTGCGTCTGAGGTATAGTTTGTTCAGATAAAGAATGCTATAGCTATAAAGGTGATGGGACCTACTTATGGCTAATGAATACTAATCATTGGCCACAGGTAGGCCCCATCGCCTTCGTAATTTGATCAGAACTATAGTTCTGAAAATGGATAGCGGCAATACATCTAAAACTTCTGCCAATATGTTTACCTGTTCAACGCTGCAGTCACCTTCCCAAGACAAAACCAAGTTCCACCCACCTGACTTGAGTAGGGGTGAGTTACCGACAGAAAGAATGTCCTTGTTTACGTGTCATCCTAACCTAACCTAACCTAACCTAATCTAACCTAACCTAACCTACTCAATTATACAGTCAAAGACTTGGCTTTGTTAAGAAACGTATCGAGTGGCTCCCTGGAGTAGTGGGCACAATTCAGGAATACCCGACTACCTACAGGTCATATGGCCCAATTAATGCCCAACCTATGGGACTTGAGATTTTCTTTTCCAACTATGAACATCTCTACGAAAGTCACTCCATCAAACCTCTATGAATGAACTACCTTTTCCAACTATGAACATCTACGAAAGGCACTCCATCAAACCCCTATGAATGAACTACCTTTTCCAACTATGAACATCTACGAAAGTCACTCCATCAAACCCCTATGAATGAACTACCTTTTCCAACTATGAACATCTACGAAAGGCACTCCATCAAACCACTATGAATGAACTACCTTTTCCAACTATGAACATCTACGAAAGGCACTCCATCAAACCCCTATGAATGAACTACCTTTTCCAACTATGAACATCTACGAAAGTCACTCCATCAAACCCCTATGAATGAACTACCTTTTCCAACTATGAACATCTACGAAAGTCACTCCATCAAACCTATATGAATGAACCTCTACCTGAACATACCAGAGCAGCAATCTGCGCATCTCTGTAAACATGTTGAAAGGCGGCTCTATTGTGGAGGGCGGCGTCATTCTATGGAAATGCGGTTTGTAAATTTGTAATAAATAGAATCGATACGTTTGTGAGTGGATGATTTGCAAGCGTATTGTGCTCGCGTCTGTGCCAGCCTATTGTGCTGCTGAGTCCACAGTAGCTGTAGTTCCTGTGTCGATCAAACTGGAAGCATTGTAGTCAGACTTGGTATTCTAGATAGCATAGAACTTGGGGAAAAGTATTAACATACCAATTGAAATGAGGACGCTACCTACGTGTATTTTAACCCAAATTTGAGTGAGTGGGGTAGAATAAAGTGAGATGTCTTCTGTTACTTTGTAGAGCAATTGCTCTACAGCAAAAGAGATGTGGAAAAAACTTGTCCAAAACTTTTGATGTCAAGTTAACTGAGAACATTGATATATTGAGAAATAAGTATGGGGACCTATTCTTGGAATGAATGGATATCTGGCAAAATTTGATGAGATCCAAAACCAGTTAACGATATACGGGAAGCCTATTTATGAAGACGATGTTTCCAACAGATTATGATAGGCTGAGTTAGGTCATGCTCATGCTGGGCTAGGACAGACTATGTTAGGTTAATATAGGCTAACTTAGGTTACGTCCAAGTCCAAGAGATGTTAAAGTTTTAAGAATATTATAAATCTGACGTGAGTAGGTTAATTATTATAGTTGATAAGGTTTCGATATTATAATCAATGTACCTAAAAATAATACACGAACAGTTAAAATACGCACTGAAGAAGAAGAAGAAGAAATTATTCCACAAGCCAGTTTATGGTAGCTTATTTAAGGGAAGCTGGGTCCAGTTCCGAGCCATCAAAAACAATTAAATAATAGATATTTAGTAAATTCTTTGACTGTAGCCTAAATTAAACACGTCATTTCCACCTTGTTCTTGTACTTTGTAGAATAAAATATCCTGAACTATAAGGTAGCCACAATCACAATAGATGTGTTTTCTCTTCGACTCACCTAGGCATTGATCTGGCTAAAATGATCGATGTTCCTTATGAGTAGTTGTAGAATCATATGTTTCCCCGATGGATAGCTACACCCAACCACAGTGTTGGCCTGACCTGTGGTTTCACCAGGTCAACAACTTGGTCGTCTTCAGAAGACCACGAACGAAACCATGTTATCTTAAAGTCGTGTTAAGTTTTTAAATAAAAACTAACCTAGGTGATTTTTTTTCCTCCAAAAGAGTGAGCTAATCAGTCAATTTCTGTAACATACACAAAATGTTTAACGAAATCAAACTAAGAGCAATAGATTATTAACAACAGCATCGTTTACATCAATTTAACTTAAAAAAAAAAGAAAGGAAAAATAATTTGCACAGTTGCTAACTCTGTGAGTGGCTTATTCCAGTTTAGAAAAAAATCTAAATCTGGTCATGGAAATGTCTCTCGATCGGTTAATATTTTGATTTTAAACATACAGACAGAGTCAAAGTTAAATGATAGATATGTTTTTAAAATTGGAACCGTAAGACAGTATACGACCAAAAAAGATTAACATTTTCTCTAAAGAATTATACCTAGACTAAACAGAAATATACATAAGGTCTAGGATGGCCTGAAAGAAGATGAGCAAAGTAGACAAATTCGCATGGAACTTATATACGAGGATGTATAAGTCAAGGAACGTTATGAAAATAACCGTAAATTATATAACAAAAAGTTATACTTACATTACAAACCAACGACAAACTATTTGCAGGAAAAAAACTATTTACTGAAACAACTTTTCCCGCCAATACCTCGTGTTTTCCCGCGTTTTGGGTGGTACTGCAGGGTTCGTTGTATCGTTGTATTATGCAACACGCACGTCCTGAAAGCGACAATCCATCGCAGACGAAGCGACGCCCGTCATTCGAAGCATATTGTCCTGTCCGCGACAACGGTGGTCGTACCGTAACATACTGTACAAACACAATGGCACGGTGTACGGAAGTGTGGTCCATTTTTGGTGAGGATGTTTTTTGAGTGTTGAGGAAATAGTTTAGCTCAACGTCATCATGATTGGACTATCTAAGGAAAATCCCAAACGGCTGGTCTGGGAATATTTTGATTATACAGTATTATATTTTTCAGGATATCATTTTGTTTAATTTAACAACATGAAAGATTAGTCTGATTAAGAAAGCAGTCAACAAATTCAATAAGTATATTTGTGAAATACATACATGTTATACAATAGTAACAAATCCAGGGATGATGGCTGGGCATTATACAAATTACCTTAAGCTATTAAGCAAGGTAGGAATTGTAGTAATGTTGTTGAAAATTATTTATATAGTATAATATAATGCCTAGGTACTTTATTGAATAACCAAAACTAAATCAGGCTGTTTTGTAATATTTTGTGTAACCACTGGGACGGTGGTGTCGTCCTGTTATCCAGCTACTAGGAGGTCACGAATTGTGGATATTCATAGGCGTGCACTGTGGATGCGATACTCCCTGGTGTGGATTAACGTTCGTACTCGTGAGTACTACGACTATTCACAGTACTATCCTGATAATTCGACTAATTCGTTAATAACAAGGCAAAAATGTGGTTCGGATTCAAGTATAAACTGAAGGTCCCTAGTTACCATTTTAGCTGCATGGGCTTGTATTAATTAACAGCTGTGTCCAAGGAATATGCATCGATCTCTTGGAATATGTCGGCCTTAGTCACTAACAAGATTACAAGATCGCGCCACTCATCTTACACTCGTCTCCATTCATACTTGGCTTAAAATACCTACTTTGTATGGTCACCATTTCAATGAAAAGTATTAGAGTATGGTTAAGATAACCCGGATTAGAGTAGTTAATGCCAAACTAGGAAACAAAAGTATAAGTCCTAAACATGCGTATTAATATTTGCTTTTTAATTTTGGGCAATACATAGAATACCTAAACACTTTAAGTAGAATGTACCCTACATAATACAAATTTTTAACAACTTGGGAGAAAAGGACAATAGAAAAATATTCTACAAACTGCACTATTGCATAAAACCGTGCGTTACAATTTAGGGTTTGGAGTGGAAAATGATACGGCACTTGGGTAGGCAATGTGAGTACTGTATTTAGTTTGCATCCTAAGGCGCTCAATGATTTAGTGCAATAGGTAAATTACCTATGCAAATTGTGAAGAAGTTTAGATGTAAAATAAATACCGGTATATAATATATCAAATAATAGGTTCATCATTATCTTTTACACGATCAGTATATTGAATAATATTTATAAATGTTTTTAAAGAATTATTGTAGGAATTTTAAATCACAGCAAGTAAACAATATGGTTCGAAAACAACATTGAGATTTAAACCAAGAATCTTCATTACAGTTCTAATGTTATTGGTATGATCAAGATAAAATCGAAGTGCAAGTGAAAATTATCCTAACAATCCTATCTTGAATTTTGTGTTGGGATTATTGTTAACTATACTGTTAACAACTAATGTTTTTTTAGAAGAAATTGTAATATACTAAACAACAAATACAATACATTGTTCACGCTATGTACTTAAAATTTTGCAGGTACAATTACTTCGTATTTAGCATAATAAATTCTACTGTACAGTGTTAGTTTAGGCTATATAATAAATAGTGTTTAATTCTATGTACAAATTAAGTATTTACTGGAAGTCTTCTTCGCTTGGTAAATATTCAAATTTAATGCCCAACAACTCACCCTTTAAGCACTCAAGGATTTTATACATTGAGTTAGCAATGTTAATCACCAAGTTAGTAACCAACCTTAGGAAAACATACACTTTACTAAGAATCAGTTGGTTACCTGAAAGCACAAACAATACGTCAAATAACTAATAATAATAATAATAATAATAATAAAACACATAATAATAGATTTACACTTATAATGTTTACTCACAAGACGGTAAATACATATAAAAGATGGTAAGTGGTGATCGATTTCGATTGGACACTCCAATCATCATCAGACCTAATATGCGAATGTTGGGTTGACGTAATTATTTCCAAACAGTAATCGAAAGATAAATAATGTACAGAAATGTTTTTTTAGGCTACGAGAAATTCCTCTGAAAGTACAACCAATGGTTCAACATATTTTGACCAATGATCATTATGAGGTACCCCAATCTAGCCTTACAACCCAAATCTATTCAACTCGTCGTACGTTTTGTTTTATAAAGCTGGTAATTTATAGATAGTCAATTGAAACTCTCAATATGATATTCCAGTTAAATTATATACACAGTTTAATACTAAATCATAACCTAAGTAACTTCTATGACCTAGCAAAGAGGTGAACTTTTACAACCAATCCTACAAAATTCCACAGTGAACCTTTAAATCCACCCAATTAAAAGGTTTACCTTTGAAGTTGACCCTAAGCTGACATAGCGATTCTAGTTTACAGCTTATTAAGTGTGTAATAAGGTACTCGTATTACAAGTTACAACTGTAAGGTGTAATCTTAGCTTCAAGTCAAGGTAGATCCGGGACATAATATTTGCATCTCTAGGATATTGCTGCTATATATCCCTGCGTAAACCTGCCACAGACGTTTCGATGAAAGTTGTCCGGTCTTCATCAGGCCAGAGGTAATTCTTTTACTACCAGCTGACGTCAGCGTGTGCTGGGATGATTTGGTTTGTGGGTACTAAACCATGATAACTCCAGGCATTTTTAAAATTTTTGTTTATAACGGTGATTTGTCTATAAAATAAAGATAAAATAGGATTTTAAAATATATGGCTCGCACCACTTTGAAATGAATTTTATTATACTCTAGCGCTTTTAATCCTGAATCCATTGTCCTACTTCTGGATATTGATTTATAACTCGAGGAATCCAACTGTATCCGAAATCTGACACATATTTATCAAATTACCTTCTCAACAACCCAAACCATGTATATCTATAGCGGGAACTGCTATGATAATTTATGGGGAAAATCGATAAAATGGCAATAAATTATGAACCGTAAATTTTACGGTAACAAGACCAAACCCCAAAGAGGAAAGACAGTGTTGAAGCTTTCTACCTCCAACCATTACAAGGCCAACAGTCCCCAAAGACAAACGACAGTGCTGAAGCTTCTACCTCTAACCGTAACAAGGCCAATTGTCTTCAAAGAGGAATGACAGTGTTGAAGCTTCTACCTCCAACCGTAACAAGGCCAACAGTCCCCAAAGACAAATGACAGAGCTGAAGCTTCTACCTCCAACGGTAACAAGGCCAACAGTCCCCAAAGACAAACGACAGTGCTGAAGCTTCTACCTCTAACCGTTACAAGGCCAACAGTCCCCAAAGACAAATGACAGTGCTGAAGCTTCTACCTCTAACCGTTACAACTCCAACAGTCTTCAAAGAGAAATGACAATGCTGAAGCTTCTACCTCCAACCGTAACAAGGCCAACAGTCCCCAAAGACAAACGACAGTGCTGAAGCTTCTACCTCCAACGGTAACAAGGCCAACAGTCCCCAAAGACAAACGACAGTGCTGAAGCTTCTACCTCTAACCGTTACAAGGCCAACAGTCCCCGTAGAGTTATGACAATGCTGAAGCTTCTACCTCCAACCGTTACAAGGCCAACAGTCCCCAAAGACAAATGACAGTGCTGAAGCTTCTACCTCCAACGGTAACAAGGCCAACAGTCCCCAAAGACAAACGACAGTGCTGAAGCTTCTACCTCTAACCGTTACAAGGCCAACAGTCCCCGTAGAGTTATGACAATTCTGAAGCTTCTACCTCCAACCGTTACAAGGCCAACAGTCCCCAAAGACAAATGACAGTGCTGAAGCTTCTACCTCCAACGGTAACAAGGCCAACAGTCCCCAAAGACAAATGACAGTGCTGAAGCTACTACCTCCAACCGTAACAAGGCCAACAGTCCCCAAAGACAAATGACAGTGCTGAAGCTTCTACCTCCAACCGTTACAAGGCCAACAGTCCCCAAAGACAAACGACAGTGCTGAAGCTTCTACCTCCAACGGTAACAAGGCCAACAGTCCCCAAAGACAAACGACAGTGCTGAAGCTTCTACCTCCAACGGTAACAAGGCCAACAGTCCCCAAAGACAAACGACAGTGCTGAAGCTTCTACCTCTAACCGTAACAAGGCCAACAGTCCCCAAAGACAAACGACAGTGCTGAAGCTTCTACCTCTTACCGTTACAAGGCCAACAGTCCCCGTAGAGTTATGACAATGCTGAAGCTTCTACCTCCAACTGTCAACAGGCCAACAGTCTCCAAAGAGGAATGATAATGCAGAAGATTTTACCTTTTACCTCCAACCGTATCAAAGAACTTTCTAATGACAAGAATCCCACCCAAGAGACCCATGATAAAGTGCCAATTCCGTTAAATTCTCTACAGAGACACAAGAATTCCTTCAAATCACATCAAAACACATTCGACCACTCATTTACCCCTGATTTGACCCTGAACAAAATTCGACCTCCAAACTTAAACCATCTCTTCCACAGTTTATCAGGTAAATCGTTATAGTAAACGACAAACCGCATTTTTAAACATAAAAACACTTGAACATTTTCTTGGTTGACAAAACCTTTTGTATGTAGTTTTTTTTTAGAGTTTTCTTTAATGTGTTGTTTTAACGTGTGTGTTATGACGAATCTTAAAAGAGGATAAACCTGAAGGAGTGGCAGTCGCCACAAAACATTTAGTTGGACCAGACATCCAAGGATATTGTAAGGTAATGAAATACTAACAATCTTATAATTCCAAATAATAATATAGTACAATCTCGATGCTATAAAAAATACCGTTATTGATAAATTTATTGCAACTTTTGTGATTTTGGCATAGTTACTCCCACTACTTGCCAATAATAAGTATTGTTTACAAGCTAATGGGAGAAAGTACGTGTTAGATACTGCTAATAGTTACCAAAGATATGGCTTTTTCTTCTTCAAAGGCCCAAATAACTGTACTGAGCGGTCACTTCCCGTTTCGATACACGGGCAAAGCTACTAAAACAATATAAACTTTCATACTAATTTAATCTTTGAGTTTTAGACACGACATTGTTGTGTCTGAAAGATTTAAAGTACCTCTTCAGGCCAACTCATACCATTAAATATTGATAGACGAGGACATTCTATCGCCATGCTGTTGTCAGTTTTAAAAATCAAAATGAATGTAGTTGGAAAGAGGAAGCATCAGAGTGCACTGATGAGAATTACTGACTATTTCAAATAAATAAATTTTAACCCATCCGAAATGAAAAGACAATTGATTATAAACCGTAGCATTTTTCACGACCAGCTATATATCATAGAATCCAAAAGTTACGGATAGAACTTTTAGTACTCGTAGCTTCCTCTAATTTAAGGCTACGGCGTTGGTGTGTGGCAATGTCGCACCGGCCGGCCTATTGCCATGGCAATAACAGTAATAGCAAACGTGTAAATCCAAACATTGCGCATACGCTCAATGAGGAATTACTGCAACAGCTGTTTCGGTAGGCCTGAACTGCGACGTTGCCACTTTTGTCTTGCCACGGCCTTGTATTTAAGGCATCCAGCAGCATATTGTGTAAGAGTCTCATTCAGCTGATTAATCTAGGCTAAAATACCATATAGATGAGATGCCTACTTAAATGTCCAAATGCTCCTATCTATTTCGTACACAATCAAGCTTAACAGTTACTTAATTATACGTTTTACCGTATTGCCTAAGAGACAGCGCTAATGAGCAACGCTGTTCTGCGCCACGAGTCTTCTACGTTCTACGTTCTACGCGCCTCACGGATCAATCTCCTCTAATGAGACTCAGAATGTCTCGTAGCTTCACGAGTTGAGGACAATAGTAGGCGATGTCACTGGCTAAAGGTATTTGTAAATGAGCTGTGGTGTCCTTGATTTATCGGTGCGGAAAGGAAGAGGATTTACATCCTTATTTAGGTTTGACCTAATTAGTGTCCGTTTGATATTTGGAAGAATTAATCTTTACTGTAACATTATGTACTTGTTACATGAAAAACTTCTATTTAAATGGTGAGTGCACCAACGAATTGTGACCTCCCAGTAAATGACCGTTTCGTATTAAAAAAAAATAACATTACAAGCTTCTTGTATCACAAATGGTCACCAAGGTAACTTTGGGGCCTGGTTGGAATCTACCCTCACTGGTTCAAACCGAAAGTGTCACTTATCCTTATGTAACACAAACAAAATTAAATGTTCCAACAAGTTAATCTTCAAGCTTCTCACTATGGCATCTTTCACATTTTTTGGTTGGTAGTAATTTGTGATGGTTCTAGTTTATTGGTGTAAACTTCAACATTTTATATGTAATCCACAGTAAGCATATGGTACTATTCTGTACTAATTTTAAGATCAATACCCTAACCAAAAATTATTTAAACAAACATTTAAGTAGGTACTAGGAAACATAGAATTTAATCAGAAATCATGATTACACACTATTTGTATAAAGTCTGAATGAAAAATCTACGCAACTAACAATTCAAACTGCAATATCAATCCGCTCTCCCTTAAGGCCAACGCCAATGATCCAGAGCTGCAAAACATATTCCTACATCTCAACGAAGAGTCAATTAAAGTCAGATTCGCCGTAACAACCCGCAAAACCTAACGAGTTGGTAACAATGAGCGATTACTACCAATTACCGGCTGGATGAATTAACTCATTTGCCGACCACAATTAATATAGAACAACGGGCCCATATCTCGTGAGTTAATTAGCCGTGGTTTATAGATGGGGACATCTTCGAACAGGTTCCGTAATGGGCCAGCCGGCCTTCTACATTTATCAACAAACCCTTTGTTTACTGTTGGACCATTTCAACAATCAGTCTACCAGCTATAGCAGCTCCAGTAGAGGATGGAATTGGCTTCGTGTTTGGTTAATTAAGAAGCAATATTGTTGCGGATGAAGAAGAATTTTCCAATTTGTGTCAGATTTGGGAAGAGATTACTGCTTGAGTGATGGTCAAATAGATGACTGTCATATACTTTTTAAATCTATGACGGATTCAAGACAAACGAATTGGCTTGCTACAAGTCATCATTAGCCTCTTATATTTTAAGCTGCTCCAAAGACCTCTAAGCATGTTTGAATATTCTATGAGTGGTCGTTATGCGATATCTTTATCTGACTCATTTTATTACTCTGATCACCTCGTATAATGGGAAAGTCCGCGGAACTTACCTGGAGGCCCAAGGTTCAGATCTCTCTAATCACTAATTTTAATTGTAATAAGATGATGCATTGATCCCATGGTTTTAACATAAACTCATCTATCGTGTAGAAATAATGAATTACAGTAATTCATAGCCATTCAGAATCATTAAAGATGGCCCTAAACGAGATACAATACAATAATTTACTGTATTTGGGCCATCAATCAACTAATTTGTTATTTTATGTAACCCATTTCTAAAACATAAATTTAGGAAAAAAGAAATATTAAAGTTATTTATTTAATACCCTGTTTGCGTTTCAATTCATACAGTACTTCGTTTTGAAAAAAAGAACTAGGTGTCATTTGCAATCAATTACAAATAGCCACTTAAACCATCTATCTGATTGACGAAAATTCTGTAAGAAGTTCGACCGGTTTAATTTTAAAATGTAACAATAAAAAAACTAGCCTATTAAATAATCGAAATATTTAAACATTTTTAATGAAATGCATGGCTGTTTGATTATTTAACAACACTCCTATTCCTTATAAATTTTATTCTCATAAGAATATATTCTAATGCGTTTCGGATCTAAGACAAAAATCCATCTCTGTGGCAAGATAAATGACATTACGTTGAATTGTAGCTTATACCTAAGTATAAGCATAGTAATTCCTGCATAGCGTCCTAAATGTCAGCTAGTATTTCCTCCTAGTTCAACTAAGCAGTCAGCACTCAATTTCAAAATTCGACTATTTATTTTTACCCTAGAAGCCCATCATGTCTTTGTTCACTCACTCATTAACTAAGTATTCACAAAGAAACAAATTATCCAAAGAAAGTTAACATTTACAGTTTAATCTTGTTTTACTAATTTTAATTTAAACACTACTTCAAACAAAATCCCTTTATCTGATCACAAGACTAACGAGATTCTAATTAGCTTTGTAAAAGTCATAAATTAATTGTGCTTCTTTACATCCTCAATCTTTGAGGATCAACAACGAGTATCTTTAATTATTAACAATCAAATAAACTTTTAACAATGTTGAGTTTTAGAATAATCTGCAATTTAGTATAATAACGTTGGCTTTAAATTATTTGTAAAAATCTTCGTGAAAATTTTAAAAGGGGTTTTACTGTTTTAAGTTTAGTAAATAGTTTCCAATATAGCTAACCATATTGAATTATAGTTTAAGAAGAAGAACTATAACTTTTTGCTGGGGGTTTATTTATTGGACGTATAAAAAATATACAACAATGGTGGAACCAAAATCAAGGAATCAATTTCTATTGCATACATTGTCTCGACGACCCTATATAATTATTAAACAGAATTACTTAATTTTCTACATCATTATTTGTTCTAACCTTATGTCAGATATTGTTGAAACTCTGTCTTCCTCTCTGCCAAAAAACAGTTCTATATCTATTAAAACTATTTGGTAAGACAATAAATATTAACTTAACAGTGCAAAAATAATCCGATTGTGGAGAAAACCTTTCCATTCTTTGAGCAGTAGGGTTCATACCTTCGACGGCCTTGAGTTTTATTGTACAACTAGCGGATAGCGGATCCATAACCTCTGAGGATAGAAAGAGAAGGACGGAGAAAGAGAAGGAAAACGAGAGACCTGTACAGCAAGTGCATTATCCCGGAGTGACAGTAAAATGCCGCGACGTTTCGCAGAGTTGCTCTTCACTTCATCAGGTGCTAATGAGCGCTCACGTGCAGCAGCACAAAATCACTTAAATCTCCTGTCTTTGGTTGTGACCTGCGATTGATTGTGTGCTAATCTGTTGAGAAAGCGCGGCTTTTGATTGGTTACGACTTGGGCAAAGGAAAAGTCTTACTTTTCTGAGTAAATTCACGTTAGTTTGCCAAAAGTTTGACTGACAACTGTGACTCTACATGTTGACATTACAAATCTTTCTAGGTCTAAATTGAGTTCTAAGTGTATTTGAGAGTATGATCACATTTTAATAACACACAGTTTATAATTAATTTTGGGAAGACAAAAACTCTAGTTGCAGCAAACCTGTAAACTAAGCAAATATTTTGTCCCTTCAGTACATGTCATCTTAACAACTTTACATCAAGAGGACTTTTCAAAAGGGGACATTCTAAATCTTAAAATTAAATTTGAATAAGTAGGAAAGTTTGAGTTGTTGTTATTATATTGTTAGTATCTCTCAAGCCCTCTTTCCTTTTATTTGTAGAATCGGGCTATATTTGATGTGACTTGACATGTTTTTTTACACATTTCAGAAAGTCACACTAAATTTGAGAGTTTTAATAATATTGTGTGAATCAATACTATAGTTTTGGAAATCGGTCTGGAAATGGTATCATAGTAAGTAAGATCATGGTAACATTTATAAAGAAATCTTCTTTTGATGTGACTTTGCCACAAGCAAAGTCTAACAGAGCTTTTTTCTATAAATTATAAGTTCAAACAGCTTCTTTTAAATCCATTAGACATAACCCTTTTATGCATTTCGATGATTTTCTCTTGCATGAAAACTACCCACCTGAGTTTCATAATGGTCATACCAAAAAGTACAAATAGAAAATGTTTGAAGACAAAGCGGTGGTTCGATTTATCTCTGGACAAAGCAGTGACAGCGGCAGTCAAAGAGTTCATTTGTCATAACACACAATACAGTCACAATGGCCGACGGTTACAATGATACAGTCACAATACTGTGGACCGAGCTTTGTGACTTGGAGGTCACTTAGTGAAGGCCTCGATGGCTGTTTTACTTTTTAGCCAAGTGTATTTGTTGTGTCCTTTAGTCATTGATTTTTAAGAGATCGGACCAAATCATGGATCTTCTTATAGCTAGAATATAAGAAGTCATGATCGTTTGAAGTTGAAAACTATATCCAGCTACCCTTAATTGGTGTTGAAGACTCACACATAGAGAAGTCTGAGGTGAACAATTTCGTATACAGTACATTAGTTATTTTCGAGCTTAGTTGCGAATTTAGAAATGGAATTTTTGTATCACTAGATCCACCATCCAATCTACAAAACAGGGTAAACTAAATACTAGAGTGTCTTTTAAGCTTTCTTTGCTAATATGAAAGAAGGAACTAACTCACAAGGCAGGAGAAGAAGTTATTTTACCCGCAGCAAAAACAATAACTAGTGCTTTGTTTGACGCAAAATGTACCAACGAAATAAATTATACTCCGTTACCAAATACTACCGTGCAAAGACGAATTGATTAAATGACAGAGAATGCCAAAGAAATGACAGCTTCTTTGGCATTCTCTGTCACCATGATGAAACAAAGCGAATATTTTTCGCTACAGATCGATGAGAGTACATTAGCATTACATAAGCTGGCCAGGCTAATCTATTAGCTTTTGACCTTTTTGAGTTAAATGGTAATATTGAAGAAGAAATGTTATTTTGCCAGCCTTTGCCAACAAAAACAACTGGAGAAGAGATTTTCAAATCTCTTGATATTGTTTAACACAAAATGAAGTGGATTAGTCAAAGTGTGTAGGTTTGACAACTAATAGGGCACGTGCTATGTCTGGAATCCATACTGGCATAATTGCCAAAGTTTAGTCAAGTTGCTCGTTTAGTACAATGGACACATTGCAACATACATAGAGAGGCTCTGGCAGTTACAGGTTTGGACGAGCATCTAAAAAAACTCTTGATGATGCAGTAAAAATCGTCAACTTTATTAAATCTAGGCCTAAAAACTCCAGACTCTTTGGTGCTTAGTGTGACGAATTGGGCAGACTGATGTTGTACATGTCATGATTTAATTTAACCTTTTTCCGTGTAGATGTGCATGTATGTGACACTTTGCTGTGCATGACTTTCGTTATTTTTCCAAGTATGATCTACTATCATGTAAGATCTATTTTCCGTTTACAAATCAGTGCGATTTGCATATCATTTGGAGGACTTCCTAGCATAAATTGTTCACCGTAATACAGTGACATTGACAATCAATTCGGATTGTTGACGAAGCTAATTTCAAAAATAGAGATCGATGATTTCAAATAAATCTCTTTGGTGTTATATGTTAGTACCAAGTAGCGTATTTCTACTGATTTTTACTAACCATATGATACATTTTGGACCCTGATCGTTATACAGACATCGTCAGTCGCCGCATCCTCTTATAAGGTAGGATCGTCCGCTCACACTGTGGGTAACATGCAATTTACTACTGTACACCCTCTCATCACATAGCTTAACACCGACCGCACGACAAATCGTTACCATCGGAGGTACAACAATTCAAGAACTTGTCTACTTTTTTAGAGTTTTTATCGGTGTTGTCATGTGCGTTATCGAAAGTGAGAACTGTGTTTAATTGTGACAGTGTAAAGTGACTGACTGAGTGACTGTGTATTAGCCTAAGTGTACTTTTAATACTTTCTTATTAAATGGCGACCATACAAAGTAGGTATTTTAAGCCAAGTGAGAATGGAGGTGAGTGTAGGATGAGTGGCACGATCTTGTAGTCTTGTTAGTGACTAAGACCGACATTCCTTAGACACAGCTGTTAATTAATAGCCTATACAGCTAATGGCAACTAAGGTACCTACAGTTTATTACAGTTTGTTACTGGGACAAACATATTTCCACACTACATACAACAATTAAACAAACTATAAGAGTTTTCTATTTTATAAAAAAACATTTGTAATACCTTCTTACTTCGAACTCTTTATTTTGCTCTTGTCCAATCAAGACTCCAGTATGCAATTCAATGCTGGGGTGGAACTTTTAAAAGTTATATTGAAAAATTAAGGTTTACACAAAATCATTTTTTAAGGATAATAACTAGAAATAAGCGTGAAAGCTCTTTCCCGTTATTTTCTCAATTGATAATACTCCCAGTTCAGCACTTATATATTTTTAAGGTTCTAAAACTCTTCTATGTACGCAGTGGAAATACTGGGACAAGCAACCTTTTGTATAATACTAGACAAAACAATCAAGGCATTTTCCGTTTACCTAAAGTAAACAAGTCTTTGTTCAGAAATTCTTATCAGTATAATGGTCCTAAATACTTCAACCAACTGCCGGAAGATATCAGATTTTGTTTGACCTTAGATAAATTTTCTTCAAAATTAAAACATTGGCTTTTTAATTATCCGGACGTATATTTTCTTAATAATATACTAATATAACAATAATTTACATCAACCACTCAAAGAATTTTTCTTTTTCTTTTTTTCTGCAAATAAATCCGTCAAGTTTCGCTATTTTTGTAATTTCCATTTGGTTTTCCAGTTCACGAAGAGGCAATACATTTTTAGTTATAGGAGTATTTCTGTTAACTTTAGGATTTAATTTTTTAAGCTCTAATTTTATATTCCTATGCTTAAGACGCCACAGAGAGCGGCAACTTGTATTTTTCAAGTGAAGAGACTGGACTCAGTTGTAAATAAAATTGTATCATTTTTTTTGTTTTACGTTTGCCACGATTACTGGATAATGTGGCAACGTAGTTCCAAGTGATTGTATTATTTTGTATTTATTTTTTTTGAAGGAATAAACTCATTATTTCATTATTTCATTCATTTATAGTGGAATCCGAACCACATTTTTACATTGGTATATACGAATTGGTCTAATTATCAGGATAGTACTGCGGATAGTCGTAGTACTCAAGAGTGCGGACGTTAATCCACACCAGGGAGAATCACATCCACAGTGCATGCCTGTAAATAAGTCACTGCCTTATGTGACTAGTTAGGATAGTTAGTCAAAATCTGGCTGTCCTTTTGGAAATCCTCTGTAGAAATAATCAGGGAAATCACCAAGAGTTTGTTATTTATGGAAACATTTTAAACCATGAAATTGGGTCAATTCATCATCAGGTCTCCAACCTTGCGTTCGTGATTTCTCTGAGGACAGCAAACTGCAATTGAAAAACATTCCTATCATGAACACCTTTTTAGTTATTGAAATTTATTTTATGTGCTGTTTATTCTTATGACTCCCATTTTGGCTGGAGTATACCTAACAAACAAAAAAACAACTAATCACAAACATTACAAGAATTTTTATCACGAATCATCATAGAGGAGTGAAAAATGTTAACTACCCTCAATAAAAGTAGCTTCGCAACAGCCTTTTACCATTCTACATGCGACTGCTCGACGCTCGTGCTCTTTACTGTTTACAGCGCAATTCTCGCACCGACGTTTCGCACTGTTTACAGCCTTCTTCAAGGCTTGCTGGGGACGTGACATTCCTGAGTACGAGTCTGCTGAAGAAGATAGGAGAGTGTTTGACATCCGACAATTTAGGATTGAAAATTGTTTGGTGCAAAACGTTTTATAAGGATCGATAGTTTACCATTTATTTTGCTCACCATAAATTGTTTTTGCACGCCAAAAACTAATTTTGGTGTTTCTGGAGACCAAATGCAGTGTTTTCTGTTTCCCGTTCGAATGGCAAACACGGAGACAAGAGACAAAATTTTGTCTCAAGTCTGCATGTGTGGACGTTTCTGGAGACAGGAGACTGGATACAAGCCGAAGGTGTTCAACATTCAGCCCATTTAGTTAGACTGCAAAGCGGTAATATTACGATTTTTGGGAGGTAATATTAGAGCTGGATTGAGTTTCTTGAAAGTTTTGGAATTAGTAGTCAATGATTTATATTATTATATGACATTTTATTGAATTGTTCATCGTTTCAAGTTTAAAATCTAAGGACCAACAAAGCCCAGCAAAGTTTCAAAATTTGTTAGAAATCGACCTCGTGAAGTTTCTAAATCCTCCACCTAATCTGAAGGTCTGATTGAAGATTGTGACCATGAGAAAATGTTGGGTCCATCATAGTCTCTTCCTATATTCATTAGGCCCATGGTTCAGAAAAATGAAGCCCGCACAGGATAAAATTACGTCCTCCTCGGTCACCATACCAACAAACATGGATACACTAGCTGGCTAGTGTGGACGCAAAACACATCGGAAACTTAACTGTGTTGACAGACAGTTGGCCGACTCAGTCTCCATGAGTGGACTAGGCTTAAAAAAAACTTAATTGGCTCAAGGTCAGACTTTTCCTTCAAAACTTTATAAATACCAAAGGTGCAGCAAGGACAAAATGACATGTGAGCAGTGAAATTCATCAAACATATTTAAAAGATAATTTAGAAACTAGGTGTATGAAGTGTGAACAGTAATCGAAAGTACTACAATGTTTATGACAAGGTGATATAGACATTCTGAAAAATGTTGGTGGTTTGTAGCTTTCACTTCATAACTCTACATGTTTACTTAATTTGGGTCCACCAAGTTATTCATCTCTCAACGCCCAAATTTAAGGGTTTTCGCTCATAATTTGAAAGCACCGTTCTCCGTCCTAGCTTACATTGTTTTATGATATAAGTTAAAGCTTAATAAATTTGCAACAAATGTAGTTCAGTACATTATCATTGAATAGCATAGTTTCACAGATATCCGTGCTCAAAAAGGTATATTTGAAAAACATTGTTCACCTCAAATTTCTTTAAATCTAATTTTTTCCCAGAAATATTTACTTAGAGAAAGTTATAGAGAATTAAACCTGTTAATATATACACATTAGTAATTAAACCAGAGGGACATTTAATGAATTGTTACTTCAGTTAAGAGGATAATATAATGAGTTATTTAGTAAAATCGGTGTAGGCTATTTCAAAAGATAAGAATTTGTTTACTCTATCCACACTAATATAGCACCACTTATCCAAAACATACAAAATGGACATATTGTTGTATAGGAATAATAAAAAGCACCTTAATTTAAATGTTGTTACTTTCCTGAAAATCAATCTAACAGTGTTTACTAAATAACAGTCAAGTACTCCTAGCAGTCCTTGAGACGTAAACAATTTGTCTAAAAAAGGATATTAAGGAAGAACACAGACCTTTGGTTATAAGACCTATGTTCATTTGTTTGTCAATTACATTGTATCCGAGGTTTGGTTTTCGGGTGGCGTCGTCCTGTAATCCAGCTACTAGGAGGTCACGAATTGTGGATATTTATAGGCATGCACTGTGGATGCGATGCTCCCTGATGTGGATTAACGTCCGCACGAGTAAGTACTACGACTATCCGCAGTACTATCCTGATAATTAGACCAATTCGTATATACCAAGGGAAAATGTGGTTCGGATTCCACTATAAACTGTAGGTCCCTTAGTTGCCATTAGCTGTACGGGCTATTAATTAACAGCTGTGTCTAAGGAATGTCGGCCTTAGTCACTAACAAGACTACAAGATCGCGCCACTCATCCTACACTCATCTCCATTCATACTTGGCTTAAAATACCTACTATGGATGGTCGCAATTTCTTTCATTGGACAGTATTGAACAGTAACAGTATTGAACAGTTTTAATTGTTATTAGTCTTCTTGTTTCCATACGTATAATTTATGAGGTCAAAAGTAAACGAAGTATTTTTGGAGACATTGAGTCGAGATTCGGCACGAGACTTACACGAGGCTTACATCATGTATCCTGCTGTAGGTGCTTTACTAGTAGGCCTACATGTGTTAAATGTTCGTTTGTTATGTGTTAGTTTTTTAAACTCTGACGTGACCATATGTGTCGAAGAATAAATATTTTACCACTCAGCTATCCAGATACACTCTTATTTGTTATGCTAAAAAAGTCAGTGGTAGTTTTGAGCCATTTACGATTTTCCAGAGATCGCTTATCAGCAAGAAAAGTGATGAGGATGTTGCTAACCTCCTACAGTATGAGCTAGCCCCGTGCCCAATGACCCTTTTTGATGAAGGGTGCATGCGGGAAATGACAAATCAGCCCTCTACGACGCCTTTCCTTTGTGCAGCAGTTCAGTAAACCTGAACACCAGTTTTACTGTTGTGGATGGTGGCTTCCTTCTTTATCTGGTAAAATAGAATTTTTGGTGATAGTTTTTATCCAACATGCGAGCATTAAGGTAATTATGTTATAAATCATTATGGTAATAACCCAGATGTTGTCTTTGATGGATATGACGACGTCAATTCCAGTAAGAGCGCCGAAAAAAAACGAAGAGGATTGAAAAAATCTTCGGTAGTGGTAAACGTTTCTTCCAATGCAAGGGTCACTATGAAGCAGGAGAACTTTCTTTTCAACAAGAAAAACAAGACTAGGCTGATTGAGCTACTGGTCTTGAGCTTGACTGCAAGAGTGGAAGAGGCTAGCACCGCTACAGGTGACGCAGGTTCCATCGTCATGTGTGGACTGAACAAGGCAACATCTCATTCCTCTGTAGTTGTTGTTGGGGAGGATGTGGATCTTCTTGTCCTGCTTGCCGCATTCACACCACTTGACAAAAACGTATATTTCCTCAAGCCGGGAAGGGATAACTGTGAAACGAAATTGTTCTCCAAACAACTGCAGGAGCTTTCGTTCGGGAGTTCTTCAATTCGGCTCCAACTTTAATATGTTATAAAAAAACACACGTTTCTAGCTCTGAACCTTTCGCCCGCCTCCATGACAGTATTCAACTTGGCTCCAGCCACCCCTCTTACCCATTCCACCTCCACTACTCTCTCCTTACCCCTCCAGGCTCAAAATTTCCATGTCCTCACGATACCTCCATTAAAATAATTGGGCACCGAGCTTTACTAACCAAATGTGAATGAAGGCAACGCAAGTTAAATTCTCCCGCTGCAGATGTTAAGCTGCAGGGACGAAGGGATAGACAATACTAACTATAACTATTATTACAACTCGTTCACAAGATTGCGATTTTTTTATCAGTTTTGCATTTATTTCTTATGGGAGTTAAATTTGGTTCTCTTTGCCGAGTTCGTTTGGCTCTTCTAAACGACCGATTTTCATGATTGAGACCTCAAATTGTTGGCATGCACACCAAGTTTTCACATAGGCCTAAAGCATCGGCAAATATTTACCTACAGTATCACTTGATCAAAACACATAATTTCATTTATTTTCTAATTGGTTACCCGGGACCGCTTAACTTTTGTTTGTAAATAGGAAGCTACCATATAAATCTTTGCAATTTACACAATTATTACATTAATAACATTACATTAATAATGCTTCATAATACACAGTCACAGTACTCACTTCTATAATTATCTAAAATTGTAATGCAATGTTAAAATATTGTACTGCGAAATGTTCTAATTTTGTTAGATAATCACTTATTACTGTACTTCGTTTTACTAATTTAAAAACATTCAGTACAGGAGTACGTTGTTGAATTAAAACATTCTATTAATTTTAAGAGTTATTACCTAAATTGAAGTAATAACAAAACAGTAAGGAGTCATGATCAGAATAGGTTTTACAGCATTTTAATTCATAAAAAATATTAAAAACAATATTTTCGCAACATGTTTCAATGTGAAACTCCTCTTAAACGCGGCCTAGGAGTAAACTAAATTTAAATTTGAGACTTTGTCAAGAATATGTTATAGATTAGCCCATGTTCTCATATTCTCGATTCTTAAAATAACTATTATTATCTAGATATGAAGTGCATTTCAACAATTTCTTTCCATTACACAACTGTAAGAAGTGAGATTCGTAAAGCAATACTGGTGACATCGGGAAGATAACTCTGGATCCACCGCTCATTATTATTCCAAAGCCTAACCAAATGAGTCGTGGCGAAGATATGCCTTGCCTAGGGTTGCAGGGAGCAAGATAAAAAGAGCGTTGTGGAGGAGTATGTCTAGGGTTCGAGGTAGGAAAAGAAGAGAATGAGGAGTGTATGTTTGGTGTTGTGGAGGGGGAACCCAGCTCGCCTACCTCAAAACTGCGTCGGAGCCAGGTTGGGTTGTGAGATTAGTAACACCTGATTAACCTTACAGCGGTGGTCAGATTTGGAGCCGAATACGTGTGCCGCCTTTCGTTCATCCAATGCATACTTTTTCTGTATGGATTCTCAGGGTTTGACACCATCAGTGCCATAGCTGGCAAGGGTAAGCTATCAATTCTTAAAGCTTTCCAAACCCAAACAGAATAATTGGAGACCATAGCCCAAGCTTTTTACGACTCATTTTCAAGCCGAGCTGCCTTGACCAAAGCTGGAGAAGACATGTTTCTTATTTTGTACCACGCTCCACCACATAAATGGGACCTAGAACAACATCGCTACACTTTATTCATTAAGATTAAATATTCTGCTAAAGCCAGAAGTAATTTATCAACCTTGCCTCCAACAAAAGGCGCAGCTCAGCAGCACTCACTGCGAGTATATTTACAAACTCAACAGTGGGTTGGTAGTGTCGCTTAATCCACAACAATAGGGTTGGATTCGAGATGAAAGTGGTTCTCTCAACCGTACCAAAACCGTAAACCCTCATGCTCCTGCCAGCATCCTGGAATCTATCTTCTGTCTGTGAAGTTTATACGGCCTGCCCTAAAAATATGTAATTAGCAAAAGTATTTTTTAAACAATCCTTGGTACGTTTTTAGCGTCTTTAGTAAGAGGAGGACATTTTGACCAATTACTATAAACTGTATTTGAAGACCTTTGTTCAAATCCTGTAGAGGAGTTGCTAGACTGGGAAATTTTGGGGTTGGTGAAGTCGGAGGATAGTGTACAAATTGAAATAGTATTTTCATTTCAGGAATTTCCGTTTGATTTACTTTTTTATACTCAATTTTGCCAATTAACCCAAAATAGGAAAAATGAGGAGCAGACCTATGTATTCCCATTTCACATCACATTTTTTAAATCTTTCTTTTCAATTTGTACACTATCCTCCGACTTCACCAACCCCAAAATTGCCCAGTCTAGCAACTCCTCTACAGGATTTGAACAAAGGTCTTCAAATGACAGTTTCTAGTAATTGGTCAAAATGTCCTCCTCTTACTAAAGATGCTAGAAACGTGCCAAGGATTGTTTAAAAAAATACTTTTGCGACTTACATATTTTTAGGGCAGGCCGTATTACACTTCACAGAGAGAAAATAGATTCTAGGATGCTGGCAGGAGCATGAGGGTTTACGGTTTTGATACGGTTGAGAGATCAACTTTCATCTCGAATCCAACCCTATTGTTGTGGATTAAGCGACACTACCAATCCACTGTTGAGTTTGTAAATATACTCGCAGTGAGTGCTGCTGAGCTGCACCTTTTGTTGGAGGCACGGTTGATAAATTACTTCTGGCTTTAGCAGAATATTTAATCTTAATGAATAAAGTGTAGCGATGTTGTTCTAGGTCCCATTTATGTGGTGGAGCGTGGTACAAAATAAGAAACATGTCTTCTCCAGCTTTGGTCAAGGCAACTCGGCTAGAAAATGAGTCGTAAAAAGCTTGGGCTATGGTCTCCAATTATTCTGTTTGAGTTTGGAAAGCTTTAAGAATTGATAGCTTACCCTTACCAGCTATGGCACTGGTGGTGTCACACCCTGAGAATCCATGCAGAAAAAGTATGCATTGAATGAAGGGAAGCACCTGCAGTTGTTTGGAGAACAATTTCCTTTAACAGTTATCCCTTCCCGGCTTGAGGTTATATACGTGTTTGTCAAGTTGTATGAGTGTGGCAAGTAGGTCAAGAAGATCCACATCCTCCCCAACAACAACTACAGAGGAATGAGATGTTGCCTTTCTCAGTCCACACATGACGATGGAACGATCTGCGTCACCTGTAGCGGTTCTAGCCTGTATCCCTCTTGCAGTCAAGCTCAAGACCAGTAGCTCAATCAGCCTCTTGCTTTTCTTGTTGAAAAGAAAGTTCTCCTGCTTCATAGTGACCCTTACATTGGAAGGAACGTATACTGAAGATTTTTGTTATCCTTCTCGTTTTTGTTCGGCGCTCTTACTGGAATTGACGTCTTCATATCCATCAAACCAACAGCTGAGTTATTACCATAATGATTAATTAATACCATACCATACTGCTCGCAGATTGAATAAAAACTAACACCAAAATTCTATTTTACCAGATGAAGAAGGAAGCCACCATCCACAACAGTAAAAATGATTTTCAGGTTCACTGATCTGATGCACGAAGGAAAGGCATCGTAGAGGGCTGATTTTTATTTTCCGCATGCATCGTTCATCAAAAAGGCTCTTTAACTCATACTGTAGGAGGTCAGCGACATCATCATTACCTTTCTTGCTGATAAGCGATCTCTGGAAAATCGTAAATGGCTCGATAACTACTACTGACTTTTTGGCAGAAGGTTAAGAGGGTTTACATAACTTTTGCCAATTTAGACCGTAAATATACTTATGTTTGGGCTAAACAATCATAAGAAACCATACAAATCATGCTTTGATAACAATACAAGACTTTGCAATTATTTGTGTAGATCACGATTTTTTTTCTTTAATCTTAAAAACACTGTAACTGTCGACCTACGTCATATATAATTACATATATGTATATATTATTGAAGTAAATTTAATTTTCTACATATTTCTCTAAGTAAATATTTCTGAGAAAATAATAAGTAAGGAGAAAAAATAAGATTTTAACGAAAAAATATTAGTTTAACATTTTTTTCCGAGTATTACTTTTTTGAGCGCAGATATCTCTGAAACTATGTGTTTTCACTGATAATGTACTGAACCAAAGTTGTTGCAAATTTAACAAATTAAATTGCGCAATTTAAATTGCGGCGTTTTCAAGCTATGAGCGAAAAACAAAAAAATTTGCACTAAACTAATTACGTATTTTTAGTGCAGGCTGTATTATACTTCAGAAAGACGACACACGTCTCTAAAAGAATTAAATCACAACTTCGTTGTAAAAACTAATACAACTCCACACAAAAAGCTGTTCTTTAACAGAAAATCCGACAAAATTAGATTCACATAAGTAACGGGTTCACAGTCGTGCTGTTACTGCAGACATTGCGTAGTTGCCTCACCGCGTATACCTTTGTTGAGGAACAAAACGTCCGGACAAGTGAAGCAAATTGAAAAGAAAATCGCCCAACAAACAAACAAACAAAGCGAGAAGGAAAACAAAGCGAGGGACACAAAGAGGAAGGATGAAAGACGAAGATCAGTGTCATCGGAGTGATTAATGATAGGTGGGAGTAAGGTGTAAGGGATCCACCTGCAAGACAATGGTATAGTCAGAGGTGCTGGGAGGAGGAATCAGAGGTAATATGACGTGTTGGACGAACATGGATGTCTAGGAGAGAATTCAGGTTGTGTAGTGGTGTAAGGAATCCATCTGTAAGACAATGGTAGAGTCAGAGGTGCTGGGAGGAGGAATCAGAGGTAATATGACGTGTTGGACGAACATGGATGTCTAGGAGAGAATTCAGGTTGTTTAGTGGTGTAAGGGATCCACCTGCAAGACAATGGTATAGTCAGAGGTGCTGGGAGGAGGAATCAGAGATAATATGACGTGTTGGACGAACATGGATGTCTAGGAGAGAATTCAGGTTGTGCAGTGGTGTAAGGGATCCATCTGCAAGACAATGGCAGATCCAGAGGTACTGGGTGGAGGGATCAGAGGTAATATGACGTGTTGGACGACATGGATGTCAAGGAGAAGATTCAGGTTGTGCAGTTTTTAAGGGATTCATCTGTAAGACAATGGTGGATTCAGAGGTGCTGGGAGGAGGAACCAGAGGTAATATGACGTGTTGGACGAACATGGATGTCTAGGAGAGAATTCAGGTTGTGTAGTGGTGTAAGGAATCCATCTGCTAGACCTTGGTGTAGTCAGAAGTACTGGGGAGGAGGAATCAGAGATAATATGACGTGTTGGACGACATGGATGTCTAGGAGAGAATTCAGGTTGTTTAGTGGTGTAAGGGATCCACCTGCAAGACAATGGTATAGTCAGAGGTGCTGGGAGGAGGAATCAGAGGTAATATGACGTGTTGGACGAACATGGATGTCTAGGAGAGAATTCTGGTTGTGTAGTGGTGTAAGGAATCCATCTGCTAGACCTTGGTATAGTCAGAAGTACTGGGGAGGAGGAATCAGAGATAATATGACGTGTTGGACGACATGGATGTCTAGGAGAGAATTCAGGTTGTTTAGTGGTGTAAGGGATCCACCTGCAAGACAATGGTATAGTCAGAGGTGCTGGGAGGAGGAATCAGAGATAATATGACGTGTTGGAAGAACATGGATGTCTAGGAGAGAATTCAGGTTGTGCAGTGGTGTAAGGGATCCATCTGCAAGACAATGGCAGATCCAGAGGTACTGGGTGGAGGGATCAGAGGTAATATGACGTGTTGGACGACATGGATGTCAAGGAGAAGATTCAGGTTGTGCAGTTTTTAAGGGATTCATCTGTAAGACAATGGTGGATTCAGAGGTGCTGGGAGGAGGAACCAGAGGTAATATGACGTGTTGGACGAACATGGATGTCTAGGAGAGAATTCAGGTTGTGTAGTGGTGTAAGGAATCCATCTGCTAGACCTTGGTGTAGTCAGAAGTACTGGGGAGGAGGAATCAGAGATAATATGACGTGTTGGACGACATGGATGTCTAGGAGAGAATTCAGGTTGTTTAGTGGTGTAAGGGATCCACCTGCAAGACAATGGTATAGTCAGAGGTGCTGGGAGGAGGAATCAGAGGTAATATGACGTGTTGGACGAACATGGATGTCTAGGAGAGAATTCTGGTTGTGTAGTGGTGTAAGGAATCCATCTGCTAGACCTTGGTATAGTCAGAAGTACTGGGGAGAAGGAATCAGAGATAATATGACGTGTTGGACGACATGGATGTCTAGGAGAGAATTCAGGTTGTTTAGTGGTGTAAGGGATCCATCTGCAAGACAATGGTATAGTCAGAGGTACTGGGAGGAGGAATCAGAGGTAATATGACGTGTTGGACGAACATGGATGTCTAGGAGAGAATTCAGGTTGTGTAGTGGTGTAAGGGATCCACCTGCAAGACAATGGTATAGTCAGAGGTACTGGGAGGAGGAATCAGAGGTAATATGACGTGTTGGACGAACATGGATGTCTAGGAGAGAATTCAGGTTGTGTAGTGGTGTAAGGGATCCACCTGCAAGACAATGGTATAGTCAGAAGTACTGGGAGGAGGAATCAGAGATAATATGACGTGTTGGACGACATGGATGTCTAGGAGAGAATTCAGGTTGTTTAGTGGTGTAAGGGATCCGTCTGCAAGACAATGGTATAGTCAGAGGTACTGGGAGGAGGAATCAGAGGTAATATGACGTGTTGGAAGACATGGATGTCTAGGAGAGGATTCAGGTTGTGTAGTGGTGTAAGGAATCCATCTGCTAGACCATGGTAGAGTCAGAGGTGCTGGGGAAGAGGAATCAGAGGTAATATGACGTGTTGGACGACATGGATGTCTAGGAGAGGATTTAGATTGTGTAGTGGTATAAGGGATCCATCTGCTAGACAATGGTAGAGTCAGAGGTGCTGGGAGGAGGAATCAGAGGTAATATAACGTGTTGGACGACATGGATGTCTAGGGGAGAATTCAGGTTGTTTAGTGGTGTAAGGGATCCATCTGCAACACAATGGCTGAGTCAGAGGTACTGGGAGGAGGAATCAAAGGAAATATGACCTGTTGGACGACATGGATGTCTAGGAGAGGATTCAGGTTGTGTAGTGGTGTAAGGAATCCATCTGCTAGACCATGGTAGAGTCAGAGGTGCTGGGGAAGAGGAATCAGAGGTAATATGACGTGTTGGACGACATGGATGTCTAGGAGAAGATTCAGGTTGTGTAGTGGTGTAAGGTATCCATCTGCAAGACAATGGCTGAGTCAGAGGTGCTGGGAAGAGGAATCAGTGGTAATATGACCTGTTGGACAATATGGATGTCTAGGAGAGAATACAGGTTGTGTAGTGGTGTAAGGGATCCATCTGGAAGACAATGGTAGAGTCAGAGGTACTGGGTGGAGGAATCAGAGGTAATATGACGTGTTGGACGACATGGATGTCTAGGAGAAGATTCTGGCTGTGTAGTGGTGTAAGGGATCCATCTGCAAGACAATGGTAGAGTCAGAGGTACTGGGAGGAGGAATCAGAGGTAATATGACGTGCTGGACGACATGGACGTCTAGGAGAGGAGTCAAGGTATCTCCTGATTTTTTTAACTGTCGAGAGGTCTTAATGAGATTCAAGCTAATAGAGAATAATCAGGCATCAAGGAACTTTAATGGATGAAATCTTTGAAGGGACCTGTCATAGACAGAAATGCGAATTCACCAATGAATATGCGAGACGCCGCTAAGTTCCAAGCTGGTCCACTAGAAGATTTAAAAAATATTGTTTCTTATTTATATCTTTGTTTTTGTTTTGTTATGTGAATTGTACCCATATTTTTTTTAAATAATAAATCAGATAAAAATAAATCAATAATTTAAGGTTTTAAATAGGACTTTTGCATAAAAATATTGAGTTTGGGCGATCGTATAAGTTATTTTTAATTTAATGTTCAAATCGTATTTTCATAATAATGTATAAACAGAAAACAATAAAAACATTTTAAAATATTTCATATATTTTTGTATAAAAAAGTAAAATTTCAAAATACTTCGCAATAAATTGGTAGAATAATATTTAGTTAAGCAAAGAAACGCTGTTTCAACTGTTTAAATGAATCGTGGAAGTTTTAACGACAGCAGTGTTTGAATCTCTCAAGCGCGGAGAGGCGAGAAGACAATGGTCCGGTTAGATTTATTGTTGCACTACAGACACGTCCAGGTATTGTCCAGTGACCAATGAGATCACCACATTGTCCTCGAGCACCAATCAGAAACCAGCACGGTGAAGGGGCGGAGTTTCGTCATTGTTAAACCCTTGTCCTTTCTCCTACGAGCGTGGGAGTATTTCATTGTCTGCGACGTTTACTTGCGTGTCCAACTGAGATAATGATGTACAAACGGTTCAACGGTGTCCTTATACATCGAGTTCCATACACTAGAAAAAATATATTTATAACAATAGAGAGATTTAAATTGTGTTTAATCTATCTCACAATGAAACCATTACATTATCAAATTTAAGTTACTATTGACCGTGTGATAACATTTATCGCGAGCTTTCACTTAACAATGCACACTTTTTTTCATTTTACGGACGACTTTTGTTAAACTGGTGTCTGGTGTCACACAAAATGACATTTATTTCGTAATCTGTCGTTTCTCTGCAGTGAATTTATGTCTTAAGCTTCTGTCACTCAACAATGCACTTATGTCTTAAGCAGCTGTGTATTTTTCGGATTGCACTCACTACATTCTTCTTTCCTGCTCCGAACATCATACCACATAAAAAAAAATCAAGAAGAGAAGCAACGTAGTTTGTGTACGCATTTGAAGCAATATAGGTTCAGGGTTATTTTGTTGAACGGAATATATTTTTTGTGTAGTTTTTTCTCTAGCAAGATCAGCTGTCCTTATCCAGGATAATTTACCAAGGCCTAATAATCGGGGCTGGGCTCAGTTCAAACTCATCAAAAAGCTACTGACTTCTGACGATATACGTGGTATATTAGTTGCTTACTAGCGCTAAAATTACTCTGCTGCCTTGCTCTGTTTGGATCGAAACAATTGTGCGTTTTCCAAACTTGTTCTCTTCTTAAAATTGTACTCAATACGAAATTTGGAATTCCTCTTTCCCAACGCGGCACACTCTAGAATATACGCAGAGATGATAAGGCCTCGGACAAACTCCAAGTGTAATCTCAAGATGAGGAAGAATCAACGAACCAAAAAGACAAGTAAATAGCAACGTGTGGTTGACACAAACCTCCAATGACAGAACATTGATGTTTCACCAGACATACTCTATCTAATTACTGAATTCTTTTATTTATTTATTTTTACAGAAAGATGTTGGGTCATCGTGGCAATAATTCAGTTGTTGGACATCCGTTCGATAAGACCCAAACGGAAACACTCCTCACACGGGAATGAATGAGGTAAAATTGATGTTACGTCACAAAGTGACATTCTAATTTCAAGGCACATAAGGATTGAACTGGCAAAAAGGTTGTTGACGAACTTACTAAGTTCCAAAAGATACGAACAGAAAAACTCGTCAACGCGGTGAAAGAAGGTGGGGAAATTGTTTTACCACAGATATTCCCTAATTGATATTCCAATTTTAAGGAACTTAAAAAGTGACAAAAAGACAATTCAAGAACTTTAAGATCTAATTGACCCAAACAGCAACACCCCTCACACGGGAATGAATTAGGGAAATTGACGTTTCGTCGCATATGTTGTTTTAACAAACGTAAGGATCAAAGTAACAAAAAGACAGTTGTTCAACTTCAGATTCAAACGGCTATACTTCCAATGCGGGAAAGATATAAAGGTCATTCTTTCGCAGACATTCTTTAATTTATTGACACTCTAGTTTTTGAGAAACGTAAGGCAACATTAAACATAAAAAGATAAGGCATAAACGTAATACCGTAAGGCATAAAACAATTAATTGCTCAACTTCTGTTCCAACAGATCAAAACAGCAAAACTCCCAACACAGGAAAGGAAGGTGGGGAAATTTATGTTCGCCACAGATATAATTGCATTCTAATTTTAAGAAACTCAAGGATCAAAGTGGCAAAAAGGACAATCTCAACTTCAACATCAGCATGTTCCACGGCAACACCTCCAACATCGAGTCAGCGCAAGAAAGGAAGGAGGGGACATTGATATTTCACAGAGGATGACAATAGTGCGCCTGACAATGGGTGGGTGGCGGGCGCCCAATCTGTTGTTATCCCCTCCACACAGCTATTGTCACGGCCAATGCAACGCTGGTGCACCGTGTATTTGTATCTCACCGAGAACATGCGCCTGGCGATCCAATGGTGAACTAGCAGACGACGCTTGGGCCGCCTATTAGTGCAGTAAAAATAAGAGAAAAATTCCATAAACCTAAAAAAAATTAGCACAACCGGGGAATTTGGTACAGATGTTGGGTGTACCTTCCTTTTGAACATACTAAAAGTCCCCTAAAATTGAAGCTGTGCTACGGCCGCCATATTGGAAAATGGCGGCATAATTCTGTATTTTTCGCTATAGTGACTTTATTTTTAGAGATACACGAAAAAGCTAAATGTACAAAATGTAGGTCATCTAAAAATACACATTTTTTGTATTTACCCTTTTTCTCTAAACCCAACGGTTTTTGAGTTATTCGTTATTAAGTATATTTAGTTTTTTCTATTTATCAAAAATAGGTGAAACACATGGAAATTGACCGTTACTTTCAAGGATTATGATAATTTATCCTATTTAGTTAAATAGTGCGATACTATAAAATCTTAAAATTTAAGCTTATTTTATGAGTAAAACAACTCCGCCACAGCAAACCTGCAGACTCAGCAAATTTCCATTTGATTGGATGTTTTATTTAAATAAAATTAGATTCAACAGGTACCTAGGTTTGCTGCTACAGGTAGGTTATTATAGTGTGTGTTTTTTTAAGTAAAATTTCAATAACTTAGTATAAAATAATTAATTTTCCAAGTTTGATCATAATAAATCTATAAACAAACTGCAACGGTTAACTAATTCATAATAATAGCATGGTAGCTTAAGATTTACAATTTACAAATTTAAATATACAAATTTTGGTTGTGTTTACTGAAAATATGGCGATTATTCGTTACGATTCGAATACTAACCGAATGGGTTTTCATAAGGAGATGAAGCAAGTAATTTAAGTACTGTAATATTAACTCGTACCAAGTATCGGAATTATTGTATGCAGTGAGGAAATCAACCATATTTTGTAAACTACGCAATAGTCATATTAATATTTTATACTAATTTTTACCCATTTAATAAATTAACTTTTTAATATTTTGATGGCACTACCACTATCACTCTGATATCAACTAAGTGGGATGAATAATTGTCGTAAACCTAGAAAAGTAACCGTTGATTGCGATGGGTTTCACCGATTTTTGATAAATAAAACTAACTATACTATACCATACTTAATTAGTCACCAACATGAACCAGACACGAAAAACACCCTTCCAAATTTACAATGGGATGTCAAGTATAGTTAGTTAGTGTGGTGGTGCCATCAAAATACTAAAATTTTAACTATTAAATGGGTAAAAAATTAAGATAAAATATTAATATGACTATTGCGTACTTTACAAAATATGGTAGATCACCTTACTGCATACAATATTTTCGGTGCTTGGTACGAATTAATATTACTTAAATAATAGGCTCCATCTCCTTTTGAAAACCCATTTGGTTAATATTCTAATCGTGACTAATCGCCATCTTTTTAGTAAACACAACCAAAATTTGTATATTCAAATTTGTTTATTGCAAATTTAAAACTCCCATGCTATTCTTAGGAATTAGTTAACTGTTGCAGTTTGCTTGTTTATTGGTATATTTTGATCAAACTTGGAAAATTAGTTATTTTATAGTAATGTATTGATATTTTACTTAAAAAAAAAACACACACTATAAAAACCTACTTGTAGCAGCAAACCTAGGTACCTGTTGAATCTAATTTTATTTAAATAAACATCCAATCAAATGGAAATTTGCTGAGTCTGCAGGTTTGCTGTGGTGGAGTTGTTTTACTCATAAAATAAGCTTAAATTTTTAGATTTTATAGTATCGCACTATTTAACTAAATAGGATAAATTATCATAATCCTTGAAAGTATGGTCGCCATTTCAATGAAAAGTATCAAAGTAAAGTAAGTATAAAGTAACGGTCAATTTCCATGTGTTTCACCTATTTTTGATAAATAGAAAAAACTAAATATACTTAATAACGAATAACTCAAAAACCGTTGGGTTTAGAGAAAAAGGGTAAATACAAAAAATGTGTATTTTTAGATGACCTACATTTTGTACATTTAGCGTTTTCTTGTATCTCTAAAAATAAAGTCACCATAGCGAAAAATACAGAAATATGCCGCCATTTTCCAATATGGCGGCCGTAGCACAGCTTCAATTTTAGGGGACTTTTAGTATGTTCAAAAGGAAGGTACACCAAACATCTGTACCAAATTCCCCGGTTGTGCTAATTTTTTTTGGGTCAAAACATATTTTTACTGTACTATATTGTCTGCACCTGCTGGAGCGTGTCGTACTGAAGTCGGACAGAAAGGATTTCATTGTTGACTTCCGTGGAATTTGAGTCTGTTTGATTCTACGACTTGTTATTTTCAAATTTCTTCAAAGGATTATGCTTTTGTTCCAGTGGAATTTATTTCATGAAAACGTTCACATTTTACAGCTTTTTTTAGGTCGGGTTTATTTGATTAGTTTTATCTGATTGATGTCCATGTAGAAATCAAATTCGTCACTATGCACTATTTTTTAAATGGTTTGTAATAAAGTATGTAAATTACATAACTATTGCATGTTGCATCATTTTTGTTAGGCATGTCCAGGATTGTAAGAAATGATCAAATGGTGCTGGACTGAAGTGTAGTGTTTGGTTCAATATCTAAATAAATTTCACGTTTTAAGACTTATTCTTTTAATCCAACTCAAAAATTTTCGACACATTTTCTATCGTTGATGCTTCTATCCTTGGTTTTACTTCTGGGTTTCGTATTTTTAAAAGATTTTTTTGTGTATTCATCAAGCATGCGTAAGCAATTTCATTTTTGTTCTTTATGCATTTTTATAGATCAATTTGGAGATTTAAAAAAAATTTTCATCTTGAGAGATCTATTGAAGATAATTTTAATTTTTTTTTATTGAGATTTTTTTTTATAAATCCGTCTCTTCCCGTTTTTGGAGACTTAAATAAAGCTTAAACGTAGTTTATTTTATAGAACATGTTTTATCATGGGATGAGAAGTTTACTTGTACTTGCAATTTTTTTTCTTCAAGTGTCAAGTTCCTTTGGAGTTATCCAGTTTTATTTTATAACTTTCTTTCCCTTCTTTTCCAAAACCCTTCCTTCCTACTATGATAACACAAACGACCAAAAATCTGTTGATGTGTTCAAGTGCTATGTTACGAATGTAAAAGTAAATAATGTGTAACTGTTCATGACCTCCAGATTAGTTTCTTCTGGTATTCGGTTATTTTCCTCTGATAAATTATTACAGAATTTTTCGGATATTGATATAACTTTATTTCTTCTATTTTTATTTCCTCTCCCAAAATAACTCTTCCTTTTTAGCTTTTTATATATTTCCCAAATAATAGCTGCAACCACTTAATAAAAATTGCAACAATCTCCATTCTAAGGTGCATCAAATGAACACAATCATCAAAGTTACTGTTCAAATATTCCCTGAAAATGCTTCATTACATTCTGTGTTAAAACAGAATGGAGCATAAAATGTACCCCTCAGTTAAGCTTCCTTGGGGTAATGCTACTGTGAATTCTGTTGGAATATTTGTTCCGAAAAACGGTGAAATATAAAAATTTCTTAGTAATTGAAAGTTGTTTTGATTATTATTAAAGTTTGTAAAGTAAAATCATTTATACTTACCTTAGATCAACTTATTGGAGTAATTATTATGGGAAGCTCAGTTTTCCTCCATTGTATTTTAGTAGTTGATGAACACATTTTTTGAAATATTTTCACACATTATAATCTCATAGAACAACTATTTCTTTAATTTGAAACATTTAAATGTCCACTCAATAATAAGAATGAAAATACTAATAACAATAACTTATAAAATATTTTACTTTCTGTTGTAGTACAGTATATTTATTTATGTGAAAAATTTTACTTTACTAAAATGTTTTGTGGAAGTGACAATAGATAACAAAAAAACAGAAACTTATCACATATTACAGACACAGAGACATTTTACATATTTAAACATCAATTTTATTGTTACTGTGTCTGTCAAAATGATGATAAAACTTGTTATAGAAAGGATGACACATTTTGGCGGTTAGAATAATATAAACTCCATACCAATTGTTTAAAGAATCTATCCTTAAGTTTCTATCAACCAATAAAAAAAGAACTATTATAGCAATGAATCATAATAGTATGTTTATTTTTTTTCAAATGCAACAAGTTAAAAGAAGAAAGATGAAATAGAGAGGCACTGTCTTCTAGAACAGCATGCAGTATTGATTGAAAACTTAGTGGGCCTAAACGGCCTCTGTAAAATATGTTGTTCAATGTTTATTAATTTGTCAATACAATTTTTTTCAATTTTTATGGAATGAAAACACAATAAGGAACACAATAAATAAACAGGTAAACAAAAAAAAACGTAAAACAAAGTAAATTAACAACTACAAACCTATTGTTATCAACAATGATTGAAAGAATACAATAAAGTAAAGTATAAAAACATAAATAATCTTCTAGTAACTAAATAGATCAGATAGTTAAACAAACTAAATCAAATAGAGGAAGTATTGAAGGTGAGTAATAACACCATATCAACCATAAACAGAGGTTTATTTTGTGAAAATCGTCAAGACTGGTAAATGTACAGCAAATTATAAATGGTAAATAACAAAATAAAACTATACACATAAATACACTTTGGTAGAAATATCAGCAAGGAAAAATCATGCTCTCGATTCGGTAATTAATTGCACCGAACTATAAAATAGTAAAACCTATTATTACAACACTGATGACTGTGAACATACAGAAGCACAGGAGTGACTAGAACGGGAAATAAAATTGAGCGACATATCAGAAAAGTATAAAAATAAAGAGTATTATAAACAGATCTAAACAGCAAAGCATCTAATTAACAGCTAGGTGATATGATCACTACAAAATACAACCAGGATTATCACAATCTGGGTGTGGTCGAACTTAAAATATAAATTATGTTAAAAAATCACTTGGTTTAGTAAAAAAATAAACACATTCATTTGAGGTTTAAATAATTCTATTTTACTTTCTTTTTGTTTCTTTACTCACATCTGGTAGCTTTTCAGCATTGTAGTTTTGAATTCATTATTTATTTTCCTAAATCTGAATAATAAAAGGTTAACACAAGAAAAAATTAAATTGTATTTTTTAAAATCATGATTTTCATTTGTATTACAATACTCATTGATCGGAATAAAATAATTTGTTGCCAACAACTTTTTTATACATTAAAACATCCAACGTATCCACTTCAGTTCTTGAAAATATTTGCAGTTTAGTACATTTTGATAGGAAAATTGTTGAGTGACCAATTCTTTCTTCAAATAAAAGAAAAAAGAGTATGAGATGAAGTAGTGAGATCTGAAAAATCAATGAATAAAAAAAAAAGTCAAATGAATAAGAAAATATTCATACAATTAAAACATAGACATTTGGGAAAGCATTGTGAGTACCAAGGTTCAAATAATAATTATTAACTACAAGACGTTAACTGAACGTTAGAAAATGTTAGAAAAAAAGTACTATTTCTCAAAATATGGTTGGTTAAAGTGGCAAAAGGAGCTATTCGCCAAAACATAAACCTATTAGGAAATTATGAATATTTCAATTTTTTTCATTATCATAGGAATAAAATTGTATTATCTGAACATTTCTGTCAAATGATCATGTGAAAATATTGATTAGTCGATAAACAACTTGTTATTTAACTTGAACATTTTAAAATGTAGTTTCATATGTTCCATGAAGAAAATCGCCCTTAAAAAATGAAACAAAGGCTGATATATTGTGGGTAGTCTTTCAATTATGAAATTTTAGGTGATATAAATATTTCACACAATTGTCACAAAATTATTGACAAAATGGTGTTAAAAAAAGAAACACAATTTCCTCATGTCCAATAGTTTTTAAACAATGTAGATAATCACCGAAATAGATCAAACAAATTAATACATTTAAACAATAAAATCTGTTCGGTAAAAGTGTTTGTAGAACAAAAATCAATCAACATCAATACATAGTTGGTAAACGATACAGTAGGTTTTCTAATCTGTTCTAACAATGAAACACGGTTACAGGGTCTATATCTGTCTATAGTAAAAATGTATCACATTCCAACACTGTTTTTCTGTGCAGAAAATTTACACACATTCAAAAATAACTTTTTCAAATTATATTTGAAAACATTGATTATTGTCAGCAATAACTTTTACAAAATTTCAATTCCACAAAATTTACTCATAAAAAAAATGTTGAACCAATAAATTTTAATTTTTTGTTACCATTAAATACGGACCACATTTGATGTGGTAAAACGATTAAACAATGTGATATTTTTTTACACAGCTGATCTCAATAATTAATGCTGTTTTCAAATTATTTTATAGTCACTGTAAAAAAAAAACTTACATCCGTATACATGATTTCAAAAGATGGGCGTAGTCAGGAAACTAATTTACTTATTCTTCTCCAATGATTAAATTTTAAACGTTTTACTGACATTAAATAACAGATGATTGATAAACACTTAAGCAATAAAATTGACTAATCAATAAAAAAATCGATAAACAATCCAAATAGATTTCAACCCGTATAACATAGGGTAAAATGAGTATTACCTGAACATCTCTAAAAATGCATACAAAATTGTGAAAATAAACATACATCACTAAATATAAAATACACAAAACATTTGTATCAATACAATTGTAAATCGCTTTTTAAGATTCACATATAGGCCAGTTTGTGATGATAAAGAGTTCAGTCATGGAGTATACGTTTGAGATCTTTTGACTTCATTACACTTTAAATTATGACGTGGTTAGAAAATCATGACTGCGTGAAATGAGGCGTAGTATACATTATATCTAACCAATAAAAAATGGCACAGTAAAAATTAAAATATCATAGATTAGGAAAACAGCTAAAACTACTCTTAACACTAAAAATCATGGTACAAGAACGTAAATCATGGCTATTTTGTGCTCCATTTAATGGTAACCATGGATTTTAAATGAACCAACAACGGTTTGTTTAAAGAAACATCATCAATTAAAACACTAATTTAATAAAATACGACAAAGAACCGTTTTTTGAGTAATCTATGATTTCAATGAACTTTACAGTATGCTATATTTATAAAAGTAAGTCTTAAGATAGTTTATTGTTTAGAGATGATTTTATACATCTTGAAAACTTTTGTGATAAGGACTAATATTCAATGTGATCTAAATTATGGTTCTTCACAATCGTCTATTCCCAGTTGAACTGAAAGACAATGACAAAAATACTTTAAAGTATTTTTATACTACTTAATACCAGCATGAAAAATGTTGAACTCACAAGTTTTACATTTCATTAAGCAATGTTGTAATAATTATTACTTATTACCACAATCATTGTGGTAATTAACTATCAGAACTATTTCAACTTTTCAAAAACTGTCACACACATACACCTAACTTGTGCAAAGTTGACTTAAGAAGCACCAGCATTTATTCATCAAACATGTGGCCTATTATGCTTTTAGGTTGAGGGAGCGAGCTGGTCTAGTGGTTAGAGAGCGGGACTTCGGTTCCAGAGGTCCCGGGTTCAAATCCCGTCAAATCACTAATGGATTTTATCCATGTGATAATGCCGCAACCCCTAGGTCTAGCTAAAGTAATGTGAAAAACAATTCTGGGCTCGTGTCTAGCGTCCTAGGATAAAAAATAAGAAATATGCTTTGAGGAGGGAGCTGGCATTATGGTAAACTGCAAGGGCTTCCATTCCTGGAGGTTCTGGGTTCCCACCAATCACCAATTGATTTTATTTCGGTGATAATGCCACAGCCGTCTCTAGCTTTAAGTAATGTGGAAAGAATTCTGTGCTACATCCTAGAGAGAAAAAGACCCTGTTTGGGGCAATCCATTAAATTAAACTAGTTTCAGTGCTAAATTGGTGCCATTGGTGTTACGTGTGGGGCTGTGTTAGACATTTTGCATATTATAATCATCTCCTGTTGAAGACCATATTCAAAAGAATTGAAGATTGCCACAGAAGACAGCAAGATGGTGACACCGATTCATACTCCATTTTTATTATTTATCGATAATCCGAAGGCTACTAAACCAAAGTTAAAAATAACAAACTGTCCTACAAATTTGATGTGAAATATCAAAAATTATTATCCAACCCTTGTAAAACTTGTGCTCAAATTTCTGGGACAGACGAGTGTGAAGATCCTAACTGTGACAAACCGGAGCAGCAGCGGTGTACGTTTCCAACGTCCATTGGGTTGTGCGGAGTCGCTAGCTATAGTGGGGCACAACTTGACTTACAAAACTGTTAAAATACGACAAAAGATGTATTTACATATCACATGATAGTTGGGCACCGGTGTGGCTCAAACAGGCGACCTGCAACATAGAGAGGATGAGTTAGTGTCATGGTACAACATAAATATGGTAGAAAACATCATTACAGTAGTGTTTCAATTATTTGACATTATGGTTATATCAACATCCTTCCCTATAAATGATCAAGAACAAGTGAGATTGTCTGCTATTTTTGTGTGACATGACGGTACACTACAGAAGATACGCAATATTAGTTCAAAGAAATGTAATATTCCGAAAGAGAATGAAATTCGTTACAAATTACTAATATGCGTTTCTTGAAAATACTCAATAAAGGGAGCCAAAAGTTTTCTCCAAATAAAAAATGTGAAACCCCCTTTTCCAATGTACTGTATTTCTTATAGAAAACAAAACATGTTTAGGAAGTGAGCATTTACGACGTCCCTTTAATAATAAAATCGGTCCAGTAGAACTGTAGATTTAGTTGTACAAAAGATGTTTTAAACCCCCAGGACCCAAGACCCACAGGAATTTTCAGAGGAAAGTCTCCCAGTCAAATCACCCACTGAGCAAAATTTAACCCTTAGAGTGCCAGGCGAGAAATAAAAGTAACGCTCAAAAAATGCCGATGATTTTTCCCGAAGGTCGCGCTAAAAATGCCGAGCGCGATCTGGCGATTTTTAGGTTAAAATTTCGTAAAAATCGAATTTTCGATATTTCGACCAACGAAAATCGATGTATCGCATCTAGCAACTTTCGACTCAATGTTAATATATGGGTTAAAAGAATCCGAGTATTTATTCGGTTGTTATGACAGCTGTTCGATCATTACGAAACGTCCGGTCAACCGGACGTTGGCACTTTTGGCTCGTTCTAAAAACGTCCGGTCGGCCGGACGTTGGCACTTTTGGCTCGTTTTAAAAACGTCCGGTTCCCCGGACGTTGGCACTCAAAGGGTTAAGAGGATATTTTAATTTTACTAAATCATTGTAGTTGGCTGATCATTGCTGATTGTCGTTCGTTATTATCAGCTAATAGTAAAAGTATGTGTAATCACATATTCACTTGATGCTACATACTGTACCAGTGTTACGTGATGAGGCGGGGTGAGTGTAGGCCCTCCACCTGTCTGTCTATGACGGGGCAATGTGAGCTGCCGGGGGGCCCCCAGTCATGCAGTCCCCCGCTGTTGGCTAGCCTGTGTGTCAGTCGATGAGCTATGGAGAAGCCCCCGCTGCCCTCTAGTTGAGTCAGCACTATGATCACTTGCCTACAACATAACATTTAGATCGGTTTTGCGATATTTCAATTAATTGTGGTAATCAACAGGACTTGACTTATTCAGCAGACATTAAAAAAATTACAATATATCGTAAAAGTCTGATTAACCGACAAAGGGAGTGAGTCCAATTTGGATAACCCATTTTTTTGGTTAACACCTTCACCGCTGAAGAGCCTTAACAAGGCGACCCAAAAATGCAGCAAGGCTCACACTGGGTGCATAAGGGCACTAGTGGAATGACCCGAAAACAGATGCAACCTAAATGAAGTATGGAACCAGCCCAACAACAGGCTGACATAGTTCAGTTGATAAACGTTGATAAAAGATGTACCGCGACTCCGACCGGAGTCATACAAGCCCTGTGCCAGTATGGCGTAACTCTAATCGGAGTCATCAGCAGCGAACGTGTTCTTTAAATAACCGACAGTTTAAATAATTGATCAAAGTCTGATATTTTTTTTATCAGGGTATATGACCCATGTTGTCTCCAGTTCTTTTACATTCTCTTGGCCAAACCAGACCAACAGTACAACTCACAACACGGCAGACAATCCCAGTTGCGTAGCATACTTTCCAATTGATTTTAACTTTTGTTTCATTTAACACAGGTTTCGGTTCAACTGAATGCGGCTCAAGGGGTTTTACAATATAGTTTCTTAACTGGTCCATTTTCTTTGATAATTTGTGTCATCACACTTTTGTCAATTACGCACACCTTAGTCTCAACACTTAGTAAGGGTGTTGTCTCTCTTTGTGTACAATTGAGAAAGTCTCTCAGGGGACGAAATATTGTTATACTCTTCTGTATGTTCCTTTTCATAATTAATTGGACTTTTTAAAAGATTATTCCATAGAACATACAGAAGAGACAGTGAACACATAATATTTTGTTCTGTGGCAAACTTTGTCAAGTGAAGAGAAAGTGATAGTTTACAAAAACTCCCTTCTCTCTATGAGTATAATTTTTTGTAAACTCTCCTCACCTGACAAAGTCCTCCATGGAACAAAATATTGTGTGTTCACTATCTCTTTAGTATGTTCTATGGCCTAAATGTTCAGTTTTTCTTCTGCATGATCTACAGCCTACCTCTACTTTTTCAAGGTAGGCTTTCCGCTATCCCCTTTATCCCACAATTCAAAATCCTAGTCTCGAGTCTTTTCTTGAACAAAACTAACCTTTTTAAATGATATCCATTAATTCTAAAAATCACAATCCTGACCTCACAGTTTATCTAAAATAAAAAATAAAACATAATGAGTATTCAAATTTATATTCTAACAATTCACAAGGCAGACAACATTGTCAACTCAGATACCATACTCTTATAACTCTCGTGCCACTGGGAAATCTGTTTTGTCTTCTGCAATCTTTCTTCTTCATCCGTATCCTTAACGGAGAAACCAACTGTATCTGAGTTTCTCTTCACCTTTGGTTTCTCCTCTTCTCCTACCTTCGGCTTATCCGAGTCCTCTTCCCTCATCTTCCGCAGGTACTTGGGTAGTACGCCCCTCTGGTACGAGGGTGGGGCTCTTGTCGGGTCTAGTTTGGCCAGTTTCTTCGCTGGAGTCAGCCTTGCCTTAATGATGGGCGTCTGGTTCAGTTTGACGTGGTCTACTGGAGCACGACAGTTTGACGCAAGCGCCACGATGCTGTTGATGTCATCACCTCTAGGAGAGGTTTGTGCGTTGGACACTTGAAGTCCAACCTCTCTTTTAGGTTTTGCGTTCACTATTCGATTACTTGGATAGCGAATGATTCCTTCGTAGTCGTTCGGACCTGCAATGGTGGTCTGAGATGCTTGACTCCTAAAAGCTTTACTGGAAGAGGTTCTTTTAATCTCTTGTTTAACATCTGGAAGACTTTTCCTGACGAAAACCTTTTGAGGGTAATTCCCGTAAGCAGCCACCTGTTTGCTAGCAATCCTGTTGATTTCTTTTAGAATTTGATTTTTACCCGCATGTGGTTTATTATTTTCTTTCTGCGATTTAACTTTAATTTGTTGACTCATTTTAAGATTTTGAACAAAAGTAGGACAGATTACAGAATAGATTCTAACGTAAGTGGAAAAATGTAAAAATATTGTTGCTAAGAAACATGATATGACTGTAGTGTTTTCAAATAGAAAATCATACAAATATTTCAATGAGAACACACTTTAGGTGAGTAGTTATAATGTTAATCTTAAAATATCAAAGTTTAGCTGAGTTACAAGTTTAATTTTTATGAAAAGAAACTCATGGATCTCAATAAAGGCCAGTAGCTTTTTGATGGTTTGAAACTGGACCAAAATGTCCTAGACCATTAGATTTTTGATAAATGGACATGCTAGAGGAACATATTATGATCTTGGTCAATAAAAAGGCTATCCAAAACGTTCACTCCATTTTACACCCTGTATTCACATTAATCTGCAAAAGGTGCATTGCTGTATGAAGTGATAAGGTGAAAGATTTCATAACCCAGGGGGATTAAAGATTAAAAACTGGGACGGGTGGCGTCGTCCTGTAATCCAGCTACTACGAGGTGACAAATTGTGGATATTTATAGTCATGCACTGTGGATGCGATACTCCCTGGTGTGGATTAACGTCCGCACGAGTGAGTACTACGACTAACCGCAGTACTATCCTGATAATTAGACCAATTTGTATATATCAAGGAAAAAATGTGGTTCGGATTCCACTATAAACTGTAGATCCCTTAGTTGCCATTGTCACCCTTAGTCACTAACAAGACTACAAGATCGCGCCACTCATCCTACACTCATCTCCATTCATACTTGGCTTAAAATACCTACTATGTATGGTCACCATTTCATTGAACAGTATTAAAAGTAAAAAGAAAATTAACTTCCCCGAGCACTACATCTCAATGTTCCAGAAAAGATAACAAAAATTTGAATGTATATCGACTAATGCAAAATTATACTGCACCTACCTGTGCAAGGGAGGTACAGAGTCGACCGTCCTCAACTGTCCCCTGGTGGACACCACATTGTAACTCTCCTGACAGTCACATTTCACATGGATCCACTTGTTCTCGTGTCTATTCTCCACCATGACCACCAACCCAGCCCAACCCTTAGTCAAGTAGTAGGCCGTCATGCCTTCTCTGCCCTGGAAAACAAATACAATCAACATTCCACACGTTTTATACTTCCAAAAGACAAAAAGAATACAACAAAGAATAAATTTAGCCAAAAATGTCTCAGCGTGCAACCAATAATTATGATAAAAAGTCTCATAAAGCAAAAAAACCGATATCTGTTACAGTACACTCTCGATTAGCTAATGGTGTTGGGACCAATATTGAAGGTTGTTTGAGAATATTACAGGCTGTTGCTGTTACATGTAATTGAGCCTTGTTGGAGGAGTTGTTCTGGTAGAGGAGGGATCGGGTAGTTTGGGACGGATAAGCATATTTTTCATGTTTGGCATTTTTTGAGAGAATAGCAGGCTTACCTGAATGGGAAAGAGTCCAAACTGGCACAGGAAACACAAAACTTTACACTATATACACAAAACATTAGAATATTTCACTGTCACTGACAGCATTTTCAACGAAGGAAGAGAGAGTTTTCTAGATGTCCAAAATGGTGGCCAGTGAGTTGTTGAGTCAGTGTTGCCAATAGTATGAATTCAAAAAACACAGTTTCAGTTTATCTTATATGCACTATTTATATATGAATATGAATAATATCATTGCATATAAGATAAACTGAAACTGCTTTTTGAATTCATACTATTGGCAACACTGACTCAACAAACTCACTGGCCATCATTTTGGACATCTAGAAAACTCTCTCTTCCTTCGTTGAAAATGCTGTCAGTGACAGTGAAATATTCTAATGTTTTGTGTATATAGTGTAAAGTTTTGTGTTTCCTGTGCCAGTTTGGACTCTTTCCCATTCAGGTAAGCCTGCTATCCTCTCAAAAAATCCTAAAAATCTAGCCCCTTGTGCTCTATGCTACACCCTTTTCATGTTTGGCAGTTGCCTCACAAGATGGGGAGGTTCCTTGAAGAGGTCTTTTTTTAGCTGGAGTGAAAAGTGGCTTCACTGCACGGGTGGCAACAGCCATTTTGTGAACTCCCTCTACACGACAAAGGTGACAACAACTAGTGTGAACTTTCTTTCTCTACACATAACAAAGTCCCCATTAGGGACGAAATATTGTGTGTTTTATGTTATCTGTTTGTTCTCAAGCCTAGTTGTATTTCTTCCAAGGAAAGCTAGCCGCCATCCCCGTTTATTATAGTTATATAACTCTTAGTAATGTGGGTAGCAAGGAAAAAAACATAAATTGTCTAGTAGTAAGTGAGGAATATGGACCAAATTGTGAAAATTTATGGACCATTCTTTAAAGATAGAGAATAGAGAATTAAAAAGTCGTATTTTGAAATGGACATTGTAGACGAGGCAAGAAGCAGGAGGATGAGATGGGCTGGACATGTACTACCTTTCTTAACCTTTCTCGAGCCTTTGACTAATAAAAATATACTTAACAAACTTTTCAATCAACCTCATTCTCAAATAAATGTCTTTTCACATAAAAAACAAATATGAGATTGGAAGGTGATGTCTAATGATGAAGCCAGTGTATCTACCTCATGCCGCTGACCCTTAGCCAGTGTGAGACTGATGATAGCATCAGCTAACATGAAGGCGGGCGGAGACACCTGCTCCACTAGCAGTCTCTTGGAGCTGTGGATGGCCAACACATACTGAGGATAGTTGGCTGGGTCCTCTATACCTGCAATTACAAGTCTTTATAACATCAGCCAACATGAAGGCAGGAGGAGACACCTGCTCCACTTGTGATTGCAGTGAGCCTCTTGGAGCTGTGGATGGCCAACACATACTGAGGATAGTTGGCTGGGTCCTCTATACCTGCAATCACAAGTCTTTATAACATCTGCCAACATGAAGGCAGGAGGAGACACCTGCTCCACTAGTAGTCTCTTGGAGCTGTGGATGGCCAACACATACTGAGGATAGTTGGCTGGGTCCTCTATACCTGCAATCACAAGTCTTTATAACATCTGCCAACATGAAGGCAGGAGGAGACACCTGCTCCACTAGTAGTCTCTGGGGCTGTGGATGGCCAACACATACTGAGGGTAGTTGGCTGGGTCCTCTATACCTGCAATCACAAGTCTTTATAACGTCAGCCAATATGAAGGCAGGAGGAGACACCTGCTCCACCAGTAGTCTCTTGGAGCTGTGGATGGCCAACACATACTGAGGGTAGTTGGCTGGGTCCTCTATACCTGCAATCACAAGTCTTTATAACATCTGCCAACATGAAGGCAGGAGGAGACACCTGCTCCACTAGTAGTCTCTTGGAGCTGTGGATGGCCAACACATACTGAGGGTAGTTGGCTGGGTCTTCTATACCTGCAATCACAAGTCTTTATAACATCAGCCAACATGAAGGCAGGAGGAGACACCTGCTCCACTAGTAGTCTCTTGGAGCTATGGATGGCCAAGACATACTGAGGGTAGTTGGCTGGGTCCTCTATACCTGCAATCACAAGTCTTTATAACGTCAGCCAATATGAAGGCAGGAGGAGACACCTGCTCCACCAGTAGTCTCTTGGAGCTGTGGATGGCCAACACATACTGAGGGTAGTTGGCTGGGTCCTCTATACCTGCAATCACAAGTCTTTATAACATCTGCCAACATGAAGGCAGGAGGAGACACCTGCTCCACTAGTAGTCTCTTGGAGCTGTGGATGGCCAACACATACAGAGGGTAGTTGGCTGGGTCCTCTATACCTGCAATCACAAGTCTTTATAACATCTGCCAACATGAAGGCAGGAGGAGACACCTGCTCCACTAGTAGTCTCTTGGAGCTGTGGATGGCCAACACATACTGAGGGTAGTTGGCTGGGTCTTCTATACCTGCAATCACAAGTCTTTATAACATCAGCCAACATGAAGGCAGGAGGAGACACCTGCTCCACTAGTAGTCTCTTGGAGCTATGGATGGCCAACACATACAGAGGGTAGTTGGCTGGGTCCTCTATACCTGCAATCACAAGTCTTTATAACATCTGCCAACATGAAGGCAGGAGGAGACACCTGCTCCACTAGTAGTCTCTTGGAGCTGTGGATGGCCAACACATACTGAGGGTAGTTGGCTGGGTCCTCTATACCTGCAATCACAAGTCTTTATAACATCTGCCAACATGAAGGCAGGAGGAGACACCTGCTCCACTAGTAGGCTCTTGGAGCTATGGATGGCCAACACATACTGAGGGTAGTTGGCTGGGTCCTCTATACCTGCAATCACAAGTCTTTATAACATCAGCCAACATGAAGGCAGGAGGAGACACCTGCTTCACTAGTAGTCTCTTGGAGCTCTGGATGGCCACACATACTGAGGGTAGTTGGCTGGGTCCTCTATACCTGCAATCACAAGTCTTTATAACATCAGCCAACATGAAGGCAGGAGGAGACACCTTCTTCACTATAGGTCGGCCGCTTAGAAAACGACCTCCTCCAGCATTGGTTTAGCATTAGCGCGCAGGTCGTTTTCTAAGCGGCCGAACTATAGTAGTCTCTTGGAGCTGTGGATGGCCAACACATACTGAGGGTAGTTGGCTGGGTCCTCTATACCTTTAATCATAAGTCTATGTGGCCTGATAAATAAGTTCCTAAACACTAGCCAGAAAACACACTCAGTTAACTTAGTCAGAATATCTCCAGCCTGGGGTGGAAAAAAATGTTCTCAAGAGCACTGATAGGCAAGTCAAAAAGGGGATTTTAAAGTACCAACAGTTCCCTAGTGCACATGCTCAGTTAACTTAAATCTCCAGCCATAACAATCTTTTACATAATAAACTTAAAGGTTGGGAATCAAATGAAGAGGAGGAGTTTTTGGGATTTGACTGTGATGAATCTTCATCACAATACATCAGCTTTTCCATGAGTTTACACGAATTCCAAGTACTTAGCAGGCTTACCTTTACAAATGTAGGCATCCCACTTCACTAAAGTAACACAGAAGAAAATACAAAAGAAACACTGGCGAATTTTGAGGCCACAGGCTTCTTTCTCAACATTGAGAGTCACATTCAGTTCTAAGGTGTTATCTTAGGTTTAGGTTTGAGGGTTCTCTAGACTTTGTAAACCATTGGTAAGATAATTCCCAACTTCTCAGTTGTGACTGGTTATATTGAGGGGACAGGGATCTGACTATATTTGTTGTGTAGCAGTCTCTCTTTTTGTTTTGTGTGTAGTAAAGAAAACTCTCTCTTCTTTAGTTGAAAATGCTGTCAGTGACAGTGAAATATTATTATGTTTTGTGTATATAGTGCAAAGTTTTGGTATTCTGTACTAGTTTGGACTTTTTACCATGCAGGTAAGCCTGCTATCCTCACAAAAAAAAACCTAGGCCCTTGTGCTCTATGATACATCCTTAACCTCATTCAGGAATCAAGTGGTACACTAACACATACCAGTATGCCAGTGGTTGAAGGCTAGACAGACGAGGATGTACAGATCCCTCTCCAGCATCTTGTGACACCCGACGAAGCCTCTTACTTGTCGTTTGCTGTGCTCGACGAGACGTCCTACCTCGGGACTGGCCGGGGACCTTGTGCGGAACACCACTACACACAGGTCCAGCTGCGACCTTTGCGACTTCTCACTGTTCCTGCGATACAAATACTACATGAATCAACATCCACGATTGCAGCCTAAAGCTGGGTTTTCCTAGGCGCGGAAGCGGAGAGAGGAACGCGGAGAGCGGACTCCACTTGTCTTAGATAATTTAATGTTACTGTTTTCCTAGAAGCGGAGTAGAACACCATGTTAATCTTTTTTCCGCTCTCCGCGTTCCTCTCTCCGCTTCCGCGCCTAGGAAAACCTAGCTTTACTCAAACATTCAATAAATTAAAGCTTTTGATCATTCAAAATTGAAGCTCAGTCCATGGAGATTCTCTTGATATTTCAAAATCAAAGCAGAAGGCCAATTTAAATAGGCGGAAGAGTTCGAAGTTTGCTCAGTAGCTTTCCTGTATACAGCTTTCCATTCAAGAGTCATCTACACAGTGTTCCATTAAGTACTGCTCGTAAAGAGGAACTAAAATATTGTCTAGATATCCAGGAGACCTAGCACGCTAGCACCTGCACCGAATTAATTATTATCCTGCATTTACAAATTCTCACCAACTATTATTCCAATTCCAACCTTACTTACCTCTGTCCCTCCTGAAAGAGTGTGAACTCTGCCTCAGTGGGCTCCAGCACCGTCAGTAGCACACAGGACAGATGTTCTAGAGAGGCGAGGGGAGGCAGCGTACCTCGTAGCCTCACCTCGTTCCAGCCTGACCATCGCACCTTGCAGATGTCTATACAGTCAAAGTACCTGGAACACAGGGATAGCTTATAGCAGCCATACAACTGTTTTGGATACATGAGTTTTAGGGTAGAGTGATTGACATCAAATCTGAACGTTCCTACTTCCTAGATCAAATGTAATTTTGTCATGTAGCTATCAATTAATGATAGCTAACAAACGATCAAGGACAGTGACAAGACCAGGATTTATACCCTGGACCAAGAACATAAAACAGTCACCTAATAAAACACAAAAAAGGGGTATAGTTGAAGTAAAAAAAAAACATTAGAAGGTTCTTTATGAAACTTTGCAAGAAATTGTTTATTGCAACACGGCACCGCAGGAATATAATCAAGGATAGTACTTCATGGTACAAGAACACCTGGTCTCTGAAAATATATTCATCAAGAGAACAGTAGAAGTACTCTTAAAATATGGATCATTCCTGAAAAGCCCTGTAATCTATTGTAGCAGAGAAGGAAACGGAAATATTTAAACTGACACTATTATTGACACCACCAATCGTTCCAAATCAGTGATATGCACAGTGTGCTAAAAGAAAAATCAATATTTTTAACTGATTGAAAAGAAATAGAATGGTTTTGAGACGCTCAGTTGTTCTTATTTTACCACATCCTCGAAAGATATCCAGGACACACCATAAAATATTTTAAACCGATTGAAAATTTTTTCAAGACACTCAGATGTTCTTACTTGAGCACGTCCTCGAACGATATCCAGAAGACCCCGTCAGACGCACCGTGGGGCATGAGCAGTTCTCTCAGCTGAGGCGTCCATATGTCGGAGTCGTCCGACCAGTCTCCTCGCCAGCTGTAGTGTCCCCAGGGGTTCCTCAGTCTTACCAATCTGATGCCGTTCAGATCTCTCACGTCCAACACCGAGTAGGCATGCCTGCAGACATTACATCAACTCAAATAGTTTACTATGCCAGAGTGAACAAAACAAGTTGCATTAGCAACATCCACATCCGTAACATCTTGTACAAGAGTACAAACATATGTAGAAACTTCAAGGCAAGCATCTGTTGAAAATACATATGCTACATTTTCTAATTACAGCAGAGACTCACAATTCATCAATAATTACGACATTTTACTGATTTACTGAAAATGCTGGATTATGGAGGTAGTGAAAATACAGATGTAATAGTGTCAAAGGGGCTATTTCTAGGTATTAAAACATGTTTCAGATTTGTTACTTGCCCAGGAACTCCACCAGAAGGACTTGTCAGGTAAAACACCTTGTTGACTAATGCAAGGTTTAAAGTGCCATATTTTGGTAAACACTTTGCAAACAATCAACTACTTAAGATTAATCTCTTCTATTTGGTGGAGTAAAATTACAAAAAGTATATATTAGACAGATCCGAGGTTAACCATGAGTAGATAACCAAATCACTGCAGGAACCTCTAGAGGATTTTGGCTGAATCGTGATGAACTGGCCAAGTCTGAGGATATTTCCACGGTTTTTTTAATTTCCTCCTCATCCAATTCCAGAAATGATGAAAAGAATGCTGATTCGTAGTCTTATTGACCTTTAGTATCAGAGAACAGTTGTCTTTACTAACCCAGAAAAACCAATTAATAGTTCGCTGCGGACATGCGATGGCCAGCCGCGGCCGGTTGCGGGAGCAGCCAATGGGTTGTGTAGATGAGTGTGCAAAAATGTTTAAATTTAGTTTCATCCAATAGGAGAGGCATATTAAAACATGTACTGTGTTTCAGTCGTTATGGACGTATTTTTACAAGAACCCAACAGATAGCAGAACTAAACAGTAGGCTCTCAGTATTGCCAAATAGAGGGAAAAAGCAAGGACAAAAAATCCGGATATACCATAAAAAATATGACAAAAAGGCGTCAAGCAAATCTTTGAGGTTAAGTTCCTTCCACAATGCTTCATTGCAGCAATTATTATCATTATTCAATTCCTTTTTTACTAAAAGCCAAAACCCCACACTACACTAAATTTGAAACAATCCCTTCCACCGATAAAATATTTGTATCTGAAAACGAATTAAACTGGATTGAAGTAAAAGACACAGCGGCATTTGGAAACAATGTTCCTGTGCAAGGCTGAGCTCACACTGAAGCAAGGTTGTTGTTAAATGCAAGGACGACATTTCCCGCCCTGCACCAGTGGTGCCGGTACGGCAGGACGAGAATTCCCGCCCCTCACACTCAACATGAAGGAACTTAACCTGATTAACACTAATTCAAACCTAAAAGTAACAATTGCCTGACCTGGGTCGCAGTCCCCGCCGCTGATACTCATCTTCGTCCACCTTCATGTTGCCCCCGCCACACGAAGCCCCCATCAGGAACCTGGCCAGTCTGGAGCTCAACAGTTGGGCCCAGATCAGGTCCTTGTCAAGCTCATCTTCTGATGGCAGTGAGCTCGGCTGTAGTGGCACACTTTCACACGGGGCACCTACATGACAGTTAGATGGTTTAGTTTTAATTTTAATAGATTTTGAGACTCAATTAAGTTAGGAATATGGAAAGAAATATGAGTAATCACATTGATCACGTGGAAAATGCAGATGGAAGCAATTTTACTTGGATATGTGTTGGGAACCCATTAAAGGCCTCAAGAAGAAGGCCAAAAAACTACTGTTTGGCTAGTTTATGATGCAAAGGCAAAGGCGGATATAATCATCTCTATCAGCCCAAGCGTTAAAGCAAGTGAAAGGATGTAACACTTGAGCAGAGATATGGGAAAAATTTAAGTGGGCTTCGAGTGGACTAGCAAGAATACCTTGTTATAGAAGTTGATTTTGGCAAAACTTACACCTGATTGTGATGTCAGAGATTACATGAATATATTTTTTGACGTGGTGGACAAATTAAAATAAATGGAAGCTTTATTAAAAAATGATACATGGGAACTTGTAGATTTACCTCCACAGAAAAAGGCAGTTGGAAGTAAATGAGTAGTTAAAGCCAAGTATGGATATGACGGTATGGTTGAGCGCTATAGGGCACGTCTAGTAGCCAAAGGGTTACTCATAGAAATTTGAAAAAGACTATGATGAAATATTTGCTACAATTGTTAATTCAACAACAGTAAGAATTTTACTAACCATGGCAGCGACAAAAGACAGTTGGGTCCGAAATAATAAACTTAGTTTCCTTTACTTTTCCCCCTTGACGTGTGCATGATAATAGGCAATCTGGATGATTTTATTTCCAATAAGTGAAGTCTAAATACTATAAATATACTATATAGTTGAATACCTTCTACAAATAACATATTACAGTTTGAACATATTTAAGAAGTTTTAATTTTACCTGTCAACGTGGCCAAGCCTTCAATAGCTCTTCCGGAGACCAGCGCTTCATAACAACCATGTATTTTGGCAACAGCTTTCTCTATTAAAGGCACCCATAACTGCTTCCTTTTGGCCTGAAAACAAAGCAATTCCAACTCAAGCCTAGAATTTGAAAACAATTATTATAGTTTAAATTTGTTCGCTACGCTCACTCACCTTCAGGTTGTTAATCGTTCGCTGCGCTCACTTGTTTTCAGGTTAGCTCGTTCGCTACGCTTACTCGCCTCCAGGTTGATGTTCGTTCGCTACGCTCACTCACCTTTTGGTTGGAAATAGCTGTTGTCATAAATTTTAAAAAGTCATCCCTTTTATTGTTTATAATACAGTACTTTGATAAAGGTTTTTATGTTATAATATTTAACATTGGAGAATTTAAACGTTGTTAAGTGCACAGATGTGCTGCGATTGGGGTTTAATACATTGGGACTTATTTAAAAGTAAAATAGTTTTCTGTGCTGCAATCTGTAGAAACACTGTGGCACTATTTCAAATCATGACTAATGCTAATACAGAATGTTGTGATTATTCAAACCTACAAAACAGTTGGTGAAAGTAAACATCTGCTTTTAAATTATATTTATTTGTAAACATTGTAGATCAAAAAGTCTGACATTGGCCCACTTAAAACCCTCTGGGGCAGAGCCATTTTGACGGATCTGCACCAAACTTCACTCGAACCATCCTTGAAAGATGCTTAATAATGACTGAAAGTTTCATTACAATCTGTCGAGCGGTTTCGGAGTCCATAACGTATATACACACACACACACATACATACATACATACATAGTTCCTCTTTTATAGATATAGATTAAACCGTTATAATAGGAACTGATGGGTTAGATGTTCATTAAATTTCATACTTTTGTTGATGGATAAAAGGTTAGCTAGGATTATTTGGTGATTTACTACCTCTTCAATAAGAACAGGACACAAGAAAATGCACTTTTACCATCATTGTCTTTAGGATGTGGCATTCTTCCTTTTTCAAATTTTGGAATCAATAATACCACTTCCACCACACTACCACCACACTACACTACCACTTCATGCAACGGACGCTGAATAAATTTTGGGCCGAGCTCGGATCGGGTCAACCTTGCCAGGCTAGATCTTACTCTGTTGCAATCCCAGTAAGCATTTAGGAGTGTGATAAAAAATTGACAAATTTGCTCCAATGTTTTGTATGGCCGTGGAAGATGTTCTCCATTTTGCCGTAGCTGGGGGCCGTAGCTGGGGAAGACGTTCATGATTTCGCCCGATCCGCATAAGACATACTCAATATTAGCGGGACTGCACACAATTTTCTAAATTTAATTGTGCCCGCAGAAGTTGTCAGGATTTCACTAAACCACAGAGGATGTCTACGTAACCATGGAAGACGTACATGATTTAGTCGTAACCAAAGAAGATTTTGAAAATTTTACCACATAGGGGGAGATCAAGTAAAGTATTGTATAAACCAATTGCAGTATGCCAATTAATATTTTAATAAATAAATGATCAACAACACAACCCTATTTTGACCCAAGACCTAAGGACCGAAATCTTTGACCCAACTCAAAGTATTAAAGTCTGTTCCGCAGACCTGTAGTTACAATAGTAACAGATGTTACCAAATATTGGGTTCCAATGGCTTGTCAGATGCTGTACTTTACCACAACTCACCTGAGAGTACACGAGATGTCCTCTCTTGTCACAAGGTAGCAGATCATCCACCAACACCGTGGTCCACACTCCGTCCTTGCACAGTCGTACTTGGTACGCCCCTTGGTGACAATAGTCCCTCATCACCATCACTTTCTTGACAAGGTCTTCTCTTTCTGCCAGCACAGCTAGCGCACTAAGAAGCCAGCAGTTGCCGAGAACACCTGCAGAAAAAAGTATGGAATAGTCTCACAATACAAATTTGTTAAAATTAGTCATATCTTCTGTTATCTGCAAATCTCTCTTTTACTTTACATATCATGGTCATAAGGGCATTATATTCTTGGTAATACCGAATTCTTTTATTCTGACATCCTGGGGATGCCACATATGTCGGAAGATTGGCCTGTAGTTATCAAGCTTTGTCAACAATCCAAAATAAGTACAATCTCTATAGATAATATTTATTCACCTTGTGAGATGTCAGATGGCAGTGGTGTGCGAAAGATGGCCCACTTCAGTTTAGAGTCGCCTTCCGTGTTGATCTGGTGAGGTCGTAACCACTGCACCACGTGGTTCTGGTCTTTGCTGTCCCCGGGGTTGTAGTACAGAGACTTGGGCGCTGGAGGGAACGAGTCGTCTACAAACGGCTCGTTGTTCTGAATCAAAATCATTTATCAAACTATTAAACTCAACATGGAATTTCAAAGACAAGTTGTACACATTACAAAAGTCTTTTAAAATTATAAAACTTCTTTACAGAGTACGAGAAGTCCAACAAGCAAGAAAATTAAGCAAGGGAAACAAGGTTTGTTGGAAAAATCTTTCTGGAAAGGTCTTACTCTTTAGACTTGTTGGGCTTTTGCATGCGCACCAGTTACCAGGAAGAAGTTAAGAAGTTTAACGACTTTGATACCAAAGAAGATTGAGATTGGAACTTTTAGGTACTGATACTTTGAACCTACAGCTTGGTAATATAATGCCTCTTTAATGCTTAAAATATATTCCAAGATATATAAATTGCTATATCAAAGTATGAAGCATAAAATGCATTAGAAGTAAGAAAGTTTAAGTGGGGAGAATAAAAGTGACAAACCTCTTTGCAGAACTGCACGATCCTCTTCCATTTCTCCAATGCCTCTCGCTCCTCTATATGACGCAGATCCTCCATCAGTTCACTCTCTTGTCTCATAGTCTGCACTCTAGGGGGCACGTCAAGGGGCGCAGGAGACGACACTGGGGTCCCAGGGGCGACTGGCGACGCTGATGAAGAGACACTCCGCGACGTCTGACACATCTCACATGCCACGGACGCTGTGTGGTTCTCAAATGTGCAGTGAACACAATGCCACGATGTGGAGGGACTGCGAGCGCCTACTTGGGCTGGGATTACAGAGAGTTCGTTGGTAACAGGGCCGTTGCTGTAACTCCCGATAACTCCTGATCTGCTGTGTCGCACGTGAGCGCTGCTTCTGTGGGAGCTGTTCTTGCGTGTTTGTCTCTGTTTGGGTATGGCACCCAGAGCTGGATTGGCACCGGCCAACTTCTTCTGCCCGTGTCTCGGAGAAGGACTTCTGGGAACTTTAGATGTAGGCACTTCGAGCAATCTTTGCGGCTTGTTGGCCGTTTTGCACACTTGACAATGCTGGGAGCTGAGAGGATTCTTCAATGTGCATTGCGGACAGGTCCAGAACTCGCCTTTGCGTAGGGTCATGTCACGTACTAACGATATACTTCTGAGCTTCGACCCTCCACAAACGACACAAGCCATTTCGCTGCCGGAATTGACTAGAGTGCACTTTTTACAGGTCCAATCTTCCGCGTTATCACCGGGTAGAAATTGAAAGTCATCTTCTAAGTCTTGTTGAAGATGGTTATCTGGCCCATTTTCCAATCCTTCTTCTTTAGGAGGCGTGTATCGTACACTGTCTTTGGTAACTGTGATGAGGCTGGGTTCCGTTAGACTCGGCGGGCTTCTTACGGAGTTACAAATATCACAAGCTTCAGACCAAATAGGATTGTAAGCGTAAGAACATTTTATGCAAGTCCACATTCTCTCAAAGTTTTTAGCGCTTGTGCTTTCAGTAAGGGAATTTTTCTTATCCACCAGATCTATAACCACGGATCCCGTAGAAACTCTTTTGGCCGCCACAGTCCCTTGTGGACTCCGTAAATGCTGAACACCGGGTTCCGAAATTCCTATGTACGAGTATCTAGTTGTGCTAGGAGATCTGTTGATTGGAGTCAGTTTCAAATTTAAATTATTAGCTTGTCGCGGCACCGTCTGTTGCAAATTACCTTGAGCATCCGTTTCGACTAAACTTCTTCTGTTAATCTTATTATCTAAAGGCGGATCGGAGGGCAAGACCTCCGAAAAAGATCTACGATATATAGGTTTAGTCCATAAACTAGTAGCGAGACTAGAATCAGTTTGTTGCACCGAAATAGCGACTTCCTTAGCTGGAGTCGCAAGCAAATTTCTGTGAGCGCCAACGGAACTTCTCCAGTCTGGAATCGTGATTACGACCCCAGATTTGGGCAAAGTACTATAACTACTGGGAATGTTAGCTTTCCGAGGCATCTCACACACGGCACACCTTTCCACACTGTTCAGATTGACCAGAGTACATCGCAAACACGACCAGGAGTTCTTGTCCCCGATGTTGTTGACGTTCCATGTGAGACTGTTGGACTCCACCACCAGACTGCTGGGGCGTCGACGCTGAACTACACCATTGTTGGACAAAGACCTGCTGACTTTGGAGCGGACCTTCTCGTAGACGGAGGGGCTCTGTCGCTTGGGGGAACGCACCGTGGTGTTGGTGGCCATTCCACATGCGGCACAACGATCACTGACGCTGGTGTTGGTGAGGCCGCACACACTACAGTCCCAGTGAGACATGAGGTTAGGTAGACTGGTGGAGCGGACGACACCTTCTCCTCGGCCACTGTCCCCTGCGTGCCACGTAGCGGCCTTCACCTGACATCTCCTGGCACTGCAACCAAAGATCCATGGTAAACATCTGCCTTTTACTTTGTATATGGAGAAAGTATTGTTTTTATCAACATTTTTGAGTTTGAGTTTTGGAATGATATATCCGTTTTGGATCCCCCTGAATCCAAAAAAGTGGTTTTACCAAGTGATGTCTTTGTGTGTATGGATGTGTACAGAGCTAGAGACCACACCTATGGTCCGATTTTAATGCAATTTGGTAGGCCTATATGGTTACTAATCCATAGTACCGTAGGGCATGGATTTTTTTTAATAGCACGGTTTTCCCACTTAAACCTGTAAAACTAATTTCCTAAAAAAACCAAGGAGATTTTAATACAAATTTAGTATGTTGCAGTCTTCCTTTTAGCTCTAAACAAAATGGTACACACCCCATGATGTAAAAATTACGGTATTGCAACTTTTGTGATTTTTTTTCATAAAAATCATAGTTAATCCCACTACCCATGATAAGATTTGTTGACAAGCAAATGGGAAAAAGTATGTGTCAGATTTCTGGTATAGTTTATTTCCTCATTGATTACGGAGTTCCATCTTTGAATAAGGATAAAACTAGACACACACATCACATTTCCCACTTTTTTTTTACTTTAAATTGAACATTGTCATGTACTGTTTCAGGTAGTAGTACTAGATGTGGCCACAGGTGGCGCACATTGACTAGTGGTTATACAATGACAGGTTGACATGTGCCACGGGTGGTACACAGTTTCATTAGCTTGATTCATATCTTATTTTGTTACTAAGAACCGAACCGGTACGATGATTTTACAACAGATTAGTTTTCATTTATTTTGTTATTCTGATAAACAAACTTTTGTTTTTTCGTCTGAGGAATTTAATACGCCCACACATATTAACTTTGGACCAGAATTCAGTTTGTGCTCGTCGAAACAATCTTTTTCAGTGAGTAAAAAAGTTTTGAAATTATAAAGACAATACTTTACCCTGATTTATACATGTCTTCTCTGGAGAATTGGAATAAGAATCGTTCTAAAATAAATTATTATCATTTTAAATAATGAAATAAAATTCGCCTGTTTAGCTCTTAACTAAAAACAAATTATTTTCAAATTTTAAATAATTTTGTCAAACTCTGTTGTCAATAGGATATTTTAAAGTCCAAACTAAATTTCAAATAATTTGTTATAACCTTGATCTTATCATTTTTCACATAATTTAAATTCAACTCAATTGTTTTCAATGTTTTCTGGTGGGAGCTATGTTTTGCAAGCTTTTGTTAGGGAAAAGTTTTTGGGAAAAAACAAAATATAAATAATTACTCCGCTTTCCTGAAGAGTAAAAATTAATCGTTATCACAAATTGTGAGATCAGTTAAGTTCCGTTTATGAAGAAAGTTCAGAGCTTCCCTTCAATTGCTTTGTTACACGGCTAATGGCAGCGATCTTGGTATCAGAGTTAACAGTTGAAACAACAAAATGTTAAGGCTTCTAAACGTAAATAAATTCTGGATAGTAAAAGTAGAAAAATTTATATTCTATTCAAACAATATTTATTGGAAATAATTTGATAATTTACCAATAAATAGTTAACCCATTTAAATTCACCTCTAGTATGACAGTTTTTGGTTTTACTAGCAACAATATTATAACCTTCACAAGTAAAATACTCTACAGTTTTTTCTCGATTAAATCTCATCTATTAAAAATGTACGTTACATAAAATGTACAAAGTAGAATATTTTGACACAGTGTATTATGTGTGGCAATAGTATAGACCTAAGTTATTCTTTATACATAAATATTACTATTAGCCTATTCCCCATCGCGGTTTGGCATGCAATTACAAAAGATTTTACTTAAAATTTTAGTACTGTAGAATTTCCGTAACGGTTGGGCATACAACAATGCTTCAATATCATAAATTATTTATTTTTTTGAGCTCTACAAAATGGTTTGGAAAGAAATTGAAAAATGTTATGTTTATGGGGTAAAAATGGGAAAACCCCATTTTTACCCCCTAAACCCCTGTTCCCATAGTCCTATCATGCTGGTTCGCGAATTCATTCGAACAAATGTAGGTTTTCCCATTTATACCAAATTGCATCAAAATCGGATCATTTTTGCTAGAGTAATCGTGCTAACGGACAAATATATTTAAATATATACATTATATGAATTTGAACGGATGGTGTTTTTGGCCTCTGGGGACCTCAAAACGAAAAAGTAAATCGGTCCCAGCTCCAGTTCTTACCGTGACACCTACGCAAATACATTAGCTTATTCCCTAAATGGTAAATTCGCTAAAAATTAATAAAATATGGAACAACTTTTAAAATAGCTCGATGATTTAAAAGTCACGTAACAAATTACTTGGCTATCGAAGATGAGAAGGCCAAGGGTTAGAGAGAAAATTGTCAAAGCCATATTTCAACAATGTGTCAATAGTTCTGCACCAACCGGAAACTACAATTGCCTCACATTCTTGTCTCAACACGACCCAAGTTCTATCGTGTTCGTACCTGCTCTTGCAATAAGGGTTGTGTCCTGAGAAACCCTTTTTTTTATTTTTAAAGATACAATTTTGGTAAGAGAGTTAATTAAAAGTAGGCCTTATAAACAAATTCCAAGTAATGTTTTGGGTTTCATCTTTATGGATGTTACTTATTATTAATTTTGTTTACAATTTAATTTCTTGTTTTAATATTATTAAATTCATAAGGGTTTAAGATGGAGCTGTAAGATAATAGCAATGTTATAAAATTTTATTTATCAAAGAATTGTCTCTTTTATAGTTAACTCAAGTGTAAATTTCAGTTCAGTAGTTCCTTTGAATCTTCCAAAAAACCTAAATGGATGTATTCTAGAGATAAGTTTTTAACTTTTTAATGCTCTAAAAATATTGTTTTTAGCCAATTTTTTGTGTTTATTTTTTTATGTTGTAAGTAAATAGAAAAAATGTTTTTAAAAAGCAAGTTATGGAATAGATAGTTATGATACTTTGCAGGTCTAACTAAATTTGAATAAAATTTAATTTGTCTATAGGTATTTGACAATTTGATTGGGCCTAGTTTAATAAGCTCTGAGGAATTGATATAAATAGTGACTGTACAGTGATTAAATTTAAATTAGACTTTTTACAGCAAAGCTTTTGGGAATAAGTGTTTGGGTCCAATATATGTGTTAATATCCAACAAACATGGGATACACATACTGTAGACTATTTAAGTAAATTTAAATTTAAGTACCACACTTTCTCGTCTATTATTTTTACCAGGTTGTCTGAAGAAAATGCATTCCACTAAATTATGTCTTAACTCATCATATTTTTTATACGTTCAATCCATTTTCAGGCATAGGTTGATTTTTGGGGCAATTGTGTAGAGGGCATTCTTGTTTTGCCAAATAAAGCGGTTTGAGTTATATCTAAGGCTCGAGAGAGACTAAGACAGTTCAAATATTAGAAAATCATCATTTTTTAAATTTAGAAACAATTCTCATAATCATAGGTAGGCTATATTTCTGGTAAGAAATAATAACCATGCATCAATAGAATTCCATTGTTTAGGTAAAACTCTAAGCCACATAGTTTTGTCACTCAAAATATATAACTTCCTTGAATCCATAATTAAATCACACACTACAAAGTATTTTAAGAATAAAATCTACTGTTGGCTGACCAACCCATTTTACAGGTTAATTATTTTTTTTTATTAATTAATCACAAAAATTGAACATGTACACAAACAGCCTAGAGGCATGGTTGCCACCCTTCCCGATTCTGTACCGTATTAAAATTGTATGGATTTGTTAATGGCTAAGATCACCTGTTTCATAGCCTGGAATATTTATTAAGAATTCATGTATACTTGCAATTAGATGTAAATAGAAGAAGTGAACAAAATACACTAGAAAAACCAGAATGATTAATTACTCTTAACACATGGTGATGATAGTAATACAAAGTCAAAAGTCGCTTGAGTCAGATGGTAACAGTTGTAGATAAGTCACAGATGTTACGTCTTTCATCAATGATTGACTCATTTTATGATATTCACAATCTCTGTTTAGTTAAGTACAAAGTCTGAACTGAATTGTTGAGGGAAAACACTGGACAAATTATTAAACTATTGTTTAACAGCTGATCCAGCTTAAGATTCCTTGGAGGCTAGCGGCCATCTTGGATAATTTTAAACAGCTGCTGAAGAGTTTTTTATCATCCAAGAATATTTTTTCTTCCAAAATGAAACTGACCCCAGCTTCATTTAGTAAAAATCTTTTCACACAAATGAAAATTTCCTTAGTCTGCAAGTTTGCTAATAGCAGGGGTACTTTAATATAGCCTAAAAATTTTTACTTTAGATGTAGGTACATTGTAATGTAAAACCATATTTAAGTGTTGATAATTTTTTAATAAAATCTTTTGATTAGACTGAAAATAGCTAGGCTTAAACAGTGGGTACCGTCCACAAAGAGTCCCTGATAAAAAATAAATTTTAAAAGTCACTAATTCTACTAAATATTATTTTTTCACCTTCGTTCTATTTATTTATTTATTTTGACGGCAAACACCATTTTACAACAAGCTTTACATAGTGATTTCTAGAGCTAAAGTCACCCTATGTGACACATTTTGACAGCTTGTGTGACATCTTCGGGGGTATTCTATCTTCATATATTCTATTTAACACTTAGAATACTACAAATTTCTACTGTCTATTTACATAAAATATTTACACTTGTATCACAGTCAGGCCGAACGGTGACACGCTGACGGCACACAGCGGATTCGCGGCAGGAGGCCTTTCCTCCACCGTTTAATTTCTTGTATTGGGGGTGTTGGAATTTAAGGTATTATGCAAAAGACCCTCTAAAGGTACGGTACCACACAAACTAGTAAAATTTACACAGGGTGTATCTGAATATAAACCTTTACCTAAAGAACGAAGGCAACAAAATAAGGCAGTGCTTACATTTTTGAAATAGTACTTGCAGTGCCTTACCCCTTGCTAATTGTACGAAAGCATTCTGGAGGTAACAAACAACTCGGTTCAATTATAGACCTAAACTTGACCTTCCTCATTATCTAACCTGTATCTTGTTAACACCTAAGTAATACAACCTTGATTTCTCATTAAAAAACAATCCTTCAACCCACATGCCTTGTTACATTTCATTTGCCTGCCAGTCCATTTATATCCCCATGAAAAAAAAAAAAAAAACTCCCTTCAAAAGAAACATTATTGACTTAAAGAATGACAATAAATAGACTAATCAACGAAATTCATAGCCTTATCTTCCTCTCATTATCTCTTCGACCGCCTTTATCTCGCCTTTATTTTACCAAGCAGCAGAGTAAAGTGACACCATCAGGCTTACTACTGGACAAGCCTTTAAAAAATGTACCTACCTATAGTCTTTTTGAATTGAACAGGGATAAGTTATCACCTACCGGGTACGGTAAGTAATATTCATTCACGTTAAAAAAATATGGTAGGCTATATTTGGATTCAAGAGCTAAAAAAAACAAAAAAACAATAAAATTTCAAAAATATCAAAATCAAAAATTTGTGTGGAGGCACCTAGCCTATATTTAATAAACACCTCATAGGCTTCCGTTTCTCAGAAGAATGTCCACACGGTTGCACCAGAAAAATTGCATTTTGTGGTTGAGCAATTATTCCTGCCCACATTTCTCGCATTTTGCAACATCGCTAATAACACAATGCTGTACCTCATTTTAACTTATAATTCGTACTCAATAGGTACCTAGACTAACATGGATGAAAATTGGCGGCCTAGTCACTTCCCTGGCAACGTGCATTGATACAAGCTACAAGGGGATAATGAAGAAGATTGTACCATTACCACTTAGCACGTTCGCTGCGACCCATCAAATGGCAGGCGCAGCCCCAGTGTGGCGCAGCCCGCAGCGTCAAACAAACCCGATTGCCAGGTGATTTCTTCATTGCCTTTGATTGGCTTTCATATTTTGGTATGACGAATAGAAAATAAAGTGTGGTGATATACCTGCTTTATGACAAGAGTCAACGTAGTTCGCTAAACACCCAAATATAGCAGGCACTGCTTGTAACGTAGCCGGTCCCATTGTATTGCCAATTGGAGGGAGAGAGACGGGACACCAAGTTGATTTTTAAGTTTGCCAGACACGGATTTTATTGGGAAATTTTACTACCAATCTACACCACAACCAAAAGCAAGTCCGCTAACGTGGTAGCTTATAGGTCTGCCTTCGACCCACGCTAGAGCAAAATTGAAGATATACGAAAGGCAAATTTATTTGACGCTATTCATTGTATAAAAACTTGTACTGTGAATGAATATAGAGAATTTGAATTGAATTGAATTGCCGAGCGTATCCGATCGGTTACGGCAGCACCTGAACACCGCTCAGCCCTTATCCGATCGGATACGCCCGCAGTGAACGTGTTAAACCTTTTGGTAATAAGAGCGGCCTAGCCTATAATAGTATTTTTTGTAACAGATAAGTTAGATAGATAGCCTAGGCCTAGCCTATGTAAATCGAAAATAGGCATAGGCTATCAAATTTGTTATTGGAAAAATATTTATAGGAAAATGTGTTGTTTAGTTTTAAATTTAAGAAATGAGTAGGTAGCCAATTTTCGATTGGAACAGCCTTGGGTTTTTTTTAAATTGGTTAGGCCTATGTCCTTAACCACTAGAGCACTTCATGGGCCTAGTGTTCTACCTGTCATAAATTTGTCAAACTTTGAAAATTCAGGCTAAACATGAAAACTAAGTAAGTTACTTAGCCTAACTTAAGTTAGTACAAAAAAGTAATACACATTTTTCATTAGGAGCGACGGAAAAGCATTAAAGTCGTGATCTAGATGCAATACTGCACAACCTCATAGGCTAACATTGTTAAGGCGAAATTCCATGTGTCCGTAATGTAAAAAATAGGCTAAACTTAGGCCTACTTAGGCTATGTTTATGACCAAGTTACCACCCAACCTTTCTCTGGGAATTAAAATCAACTGTGAAGGCTATGCAGAGTTGGTACTTGGCATAACAAATGGAGGATTTTTAAAATTAAAAACTGGGTGGAGAAACCGATTAATTAATTTAGGCCCAGGGCCTAGGCCTGATTGTCAAAGAAATACCGCCAATAGAAAAAATTAGGCTAGGCCTAATTACCATCTTTAAATATTAGGCTAGCCTAATTAACAATCTTGCCTGCCTATCAAGTAGTAAATTTTTGTTGGCTAAGTTACTAAACTAAGTAACTCAAACCTATTCTTTTCTCTATTATTAATAATCTAGCAGACAACAAGAGTAAGTTTGGCCAATGAAAACCGAAAAATATATTGCATGCCTGACAGCCATTGAATTGAATTAATAACTTAAAATGTTATCCTGAAGCATGAACAGAGGTCGTTAAGTACCGACTGTTGGACACGCTTCATTAATTTTAGAGATATTCCCTGTTTAACGCTTGAAAAAGAGAGAAGATAAATAATTGAGAAAATTAAAAATCAATTGACTAGGCCTATGTGAGAGGTTAGCTAACATACCTTTGTGCTAAGCAATTGTCAACTGGTTCTTTCTCAGGGTTGGAAGTTTGATTCGAACTACTCAGCTCACTTCTTGATTCATCCCTCTTGATTGATGAAACAGTGAATGTAGAATATTTCAGGGGACGTTCATTGAAACTAGCACTTCTACCCCTAAGTCCAGGTTTTCTAGGTGGTTTGAATTCTCGCACAGTTCCACATCTTATGCACTTAATTTGTTCGGTTGGGTTAATTAAAGTGCACTTCTCACAGTGCCACTGTAATACTGAAGCAATAGAACCCATTTTCTAACAATCATGGCTAATTTTCAAATTAATTAACTTGTAGTTCAATAATTCCTACCAGCTGATCCACCATATTGAAACAGTTTGGCAACTGACAACCGACTGCTCTCTTGTTTAAGGCCTTTGTTGTTATTGGTCAGGTGAAAGAAATCTCAGCCAATTAAATCCAAGAATAACCGGCTAAGCGCAGTCGCAGCTCCAGCTGTTTTCATAACAGCTGTATAATATGACAGTTTTATTGACTGAAAACATAGAGAACATTATTTATAACACTTAGATCACGCGTGGGGTCTCATAGCTTATAATGTCATAGCTTATAATCATGAATTTGTTCCATAGCTTATAATGTTGAAAATGTGGCATAGCTTATAATCAGTTATAAGCTATGCCACACTTTCACGAAAAATTATAAGCTATGCCACAATTTCTCTAAAACGTTATAAGGTATGAAACATTTTCAGTGTCACAACTTATAATGGTCAAATAGTGGCACAGCTTATAATTCCGAATCTGTTCTATAGCTTATAATCCTGATTTTGAGTCATACCATAGACTAACCAACACAAGTAGACTTCTCATCCCATTGTAAATTTTGAAGCACGTTTTTCGTGTCTAGTTCATGTACGGTGACACTGGGTGCTAGTGTCGACGAAACTTTGTTTCTATTATTTTAGGGTTAATTTCTTGATTTGTGCTTTACTGTTTGGTTATATAACTAGGGGACAAGTTATTGTTTATGATTAGATCGTATTATTTGGTTAAACGAGGTTTTAAATGGCTGTAATAACGGGAAACAAATTGTAAACAAAACACGACCTCTACAGAAAAACGGACAGAACTAACAATAAAATTGGCTTCAGCTGTTCCATAAGGATGGGAAATCTACTAAGGGAGTATGTTTAATCTATGGTCATACCTTATAATTCTGATTTTGGGGCATAGCTTATAATTGAGGAGAATGTTGCATTGTGGGAATGGCATCAGCTGCTCGCTTCAGTCAGGTCTATGGGGTGGTGTGAATAAAAACTAGTATTTGCTTAAACTAAGCTGATTTCAAGTATATTCTAAGTTTTAGGTGAATAAAAGTAGTCAGAATATACTACCCCTAGTAAATTCTAAGATCATCAAATGACTAGAATATTCTAACCTTTGTAGGTGAATAAACGTTAGTTTTTACTAGCCAGGGCTAGTATATTCTTAAAGATTTTTAAGCTAGGGGTAGGCAGGCTAGCATTCTGGTGACGGTGGCCAAAAAAGGGTTATCAGTCATCGTGGCTATGTTTATGCATGTACGGAACAGAAAAACGTACTCTGTCAGGCGTGAGTTAGATGTAGATAAGTCCAAGCAGTACATTTACCAGTACATTTACTGGAGTAGAAGCATGTGCACTTGTAAAGTCCCCCATACAGTGCTTGCTTCTATGAACAAAAATTTAAGTTTTTTTATGTTTTTTTTTAATATTTTTTTATTTATTACAAATCTTGGATATGGGGTAGGAAATAGAAGTTGGGAGACTTTAACAATGTTTATAAAACAATGTATTTATTTCCAAAGAAGCCGTCATAGTGCCATCAATGTTGTCACCCATAATCATGTCACTTCCAATAGAGTTCTTAGGGAGTTTAAGTACTTCCAAGTTCCAACTGTAACGTTTCCTTTTTAATTTGAATTTTGATCAGTTTGATCTGCTGTATCAGTACCAAACGTTGAAGTTCTGGAAGTGAGAGATCTTTGGTTTCTTCTGTTAAATATGGTTGAAATTAAATATTGTACGTGTATTTTGAAAATCAATAAATTGTAGCTGGATAACATAAATATATAAAAAACATACTGAACTGTTTTGTTTATATATTAAAGGAAATATTTTCTTATATTTTATGTTTACTTCAGAATAATTTATCTATATGAATAGGAAAATAATTTAGTTTTATATTATGATAGGGCAAAGAAACTAGTTTAGTATTAAAACGTTACTTTTCCAAGTTAGAAACATTTAAATGCGTTATAATCTTTTTAAAGATACTCGTTAATACCACTATAATGCCGATCTCTGATTACGGTAATAAAATAACACTTTACGCATAACTATGAAAAAGACATGCAGATTAACACCTTTAGTTATAGATAGTCACCTGCAATATGGGCACCCTCTTTCAATTTTGTATCAAAAATCATCATAGAGCCGCGCCGACTTAAAATACGTAAGTTTGTGTTATCTTAGTATTTTCTAGGCCTAGTTTGTTCTAACCTGTTAGAATATACTAGGAATTGCCAAATGATCCAAGTATATTCTAACTAGTCTTAGCAAATTCTTATTCACCTCGTTTTGAGAATTAGCTAAAACTAGTTAGAAAATACTAATAAGAATTTACTATTTTTATTCACTTCACTGCATATATACGATATTTTATGGTAGGATACGATAATTACGTGGGGTCCCAGTTTATCGACATCCCAAAAGATCGACACTGAAATAGTCCCACTTTGTCGACAACTCAAAATGTCGACAGTGTCGGTAATATGGGATGTCTGTAAAGTGGGATGTCGGTTATGTGGGATGTCTGTTATGTGGGACGGTTGTGTAAATTTTCCCACTTTATCGACACGCAAAATGTCGACAAGCAAAACAGATCGACAAAGAGCGGGAGATTCAAATTGAAGGTGAACAGCTCTTGCTGAACAGATCGGTTGAGTATAATGAGAGTCGTTCTTTTTTAACTCCGAACGACTTCTATTCACGGCGCTTGCAGCTTGCAGTCTCCTTCAAATTTGTCAATGCTATCTCAACTATCTTGTGTATATAATATGTGTTCTGCCGTTTGAAGGCTTAAAATAATTTGACATTTATTTGTCGCACTTGTATTATGATTTATTAACTGTTTTTTTCGTGTAAGAAGGTAGTTAAAACTTGCTACCTAGGCCAAACTTTGCTAGAGGATGATTATGGTATCCACCAAAGTTTTTTCAATCATACATTTATTTGAAGTATATAATGACATAGTAGGGGTGTACATAGTTTTTTCATTTAACTTGCTAGCTTAGTGTTAAAACAGATTAATCCAAATAACAAATTTACGTTGTTCATTGTTACACTTTGAAATATTAAATGAGTTGTAGTACATTTGTATCAGCAACTTACACCGGAAATGAGGAAATTAAAAAACTGCGTTAATTTGCCTAAACAAACTGCAGATGCTTTGATTCTTTTGTTAACCTTTCCATTGCCAATATGGCGATCCATAAAAAGCAATGACAACATAAAATTTTGCAATAATTTCTTTCCAAACTATTTTGTAGAGCTTAATAACAAATTATTTAGTATATTGAAGCATTATTATGCGCCTAATGGTTACGGAGAAAACTCAAACCGTTTTAAATTTAAAATCCCAATGATATTCTTATGGAGAATAAGTAAACCGTTGTAGTTAGCTTGTTTATGAACATCTTTTGATCAAAATGTGAAAATGCATTTATTTCATACTAAACTACCTATATGTAATAATATAAAAAAAAACTTTAAAACCCTCCCTGTTACAACATACCTAAGTACTTGTTAAACTAATGCTATATTGAAATAGGGAATAATATTGTGATATTTTAAGGAGATAGTGTAAATCCAATCAAGCAAATGGAAATTCGTTTAGTATGCAGGTTTGCTGCGGGGGGTATTTAAAATAAATCATAGAGTTGTTACAGTGTTTACAAACACACATCAGAACCAACTGTAAACTGTAATGGCTGCTTAAGAAACTTAAACACCTTATCTAAATGCAGTAGGTATAAAGAAATAGTATGTGCCTACTGTATTAGGTTACTAGCCAGGTAAGCGGTAAGGTGTTTTATAGAAGGCGTAGCCGAGTACGGGATTTTCGTGCGACACAATTTATTTAGGACAGAACATAAATTAGATTTTTTTCTGAAAATAAAATAGGCCGCTGAAATTAGCTGTTTATTTCAACAGCTGACTAAGTACAAGTACATTACGTTACTTTTCCGTGTTTAGGCATGGCAAAGGGTAACTTCACATCCTATGGATGGAATAGGAAAAGTCCCTGTTTCTGTGTAGTAAGATGTAAATAATTTTATTACACACAAGGTTAGGTGTTAAAATTAAGTTTTTAATCTTAGATCCATAACAGGCCTAGATTTTTAAACTTGCAACTCTAACCACGTTCTCCTCCCGTTGTGAAGCTCGGTTATTATATAGACATACCACGAACAAAACAACCTGCTTACAGCAGCTTGTATTTTCTTAAAAATGTCAGATTATTTCTTTGCTAAATAAAATGAAATAAACAAAGATTACCAAATTTGATTAAGTAAAATACAAGAACAAGAAAACTAAAAAAGTTTTGTTATTATCCTTAAGAATAACTTGGGAACTTCTTATACATCCTCAACCGGTAGGCATGCAACAATAAACTAAATTATTTCTTTTTTAGCGAATTTCCCATATAGGGAATAAGCTATTACCGTGGTACTCATCGTAAGACCTGGACCCGGGACCGATTTACTTTTTTGTTTTGAGGTCCCTAGAGACCAAAAACACCATCCGTTCAAATTCATATATATATATCGCGCTATTGGACACACATATAAATATAAATATTTATATTTATATATGTGTCCAATAGCGCGATTACTCGAGCAAAAATCATCCGATTTTGATGAAATTTGGTACAAACGTGTAAACCCACGTTTATTCAAACGAGTTTGCGAACCAGCATGATCGGACTATGGGAACAGGGGTTTATGGGGTAAAAATAGGTTTTTCCCATTGTTGACCCTAAAAACTTAAAATTTAGCAATTTCTTTCCAAACCATTATGTAGAGCTTAAAAAAACAAATAATTTAGTATATTGAAGCGTTATTATGTGCCTAATGGTTACAGAGAAAACTCCAAAAATCTATAAATTTTAAATTCCTATGTTATTCTTATGGAGAATAAGTAAACTGTTGTAGTTTGCTTGTTTATGAACATATTTTGATCAAATTTGGAAAATTCATTCATTTCATACTAAACAATTACATTTTACAACAAATACCTTTTTACCCTCCCTGTTGCAGCAAACTTAAGTACTCGTTAAACTAATGTTATTTAAATAGGGAATAAATTAGATATTTTAAAGGAGACATTTTAGTGTAAATCCAGTTAGGCAAATGGAAATTCGCTTAGTCTGCAGGTTTACTGTGGCGGGGGTATTTTACTCTAAAGTCATAAGTCATTTATTTATCTAGATTTACATAAGTTATGCATTGGTTACGTCAATTACAGAAATACATAAAATATATACAAAATTCCTTATCCTGGTGATCGTTAGTTCATACTGCATGCCATACATAAGCTATTTGCAATTGGTTAACATTTTAAATTTTGTTTGGAAATTCACTCATTATGCCCATGTAAAAATCTTTACCTTATTCTTATTACCCTCCTAAACTCATTTTCGCGTATTCCAATTGTGTTGGTTCGCGGACTCATTCGTTGTAGGTTTACACGACACGTTTTTAAAAATTTCATCAGGATCGTATTATTTTTGCCATGAGGCCATGAGAGATTTTTTCGCATACGCGTATTACCTATATGGAACATTCACCAAAATGTTTTTTCATCACTCCGTAACGAAAGTAACTATTTTCGATAACGGCTGACATCAATGAAAGTAATCATTTCGCAAGCTCAAATTTAGGGCGAGGGAAAATCGATCAGCTGATTTTCCCTCGCTCTAAATTTACTTTCCCTCGCTCTCAATGCTCTCAATTAGTTCTCCATTTATTCACTACGCGCGCTAGTGTTTTGTTACGGTATGATTTGAATCAGCTGTATGTATTGTTAAAAGATGTTTTATTCTTTTATTTTCATGTTTAAACAAAATTTATTGAGAAATATACGTAGGTTTTCTTTTAGAAGATTTTATTTTATTTTGATGTTCAATCAAATTAATTGAGAAATAGAATAGTTGTAATATTACTGAGGTCTGCTAATCTGTGTTTGTGTGTTTTTGCGTCGTGATGAAAAGTATCGTTCATAACTCGTACCGAAAGTTATTATCCGGCACTTGCTCCATTATTCCCGACCTCGGCTTCGCCTCGAACGTGAAAATAGCTCTCACATACTCGGCTTCGCCTCGCAGGTGAAATTGGGGTTCCCAGTGTTCGGCTTCGCCTCACACAAAAACTTGAGCGCGCGACGGAAAATGCCACTTTCGGTCCTAGTAATGAAATATACTATTACCTACCACCGTTTTAAATACGACAGTTTTTTAAAGTAGCCATTTCAGTTCAGTTCTTAGAATTGAAAAGTTTCACTTAACAGCTGTTTACTTTCATAACAGCATAGTATCATTTCACAACAGCATAGTTTTTATCATAACAACACAGGCAACGAACCAATGAGGTTCAAGGATTGAGAGAAAAGAAGTAAAATTGTAATGCTTCGAACGTCAACTAATCAGCTGATCAGTTGACAATTTTAATAATTGTTGATCCAACTTTTTCCTGTTAATACCAGCGAACACAGAATAAAAAGTTGCATCCACATTCAGGTCCGTGAAGTTGGCGTACCCATATTAGCGTATCCACTTTTGATCATACCAATCGTTAGTTCATCGTTAGTTCTCGATAGTTCCCAAATTTTTTCGTTAGTTCTCAAAAAATAAAAAAGTTATAGCCGATTATAAGTGGGTACGCTAACTTCACACTTCCGGGTTCTAGCACGGGCCGTATTCTGAGGAGAAATGTTTACATCTATATACCAATCGTTAGTTCTTCGTTAGTCCTCGATAGTTCCCAAATTTTTTCGTTAGTTCTCAAAAAATAAAAAAGTTATGAGGCATACAAAGTGGGTACGCTAACTTCACAATTGTACAATTTCCAGCGGGAACAGTTTTTTTACTATAAATGCCTATATCCATATACCAATCGTTAGTTCTTCGTTAGTTCTCGATAGTTCTCCAATATTTACGTTAGTTCTCAAAAAATAAAAAAGTTACGAGGCATACAAAGTGGGTACGCTAACTTCACAACTATACAATTTCAAGCGGGCACCGTTTTCTGACTATAAATGCTTATATCTATACACCAATCGTTAGTTCTTCGTTAGTTCTCGATAGTTCTCCAATATTTACGTTAGTTCTCAAAAAACCAAAAAGTTACGAGGCATACAAAGTGGGTACGCTAACTTCACAACTATACAATTTCCAGCGGGCACCGTTTTCTGACTATAAATGCTTATATCTATATACCAATCGTTAGTTCTTCGTTAGTTCTCGATAGTTCTCCAATATTTGCGTTAGTTCTCAAAAAATGAAAAAGTTACTAAGCATAAAAAGTGGGTACGCCAACTTCACAATTATAGAATTTCCAGCGGGCACAGTTTTCTAAATAAAAATGCTTATATTTATATACCAATCGTTAGTTCTTCGTTACTTCTCGATAGTTCTCAAATATTTACGTTAGTTGTCAAACAAAAAAAAATTACGAGGCATACAAAGTGGGTTTGCTAACTTCACGATTATACAATTTCCATCGGGCACCGATTTCTGACTATAAATGATTATATCTATATACCAATCGTTAGTTCTTTGTTAGTTCTCGATAGTTCTCCAATATTTACGTTAGTTCTAAAAAAAATAAAAAAGTTACGAGGCATACAAAGTGAGTACGCTGACTTCCAATTTATAAAATTTCCAGCGGGCACCGTTTTCCGACTAAAAACGCTTATATCTATATACCAATTTTTGTAACGAGTGACAGTTGCACGGATCGAGACTGGAAGGTCATACGGACTTGAACAAACTGGAGACTGGAGTGGTGGATGGAATAAATGTGTACAACACATTACTAGCATGGCGTATTGGGTATGGCGGGGTCGAGACAATATTTATTTAGTTGTATAGTAGTATACTGTAAGCATTTTTCGTTGAATGAAGGTGCGCGCTGGAAATTAGAAGTATTAAATAAGTTTATCTATTCATTACTGGCTATACGTCTATTTATTTATTTTTTTTAGAACTAACAAAAAAATCGGTGAGCTATCAAGATCTTACGATTAATATTAGGATATAGGCACTTTTAGTCAGACAAGGGTGCACGCTAGGAATGATTTGCGTGTGAGGTTGGCATAACCACGTTTAAGACCTTATTGCCTTTTTATTTTTTAAGAACTAGTAATAATATTGGGGAACTAACAAGTAATAACGAAGAACTAAAAATTGGCAAATAGATATAAGCGTTTTTAGTCAGAAAACGGTGCCCGCTGGAAATTTTATAATTTTGAAGTCAGCGCACTCACTTTGTACGCCTCGTAACTTTTTTATTTTTTTTTTTTTAGCTTTACACCTTTAAACCAAATTTCATCAAAATCGGACAAAAATTACTCAAGTTATCGCGTTCACGGACGTATATATATATATATATATATATATATATATATATTCAAGGCTTACGCTACTTTATCTAACTGCGAAAAATTGAGTGAAATTATACATATTTCGAGCATTTAGCATTGTTTAAAGATTAGTAAGTGTAAAAACAATAATGATATTAATTGCGTTAGATATGGTCGATCATTTAATGAATAAATTATTTCCCATATATTACGTCATCGGAGTTGTTATTAAGCTATCTAGTATCTCTTCCTTTGGAAGAACGTTTAAATAGTATTAAAATCGTATTGGTGAATCTTTTCTTTTCAAACACTTCCGTGATTTCAGTATAATGCAGATTAATCTATGATTTTATTTGAAAAAATGTCTGTTTGTTGGGAAGACGCTAATTTATCTAACTGCGAAAAATTGAGTGAAATTATACATATTTCGAGCATTTAGCATTGTTTAAAGATTAGTAAGTGTAAAAACAATAATGATATTAATTGCGTTAGATATGGTCGATCATTTAATGAATAAATTATTTCCCATACATTACGTCATCGGAGTTGTTATTAAGCTATCTGGTATCTCTTCCTTTGGAAGAACGTTTAAATAGTATTAAAATCGTATTGGTGAATCTTTTCTTTTCAAACACTTCCGTGATTTCAGTATAATGCAGATTAATCTATGATTTTATTTGAAAAAATATCTGTTTGTTGGGAAGACACTTTCTAACTCCAAATGGAGGTATATCCGTTACAGTGTTAAGTTTGATTTTTCCTTTGTCACGTCGCGTCAGTTCATATTGTACTTTCTGTGCCAATGAATAACCCTCTAGCACAGTTTTGAGAAATTGGTTGTGAGGTTACTGTTAAAGCTGGAATTCCTTGACATGGGGGATGTCATAGTTAGTTGTCGCAGCCTTATCAGTTGCATAAAGTTGTCAATATAATCTCTCTACGGACTGTTAGGAGCCTCCTAATTTATATGGTCGTGCAGCTTCATTGGCAACAAATAATGCGAATGACACAGTAAATGTGGCATTTCCAAAAAGCAAAAATAATGATAATTGGCTGTTACGTAAATATTTACGTTTACATGCATTGTTAATCAACGTATCTTATGAAGGATGGTGTGATCTAGTTTAAAAGGAATATGACCTTTCTGTCATGACAGTAGCTGCTTGAATAGTATTTACTCAATGGGCTATTTTACAGCCAAAATCGACGTGTTATTTTCAATAATGTTACCAACCCAGTGGGCCACGGTCCGTAATATAGGTCACTGAAAATAATTTGTCAAGACAGGTACCATTTTAGGCAAGGTTTCTGTGTTTGGATGTTATTAGAAACGGTAAGAGTACAATAAAATTCTTCTGCAGATGAATTTTCTGTTGGAGAATTATAAGCCGAATTATAAATGTCACAATGCGAGTATGAGCATTTTGTAACTATATTATATGGGTAAGTTACATCGAATTTTTAGGCTGCTGCCCAGTGCACCTTAAGAATATATATTTTAGAGATAAATTAAATGGTTTTTGTTGCTGAGTAGCGCTAGTAAACATGCATAACCCTTTTCGTTAGTAAATGAATACATCGAAGTAACCTCTCTGAAAAGTCTGCAATATATTGCAGTTTTAGCTTAATGACTTTCTAAATCATGCACATATCCTTCCTTATATATAATTCTGTAAGACAAAATCTTTACCAGAAAATTTTGGACGTCTGGTAAGTCGCAGAAAAGTGGGAGTGGTTTTAAATTAAAGGTCTTGAACCCAGGGACTCGGGAAAAATAGCAGAATTTCCATAAAGTTACCAGAAAACGAGATATAACGTAAAATGTTCTCCATAAGAATAGCATTAGAAGCCATTTTCTGCTAATTTTTGTTTACTTCATACAGCTGATCGTGATTTATCATCAAGCCAGTACGCAATGTTAACATTTGGATTATACTTATTTGCCAGTAAGTTCAGCAATGTGCTATATAAAACCAGGGATAACGTTACCTATAATAATTAAGACTTTTTAGTTACGTTATATAGAATATGGAAATATATTATTTTACTGTGAAACTTTTCAAACTTGTGTTTAACAAGAAATAACCACATTGAATAAATAATTAACGAGCTACCTTAATAAACCAGTATATATTCACAACCAATTATATGTTTGCTGCCTTTATAGTGTGGCCTTGCTTTAGCAGAGTTAAATCTATGTAGTGATTCGAATGATTTATTGAAAATAACATCAACAAAGACAAACAACAAACTGTTTTTTACACAAAAGATATGGCATATATACAGGGATATCTATTCTGACACATAGATAATATATTTCTTTGTTTGTTTAAATATTAGAATAATTTGTTTTATATTATTGAGCATTTTAGGGACTTATATCTCTACAAGCCACTAGTTTCTACATAAATATTGTAAAATGTTTTATCCAGTTGCTGTAAACTACTATTATTTTAACAAAATATGGACCCGGCTCAAAAGTGATAAAATGATTCTCAACAGATTTCATAATGAAACGTTATATTGCAAAACATGACATGATACAGAATAAAATCAATTTTAAAATCAGAAAATAATATTGCAAATACTTCTTTTGGACAGTTCAGTAACTCCCAATAAACGTGTGTTGTTTAAAATACAATCAATTTAAAAATTAACAGCTGTTTCATTAAAAAGTATTCTTCACATGGCCAAAATGTAAACAAATCTGTGGAGGGATCTTAAAAGGTTTCTGGGGCAGAGCCCTAAGCTAATTTACTTCGTTTTTCTTTTGATAACTCATCTACAGACAAAGACCTTTCTTAGGACACCTCTACCTAGTTTCTACGCCCAGCCGTTCTCTCAAATTAGTGGAGACAAAGTTTCCAATTAAATATTTAGATTCCCCCATGTTAATCTTATGGGAGAAAACCCAACTTTGATGGAAGATCCAGCCCGAACTAATAAAGATTTCAAAAAAATAAAAACACTTTGTAAAACTACAGATAAGGGCCATTCTTTTGACACTTTAATCATACAAATCGGTCCAAAAATGAGGGAGGAGTTCTGTTCACAAAAATCGGGAAACACTTTTCATACGAACTGCGCCTCGCAGTTAAAACGCACCCTCGAAAGGGCGGGGGGGTCAACGTCCTAAGGTTGTTTAGGCCTAAATTAATATTTCGGTTGGAAATCAATAATTTATTACGTTATTAATATATGTCTCTGTTTGAAGTAAAGTAAAATATCAAATAATTGTTGATTTGTTATTTATACATATTTGAAATGATTATTACAGTACAAGTATTATTTTAATAACGTGCGAAAGTTCCGCTTTGACCTATACCTAGACAATTTGAATCATAAAAGTACAGTACTAGGTTGACCGCAACTGTAGCCGTTGGGAGGCTCACATCGTTGGACGAGCCTTTATGATATCAATGGCATTTCCGGCATTTCCGCTCGGGTATTGTATACTGCTGGAGAGATAGACAGCAATTGAGATAAGACTTGTTTGATTTGTTTCGGCTTCTTTAATGTATGAAATGTAAAAATACACAAATTTTCAATTACCTCCACCTATTGAACTAATGTATTATTATCAATTGCATGCACCCAACGTTTTTCGTTTTAAATCTTAAGTATTTATACTCTCCACATATTTATAATTTATTTTCTAGTTTTTAATGTGTTTGGATGTTAAATCTATTAAGCATCTATATCAGATTAAGACAGAGGCATGTGATGGGAAATCTAAGGTTTATTTGAGTTTCTTTTCATATAATTATGTATTAGATTGAATGTATGGCCTACCTACTAACTATAAATATACCAATCTACTAGCAGAGTACCCGTCCTTCTTATGGGGTTGGCATATAAGTATATAATGCTTATTGTAGTTATACCATAGATAAAAGGAGTATAGACTATAATCAAGAGTTATACTCAAGCTTTGCGTATGCAATGGGGAGGACACACAGTTTGATAAAATTTGCTTCTTTAAATTTACAGTTTACATAAACATAGCCATTAACTTATGTTCTACCACTTCACCTAAACAATAGAGAAAAAAATTATAAAAATCCACAAAATATCACAAATTATTCATGAAATTAGAAACGCAAAGATAACACAATCCTACTTTGACATTTCTCATTACTATCACAGTTTGTTTTGCTGCTTAGTTCAAATGAGCTGTTCTCATAAATGCAAAATAAACGGTATCAGCAATTTGACACATACTTTCTCCCATTAGCTTGTCAACAACCTTTTATCATAGGTAAGCAATGATAGTGGTAGGCCTATTTAATAGGTAAAATCTCAAAAGTTTCCATTATCCCATTACCCATTATCCATGATATTATATGGATTAGCCACTTTGCCGTTAATTAATGAATTAAAAACCATCACAGATACAAACCAAGTATGGCATGCGGATGACTCATCATGTCAAGAAAAACTTTATAATGTGATGAAATGGTGAGAGAAATTACAAGAAATTGGGCCTAAATATGGTTACTACCCACAAGCTCACAAAACCTGTTTGATTGTTGGATCTGAACCATCAACATTAGACCTATCCAACATATCAGGATTAAAGATTGTTACTGGGAGTAGTTATTTAGGAGGATTTATTGGATGTGACAAAACTGAAAAAGATGTCTTTACAGTATTAAAAAGAAGGTAGAAAAGTGGAATAGTCATTTGGTAAGTCTGGCGAATGTACCGTAGCTGAAAAATACCCACAATCTGAACACACTGTTGCCACAAAATCAATACAAGCTAAATGGATTTTTTTTCAAAGAGTTGTTGAAAGTGAAGACATTAATTTTCATCCAGTAAAAAAACTCAATAGAACAAAACCTATTTCCTGCTTTATTTGGCTCTCACCTAAACCAAGATGAACAAAAAATATTACATCTGCAAGTAAAAAATGGAGGAATTGGTTTAGTGGATCCTACCGCTCAGGGAAAAGCATTGTTCCGAGCTTCAAAGAGATGTTGTAAATTCATCATAGACTCCCTAAAAACTAAGAGGAAAATAAGAATGCAAGAACATGAAGAACATTTGATTATCACAAAAAAAGACTTGAAAGAGGAGAGAAGATTAGGAGAAGAAAACATTTTGAAATCGACTATTCAAAATTTTCCTCTAAAACAACAAAAAATTATCTTGCGAGGAGCAAATACTAAAGCGAAACACAGTGGATGGCTGTCATGCATTCCTCTGAAAAAACTTAACTTAGATCTTTCTCCACTGGAGTTCAGAGATGCTCTTGCATTAAGATATGGGAAAACTCCTATACACCTCCACTCTTCATGTGATGGCTGTGGCAAAAACTTCAATATGGAACATCCCCTTAAATGTTGCACAGGTGGTTTGATAATAAGAAGACATAATGAGGTAAGGGGTACCCTTGGAAGCTTGATGGAGCTAGCATGGGGAAACTGTGTTCGAGAACCAATGATCTCTGAGTAAGGGTCATTTGATACTGCAGCACTAAAAGCAGACTTGGCTTGTAGGGGTGTATGGGAGGTTCAGACGGAAGCATTATTTGATGTACGTGTCGTTGACACTGATGCTCCATCGTACTTGAACCTCCCATACGAAAAAGTGTTGGAAAATGCAGAAAGAGAGAAGAGCAAATATTTAACAATAACAGAAACCAGAAATGCATCTTCTACCCCACTAGTCACGTCTGTGGACGTAATGCTGGGCAAAGAGTTTCAGACCTTGCTCAGAGCAATGACAGAACGCCTAACAGAAAAATGGAAGAAACCTTTTTGTGCGACGTTAAGGGCCAGCAGCATGTGTCTAAGGAGGACAAGGAAGAAGTGGAGGACCCTTAGAGAGTTTGAAGATGGGGCTGGAGTACCAGTTATTTATTAATTTAAATAGCAAATGTTTTATTATTTTTCCATATCAAAATTGTGAATTATATTATTTAGTATTAAAAAAAAATTACAGATGACTTAAATTAATTGATATATTTACATTCTTTCAAAATGTAAACATGGAAAATTTGGAAGGCCATGGGGCGTAGCCCAAGGGAAATGTGATATTAAATGATATTGCATTGTCATCCATTTGTGAGCTATGTTTCAAGTTTCAAGTCTCTATAGCTCATTGGGAACTTAGTATAAAATTGATTGCAAAATGTTTACCAGACAAGAAAGCGAGCTAATAAAAAACGTTTTAATATATAATTCTGAGCAATTTACAGACAAAACTCTAATTTTATTTATGAAGATTTATTGTTTGTTTGTTTACTCTATTACTGAATTATCTAAAAGGCAAAGCCCTCACTGACTCACTGACTGACTGACTGACTCACTCACTCATCACTAATTCTCCCACTTCCCATTT